>NW_027361679.1:26780000-27492500 GCF_039654945.1 Dendrobates tinctorius
CCAGGGACTGCTTTGGGACGTCCCAAGGTTCTGTGTTCCCCAATTAGGCGACAGAGTAAAGGAGATTTTTGTGTACTCACCGTAAAATCTCTTTCTCTTAGCCTTTAATTGGGGGACACATCTCCCACCCTGTTGCCCTTACGGGCCGTTGTTTCCTGTTGAGTTCTCATATTGTTCTTTGAGCTCGTACATAGTAGCCTTCTCACAGGCATGGTTATGTTATTTGGTTACGTTCCTCCTTATGCTTTGGCACAAAACTGGAGAAGGCTGACGCCGTCCAGGGGTGTATACTGCAGAGGAGGAGCCAAAGTTAATCTTTTTCAGATTATGCATAGTGTCGCCTCCTAGTGGACAGCAGCATAACACCCAAGGTTCTGTGTCCCCCCAATTAAAGGCTAAGAGAAAGAGATTTTACGGTGAGTACACAAAAATCTCCTTTTTTTAAACTCTTTATTGAAGGATTCCACAACATAGTATATCAAACATAGAACATTACAGTATAAAGTCAGAATCTTTCATAGTGACATAACTATATCATATTTTCAATAATAAGAAACAAATACAACACAGTATTCTGCACAATACATTATACCATTCATTGCATCTTCTAGTTTACAGGGTCTATTTTAGGTAAGCTCGTACCAGGTCAGATTATAGAAGAGACATATTCTAAAGTTCACACAAATCAAAACCTGCATGGTCTAGAAGTGATATACATCAGGGATTATATATCGAAATCGAAGAGACCATAGCATTAGGAGCCAAGTGTGTCAAAGGGGAATCACACCACCTTTCCCAGATCTTAAGGAACTTCTGGGGACTTTTTCTGTTTTTATACAATATGTTCTCATAAGCGATCATGTCATTTACTAATTTCTTCAATTGATTTATTGAAGGGGACCTCCCTTTGATACACTTTTGTTTAGGCCTGTTTCATACTTCCGTTTTTGTGTCCGCCAAACGGATCCGTTTCCGTTTTTTTGACGGAAACGGATGCCAACGGATCCGTTTTTTGACGGATCCGCGGTAACCGTAATGGAAGTCTATGGGACAAAAAAAACGGATCCTGCAAAAAATGGCGGATCCGTTTTTTTACGGAAAACGGATTTAGACGGATTTGAAAAAACGGAAGTGTGAAACAGGCCTTACACAGATTAGCCGTAAATAAGATGTGTATCTTCACGTTCTCAGCAGCACATTTTGTTTACATTGGATAATGTGCTGCCGAGAACAATGATTTGTATAGGCAAGCGTATCATTTCACCAGATCCTGATCCTGCTATGCATGGCCCCTACCTTATCCTGGTATGATTGGCCCCATCCTAGTCCTGGTATGCATGATCCCATCCTTATCCTGGTATGATTGGCCACATCCTGGTCTTGGTATGCATGGTCCCATCCTTATCCTGGTATGATTAGCGCCATCCTGGTTTGCATGGTCTCATCCTTATTCTGGTTATGTTTGGCCCCATCCCGGTCCTGGTATGCATGGTCCCATCAGAAAAGATTAAAAAAAAACAAAAACCATTACACTTGCCTTCCTCCGCTTCCTCGCAGTGTCCTGCTCTGTTGCCAGCTGCTGCATAATGCTTGTAAGCAGCGCATGGCAGGGACGTCATGTGCTGCTCACAAGCAGAGCACAGCTGCCACAATACTCACTAGGACTATTCATTGCAGAGACCAGTGCATATTCTTAAGATTCATTTCTCTTAAGTATTGGCACACGTGATCACCGGCAGTGGCAGGAAGGCTCCGGCTGACACTGCGCGCTACTGAAGAGCAATGAATACTCACTACTCTCTTCCATGAACTGTCACGGTGAGTATTCCGGCAGCTGTGCTCTAAGATGCACCCCCATTTTCCTTCACATTTTGGGAGTAAAAAAGTGCGTTTTAACCTACCGTATTTTTCGGACTATATATCAGAAATGGGCCTGACTGCTTTTCTGCACGATTTTAGAATTGCTGTGGCTGCCCTTTGCACCTCAAATAACTGTAAATGGTTATCTTAGTTTTGCACGGACCAAAAAAAAGCACCTTGAGAGTTTATGCACATTTAGTCTAATTGTCCCCAACTAAGCAATACATATAGATATGGAAACAAAATTCTGCATATATTTTATTCCCAGACCTTAATGTAAGTACTTCAAGAATGTTGTGCTTAGACCTAGCATACCATTAGATCAAGGAGGTCTCATTGGCACTCCCATTTTGCACACATTGTCAGTGGTGAGAGTCCCATTATATACAGCTATAGTCCCAACTGTTAAGATTAACCCCTTCATGACCCAGCCTATTTTGACCTTAATGACCTGGCCATTTTTTGCAATTCTGACCAGTGTCCCTTTATGAGGTAATAACTCTGGAACGCTACAACGCATCCTATACGGAAGAAAATACCCAAAAGTGACACCATTCTAAAAACTGCACGCCTCAAGCTACTCAAAACTACATCGTAGAAGATTATTAACCCTTCAGGTGCTTCACAGGAACTAAAGCAACGTGGAAGGAAAAAATGGACATTTTAATTTTTCCAACAAAAATTTTCTTTTAGCATCATTTTTTTTCATTTTCACATGGGCAACAGGGTAAAATGGATCCTAAAATTTGTTGGGAAATTTCTCCTGAGTACACCGATACCTCAAATGTGGTCATAAACCACGGTTTCGGCGCACGGCAGGGCTCAGAAGGGAAGGAGCACATTTGACTTTTTGAATGGAAAATATGCTGGAATATTTAGCGCTTGCCATGTCATGTTTGGCGAGTCGCTGTGTGCCTAAACACTGGAGCTTCCCCACAAGTGACCCCATTTTGGAAACTAGACCCCCCCAAGGAACTTATCTAGATGCATAGTGATCACTTTGAACCCCCAGGTGCTTCACAAATTGATCCGTAAAAAAAAGTACTTTTTTTCACAAAAATTATCTTTTAGCCTCAGTTTTTTCATTTTCACATGGGCAACAGGAAAAATGGATCCTAAAATTTGTTGGGCAATTTCTCCTGAGTACACAGATACCTCATATGTGGTCATAAACCACTGTTTGGGCGTACGACACACAACATGAGCAAAAGCTCCAAAAACGTGACAAACCAGGTCCACAAATTGATATAATAAAATATATGAATTTATTGGCATATATAATACATACAAGGACATATAGCAAAGGAAGGGGAGACAGAGATACTGTCACATCCAAATCCACATGGGTAACAAAAAGGGGCTGGAACAAGATAGCCCAACTGGCAGATATTATAATATACTCATATACAAAGTAGATATCATGAGAATCCACAGGGAGATGTAGTAATCGCTACACTGTGCTCATTTTATGCAAGTTACCAAGAGGCCATCAAGGAGCGTCATGACGAAAACTAAGTAAATACAGTGTACCTGAGGACAGTTGCCAGCGGCTACCAACATCCAGACACCCACCCACATATATGTACATATATATATATATATGTATATTACTTTGATGTTATGTCCATTACGCGATCGCTTTATAATGTGAACCGCCTGCACTTTGTGCAGTTGTTACCATTTCCTTATATGCCGCATTACCTCATTTTGATTCCTAAGTGGCCCCTCCGCTGACGTGACGCATGCGTGTCACGCACCCTCACTGTCGCGCGGCTCTCGGCGTCTCCATGCTTCAGGGGTTGCCTTGGTGATTCCCTGCTGCATGACGTCGATGCCGCTCGCCACGGTGGGAGCTGGGATGGCGGATGCGTCACTTCCAGTCAGACGGCGTCGCCACTTCCGGTTTTTGCCGGTACATATACAGCGCTTGTTTTGCTCTGTCACGCCCCCTGATGAAGGACTGACCCTCCGAAACGCACGTCGGGGTGGGTGTCTGGATGTTGGTAGCCACTGGCAACTGTCCTCAGGTACACTGTATTTACTTGGTTTTCGTCATGACGCTCCTTGGTGGCCTCTTGGTAACTTGCATAAAATGAGCACAGTGTAGTGATTACTACATCTCCCTGTGGATTCTCATGATCTCTACTTTGTATATGAGTATATTATAATATCTGCCAGTTGGGCTATCTTATTCCAGCCCCTTTTTGTTATCCATGTGGTTTTGGATGTGACAGTATCTGTCTCCCCTTCCTTTGCTATGTCCTTGTATGTATTAAATTATTATTATATATGCCAATAAATTCATATATTTTATTATATCAATTTGTGGACCTGGATTGTCTCGTTTTTGGAGCTTTTGCTCATGTGTTTCAGGTTGCGATAGGTCCACTTTTTGCCATATGTCTTAAATACTCTTTGCGCTATTAGGCTATACATTATTTATGATGACAATTTGTCATGAGCACATTATTAATCTGTTTGAGCGCACGGCAGGGTCCGGAAGGGAAGGAGCACCATTTGACTTTTTGAATGGAAAATTAGCTCCAATCGTTATTGGACACCATGTCTCATTTGGAGAGCCCCTGTGTACCTAAACATTGGAGCTCCCCCACAAGTGACACCATTTTGGAAACTAGACCCCTTAAGGAACTTATCTAGATGTGTAGTGAGCACTTTGAACCCCCAAGTGCTTCACAAAAGTTTATAACGTAGAGCAGTGAAAATAAAAGATCATTTTTTTTCCTCAATGATTTTTTAGCACACTATTTTTTATTTTCACAAGGGTAACAGGAGAAATTGGACCACAAAAGTTGTTATCCAGTTTGTCCTGAGTACGCTGGTACCCCATATGTGGGGGGGAACCACTGTTTGGGCGCACGGCTCAGAAGGGAAAGAGCGCCATTTGACTTTTTGAAATTAAAATTAGCTCCAATCGTTGGCGGACACCATGTCGTGCTTGGAGATCCCCTGTGTGCCTAAACTTTGGAGCTCCCCCACAAATGACCCCATTTTGGAAACTAGACCCCCTAAGGAACTTATCTAGATGCATAGTGAGCAAGGTGCTTCACAGAAGTTTATAACGCAGAGCCATGAAAACAAAAAAACATTTTTTCCCTAAAAAAAATATTTTTTAGTCCACAATTTTCCTAAAAAAAAAAAAATGATTTTTAGCCCGCAATTTTTTTTTCACAAGGGTAACAGGAGAAATTGGACCCCAAAGGTTGTTGTCCAGTTTGTCCTGAGTACGCTGGTACCCCATATGTGGGGGGGGACCATTGTTTGGGCACACGTCAGGGCTCGGAATGGAAGTAGTGACGTTTTGAAATGCAGACTGATGGAATAGTCTGCGGTCGTCATTACGTTTGCAGAGCCCCTGATGTGCCTAAACAGTGGAAACCCCCCACAAGTGACCCCATTTTGGAAATTAGACCTTCCAAGGAACTTATGTAGATGTGTTGTGAGCACTTTGAACCCCCAAGTGCTTCACAGAAGTTTATAATGCAGAGACGTGAAAATGAAAAAATCATTTTTTTTCCACAAAAATAATTTTTTAGCCCCCAATTTTTTATTTTCCGAAGAGTAAGAGGAGGAATTAGTCCCCAAAAGTTGTTGTGCAATTTTTCCTGAGTATGCTGATACCCCATATGTTGGGGTAAACCACTGTTTGGGCACACGTCGGGGCTTGGGAGGAAGGAAGCACCGTTTTACTTTTTGAACACAAAATTGGCTGGAATCAATGGTTGCACCATGTCGCGTTTGGAGACCCCCTGATGTGCCTAAACAGTGGAAACCCATCAATTCTAACTTCAACCCTAACCACATCCCTAACCCCAACACATCCCTAATCCCAACCATAACCCTAACCCCAACACACCCCTAATCCCAACCATAACCTTAATTCCATCCCTAATTCCATCCCTCTTTGCATCCCTAACCCTCACTGAAAAATAAAAATATTTTCTTTTATTAGTTGTGCCTACCTATGGGGGTGATATTCGGGGGGGGTTATTTACTTTTTATTTCATTTTGATCACTGTGAGTGATCAAAATGAAAGAATGGAATCTGCTGTCATTCAGTGGCGGGGGGGCGATTGCCGGTGGGGGTGGGGTCGAATCGGTGTTTCCAGCCATGTCCGATGCTACTGCAGCATCTGCCATGGCTGGATTGTAATATTTCATCAATTTTCATTGATGAAATATTACTATTGCTCTGATTGGCTGTTAAAAGTAAAACAGCCAATCAGAGCGATCCTAACCACGTGGGTGCAAAGCCACCCCCCCTGGGCTTAACTGCATGTTGTCCTGTATCTGCGGGTCGGGTGACATTTCAATGACCCCGGTCACCCGACCCGCCAGGAACGCTATTTATAGCATGACGCCTACGGGGGCGTCATGGGTCGTTTGGGCACGATTTTTCATGACGCCTATGTAGGCGTCATGGGTCGTGAAGGGGTTAAAGAAAATACCAAAAGATTCCAGTAAATATTTCTATGTGTAGGAACACTTTACTGCCATATGTAATTTGTATTACAATGTACTGGCATTACAGCTGTGCTCAAAATTTTACAAACCCCGAAAGAGTTTTTGCTTTCTTGTCCTTTTTCAGAGAATATGAATGATAGCGCCAAAACTTTTTCTCCACTCATGGTTAGTGGTTGCGTGAAGCCATTTATTGTCAAACTACTGTTTTCTCTTAATGACAACCCAAAACATCCAAATCACCCTGATCAAAAGTTACCCTGGTGATTTTGGCCTGATAACATGCACAGAAGTTGACACATATGGGTTTGAATGGCTACCAAAAGGTAACATACTCACCTGTGACATGTGTGCTTGTAATCAGTGTGTGTGTGTGTGTGTGTGTGTGTGTGTGTGTGCACATACAATCTGAGTGAGTTTCTGGGATCCAGACAGACTCTTGCATCTTTCATCCAGCCACTGACGTTTCTGGATTGTGAGTCATGGGGAAAGAATTGTCAATGGATCTACGGGAAAAGTTAGTTGAACTGTATAAAACAGGAGAGGGATACAAAAAGATATCGATATCAAGAAATTGGTAGTGCCAGTCAGCAGCGTTCAAACTGATTAACAAATGGAAAATTGGGGGCTCTGTAAAAACAAAACCACGGTCAGGTAGACTAACAAAAATTGTGTCCGCAACTGCCAAGAAAAATGTTCGGGATGCAAAGAAAAACCCACAAAAAACATCAGCTGAAATACTGGACTCTCTCCGAAAACTAGTGGTGTGGTGGTTTCAAGATTTACAATAAGGTGGCACTTGAAGAATGGGCTGCATGGTCGAGTTGCCAGAAGAAAGCCATTACTGAGCAAAAGCCACAAAGTATCTCTGCTACAATACGCAAAACAGCACAAGCCTCAAACTTATGGAACAAGGTAATTTGTAGTTATGAGGCGAAAATTGAATTTTTTGCCAACAACCATAAACATTACATTTGGAGAGAGGTCAACAAGGCCTATGATGAAAGGAATACCATTTCTACTGTAAAGCACGTAGGTGGATTGCTGATGTTTTGGGTGATGTGTGAGCTACAAAGGCACAGGAAACTTGGTTAAAGTTGAAGGAAAGATGAATGCAGCACGTTATCGGCAAATTTGCCATCATCAGCCCGGAAGCTGCGCATGGGACATACTTGATCGTTCCAACATAACGATACAAAACACAAGGCCAAGTCGACCTGTCATTGGCTGCAGCAGAACAAAGTAAAGGTTCTGGAGTGGCCATCTCAGTCTCCTGACCTCAATATCATTGAGCCACACTGGGGAGAACTCAAGCTCGCAGTTCAAGCTACACAGCCCAGGAATTTACAGGAACTGGAGGCTTTTTGCCAAGATGAGTGGGCAGCTTTACCATCTGAGAAAATAAAGAACCTCATACACCACAACTGCCACAAATAACTTCAAGCTGTCATTCATGTTAGCGGGGCAATA
The DNA here is from genome assembly GCF_039654945.1 of Dendrobates tinctorius. Classification (NCBI taxonomy): domain Eukaryota; kingdom Metazoa; phylum Chordata; class Amphibia; order Anura; family Dendrobatidae; genus Dendrobates; species Dendrobates tinctorius. The sequence continues at coordinate 26,787,810 of NW_027361679.1, forward strand.
CATGATATTAAGAAATGGGGTATGTGAACTTTTGATCCGGGTCATTTGGATGTTTTGGGTTGTCATTGTGATTTAAAAAGTGAAAACAGTAGTTTGACAATAAATGGCTTCACCCAACCACTAACTATGAGTGGAGAAAGTTTTGGTGTTATCATTCATATTCTCTGATGAAGGCAAGACCGAAACGTGCGTTGGGGCGGGCACACACTCCTCTGGATCCTTACCCGTAGCTGCACACTGTGCATAATTTTTTTAGGTAAATATTACCAACTATCAAAGTACCGTAGCTTATATGGGGAGAGATGATGGATTCTCTATAAGTGAAGTTAATGTTGGTATCAAATATACTACATGTTTATTTGATTGTGCATTTATCAATTAATAACATGGTGATGTATTTATTGCTTACTGGCTAGGGTATTCACTTTTTTTTTTTTTTTGGGGGGGGTGCCCCATTGCAGCAGATATCCACAACTATGATGTAAGTTTATGTATTTTCCCAGTTTCCTTTTTCTACCTGTGTCAATTTTATATTTTCCAATAATAAAGATATAATGTTTTATTGATTTGGACTAGTACATCATTGTTCCCTATGGTAACTGGTTATGCGGCTCTGAAAAGCCAAGAAAGCAAAAATTCTGCAGGGGTATGTAAAAATTTGTATATTGAATTAAAATGCCATCATAAGATTACAGTTCTAAAAAAAGCAGTCATTTTGTTGTACTTATTAAAAAAAAAAACACTTTTTATAAAATTGGAAACGTAAATTTACAGTGATGAGGGGACTCTCAAGGGCAGTTTCTGGACACTTTTGATGGCTATACTGGGCTCATGGAGTGCTATTTAGTGAACAAAAGCATCGACGTTGCCGATGCTTGCGCTACTGGTTCTTAGACAGAGATCCGCTCTGCCCTTGGAGCCTGGCACAGCAAGAGCTATGGACGCTCAAGTTACAATGCTAAAAAATTAAATAGAAATAAAACTTCTCCAGATATCTTTTATGATCTCCTTATATATGTATAAAGCATCTGGAAAAAAAAAAGGAAATCTACCATGACAAAAAATAAAAACCCACTTCGATAACATTTCATTGCATACATTTAACAAAACAAACATACACATTAAATATCCACATGACTAATGACCAGGGAAATTAAATTCAACAGGTTATTTCACAAAGAAAAATGGATTTTCTGGCACTTCATCCACAAAATTAATCTTATTAGAACAGGAGGATCCATCAGGTTGATGAAACCTTGTGTTTCTGGCGCACACTACACCCTTACTTATAAATGAACTGAGCTTCACCATCAGGAATTGGCACCCGTTCACCAACTTTTCGATGGCTCTCAAACAATATTGGCATGGTGAGCTTGCTTATTTTTTCAACAGGTTCGGTTTGACATGAAAACAGAAAAAAATCTAAGCCATCAATGGTGTTTAGTATTTGTTGTGAACATTTTTTTAAATTACATGTACTTCTAAAAAGGTTTTAACGTTTATTTAAAAAGATTACCAGTAGACAGCGGTCCCAGAGGCCAAAAAATTATGGCTGCTGAAAATAGGAAAGGCAAAAATAGGGAACAAAAAGTCATTAGTTTTAAGCTGGTCACAAAAGGGTTGAGAGGAAAGAAACACCTGTATAATCACTATACAGCATCTATTTTTTGTACAAATGCAAAAACGTGTTACTTTTTTTTTTTTCATCATGTAAAAAAAAAATGGCATCTGCAGGCCGTTACAAGAATACTCAAAATGGATCGAGCTTTTAAACTAGATCTGTCAGATATCCCAATACAAACAGCATACATAGTTTAATAGATTTTTTAGACCGAATAAGGATGCTCTAATGCAGGGTTCCCCAACTCCAGTCCTCAAGGCCCACCAACAGATCGTGTTTTCAGGATTTCCTTAGTATTGCTCAGGTGATAATTGCTTCATCTGTTCAATACTAAGGAAATCCTGAAAACATGATCTGTTGGTGGGCCTTGAGGACTGGAGTTGGGGAACGCTGCTCTAATGTAAAATCCAAAAATCCATGCTAGAATGGCTGTATAATCTTGTGCCCACCTGATATGACTAACAGCTCCTTCTAGAATGGTTTTATGACCCTGATAATGACCTGGATGTTCACTGTAAGTATACAAGCCACATCAGGTCTAAGATTTAATATACACACAGGTTGTGTTGTGAAATCGAGACTATAAAGAACTTAAGCTCACTGAACCAATTCAGATAATAGACTGAACATACAATTCTGAAATACAGAAGCCATGTGGAGTTTGTGTAAGACCTCTTTAAAATGTCTGTTATACATTTACGTGAAAAAGTGGTACTGGTGTCATCAGTGTATGGTCCACGTGTCTGTGCCATCTGTGTGTCCAGTATTTTTCATGGATGAATAAATTACAAAGCTTATCGTCTAGTTTTTAAATCTAGTCTACACACGGTTGCCATCTGTGTTCTCTGTTGTACGTGGTTTTCACGGACCCATAGATTCGTATTGGCCTTTCATCCGTGATACTGGAACAAATTAACATTTAGACACGAGTATTCATGGACACACGGTCTGTGAAAAAAAATGGACATGTGAATAGTACCATAGACTGTGTTTTTTATCCGGGAAAAACAGGATGGAACACAGACGTTTGAATGAGGCCTTAGTCACTGCTAGTATTAAAGCATTGACTTAAAAGTTGAATGTACAGCTCTGGCAAAAATTGAGATCACCACATCAAAACCCTGTCATGGCCAGCCCATTCTCCAGACCTGAACCCCACTGAAAACCTGGAATGCAATCAAGAGGATGATGGATAGTCACAAGCCATCAAACAAAGAATTGCTTAATTTTTTGCACCAGAAGCAGTGTGAAAGACTGGTGGAGAGCATGTCAAGACGCATGAAAGCTGTGATTAAAAATCATGGTTATTCCACAAAATATTGATTTCTGAACTCTCCCTGTGTTAAAACATTAGTATTTTTATTTTTAAATGATTAAGAACTTGTTTTCTTTGCATTATTTGAGGTCTGAAAGCACTGTTTTTTTTTAATTTTGACCATTTCTCCTTTTCAGAAAAAAAACAATATTGCTTGGAAATTTGAAGACATATCAGAAGTTTGTAGACTAAAAGAACAATTTTACATTTTACTCAAAACTATACCTATATTCTGTGTGCCCACATTAGCCTTTTTTAAGCGTTTTTCCATGCAAAAACGCTTAAACGCATACATTAAGCATCCCATTCTTATAATGCATTCTGCAATTTTTGTGCACATGATGCGTTTTTCCCTGCAAAAAAAAAATGCATCGCGGTAAGAAAACGCAGCATGTTCATCAATTTTGCGGAAAAAAACGCTTTTCCAACCATATGAGAATGTGGATGCTCCGGTAAAAAACGTGCAAAAAAAGCGTTTTTCCTGGGAAGGAGTCCGGTTTTTACTCAGGAAATTTCTGCATACATGGGGAAATAAACATAAAGAGAAAAATCAAACAAACTGAACATTTGAAAGTGGTCTCTTAATTTTTGCCAGAGCTGTATATGTATTAATTGCCTGAAATAGCATTTACACTCGTAAAATTGCTCGTACTCCAGGAACACTGTTTATGTTGGTAGCCAAAGTTTTACATCATTTCTTCAGGTGACGAAAGGGAGTGTAACTTTAGTGGTAAGTACTTCTGAATTGATTTTTTTGAACTGTGCTTAACAAAAATGCTGGTCCGTATTTTCAAAGGTCATATGGTGGAAGTACCGTTGTGTTTATAATAGATATCACTAATGTGTTTTACTTTTTTGGGCAGAAAAGATCATACAACAGGAAAAAATTATTGACTAGGTGTAGGTGAGTAATGGGCAGCCAAAAGAATCAACAGTCATGACATGCACACTTCTAATAGGGTGTAATTGACTAAGGGGTGTTCTAATTAATAGCAATGCAGACTTCAATTAGTGAGGTAATTCATTCTGTGAAAAAACAGGTGTCAATTATGACCCTTATTTAAAAGAGCATCAAATGTACTTGCTGGTTTTAGCCCTTGCTCAGTGCGTATAAAGGGTCGTTCCCCATTGTACTGAAGGAGAAAGAACTGATCAAGACATTGATTGGAGAGGGGAAAACATAAGTGCTGGAAGTAATTGGCTGTTCAGCTAAAAAATAGTGTTCAGTGCTTTAAAATTGAAAACAAAACCTGAAAATGCGATTCTATGATCTAAGTGGATGGTAGTATTACTTTTCCTACCGCAAGAATGGCAAAGAAGCATCCAATGATAGCTCCAGGGAGTTCAAGGAAGAGCTTCAGTTACCTTTCAGTCCTGCAACCATCAGAAGGCGCCTACGTGGAGCCTAAATATTTGTAAGAAACCCTCGTAAAGTACCATTGCTTAAAAAGTGTTGAAAAATTTACAGTTTGCCAAAGAACACGTTGATTGGCCTAAAGAGAAGTGACGCAACATTCTATGGTCAGATGAGAGCAAGATTGTTCTTATTTGGGTCTAAAGGCCACAGACCGTTTAGAGAAGACCCATAAACATTGAATTCAAGGCACAGTACACTGAAGTCTGTAAACCATGAGGTGCAAGCATAAAGGTTTGGGGATGTTTCTCATACTATAAAGCTGAGGCCATTTTTCACATACCAGGCAACATGGACCAATTTAAATATATCAAAATACTGGAAGAGGTCATGTTGTATTATGCTGAAGAAGCCACATCCTGGGTCCAGACCAACTAAATTGATATTATGAAGTGGCCAGCTCAAACCAATTGAGAATTTGTGGAGTGACCTAAAAAATACATGTGGCTTAGGGCTCATTCACATGTCAGTATTTGGTCAGTATTTTGGATCAGTGTTTGTATGCCAAAGCCAGGAATGGAACTTACCAAGAAAAAAATATAATTGAAAGACTGATGTCTGTTCTTTGTTTTGGAGACACTCCTGGTTTTGGCGTACAAATACTGATCAAAAATACTGATGTGTGAAAGAGGCCTTACATGTTTCTTTTAGTTCATCGGATGAGGAATCCCTGGATGTCAATTCTATTGAAGCTCATGTTGAAGTCACTCCAAGTGAAGTCTCATATCATCGCAAACCAAATAATCGCATTTTGTCAAACGTAAAAGGGCAGAGGCTGTAAACATTTCAAACTCAACAGGAATGACCATCCGTCGCAGGAAGAATTTTTGAAACCAGAGACATCACTTAGTGTTTTAAATCTATCTGATCATGCTTTGACTATGACACAAATTGACGTATTATCCCTTGGTTTGGATCTTGTGCTGGATCAACAATTTATTTCAAACACTTTTGGACATCATAATAAGTTCATCGGGAATCTTACAGTTAAACATTTTTTTTTCAACCGAGTGCATGGTAAGTGATCAGAATTTTTCTGTTCCTGATAATGAATTTTGGAAATTAAAATGTGCGGTACAAGTTGCTCTGAGAGATCTTCAGGATTTACATACAATTAGTTCACCAAATAAGAAGACTGTGAATATTAACTTCACATTTGGCCACCAGAAACCCCTTTTTACCCTGTCTACTCTAGGGTTGACTGATCGTTTTCAAACTTATGGAAAGAGAGTTAAGACATTTGGACGTGATTACTAAGGCTAGTTTCACATTTGCGCTTTTGAGCGCAGCGAAGGCCTGCGCACGGCCGCCGCTAAGCCCTGCCGCGCCTCTGCCGGTAGCTCCGCCTACCGGCGCATGACACTGCATGCGTCCTGCGTCCCCTATCTTTATCAATGGGGGCGCAGGCTGTGCGCAGTATGCGTTTGGCTGCGCATGCTTCCTGGTCACGGTGCGCCGACCAGCGCCAAACGCAACCTGCTGCAGTTTGGTTGCGCTCGGTGCACCGTGAAACGGACGCATGCGCAGCCAAACGCATACTGCGCACGGCCTGCGCCCCCAATGATAGATAGGGGACGCATGCAGCGTCATGCGCCGGTAGGCGGAGCTACCGGAGGAGGCGTGGGCGGGGCTTAGCGGTGGCCGTGCGCAAATGTGAAACTAGCCGAGTACCAAACAACATTCCAATTTAAATCCTTCAGTCTGCAGCAGTTAAAGAATTGAAGCCCATGCTTGAATTAAAATGGCTGACAAGGGTGGTGTCATATGGTATACAGTCTATCTAGAGTCTAACGCATGGGTATAATAAGACACATGAGACATAAGCTTCTTAAGCATTTCTTGTATTACTTCATACAAGTAGTGCAGTAGCAGGATAGTTGCAGAGTTAGGCAAACAACCAACGATATTCAGAGTCCATTACTTTCCTGTCAGAAGTAGCTGGCAAGCAGAAGGGTTCTGTGTCCACAAATGGTTCCAAGCAGAGGAGATCCAGGCTTCACAGACCAAGTCACAAACTGGGAATAGAGCTGATTCAGGAGCACAGGTGAATCAGCTGGAGCTGATTAAAAGGACAATTGGCAGGAAACAGGGCAGGGACATCATAGCTGAGTACTCCATGTTATTTGAGGGCAAAGTCACTGCACATGCCAGGAAACAAGATGGCCAACGACAAGCTGAGGACTCCATATTGGTTGAGGGCAAAAGTCACTGCACAGTCCAGGAAACAAGATGGCCGACACACTAAATGCGAAGATAACGGATCTAGCATAAAAGTCCGAAAACATTACATTACTCCCCCCTTAAGGACAGCCTCCGGATGGCCCCAGTCCAGGCTTTCCCGGGTACCTCTGATGGAACTGGCGGAGTAAACGAGGCGCATGGAGATTGGAGGCTGGTTCCCACGAGTTGTCCTCAGAAGAATAGCCTTGCCACTGTACCAGGTATTGCACCCCGTTTCTACGCAACCTGGAGTCCAGGATCCTTTCCACGACAAACTCCTCCTGGCCATCGATGAGGACCGGAGCAGGAGGGGAAGAAGAACGACCAGGGAAAGAATTGGGAGTTGCAGCCTTCAGTAGAGAAACATGAAACACAGGGTGAATCCTCATAGATCTCGGCAGTTGAAGGCGACAGGCAACGTTACTGACAAGCTTAGTAATCTTATAAGGCCCGATGTACTTATGACCCAATTTGGATGATGGTACTCTCATCTTAAGGTTCTTAGTTGACAGCCAAACCAAATCTCCTACCTTGAAGGTTGGTGCAGGTTTACGAAACCTATCTGCCGATTTTTTATACCTGTCCTGAGCGGATTCCAGATTCCTCTTAAGTAGATCAAGGTTCTGTTGTAGAGATGTGATTCTGTCGGCTACAGCTGGGAGAGGTGTGTCTATGGGAAATCGAGGAAGGATGTTAGGATGATAACCCAAATTGGCATAAAAGGGTGACAACTTAGTGGAAGCGCTCTGCGAATTGTTGTAAGAGAATTCAGCCAGTGGGAGCAAATCCACCCAGTCATCTTGTAGGTGGCAGATAAAACAGCGGAGATACTGTTCTAGGGTCTGGTTAGTCCGCTCAGTCTGTCCATTTGTCTGCGGATGAAAGGCAGAAGATAGATTAACTTTGATGTTTAACGCAGCACAGAAGTGCTGCCAAAACTTTGAAGTGAATTGCACCCCTCGATCAGATACAACCTCATCCGGTACGCCATGCAGACGAAACACATTTTGGATGATCAAGTCCGATGTGTGTTTCGCAGTGGGTAAACCCACACACGGAATAAAATGGGCTGCCTTTGTTAACCGATCCACCACCACTAGAACTGTGTTCTTCCCTTGAGAGGTTGGCAGCTCCCCAATGAAGTCCATTGATATGGATCCCCATGGACGGGTGGGAATGGGTAGGGGTTGTAAAAGACCTGTAGGCGACGAACGTGGAGTCTTGCATCTAGCACAGACTTCACAAGAAGTGACATAATCCAGAACGTCTCTTCTGTACGTGGGCCACCAAAAGAAGCGAGACAGGAATTCTTGAGTCTTCAGAACTCCTCTATGCCCCGCTATTTTAGAATCGTGGACGAGTTGCAGTACTTTCCCTCTGGCCGCTTCAGGAATATACAGGCGTTGCCCCTGAATCCACACACCATTCTTATATACAAGACTTACTTCACAAGATGGTTGTGCCAACCAGGGATCCGTATGGTATGCTTCCTTGATATCGTTAAGCAAGTCTTGATTATGGATCACCCCCAGGAACCTGGAATCAGAGATAACAGTCTTATGAAACGTGAGTGGGATAGTTTCATCTGAGTAGAGTCTAGACAACGCATCGGCCTTTCCATTACGCGATCCTGGTCTATAAGAGATAACAAAACTGAATTGGTTTAAAAAAAGACTCCAACGAGCCTGGCGAGGAGTCAAACACTTAGCCGATCTGATAAACTCGAGATTGCGGTGGTCAGTCAAGACGATTATCTGCTGTGCAGCTCCCTGAAGGTGGTGTCTCCATTCTTTGAAGGCTGCGATGATGGCCAACAATTCTCTATTACCCACGTCATAGTTTCGTTCTGCAGGAGACAACCGCCGAGAAAAGAAAGCACAGGGATGTAAGACTTCTTTCTCGCCTGTCCTCTGGGAGAGGATAGCTCCAATGGCACTGTCTGAGGCATCCACCTCTATTATGAAGGCACGTTCAGGGTTAGGATGCACCAGAATAGGTGCCGTGGTGAATTTCTGTTTCAGGCGGGAAAATGCTTCTTGAGCCTGGGGGGTCCAGGTAAAAGCAGAGTTAGGCAAACAACCAACGATATTCAGAGTCCATTACTTTCCTGTCAGAAGTAGCTGGCAAGCAGAAGGGTTCTGTGTCCACAAATGGTTCCAAGCAGAGGAGATCCAGGCTTCACAGACCAAGTCACAAACTGGGAATAGAGCTGATTCAGGAGCACAGGTGAATCAGCTGGAGCTGATTAAAAGGACAATTGGCAGGAAACAGGGCAGGGACATCATAGCTGAGTACTCCATGTTATTTGAGGGCAAAGTCACTGCACATGCCAGGAAACAAGATGGCCAACGACAAGCTGAGGACTCCATATTGGTTGAGGGCAAAAGTCACTGCACAGTCCAGGAAACAAGATGGCCGACACACTAAATGCGAAGATAACGGATCTAGCATAAAAGTCCGAAAACATTACAGGTGGCCTTGTGGTTATGGACACTGACACAGAGGTCAGATCAATTCTCTTTTGGGGGAACCCACTGACCACCACTGCCGCTAGCATACAGCAGCAACTATGTAGTTACAACACGCATTTAGCACAGCTCCTAAACGGAGTTCAAGCTGCACAATTTGTCAACAGTTGCGATATAGTCTCTATCATAGAGAAGGCAATTAATCTTTATTGAATATAAATACCTGCCTGTTTTTGGCTTGATTATTAGCAGGCAATTGAATACTTTCTACCAGTTTGTCTCTTCATCTTTATTCTTATCCTCGCTTCTTCTACGTCAAGCAGTCAGACTGAAGAAGGTACTCGTGGGACCAAAACGTTTCATTGCCGACTGCAGAATAAAAATTAACAGATTAAGACTCAAGTTGAGTGCCAAGTTTTTCTTACTATTTATCGGGGGTTTGGGTAACCTACTTCAGCATCCATATAGTAGTGCCACGATATATATTTATACATTGGATCAATTTACTGACATCATCTGGAGTGATTTTTTTCATGATTAAGTTGTAACACCTCTGTATATGTCCATTCCTCAAAATGTGGCTGTCGAGGCACTTGAATATCATTTAAAGTGATTTTTCATCTGATTTGTGCATGTATATGATCCAGGTTACACACTTTCTGATGAACCATAATTATTTTTGCTTTGACAGCCAGTGCTATTTACAATGCAGAGGAGAGTCGATGGGTTGGAAATACTCGCCAATTTAGTGATGGCTTATTGTTTTTGTACACTATTGACAATCCTTTTTTTGTCACATTTTCTGGTATAGCAGATACATTGATGACACATTGATCATTTATTCTGGTGATGTATCTTGCCATACCAGAATTCATCCGGTACCTTAATTATAACCAATTTTCTTTACACACACTGCTAATTTGTCTTCTATTTCATTTTTGGATTTACAAATGGAAGGTGTGCATGGAAGGAATATTGTCATATCCTCATTTTCCAAGCCCTTATTGGGCATTACAATTTTACATGCGAACAGTAGTCACCCCCCAACATACAATTAACCCCTTTACCCCCAAAGGTGGTTTGCATGTTAATGACCAGGCCAATCTTTACAATTCTGATCACTGTCTTTTTTATGTGGTAATAACTCTGGAACGCTTCCATGGATCCCGGGAAATGCTGTATAGTATATCTTGACTTCAGCAAAGCATTTGACAAAGTATCTCTCACAATCCTTATTGAAAAAATGACTAAGTATGGAATGGACAAAGGCAACTGTTAAGTGCATTCATAACTGGTTTAGTGATCGGACCCAAAGAGTGGTCGTAAATGGCTGCACATCCAGTTGGAAGAATGTCTCAAGTGGGGTACCACAGGGCTCTGTCCTGGGCCCTGTATTGTTCAACATCTTTAACAATGATTTAGATGAAGGAATAGAGGGTAAGCTGATTAAATTTGCTGATGACAAAAAGCTAGGAGGGATAGCTAATACTAGAGAAGAGAGAGAGGATTCAAAAAGATATAAATAAACTGGAGCAGTGGGCAGCAACTAACAGAATGGTTTTTAACAGGGAACAATGCAAAGTACTACATCCGGGCAATAAAAATGAAAAAAGCATATGCAGAATGGGAGAAATAGGGCTAAGCAAAAGCACATGTGAAAAAGACTTATATGAGTCATCAGTGTGATGCAGCAGCAAAAAAGGCAAATGCAATTCTAGGATGTATTAACAGAAGCATACAGTCTAGATCACGTGAAGTCATTATTGCCCTCTACTCCTCTTTGGTCAGACCTCATCTGGAATACGGTGTCCAGTTTTGGGCACTACATTTTAAAAAAAGACATCAACAAACTGGAGCAAGTTCAGAAAAGAGCAACCAGAATGGTGACCGGTCTGCAAACCCTGTCTTATGAGGAAAGGTTGCAGGATTTGGGAATGTTTAGATTGAAGAAGAGAAGACTGAGAGGAGACTTAATAGCTGTCTACAAATATCTCAAGGGCTGTCACATTGTAGAAGGATCATCTTTATTCTCATTTGCACAAGGAAAGACTAGAAGCAATGGGATGAAACTGAATGGGAGGAGACATTAGATATTAGAACATTTTTGACAGAGTGATCAATGAGAGGAACAGGCCGCCATGAGAGGTGGTAAGTTCTTCAATAGAAGTTTTCAAACAGAGGCTGGACAGACATCTGTCTGGGATGATTTGGCGAATCCTGCTTTGAGCAGGTTGGACCAAATAGCCCAGGAGGTCCCTTCCAACTCTACGATTCTAAGACATTGTTTTCTCATGACATATTGTACTTCATGACAGTGGTAAAATTTCTTTGATATGACTTGCGTTTATTTGTTAAAAAACGGAAATTTGGCAAAAATTTTGAAAATTTTGCAACTTTCAAACTGAATTTTCATGCCCTTAAATCAGAGTACTTAAGTAACATTTCCCACACATCTACTTTACATCAGCACAATTTTGGAACCAAAAGTTTTTTTTGTTAGGAAGTTATAAGGGTTAAAATTGACCAGCGATTTCTCATTCCCATTTTTTTTTTTTTTTTTTAGGGACCACATCTCATTTGAAGTCACTTTGAGAGGTCTATATGATAGAAAATACCCAAAAGTGACACCATTCTAAAAACTGCACCCTTGAAGGTGCTCAAAACCACATTCAAGAAGTTTATTAACCCTTCAGGTGCTTCACAGGAATTTTTGGAATGTTAAAAATAAAAATGAATATTTAACTTTTCATAAAAAAATTAACTTCAGGTCAAATTTTTTTATTTTACCAAGACGCTTTTTATTGCAAAAAAATTTTTGCATCACCGTATTTTGACAGCTATAATTTTTCATATTTTGGCCCACAGAGTCATGTGAGGTCTTGTTTTTTGTGGGACGAGGAGTTTCTATGTTTTGGCGCTTTTATACAATAAAAACTCTTACACAAAAAATTATTTTTGTATCTTTTTGTTCTGAGAGCTATAACTTTATTTTTATGGTGGAGTTGGGGGCTTGTTTTTTGCGGGGCAAGATGACGTTTTCAGTGGTACCATGTTTATAGCCGTCTGTTTGATCGCGTTGTATTCCACTTTTTGTTTGGTGGTATGATGATAAAGCATTTGTTTTTTTGCCTTGTTTTTTTGACGGATCTTGATGAAGACATGTCGAAACGCGTCATCTGTTTCTGAAGTGTTTTTCTACATGCCCGGCAATCCTGTGCCATTCATGTTTTAACATAATGGATTAAAGGTTATATTTTAGTCTGCTATGTACTCGCTGTTTTTTTTTTTTTTTTTTTTTTTCCCTCTCTTCCCAAGTACGTTTGCTCTATCGAACCGTGCTGAATGCCAGCTTCTTAATGAAGACTTCACAGAAGAGTGAGCTGACTTTGGTTCGATTTTTATTTTTTTTTTTTTTTTTTTTTTTTTCCCTCGCCTTAAGACAGGTGTGTGCCTTTCCAAATCAAGTCCTATCAGTTTAATTAAACACGGCTGGACTCCAATGAAAGAGTAGGACCATCTCAAGGATGATCACAAGGAAATGGACAGCATGTGACTTAAATATGACTGAGCAAAAGGTCTGCATACTTATGACCATGTGATATTTTGTTCTTTTTTAATAAATTTGCAAAAATTTCTATATTTGTTTTTTTCCATCAAGATGGGGTACATTGTACATTAACCCCAGGAGCTATTTTCAGTTTTGCATTTTTGTTTTTCGCTCTCCTCATTCCCAAAGCCATAACTTTTTTTTTTTATTCCTCTGTCAATATGGCTTATGTGAGGGCTTATTTTTTTCCGGACAATTTGTACTTTTGAACGACACCATTGGTTTTATCATTTGTACTAGAAAACGGGAAAAAAATTGCCAGTGCAGTGAAATTGCAAAAAAAAAGCGCAATCCCACACTTGTTTTTAGTTTTTCTTTTTTGCTAGGTTCACTACATGTTAAAACTGACCTGCCATTATGATTCTCCAGGTCATTACGAGTTCATAGACACCAAACATGTCTAGGTTCTTTTTTTTTTTTTTTTTTTTTTTTTATCACAGTGGTGAAAAAAATTTCCAAACTTGCTAAAAAAAAAATTTTTGCCAGGTGTCTTTTTGACACCTCTCCATTACTAAGCTGGGCTTAATGTCACCTTACAATAGAAAGGTGACATTAACCCCTTATTACCCCACTTGCCACCACTACAGGGCAAGTGGGAAGAACCCGACAAAGCTCCAGAATAGGAGCATCTAATAGATGCACCTTTTCTGGGCAGCTGTGGGCTGTTGTTTTTAGGCTGGGGGGGACCCATATTCATGGCCCCTTACCAGCCTGAGAATAGCAGCCCTCACCTGTTAGATTTGTCGGGTTGGTTCAAAATATAAGGGGGACCCCATGGCGGCTTTTTTTTTTTTCATTCTTCCCTGCTCGCGCTGTTGCCAGCAGAGCAGGGACAATGACAACCGTGTTCAGCACCACATGCAGGGGAACAGCACTTACTGTAGTTCTGCTTCCCCAGCGGCCGTCTGTGAGTTTCTGATGCGGCACACGTGTGCCACATGGATATCTCCGGCATCAGAAATACTGTATCTGGACGTGTTAAACTGCCCTAAGTGAGAGCACAGCATAACTGATCTTCCCATGGGGGCCTTATCAGGATACTATGACTCACCTGAACAGTACACTACGCAGAGTGTCATCTGTTTGTAGGTCTGACCAACTGTGGAAAGTAGTCGGATCACAGTAAGGTACCACTCGTTATGAGTGGATCGTCTGGGCGACCTTCATTATTCAAGAAGTCTCTGTTGCCCACAAACCCATTACCCTGATTGTCACCGCATCAGAGCATCGGAAAGACCCGACGCTAACCATCAGAATTGGTGCATCTAATGGATGTACCATTTCTGGGGTGGCTGGAGGCTGGTCTTATTAGGCTGGGAAGGGGCCAATCATAGACCTTTACAGCCTATTAATATCAGCCCGCAGCTGTCTGCTTAGCCTTTGCTGGTTATTAAAAATACCATGTCATTTTTTTAAGGATCCCCCATTTTAATAAGTAAGCAGACAGCTGGAGGCTGATATTGGTAGGCTGGGAAGGTCCATGGATATTGGCCCCTTTCGAGCATGAGCCTACTTTCTCTTAGCTGGTCATTAACCCCTTCATGACCTGATGTAAAGGTATGTCATAGGACATGTCCCTCCCTTTGATCGGTTGTCATGTGCCCCTATCAGCCGCAGGTGGAATTGCAATCTACCAGTGGCTGTTAGCATGTTAAGTCGGCGTCAGTCTTTGACAGCGACATTTAACTTGTGCAAACAGGATGCATGTCATAAACTCCGCCCATTGGCGCCCGTCACATGATCACTGGACGCCGATGGTTTAGCAAAGTATCCCCGTGCTTGTCATTGTAGACCTATGAACGCCAGACCGTGGTGTTTTTATTATTTCTGCTACAGTGAAACTCTATGTGCATCACAGGTGAGTTGGAGGACTAGTTTCAAGTCTCTTAACCCCTTCCTGACATCAGACGTACTATCCCGTCCATGGGACCCGGGCCCCTATGCCCATGGACGGGATAGTACGTCTACCGCGATCAGCGGCGCCCACGTGGTGAGCGCCGCTGATCGCGGCCGGGTGTCAGCTGATTATCACGGACCGCCCCCGACACGTTAACCCCTTGCACACCACGATCAAACATGATCGCGGTGTACCGGGGGTTAAAGGGAAGCATCGGCAGGGAGGGGGCTCCCTCCGTGCTTCTCTGAGCCCCCCACGGCAGCGCAATGTGCGGCGCTGCTGCCGGGGGCTCCTTTCCTGCAGGCCCCCGAATCCAAGATGGCGACGGGGGACCTGCAGGAAGCTGGCTTCCTCAGTGCCTGCAAAGCGCAGGCATGAGGAAGCCTTGTGCACTGCCTGTGACAGATCGCTGATCTGTGATGTGACAGATCAGCGGTCTGTCACAGAACAGTGATGTCCCACCTGGGACTACTTAATAAAGTATAAAAAAAAAGTTAAAATAATTTTAAAAAAATCGCCAAATAAATTACAAAAAAAAAATAATATTCCCCCAAATAAATCCATTTTTTGAAAAAAAAAAAAAAAAAATAATAAAGGTACACATTAGGTATCGCCGCGTCTGTAACGACCCGCCCTATAAAACTGTCCCATTAGTTAACCCCTTTAGCGAACCCCATAAAAATAAAAAACGAAGCAAAAAATTATTTATTATCATACCGCCAAACACAAAGTAATAACGCGCGATCAAAAAGACGCATATAAATATCCATGGTACCGCTGAAAACGTCATCTTGTCCCGCAAAAAATGAGCCGCCACACAGCATCAGCGAAAAAATAAAAAAGTTATAGCTCGCAGAATAAAGCAATGCAAAAATAATTTTTTTATATAAAATAGTTTTCATTGCATAAAACCGACAAAACATAAACGACCTAAATGAGGTATCGCTGTAACCGTACTGACCCGAAGACTAAAACCGCTTTATCAATTTTACCGCACTCGGAACGGTGTAAACGCACCCCCCCCAAAAGAAATTCATGAAACGCTGGTTTTTGTTCATTCTGCGTCCCAAAAATCGGAATAAAAAGCGATCAAAAAATGTAACGTGCCCGAAAATGGTACCAATAAAAACGTCAACTCGTCCCGCAAAAAATAAGACCTCACATGACTCAGTGGGTCAAAATATGGAAAAATTATAGCTCTCAATATGTGGTGATGCAAAAACTATTTTTACAATAAAAAGCGTCTTTTAGCGTGCGACAGCCACCAAACATAAAAACCGCCATAAATAGTAAATCAAACCCCCCGTTATCGCCCCCTTAGTTAGGGAAAAATAATAAAATAAAAAAAAGTATTTATTTCCATTTTTCCATTACGGTTAGGGTTAGGCTAGGGTTAGGGCTGAGATTAGGATTAGGGGTGTGTTGGGGTTCGGGTTGGAGTTAGAATTGGGGGTTTCCACTGTTTGGGCACATCAGGGGCTCTCCAAATGCAACATGGCGTCTGATTTCAATTCCAGCCAATTCTGAGTTGAAAAAGTCAAATGGTGCTTCCCTTCCCTTCCAAGCTCTGCCATGTGCCCAAACAGTGTTTTACCCCCACATGTAGCGCATCAGCCTACTCAGGACAAATTGCAAAACAATTTTTGGGGTCCAATTTCTCCTGTTACCCTTAGGAAAATAAAAAATTGGCAAAAATAATTTTTGTGGAAAAAAATGATTTTTTTATTTTCACGTCCGAGCGTTATAAACTTCTGTGAAGCACTTGGGGGTTCAAAGTGCTCACCACACATCTAGATAAGTTCTGTGGGGGGTCTAGTGTCCAAAATGGGGTCACTTGTGGGGAGTTTCAATAGTTTAGGTACATCAGGGGCTCTCCAAACGCACATGACACCCGCAGACCATTCCATCAAAGTCTGCATTCCAAAACGTCACTGCTTCCCTTCTGAGCCCCGACGTGTGTCCATACAGTAGTTTTCTCCCACATATGGGGGTGTCAGCGTACTCATGACAAATTGGACAACAACTTTTGGGTCCAATTTCTCCTGTTACCCTTGGGAAAATGAAAAAATTGGGGACTAATTGATCATGTTTGTGGAAAAAATACGATTTTTTTTATTTTCATGCCCGGGCATTATAAACTTCTGTGAAGCCTTTTGGGGTTCAAAGTGCTCACCTCACATCTAGATACGTTCCTTAGGGGGGTCTAGTTTTCAAAATGGGGTCAATTGTGGGGGGTTTCCACTGTTTAGGTACATTAGGGGCTCTCCAAAGGCAACATGACACCCGCAGACCATTCCATCAATGTCTGCATTCCAAAACGTCACTGCTTCCCTTCCGAGCCCCGACGTGTGCCCATACAGTAGTTTTCTCCCACATATGGGGTATCAGCATACTCAGGACAAATTGGACAACAACTTTTGGGGTCCAATTTCTCCTGGTACCCTTGGGAAAATAAAAAAAATGGTGACTAAAAGATCATGTTTGTGGAAAAAATACGAATTTTTTAGTTTCACGCCCGGGCGTTATAAACTTCTGTGAAGCACTGGGGGGTTCAAAGTGCTCACCACACATCTAGATAAGTTCCTTGGGGGGTCTAGTTTACAAAATGGTGTCATTTGTGGGGGGTTTCCACTGTTTAGGTACATCAGGGGTTTTCCAATCGCGACATGGTGTCCGATCTCAATTCCAGCCAAAAACGTCAAATGGCGCTGCTTCCCTTCCGAGCTCTGCCATGCGCCCAAATAGTGGTTTACCCCCACATGTGGGGTATCAGCGTACTCAGGACAAATTGCACAATAACTTTTAGGGTCCTGTTACCCTTGGGAAAATAAAAATTGGGGTGAAAAGATCATTTTTGTGGAAAAAATATGATTTTTTAACTATACCGCTGTACGTTATAAGCTTCTGTAAAGCCCTTGTGGGTTCAAAGTTCTCACCACATATCTAGATAAGTTCCTTGGGGGGGTCTAGTTTCCAAAATGGGGTCACTTGTAGGGGGTTTCCACTGTTTAGGTACATCAGGGACTCTCCAAACGTGACATGGCGTCCGATCTGAATTCCAGACAATTTTGCATTGAAAAAGTCAAACGGTGCTCCTTCCATTCTGAGCTCTGCCATGCGCTGAAACAGTCGTTCCCCCCCACATATCAGGTATCAGCGTACTCAAGACAAATTGCACAATAACTTTTGCAGTCCAATTTCTCCTGTTACCCTTGGTAAAATAAAAAAAATTGAACCTGAAGTATTTTTTTTTGTGAAAAAGAAGTTAAATGTTCATTTTTTTTTTTTTTTTGAATATTCAAAAAAATTCCTGTGACGCACCTAAAGGGTTAATAAACTTCTTGAATGTGGTTTTGAGCACCTTAAGGGGTGCAGTTTTTAGAATGGTGTCACTTTTGGGTATTTTCTATCATATAGACCCCTCAAAGTGGCTTCAAATGTGATGTGGTCCGTAAAAATAAAATGGTGTTGTAAAAATGAGAAATCGCTGGTCAATTTTTAACCCTTATAACTTCCTAACAAAAAAAAAATGTTGGTTCCAAAATTGTGCTGATGTAAAGTAAACATGTGGGAAATGTTAGTTATCAAGTTTTTTGGTGCCATATCTCTGTGATTTAAGGGCATAAAAATTCAAAGTTGGAAAATTGCAAAATTTTCGCCAAATTTCCGTTTTTCTCACAAATAAACGCAAGTTATTTGAATGAAATTTTACCACTAACATGAAGTACAATATGTCATGAGAAAACAATGTCAGAATCACCAGGATCCATTGAAGCGTTCCAGAGTTATGACCTCATAAAGGTACAGTGGTCAGAATTGTAAAAATTGGCCCGGTCATGAACGTGCAAACCACCCTTGGGGGTGAAGGGGTTAAGGAAACAATTTAAACAAGTAAAAAGCAGGAAAAAATGTTTTAAAAAATCTAAAATAAAAGTTCAAATCATCCCCCTTTTGCCTCATTCAAAATAAAAAAAAAATACACATTTGGTATCGCTGAGTTCAAAAATGTCCACTCAAAATATAAAAATAATTTAATAAACGGCGTAATGAGAAAAGTAGTAAAATCTCCAGAGTTAAGTTTTTGTTGTCACTGCAACATTGCAATATAATGCAATAACAGGCGATCAAAATATCTACCCCAAAATGGCATCAATAAAAAATTAATCTTGGCACTCAAAAGATTAACCTTCACCCAGACCAAGATCATGAAAAATGGAGCCATTTTTTTATTCTTACAAACTTTGGATTTTTTTTCACAACTTAACTAAAAAATAACCTATTCATATTTGGTATCTGCGAACTGATAATAACCTGGACAATCATCATGGCAGGTCAGTTTTAGCATTTAGTGAACATGGTAAAACAAAAACAAACAATTGTGGAATTGCACTTTTATTTACAATTTAACTTCACTTGGAATTTTTTCTTTTTTTTTTTCCCTGTTTTCCAGTACACTATATGGCAAAATTAATGGGGTTGTTCAAAAGTACAAGTTGCCCCTCAAAAAATAAGCCCTCACGTGGCCATATTGACCGAAAAATAATAGTTAAAGTTAGAAGGGAAGCAAAAAATGAAAAAGCCAAAAACTGAAAATCACAAGGTCGTTTAAGGGGTTATTTATTATGCTTTGTTTATATAGTGATATCTTATTCCGCAGGACTTTACATGCATTATCAGCGCTGTCTCCATTGGGGCTCACAATCTAAATTCCCTATCAGTATGTCTTTGGAGTGTGGGAAGAAACCGGAGTACCCAGGCAAACACAGGAAAAACATACAAACTCCTTGCTGATGTCCTTGGTGGGATTTGAACCCAAGACTCCTGCGCTGCAAAGCTGTAGTGCTAACCACTGAGCCACCGTGCTGCCCGGAGGAGTTAAAAATAGAGTGGACACCACACCGTTTTTTTTCAGTTTTGTTACCCAAATACATGTACAATATGGCACTAATTATGTATCTCACTGACATCTATTTATTGTATTTATCAATTCTATCTCTTATATAAGATTGCTTTATTAGTTGGAAAACATGCTTTGAATTACATAAAGAATTACAGTATGTAAAAGATTGTTAAGAACGCATTGCATACGGTTGCTAGTTGAGAAAAATTGCATTGTACTCACGACACTCATCCTACTTTTCTGGATCGTCAACATCGGATCGACTTTTTTAATACGCTAGTGTGACTCCAGGCTTAGACTGTGCGCCCACGATAAATCTGTGCTGAGTTTTTGACACTACATACTTACACTGCGTCAAAAATGCAGTATATTTCCAGCAAAGTGGATGGGATTCATAGAAATCTTATTCCCAATGTGCTTTTTTTTTTTTTACCATAGTAGTGCAGTTCGCAGGTGTCGGGAAAGGTCAGAGAGGCCCAGCACCTGCGCACTGCAGTGCTTTGCTCTGCCCTCAACAGGGCAGATCAGTAAGCCTGCGCAGGAGCCAGGGCAAGAAGCAAGAAAGATGACGCCATCGCAAGAAGATGGGAGGCGCCGGACAGGGCCGCCATCAGGGCATGACAGGCCTTACATGTGTATGGGGCCCGGTGATTAGGGGGGCCCGACCATGCTGGCAGCCCGATCCGCGCTGGGGCCCCCATACATTTTATACAGGCTTCTGCAGCTTTATTTTAAATTCAGACTCAGCGCCTGCCGGGCCCCCCCAGGCCCCTCGGGCAGGCCCCCCCCCACACCATGGTCCAGCCAGCGCCGAAATCCCCCCCTGCACAATGGTCCAGCCACAGCTCCGCCCTCACCTGACGTCACACACTGCTCTGCTCCTCCACTTCCTCATTCAGTCAGTGAGTGTGCCACGTGGGACTGGGAGAGGGAGGGAGCCTCGCCGCTGGAGCACAGCCAGATAACAAGGTAAGAAGAATTTTTTTTTTTTTTTTTTTTTTTTGAGAGCGGCTATCCAGGGGGCCTGGGGCAGAATGCTGGGGGCAGAATGCTGGACGCTGGGGGCAGAATGCTGGACGCTGGGGGCAGAATTCTGGAGGCAGAATGCTGGACGCTGGGGGCAGAATGCGGGGGGCAGAATGCTGGACGCTGGGGGCAGAATGCTGGATGCTGGGGCAGAATGCTGGACGCTGGGGGCAGAATTCTGGAGGCAGAATGCTGGGGGCAGAATGCTGGACGCTGGGGGCAGAATGCGGGGGGCAGAATGCTGGACGCTGGGGGCAGAATGCTGGACATGGGGCAGGAATGCTGGGGGCAGAATGCTGGACGCTGGGGGCAGAATGCTGGATATGAGGGCAGACTGAGACGGGGCAGAATGCTGGACATGGGGCAGAAGAATGCTGGACGCTGGGGCAGAATTCTGGACATGGGGCAGAATGCTCGAAGCTGGGGCAGAATGCTGGAGACTGAGGCAGAATGCTGGACGCTGCGGGCAGAATGCTGGACATGGGGGCAGGCTGTGAGCTGGGGCAGAATGTTGGACGCTGCGGGCAGAATGGTGGACGCTGGGGGTAGAATGCAAGAGACTGGGGCAGAATGCTGGACATGGGGGCAGAATGTGACAGTGAGACAGGAGGGGGCAGAATGTGACAGTGAGACACAGGAGGGGGCAGAATGTGACAGTGAGACACAGGAGGGGGCACAATGTGACAGTGAGACACAGGAGGGGGCACAATGTGACAGTGAGACACAGGAGGGGGCAGAATGTGAGACACCGGGCATGATTTGAGATAGATGGAGCAGGGTCATGGGGCAGGATGGATACGATTTAGACAGATTGGTCAGGAGGGGAGATCATATGGGGCAGAATGGATACTGATGAGGGTGGGATGGGAGAACATATGGCTGAAGCCAAAAATGAGACACACGGGAGTCAGGATGGGGGATATTATTACCATAGGGGCTAATTAAGGGATATTATTACTGCAGTGATGTATTTTACTTTCTTGAGGATACTGTTGTAAATGGGGGGGCGGTCCTGTTACTGTGTAGAGTGATACTATGTCGCCTTTTTTTCTTCATGTGGTGTAATGTAGAAGTTGGGAAAAAATAAGTAATGTGTTCTGCAAGCGGAGCTCTAGATAACTGTGTTATTTCCTGCAGAGACAAGTCCTGGCTGGAAGACGTGATGGCGATCTGTGCTGGATGAAAGATGAAAAACAAAGATGAAGGACTTCACCTAGAGACATCACTGGTGAGTTAGTGTGTTACCTGTACACTGACACTATGTACAGAGGTCCTGTGTATAATGTCACCGGTGATCACTGTGTTTACCTGTACATTATATACAGAGCTCCTGTGTATAATGTCATTGATCACTATATTACCTGTACACAGACACTGCATACTAAGTACAGATCTTGTGTGTATAATGTCTCTTATGGTCATAGTATTATGTTTTTTTAATTAATGTCAGTATTGTAGTATTCAGTCTCCATGTGGTGGTAATATGTGGTCTGGGCGTGGTGCAGTGGTATTTGTCCCTTGTATATTCTATTATTTGGTCACTTTGTGGTGGTAATTTGCGGTCTGTTCATGGTGCGGTGGTATTTGTTCGTTGTATGTGATATTATTCGGTCACTATGGTAGTAATATGTGGTCTGGTCATGGTATGGCGGTATTTGTTCCTTGTATGTCTTATTATAGGTCACTATGTGGTGGTAATATGTGGTCTGGACATGGTGTAGCGGTATTTGTTCCTTGTATGTGATATTATTGGTCATTTTAAAAAATTGAAAAATAAATAAAAATATACCTAAATTGTATTACATATTTTAACAAATATTTAATAGGTTACAGTAGAGTAGGGCCTGGCCAAAAGTGTCTACCCTGTTATGGTGGCGACTTAAAACAATCTTTTGGCCAAAGCAAAAGCTGCTGGCTATATGTGTGACCTGGTGATGGGAACTGTTAATGTGTGATAGGTGAGAAGTGGAGTTTATCCAAGAGAGCGGTGGGACTGTGGACAGTTCGAGTGGTGGAGGCGGGGCTGGATGGAGCCTGGGCGGAGTCTAAAGGGGGCCCCGAAAATGTTGCCAGTATGGGGCCCCGAAATTCCTAGTGGCAGCCCTGGCGCCGGACATGGACCTGCGATGCCCATCAGACCGGAGCGCATCGGACCGCCCCCGGATGAGTATCATAAAACTTGTTTTTCTTATGTTCCAGGTTAGATCAGGGGCTTATCTACAGCATTATAGAATGCTTGTTGATAAGTCCCAAAAGGCAGTGGCCGCAGTTCATAGCTCAAAAACGAGGTGACAGGTTCCCTTTAAAATCCCCAACATGTCATTTTCTTTTGCGAGTACTACTTTTGAGTTTTATGTGCAGATCTTTCCCATAAACTTGCATGAGATATAGAAAACTCATAGGTAAAAAATGTACATGCGTTTTTAGTGTGTTTTCGATGCAGAAATACATCAAAAACTAGTGTAATCTGACCATGACTATCAATAATGGTGTTTGGCTTTGACAAACCTTTAAGTATCAAAAATCAAAGCAAGGACGCAGTGTCACAAACACAATGAAAACCTGTCAGAAGATTATGACTGCTTGTGGTTTGACTGCATTATTGCAATCAGATTTGTTCTACACTGAAAGACTACGGCATTTCAGAGTAAACATACCTTGCAATACTAGCCAGGGACTATGGACTCAATTTATTATTGCATCTGCACCTTTTTTTTTTTCTTAGTTTTTAGTGTTTTTCGACTCTTTCTCATTTCCACTGTATTCTTTTAACTTGCATTTTTTTTTAAGTCTACTTTTATATGTTCGCCTAATTTTTTTTGTTCGTCATTGTAGCCGGCGTTTTGGCTTTTTTTTTAAAATTGCTAAATTTTTGCCCAAATGTACTCTAGTCTTCCCTTGAAGTGATTTTATGTACAGTACTGTGCAAAACTTTTAGTCAAATGTGGCAAAAAAAAAATGTATGTTTTCAAAAATAGAATTGTTTAGTTTGTTTTGACAGTTAAAATGCAAACTGAAAAAACAAGAGTTTAATTTCATCCAAATTTGGCGTTGCCGCTCAAAATTGCATTAAAACATCAATTCTTCTAGGTACACTTGTAGACAAGTTATTGATGGAACTCGGCTTGTGCAAATCCTTTGCTTCCCTTCATGTAATCCAAGACATATTCTATCACTTCCAGGACTCCTTGTTCTTAGTTACCCTGAAGATAGCAGTTTATAACATTGGCTGAATGTTTGGGGTCCTTGTCCTGTTGCAGAATAAATGGGGAGGCAATCAGACACCTCCCTGATTGTATTGCATGATGCAGTACCTGTTGTACCTGTATTTCTCTGCATTGTGGACGCCAAGAAGTGGGCGAACCTGAGAACTATAGATGTAGCAGTTGGCCAAGGAAACCTAGCGCAGTGGATGAAAGAATATCTCTCTTCCCTTCAAAATTGTTAAATGTCTAGTAGTGCCAATAGCTCAGAACTGGCAGCAACTAGTGGTACCCAGCTACACTCATCTACTGTTTGGAGAAGACTGACCAAAAGAGGTCTGCATGAAAGAATTGATGCAAAAAGCTTTGACATGGAGACAAGGCCATGTGACTTAACTGTGCTTGAAAACAAAACGGGTGCAGAAAAATGGCACCAGTTGCTCGACTGATGAATCAAAAATTGAAATATTTGTGTAGATTCAGTGCAAGTTTGGTATTGTATCACAGCCAATGGAATTGTGGATTTGGTCAAAAAAATTGCCCGTTTCCTTTTTAGCTGTCAGGCTGTCCCGTGTGGCAAGCTAATGCCTTAATTTCTTGCAGCATCCAGTGGTAATCCACGAGGCACCTTTTTTTTTTTTTCTTCTCCCTTTTCCTCAAGGAAGCCACGCCGTGTGGCAATACGCGTGGGGCTCCTTTTCCTCCACACACCATAATGTGACCGGGTGATTTCTATCTTAAATTTCTACTAGCAGGTCCTACACAGCTTTACTTTCCTGGGCCCCTGTGTCCCTCTATTGTTTTGTTGCATATCCCTTACTGTTTGGATACTACAAAATTTGCCTCTATCCTATTTTTCAACCTCCTAGGAGTTACTATTGTTTGGGGGCCTAACAACACTGGACCATGTAGTAGTTGCCCATCTTCTACTGTTCATGTTTATTATTTATGAACTGTACTGTCTAGACTATTTTTGTCTTTGAACAGTTACCTTTTCAGGACATTTTTTTTGTGAGTGCAATATCTTAAGCACACAGTGGAGGAAACTGGTTGGCCCCTACATGGTCCTCCTGCAGTTATTTACACCTAGCCTTTTTTATTGTTTTTAAAATGTGTTTTTGTCTTCCTTGTATTTTTGAATCTCAATAAACCTTATGTATTTTTCATGTGTAAAGATGATCCTTGCCTTAGTTTACACACTCCTTTGTTTTTTTTGTTCATTTGTGCTTTTTTATGTGAGTGGCTAGTGCCTCCCGTATATATTTCTACACGTATTCGTAGTGCCCTCAGTTTGTTTTCATCCATCAGTTCTGATATAATACACACAAGTGTTAAATGTTATAAAAAAGGAATATATATTATCAGCACACTTTGAGTGCATCAGCCATATATAATTCTTGTGACTGTATATACATTATATAAATATGTCAATATAAGAGTGAGGTATATAGTTTTTTCTGCTTCTGTTTTCCTCCTACTTGTTGATGATGGTTATCTATTTAGGTATCCCATTGTATGTAATATTATTTGTAAATAATACATTTGGATACTGTTTTTGTAAACTTGGATCCCAGAAGCTCTATATGAACTCAGCAGATTATATATGTTCGCATGTAGGAGGGCATTGGATTTATATAGAGGTTTATGGCTTATCACAGTGCTGAACCAGGGCTTGTGTTTTCAGACTGCGAGGTACTGACTGTACAGAGTGTAGGGATGAAACAGGAGCTTCTGCATATTAGGAGACCCTGTCAGCTCTGCTATGCAGACAGAAAGCTGAATTTCCCTTGTACTGACATAAGTAATAAAAAGTATGTATTAATATGTAAAAATGCTCTTCAGATGTCTTTTAACCCCTTCACGACCTATGACGCCTACGTAGGCGTCATGAAAAGCAGTGCCCAAATGACCTATGACGCCTACGTAGGGGTCATGCTATAAATAGCCCCCCTGCGGGTCGGGTGACCGGGGTCACTGAAAGGTCACCCGACCCGCACACAAAGGACCCTTCAGAGTTAACACCTGGGGGTGTGGCTTAGCCCCACGTGCCTACGATCGCTCTGATTGGCTGTTAAAAGTGAAACTGCCAATCAGAGCGATTGTAATATTTCACCAATGAAAATTGGTGAAATATTACAATCCAGCCATGGCCGATGCTGAAATAGCATCGGACATGGCTGGACACCGAGACCCGACCCCCCCCACACCGACTGACGGCACCGATCGGCTGCCGCCACCTTCTGACGGCACCGATCGGCAGCCGCCGTCATGATCTGCCCCCCCGCCTTCTCTCCGCCCCCCCAGCCCTCCGATCATCCCCTCTCACCCTCCGATCACCCCCTCACCCTCCTTTG
The DNA here is from genome assembly GCF_039654945.1 of Dendrobates tinctorius. Taxonomy (NCBI): domain Eukaryota; kingdom Metazoa; phylum Chordata; class Amphibia; order Anura; family Dendrobatidae; genus Dendrobates; species Dendrobates tinctorius. Next base: position 26,813,835 of record NW_027361679.1, read on the forward strand.
TGCCTCCGATCTCCCGCTATCCGTCCCGGTGTCCTGCCGTCCAGCGTCATGGGCGCTGCCATCTTGCAAGATGGCGGGCGCATGCGCAGTGCGCCGAATCGAATCTGCAACGCTGCAGATTCATTCATTTATTTTGATCACTATAATAAACTTTCATAGTGATCAAAATAAATAAAAAGTAAATCACCGCCCCCTTTATCACCCCCATAGGTAGGGACAAATAATAAAATATTTTTTTTTTTTTTTTCCATTAGGGTTAGGTCCAGGGCTAGGGTTAGGGCTAGGGTTAGGGTTGGACTAAGGGTTAGGGTTGGACTAAGGGTTAGGGTTGGACTAAGGGTTAGGGTTGGACTAGGGGTTAGGGTTGGACTAAGGGTTAGGGTTGGAATTGGGATTAGGGTTGGGGTTGGGATTACGGTTAGGCTTGTGGTTAGGGTTAGAGTTGGGATTTCGTTAGGGGTGTGTTGGGATTAGGGTTGTGGTTAGGGTTTTGATTAGGGTTGGGATTAGGGTTAGGGGTGTGTTGGCGTTAGGGTTGGAGATACAATTGAGGGGTTTCCACTGTTTAGGCACATCAGGGGCTCTCCAAACGCGACATGGAGCCACCATTTATTCCAGCCAATTTTGCGTTCAAAAAGTCAAACGGTGCTCCCTCCATTTCGAGCCCCGACGTGTGCCCAAACAGTGGTGTACCCCCACTTATGGGGTATCAGGGTACTCAGGAAAAATTGCACAACAACTTTAGGGGTCTAATTTCTCCTGTTACCCTTGGGAAAATAAAAAAATGGGGGCTAAAATAATTATTTTTGTGGAAAAAAAATTTTTTTTATTTTCACGGTTCTGCGTTAAAAACTTCTGTGAAGCACTTGGGGGTTCAACGTGCTCACCACACATCTAGATAAGTTCCTTGGGGGGTCTAGTTTCCAAAATGGGGTCACTTGTGGGGGGTTTCCACTGTTTAGGTACATCAGGGGCTCTGCAAACGTAACATGACGCCCACAGACCATTCCATCAAGTCGGCATTTCAAAGCGTCACTACTTCCCTTCCGAGCCCCAACGTGTGCCCAAACAGTGGTCCCCCCCCCATATATGGGGTACCAGCGTACTCAGGACAACCTGGACAACAACTTTTGGGGTCCAATTTATCCTGTTACCCTTGTGAAAATAAAAAATAGTGGGCTAAAAATCACTTTTTGAGGAAAAAAAATATTTTTTTATTTTCACAGCTCTGCGTTATAAACTTCTGTGAAGCACTTGGGGGTTCAAAGTGCTGACCTCACATCTAGATTAGTTCCTTAGGTGATATAGTTTCCAAAATGGGGTCACTTGTGGGGGGTTTCCACTGTTTAGGTACATCAGGGGCTCTGCAAATGTAGCATGACGCCCACAGACCATTCCATCAAGTCTTCATTTCAAAGCGTCACTACTTCCCTTCCGAGCCCCAACGTGTGCCCAAACAGTGGTCCCCCCCCACTTATGGGGTACCAGCGTACTCAGGACACACTGGACAACAACTTTTGGGGTCCAATTTATCCTGTTACCCTTGTGAAAATAAAAAATAGTGGACTAAAAATAATTTTTTGAGGAAAAAAAAATATTTTTTTATTTTCACGGCTCTGCGTTATAAACTTCTGTGAAGCACTTGGGGGTTCAACGTGCTCACCACACATCTATATTAGTTTCTTGGGTGATCTAGTTTCCAAAATGGGGTCATTTGGGGGGGGTTTCCACTGTTTAGGTACATCAGGGGCTCTGCAAACATAACATGACACCCACAGACCATTCCATCAAGTCGGCATTTCAAATCGTCACTACTTCCCTTCTGAGCCCCAACGTGTGCCCAAACAGTGGTCCCCCCCACATATGTGGTACCAGCGTACTCAGGACAAGCTGGACAACAACTTTTGGGGTCCAATTTATCCTGTTACCTTTGTGAAAATAAAAAATAGCAGGCTAAAAATTTATTTTTTGAGGGAAAAATTTTTTTTTATTTTAACGGCTCTGCGTTATAAACTTCTGTGTAGCACCTGGGGGTTCAAAGTGCTCACTATGCATCTAGATAAGTTCCTTAGGGGGTCTAGTTTCCAAAATGGGGTCATTTGTGGGGGAGCTCCAAAGTTTACGCACACAGGGGCTCTGCAAACACAACATGGTGTCCGCTAACGATTGGAGCTAATTTTCCATTCAAAAAGTCAAATGACGCTCCTTCCCTTCTGAGTCATGCCGTGCGCTCAAACAGTGGTTTTCCCCCACATATGGGGTACCAGTGTACTCAGGACAAACTGGACAACTTTTGGGGTCCAATTTATCCTGTTACCCTTGGGAAAATAAAAAATAGCGGGCTAAAAAATCATTTTTGAGGAAAAAAAATTATTTTTTTATTTTCACTGCTCTGCGTTATAAACTTCTGTGAAGCACTTGGGGGTTCAAAGTGCTCACCACACATCTAGATAAGTTCCTTCGGGGGTCTAGTTTCCAAAATGGGGTCACTTGTGGGGGAGCTCCAATGTTTAGGCACACAGGGGCTCTCCAAATGTGACATGGTGTCCGCTAACGATTGGAGCTAATTTTCCAATCAAAAAGTCACATGGCGCTCCTTCCCTTCCGGGCCTTGCGGTGCGCCCAAACAGTGGTTTATGACCACATATGAGATATTGATGTACTCAGGAGAAATTGCCCAACAAATTTTAGGATCCATTTTATCCTGTTGCCCATGTGAAAATGAAAAAACTGAGGCCAAATAAAATTTTTGTGAAAAAAAAAAAAGTACTTTTTTTTTTTTACAGATCAATTTGTGAAGCACCTGGGGGTTCAAAGTGCATACTATGCATCTAGATAAGTTCTTTGGAGGGTCTAGTTTCCAAAATGGGCTCACTTGTGGGGGAGCTCCAATGTTTAGGCACACAGGTACTCTTAAAACAAGACATGGCAACCGCTAAACATTCAAGCATATTTTACATTCAAAAAGTAAAATGGCGCTCCTTGCCTTCTGAGCCCTGCCGTGCGCCCAAACAGTGGTTTATGACCACATATGAGGTATCAGTGTACTCAGGAGAAATTGCCCAACAAATTTTAGGATACATTTTATCCTGTTACCCATGTGAAAATGAAAAAACTGATGCTAAAATAAAATTTTGGTTGGAAAAATTAAAATGTCCATTTTTTCATTCCATGTTGCTTTAGTTCCTGTGAAGCACCTGAAGGGTTAATAATCTTCTTGAATATAGTTTTGAGTAGCTTGAGGGGTGCAGTTTTTAGAATGGTGACACTTTTGGGTATTTTCTGCCATATAGACCCCTCAAAGTGACTTCAAATATGATGTGGTCCCTAAAAAAAAATGGTTTTGTAAATTTTGTTGTAAAAATGAGAAATTGCTGGTCAACTTTTAACCTTTATAACTTCCTAACGAAAAAAAATGTTGTTTCCAAAATTGTGCTGATGTAAAGTAGACATGTGGGAAATGTTATTTATTAACTATTTTGTGTCACATAACTCTCTGGTTTAACAGAATAAAAATTCAAAATTTGAAAATTGCAAAATTTTTGCCAAATTTCCATTTTTTTCACAAATAAACGCAAAAATTATTGACCTAAATATACCACTATCATGAAGCCCAATATGTCACGAAAAAACAATCTCTGAATCGCTAGGATGCGTTGAAGCGTTCCTGAGTTATTACCTCATAAAGGGACATTGGTCAGAATTGCAAAAAATGGCCAGGTCATTAAGGTCAAAATAGGCTGGGTCATGAAGGGGTTAAGACCTTATGGGAGTCACAATGTGCAAAATATGTGAAGAAAATAGCACAGATCAAATAGAAAACGAAAGCATCCAAAAGAGGAGTCTGAAATGTTGTTCTAGCCTCGGTCCCACTGAAAAGAACGTACAATATATAAACATTTCTATTGACAAAGGAATACAATTTAACATGTTTTAGTGATCTCAAGAAAAAAAATATATGAAAAGTAATGTAATAGACACATATTTACATTTTTTTCTTTACATTCCCGATATCAGCAAAAAAAAAAATATAAAAACTGAGACCGTTGTGTCATCAAAAAAAGTGGCGCAAATTGTTATTTTTTTTTTTTAGAGCCGTTAAAGGCGCAACACGAAAAAATAAATAGAGCAAAATGTGCCCAGCCAGGAAGGGTGAAAATGGACTGGTCATCAAGTGGTTAATCAAGACTCAACACAAGGGGGTCTTTTGCACTTAGACAGAAATCGTGTTGGGGGTCCCCAGAGCTGACAGCGCTCTTACCACACCAATGCCATGAGCTCTGCCTGGTGCAGACAGCCCACAGCAGCGCTAGAAAGGGGCGAGAGAGCGGGCAGGTTGGCAGCTAGCCGCTGCACAGCTATAACACAAAACCACTGTTCACACAGCGAGAACGTGAGCGCCGCCATCACGGGAAGTTCAGTGGTGACGTCACTGATAGGCGCCGCCTGCACTCAGGAAGTCGCACAATGACGTCTGCGAGGGCGATCATAGAGTTAGACGAGCGCACAGGACTGATTGCAAGCGAGGTCAGCCCGATGAGTCTGCAAGACGGCGCCATCTGCCGGCTGCATTGTTGTACTGCAGACGTGGCGGTCAGATTGAATGGACGTATCTCCAGTAAGTGACGGGCGTGTCATACTGTGCGGCGGGTCAGGGCTCAGTCATAGAGCTCAGGGTCACGGGGTAAAGTGGCATCAGGCACACCAGGGTTAGTAAGGTTTGCCCGGCATGCCAGCTCCTCATCTCGGTGCCACCACTGGGCAGAACCCACGTGCACAAGATCGTTTCAGATTATTTCTGCTTTTAATGATAAGATTTTGTGCATGTTCTATATGGCCAGGAGTCATTTCTACCCAATGTGTACCCAGTCACATAGTTCAGGGGAACGGCGGCATCCATAGGAGCCCAGCTCTGTGCAGCTACAGCGGCAGAACCCCCACACAAAGCATCCAGTGCTCACCTGTCCCCGGGGTAGCGGCATCTATGGCACCGCCTCATGACCGTGCCGATTCTTACAATTCTGACCACTGTCCCTTTATGAGGTAATAACTCTGGAACGCTTCCATGGATCCCGTTGATTCCGACATTGTTTTCTCGTGACATATTGTACTTCATGTTAGTGGTAACATTTCATTCAATACGACTTGTGTTTATTTATGAAAAAAACAATTCTGGTGAAAATTTTGAACAACTGCAATTTTCAAACTTTTAATTTTTATGTCCTTAATTCAGAGAGTCATATCACACAAAATAGTTAATAAATAACATTTCACATATGTTTACTTTACATCAGCACAATATTGGAAATAATTTTTTTTGTTAGTAATTTATAAGGGTTAAAGCTGCGTTCATACGTCTTGTTTTTGCAGCGGTTTTTACCGCGCTTTTTTTGCCGCGAACACACAGAAATACAGCATCCCGTGCATTCCTATGGGATTCCGCAATGCTGTGCTAATGCTGCGGACTTTTCCGGAAACGCATCGCGGAAAAATACGCAGCTTGCTCATTAATTTTGCGGAATCGCGGCGATCCCGCACCCATAGGAATGCATTGTTCCGCTTACTTCCCACCAGCGAAAAGTAAGCAGAACATTTGCAGATGGTACCCACGGTCCGGAGGAGAGGAGACTGTTCTCCGGGCTGTGGGTACCATATCCCTGTAAAAAATAGAATAAAAAATGGTGTTATATTCACCTTCCGGCGTCCCGTGCAGCGTCCCCAGGCCTCAGCGATGCTTCCGTTCCCAGTAATGCCTTGCGAGACCTTTGATGACGTCACGGTCTCGCGATTACTGTAGCGGTCCCTATTCCTCGTGAGATCGCTACATTATCGCGAGACTGCAACGTCATCAAAGGTCTCGCAAGGCATTACTGGGAACGGAAGCATCGCTGAGGCCTGCGGACGCTGCGCGGGACGCCGGTAGGTGAATATAACCTGATTTTTTATTTTTAACATTAGACCTTTTTACTGCTGACGCTGCATAGGCAGCCTCAATAGTAAAAAGTTGGTCATAGTGTTTGACGAGTGTGACCAACCTGTCAATCAGTTCTCCAAGCGATGCTATAGATCGCTTGGAAAACGCTAGCATTCTGCAAGCTAATTACGCTTGCAAATTGCTGTTTTATCGCGGGAATTCCGCAACGTGTGCACATAGCCTAAGAGTTGACCAGCGATTTCTCATTTTTACAATACCATTTTATTTTTAGGGACCACATCACATTTGAAGTCACTTTGAGGGGTCTACAGTATATGATAGAAAATACCCAAAAGTGACACCATTCTAAACTGCACTCCTCAAGGTGCTCAAAACCACATTTAAGACATTTATTAACACTTCAGGTGCTTCACAGGAATTTTTAGAATGTGGAACTAAAAAAATGAACAGTTAATTTTTTTCACGAAAACATTAGGCTATGTGCCCACGTAGCGTTTTAATCCGGACACTGAAAACCGGACTCCTTCCCAGAAATCGCGCGATTTTACCGCGATTATGTTCGCGATTTTTCAGCGATTTTCGCGTGCGATATTCAAGCACTTTCCAAGCGATTTGAAGCATCGCTTGGAAAGTGATTGACAGGTTGGTCACACTCGTCTAACATAGTGTTTGACAAGTGTGACCAGGTTTTTACTATTGAGGCCGCCTATGCGCATCAATAGTAAAAGATAGGATGTAAAAAATAAAAAATCGGGGTATATTTACCTTCCGACGTCCCACGCAGTCTCAGCGACGCTCCCGTTCCCAGCGATGCCTTGCGAGACCTGTGATGATGTTGGTCTCACGTTGCTATAGCGATCTCGCGAGACCACATCATCTCAGGACCTTGCCGCAAGGCATTACTGGGAACGCTGAGGCCCTGGAATGCAGCGCGGGACTTCGGAAGGTAAATATACCCCGATTTTATATTTTCTATTCTTTTTTTTTACAGGGGTATGGTACCCAGGGCCTGGAGGACAGTCTCCTCTCCTCCACACCGTGGGTACCAACCGCACGAGACGCTTAACTTCCCGCATGGTGGGCATAGCCACATGCGGGAAGTAAGCGATTCTCATGCATTCCTATGGGTGCGGAATCGCGGCAATTCTTTGCGATTCCGCACAAAAGAATGAGCATGCTGCAATTTTTTCCACTATGCGATTCCGCCACGGAAAAAAGCGTAGCATTAGCACAGCATGTGCGGAATGCCATAGGAATGCATGGGGTGCGTTCTGTACAAGATTTTTAAACGTTTTCACAGCGTTTTCGCGCCGAAAATCGCGGCAAAAACGCTTAAAAATCGCATCGTGGGCACACAGCCTTACTTTAGACCCAATTTTTTTTTTATTTACAAAGGTAACATGAAAAAAACTTGTGCAATTTCTCCTGAGCATGCCAATACCCCATATGTGGGGGAAAACCACTATTTGGGTGCATGACAGGGCTCGGAAGGGAAGGAGTTTACAAGACCAAATGGGCCCAACTGCACCAGGAAAAATGAAGTGCAAAAAACACATAAAAAAATGTGAGGTATTAGTTGATATTTTGGCCAAAACACGTAAGCTCGTAACCCTCGTCACGGATCCCCACACTAAACAGCAATAGCACAAAAAGAGGACTTGAAAATCCTCAAAAAATTCAAAAATACAGCAAAGAGTGGTCTTGTAAACTATGGTGTCTATTCACATGACATGCATTTTGATAGCTCTGGGCAGCACGCCTGATCTAATAGAATGGCGTAAATAATAGGCTGTTAACCTGGATGCTGTGCATTGCCATAGTGGGAATAACGCTGCATACAAGTCTTCATTGTGCATTAATATACTAAGCAACCGCCCCTTCCATGGATTGGTAGGATATGAGCAGTTGCCTCTTCGGTATTCTTGCACCTGTGTTGCCCCCATTTTAACTATATGGGTCCACTGCATCCTGATAGTGCATTTGTTTGGAGGCCTGGACAGGGAAGCATCTCTGCCTTTTTGCTGTGTTTCTGCAAACAGCAAAACCAGACCTGCAATTCAGCACTGAGGCTACCACCATTTGGCAGCAGAATACTCAAAACAAACTGGGTTGATATAAGACTGTAGCGCAGTACAAAAAGAATAAGCAAACACAGTCAACAACAAGCCAAGTTGGTCAGTACCAGTCAGGAACAGATATGCCAAAGACAAGAGACAAAACAACAGGTCAGGGTCGAATCCAAATCAAAACTAGGGAGTCAATACACGAAAGGGGAACACAGAGTTGGGAAGGGAAGAGGGGATAAACAAACACGGGTTCAGTAAGCAAGCAGCAGGACAAATCAGGGCAAACGGAGTCAGCTACAAACGCCGTAGGCAGAAACTAAAACTAACATGGTCTGCAGTACACAGTGGAGATAAATAGCAAACCTGAGGCCAGACTGAGGCTGAGAAAGTTAACCCCTGGCATGACCAGACCGGAATAAAAGGAAGACAGGACTCAAAACCTGGTCTGGATCATGACAAAGGTAGCAATGATTTTAACTTTTGACTTTCAGCCTCCATATCTCACCATCCACTACTGCTTCGAATGTGAGACTACTATCATTTTATAGACAATCATCTTGTCTATCTCATACATAAATTTGACTTGCAGTGATTTATCATATGATTAGTTATGCAGATTTTTGTTATGTCACTGCATTGTTACTGTTTTGCTCCTGGCGGTGGACATTTTTTTTTCTTCCGGTAAACTACAAAATAAAACTTGTCACATTTCCTAATAGCTCAGTGTGTTATAAGGTTGATTCTCAAGTTAAATGGCCACCTGATGCATTAGCTGACTGTTGGTGATAGTGTTATTATATGGAGACCAGCCTTGCACTTGCAGCTTTCTGGTTTCAGCTACTTCTGGAGTTTGGAGTCCTGTTTCTGTGTCCTCTGTGGTGTGGAGCTTGGCAGCTGAGTCTGGAAGCTAAGTGTGGTGTTCTTACCTTGTCTGTCTCTTGTTGGTCACTGTCTCCTGCGTTTTAACATCTTCATTGGTGTAGCTAGCATCCTTGCCGGCCAGTGCTCTAGCCAGGGCAGTGCGTGGTGACAGCGAAGGGCAAGATTTGTGACAGCGGTGGGAAGGACCCGCGCTTAGGGCATTAGGGGATTGAAGGAACAGGCTCAGGTTGGAGCTCAGGAGGTGTCCACCCCTCATTTCCTATCGTTTGGGCCTTCCTCTCCCCAGTTCCATCCCGGTTTTTGTGTCATGCCATCCGCTGACCGACCCCCTGGTGGGATCATGATATTATCACCAACCATAACTTTTTTCCAGTGTACCTATGGCTCAAGCATAGGCTATTGCTCACCTGATCCTGACCCTCATGGATGAGGTTAAGGAGCTGCAGTGTCAGGTGGTGCAGCAGCTTCAGCAGGTGTCGAGGTTCTTGGTCTCGGCTCATGTCCAGGCTCAACTGGAACCCAAAATATCTCTCCCTGACAGGTTCTCTGGAGGGAGAGATAAGTTTATTGTATTTAAAGAAGCCTGTAAGTTGTATTTCAGGCTTTGCCCTCATTCTTCAGGGAGTGAGGAACAGCGTGTGGAGATTATTGTCTCCCTTCCTCCCTTCTCAAGGATGATTTCCAATCCTGGGCCTTCTCCCTGCTGACCGATTCACCATCTTTGTGGTCGAAGGACCAGTTTTTGCTGCATTGGTGCTGTTGTATGGGGATCTTGATGGAGTCTCCCTGGCTGAGTCTCGACTACGTAGGATCAAGCGGGGGGGGGGGGGGGTCGGCCAGCTGAGGAGTACTGCTCAGAGTTTCGGACATGGGCCACTGACACACAGTGGAATGACCTGGCTCTTGGGAGCCATTTTCGTCAGGGTCTGGCAGCTAGGCTTCAGGATACTATGGTGCAGTATGCTACTCCTGGGTCGTTGGAGGCAGCCATGGCCCATGCTATACAGATAGATAGATGCCTCAGGGGCATACACCGAATCAACTCCCTGTTGTTCTTTCTAGGGAGGTGAACACACTGGTGCAGACGGATGAACCCATGTAGGTGGGAAGAGTCTCCTCTCAAACTAGGCTGCCTGCGGTTTGCCGTGGGACGGGTGCATGTTTCTACTGTGATCTTATGGATCATTTCATCAGTGTCTGCCCTGCTCACGCCAAAGTATGTTCCTCATCACAAAAGCCACGTTCCCCTGGTCGTATGGAAGGAGACAACCAGGGTATGTACCATGTTTTTCGGACTATAAGACGCACCGGACCATAAGACTCACCCCAATTTTCAGAAGGAAAATAGGGGAAAAAAAAATAATGTGTCAAATGGGGGTCCGTCTTACAGTCCGAATTCAGCTTACCTGGGAAGGGATCCGGAACAGGTGGAGAAGTAGACACAGGGGTCACTCAGTGGTCCAGGCTTGTGCGGTGGCGGCGCTGTGCTGGGGCAGGTGGGCTGGGGTAGGTGCAGCTGTGCTGGGGCTGTGGCAGCTGTGCTGGGGCAGGTGGGCTCTGCGCTGGTGGCAGCGGGCGGCGCTCTGCGGTGCGGTGGTGGCAGCGGGCTGTGCTCCGGTGCAGGGGCGGCGGCTCCGCCGGCATTTCTTCGCAGCCCGGGGCCCCCCCGCACAGCCCTTGCTGGCCGCCGCCATGTTGCGGAGGAGGGATCCAGGGGAGGGTGATGATTTCCTCTGTATGTAGTGAGGGTATGAGTTTGGTGACACAGGGGGATGCCTCTGTTGTTGGTTCCTCGAAGCGTTCACCATCATTCGGCAAACGCATGCATGAAAATAAACATTCAGGTCTGGACCTGTGTGTGAATGAGTACGTGTGGTTGTCCACTAAAACGTCAGGTGGAAGTAGTCATCAGGGACCTGGAGTCCTAGGGTGATCGGGCCGTATGGGGTGTCGGCCATCCTCAGCCCGGGGACTTTTCAGCTGGAGTTACCCCCAGTAATGCACGTCCACAACGTATTCCTCAGGTCGGTGCTCTGGAGACTTGTTGCATCTCTGGAATCTACGTTATTGCCATCTCCATTGGGCTGTGTTTGACATAAACCTGACGATCAAGTGACTGCAGAGGTAAATCTTAGTGGATCAAGTCGACCTCACCATACGTCGTTTGCGGTGAGGTCATGTGTTATGTTAAGGGTCCAAATGCCCCTCATTGAAGGGGGGGTAGTGTCACGATCCATTTTTGGATTCGTGACAGCTGTGGTTCCACTATGATTTAAATGTAGCTTTTTTCCTTTCAAACCAGCGGGGGTTAATGTCAGTTTCCCTTGCTGCAACTGCAGAGTTGCTAGGTCAGCTGATGTGGGTGGTGACCACTCCCACCATCCTTCAAATGGTCACCTGATGCATCAGCTGACTTTTGGCAATAGAGTTATTCTATAGAGACCAGCCTTCCATTTGCAGCTCTCTGGTGTCAGCTACTTCTGGAGTTTGGAGTCTTGTTTCTGTGTCCTCTGCGGTGTGGAGCTTGGCAGCTGAGTCTGGAAGCTAAGTGTAGTGTTTTTACCTTGTCTCTCTCATGTTGGTCAATGTCCCTTGTGTTGTACCATCTGCAGTGGTGATGCTAGCACCCTTGCCGGCCAGAGCACTAGCCAGGGTAGTGCAAAATGACAACGAGGGATGAGGATTGTGACGACGGCAGGGGGAAGGACCCGCTTAGGGCATTTGGGGAGTGCAGAGACAGGCACAGGTTGGAGCTCAGGAGGTGTCCATTCCTCATTCTCTATCGGTAGGGCCTTACTCTCCTCATTTCCATCCCATTGTGTGTGTGTCATGCCGTCCTCAGTTCTGGCGTGACAAACACAGCAGTGGAGGTGGCTCTTATGCTTCCTAATAGTGAGATCACTGACGTCTGTGCAAGCACCGTGTGACGCACATTACACAAGTATGGAATGGCGGCCATAAAAAAGGTGACTAAGCTTCGACTTCAGTATAATCTTAAGAAGCATTTGCTTGAGTTTGCAAGAAAGTACAAGAAGTGGATTGTAGAAGATTTGGAGCGATGAGAGCAAAGTCAATAGACTAGACTTGGATGGGTTCCAATGGATATGCAAAAAACAAGTATGGGAAAGGGGCTAATGGATCGAGAAATTGAAGAAATTGTCAAGTTCAGTAGAGGAAGTCTGATGATATTGGGTTGTTTCACAGCCAAAACTTTGGATCCTTGACAAGGAACGATGGTGATCTCAATGCTGAGTTATATGTGAGTATCCCACATGATGAGTTATTTCGTACACTTGAGTACTATGGGTATGAAAAGGACAACGAACAAATGGTTCAATAACAATGAAGTAGAGATGCTGGATTGGCCCTCACTTTCCCCAGACCTCAACCCATTCGACCACTTGTGGGTTGAATTTAAGAAATCGCTGTATACATACCCAAGTAAGTCGACCAGTTAACACCAACTTTAGGATCATCACAACTTTTGTGGTAGCAACATAATACAAAATTGATACCACACAATGGTGTATACTTTATAAAAATATACTTTATTGAAACATAAAGACAAAGTACACAAGAAAAAATGCTGGAAAATACAAATGAAGGACTATACGTCCATGGAATCTCACCTCACAGCATTACACCATAAAATGATGCAATAGTATTTATAACCTTTGCATCTACTAATATAAATGAGTCACATGGCAAGGGTAATAACATAGTTAGTAAATAAAAACGTTGCAGCAATATATCATAGTAAGAAATATATCCAAAAATGGGTGTACCTATGTCTAAATGTAAAAGACAAATGCCCAACATATGTTTAAAGCCTGAAAATTACCCTATGAAAAGGTTTTCCCGAGGAAGCAGTGCGAAACGCGCGTCGGGGCAGAAGGACGTCCAGGCATCTCCACCAGCACACATAGGTATGGATTTGTCCAGCGTTTACATTTAATATTTGTGTTGGTCTACTTTTAGATCCATTCACATGAGTTAGAACCTTTTCATAGCCAAGCTGAGCTATCTCTGTTAGTTCCACGTGCATGTGTGATGCCTCCACTCCATTGAAGAACCTCCAGAATGGGAACTCAGGACCCCTGTTTTAGTAATCAGCTGGAACCCCATCTATCCTGTAGCTTGTTCTGTTTTTTTTTCTTTTGTGGGCTAATCTATTATTGTGCAGATCTGCTCAACAGTGGGCATCACTGAGAATCCAAGGACGGGTGCATGAAATTGGTGCTTGGTCAGGCTGTTTCTCCTGGATCTATTCCTGGCATTGTGCATTTATACGCAACACATGCCTCCTCTATACTCCCTTTCTTGGTAATAAATGATTGTCCCCTACTAGTGATTCTCCAGCGTTGTGGACCTCATGCCAATCAGGATAACCTTTCTCAGCCTTCACGGAGTATAATTCTGCTTTTGAGCTTGGGGTATTTTAGACTGGAGCGACATGACCACATTTAGTTGTAGGCCAGTATTACTGATTAGTGATCACAAATTTTCAATGTTCTGACTGTCTAAAAAAGCCTGATATTGTGTGTGATTATCACAAAACTGCATGCAATATTGTTCTTCTTTGAGGTACATCAAATTTACCATCACTCACAAGAAAGTAAATGTCTCCTTTTTAGCCCAAGTTTTAAAGGAGTCGTCTGATACTAAAAATGTTATTCTTAAAATGCCATTTTGAGTAGATGAGTATTTCTTCATCTACATTTATTCAAATTAAATGTACTCTTCTGCTAATATTGATCTTGGTCAAGTCTTGTTCTTCTCTCGGATGCCCTCTACTGCTGATGTTGTTCCATTCGAATGTCCCATCATACTTTGCACAATTTCAAACAGTTCTGAGAGCATGACATCTTGTGACCAGAATGAATATCGACAAAAAGGTACTTTTTTAATTGATGCAAATTTGAAAAATGCTTGGATGGGATATTAGGGTTAAGGTGTAACTAAACTTCATTGCATTAGTTTGTATTGTGTAAGCCCTTATATTCTCTGCAGATTGATTGAGGAACATGTCCTGAGTCCTCTTCTGATTGAAGTGCAGAGTTCTGAAGGCAGAAGTTCTCACCTTCTGCCTGAGTGTGCATAGAGCAGAGTACAGACTAATAGACTGCCGATTGCGACCATATGCCACTATGTAGACGCTCAGGTGAGCACTTCTGCCTTCTGAGCTGTGCACTTCTGAGCCGTCTTTTTAGCAGTCAGTGGGAGTGTCAGGACTCTAAACTTCACTGACCTACATTAAGGGCCTACACAATATATAAGGTAATGCACTAAAGTTTAGCTACACGTTGTCATTTTTAGTATCAGACAGCCTCTTTCATGTAGAGTTCCCTTTTAAGAGGAAATGTCTTGCCTTGTAAACAATTAATTTGGATAACTGCGTGAATGAAATTTATTATACATTGTGTATTTTTACTTTTAGTCTTAGAGCAATGTATTTTAAATACTTGAAGACCCTGACAACATGTACCACAACTACTGAACTTCATTCTTTGAAAATATTGTTATCCAAAAGATGTCACCAGGCACGGTCCTTTGGAATCGCCACTATCAAAAAACATCAGCAAGGACTGAAATTTCCAGCGCAGACCTTACCGCACAGCCACAGATGTATTTCTGTCAATGGCAAAAGTCTTTTGTGTGCAGCATATGTGGCTTCTGCATCCCATCACAGGACTATTACCTCTACAGGTGCTTCTGCCGCTGCTTCGACAGGGCAAGTGAACAGTGATTATGGCGTATTTGCAAAAATAGCCGACTCTGCTCCTGTTCATTTGGCTGAGAACGTATTACTGTCTGTTCAAGAAGTCACGGGTCTACCATGGTGGGTGACTATAATGTGCACAACGATAGTGCTGAGGACGGCTGTCACCCTCCCTCTGTCGGTATATCAGATGCACATCCTAGGCAAGGTGCGTATTTTACTGTCTCATACTTGCTGTAGTCTAGTGAATGAGAGTGTCCCATCATTTAAGGCTCTATATACATTCACTTTACAGAATGGAATATGTTTCTGTGAGATGGGGACTGACTGCGGAAACCCCCACCAATCCTGAGAACCAGGACTCTATAGTTAGTCCTGTGTAAATGGAGTGGTGGTAGATTGTGCCGCACTTCTGCTCCATTCGCTCTTAATAGGACCACCAGAGAGAGTTGATCTTCGGCACTCCCATAAAAGTGATTGGAGCAAAGGTATGCATGATCAGCCACTGCTCTTCTGCACCCTGGTTCTTTGAATCAGTAGGGGTCCCAGCGGCCGATCCCCCTAGTGACCAGGAAGTTAAAGCCCCGTCACACACAGCGATATCGCCAGCGAGATCGCTGATCTAATTTTGTGACGCCACAGCGATCTCACCAGCGACATCGCTGTGTGTGACATGTATCAGCGACCGGCCCCCCTGCCGGGTATCGCTGATCGAGCTCGAACGTCCTGGGCCGTTTTTTGATCATTGGTCTCCCGCTGGCCAGCGCGCATCGCTGCGTGTGGCAGCGAGAGACCAGCGATTAGCGACGCTGGTTTCCAAGGTAAACAGAGGGTATCTAAGAGCCGCACGGCTCTTATATACCCGCTGTTTACATTGGAAACCAGCTTGCTCGCTGGTCCTGATCGCTGGTGGGTCTGTATGTATAAGAGTTAAAATATATTCTAAAATGCATAGTCCATTTTTTCTGTGTAGGCTGTCTACATCTACAAGTTTAGGATGTCTATAGAGGTGGGATGGAGAGTGCAACACTTAGCTACAAGTCCTAATAACACTGACCTCTGCCTTATGTTCAGCTAGGTGGAGAAATTGCAACCAGAAATAAAAGATTTAGCAAAGGAGCTACAGTATGAAGTAGCGGTGTATGGGAAGCAGCAGGGCTGGAGTGACAAAGTTGCAAAGTAAGTTTTTTTTTAATATTTCTCTTATGTGTTGTGTATATGTAACTGCAGTTACCTATATTTGTCCAGCACACTTTGCTGCATATTTGTATTAGAAAGCAATCTTAGGTTTTTACCCCAATTATAACTATGGTGGCGGACACTAATTGTGGGTATAGGGGAATCTCAGTAGATAACCACATAATAACAGCGCTCCTCCTAGTGCCCCACTTAATAATGCCCAGCACTGTGTCCCTTACATAGTAATAACACCTCCTTTGTGTCCTTTAGATGGTAAAATTGTCCCCCTAGAAAATGTTAATGCCCTATGGAAGTGCCCTAGGAAACAGTGCCCAGATTTTGCCCCTAGAAAGTAATAATGCCCTCTATGCACCTTTGGCAGTCACTCTACTCTGAGTGTCACTATAACAATAATGTTTCTAAGTGCTCATATAGCATATAATAATGTCCCCTGAGTCTGCCAATGTACAGCTCCTCTATACACAATATGATGGGCACACAGCTTCCCTATACACAGTATAATGGGTCAACAGTTCCACTATACACAGTATGATGGGCCCACAGCTCCCATATGCAAAGTATAATGGGCCAACAGCTCCCCTCTGCATAGTATGATGTCCCCACTGCTCCCCCAAAATATAGTATAATGACCTTCACATTTATTTGATATATTAAAATTTTTTGCATCCCCTGAGGATCTGAGATAGTGGGTTATAATAATCACCTAGGAAGGTTAACAATGCAACTACTGTATTTTTTGGACTATATGATGCACTGGACCATAAGACGTACCTAGGTTTTAGAGGAGGAAATTGACAAAAAAAATTGAAGCAAAAAATGTCAATTCTGTACTTTAATATCATGGTAAATATCCCCATCCTGATACACATGGCCCCCTCATCCCTATCCTGGTATGCATGGCCCACTCATCCCTACCCTGGTAGGCATGGCCCTCTCATCCCTATCCTGGAGTGCATGGCCCCATTATTCCCATTCTGGTAGACATGGCCCTCATCCCCATCCTTGTATGCATGCCTTCTCATCCCGAGCCTGGTATGTATGTCCCCCTTATCTCTAGCCTGGTAGGCATGGCCCCCTCATCCCTATCCTGGCAGGAATGATTGCCTTCATCCCTATCCAGGCATGCAAGGTCCCCATCTCATTATAGTATGCATGGCCACATCCCTATCCTGTTATGCAGGTGCCCATCCCTATCCTGTTATGCAGGTCCCCACCCCTATCCTGGTATGCAGGGTCCCCATCTCGTCCTAGTATGCATGACCCCATCCCTATCCTGATATGCAAGGCCTCATCCTAGTCCTTGTATGCAGGCACCATCCTTAACCTGATATGATTGGCCCCCATCCCAGTTATGGTATGCATGGCCCCATCCTTATTCTGGTATGATTGGCCCCCACCCCAATCCTGGTATGCATGACCCCATCAGAAAACCTTAAAAGAAACAACAACAAAAAAAAATTACACTTGCCTTCCCAGTGCTCCTTCGCAGCATCTTGTTCCGATGCCAGCAGCTGCTTTATGCTTGTAAGCAGCGCATGGCAAGGCTGTCATGCGCTGCTTGCAAGCCAAAGGGCAGCTGCCGGAATATTCATTGCTCTGCATGCCGGGACTGTGTGCGTGCAGAGCAGTGAGTATTCATTGCTCTTCAGTAGGGCGCACAATGTCAACCACTGGCTTCCTGCAGTTGCTGGCTGTCACGTTTGCTGCTACTTAAGAGAAATGAATATTCATTTCACCATATTCCACTCCCATAGGCGTGGAAGGCGGTGAATATTCATTCTGTTTCGTAGCGCCTGACACCGTGCGCTCCACTGAAGAGCAATGAATACTCACTGCTCTGCGCGTCGGAAAAAGATGTTGCGAGGGAGCGCTGGCAAGCATTTTTTTAATGTTTTCTGATGGGGCCATACATACCAGGATTGGGGTGGGGCCAATCATACCAGGACAGGAATGGGTACATCCGGACTATAAAATGCACCCCACATTTCCCTCCATAATTCCGGGCAGATGACCAGCATATGGTTGGTAGTTCCACTGCCCCCATACCAGATGATGCCGACTGTCTCGAAACTTTATATTCCCTAGAGCTTTTGTATGTCCCGTCAGTATAGTCTGTAGTCAAAGTCCATGCTCCACCAGACGACGGATACCGCAACCGTAGCACGTATATCCAGCTTAAGCCAGCAACAACCCCCCGATTTCCTTGTCAGTGTCCTCAATACCCCAAGTCGTCCCACAGAAACTGAGCCCAGCCCTCAGGCCCAGCCCAATCACCTGGAACTGCATGTGAGACCCCCCTGTGTTGACGGCTCCACTGGATCTACTATACTCATACACAGAATGGAACTAGTGACTTGGAGAACATTGGAGTAATTGAGACCCCTAAGACAGTGATGAGTATTGGAATGATTGCTTTACTTGATTACCAATCTCCTGTCTGACCTTATGTATACATAAAATCTAGCCCCCACGTCTTCCTCTTCTTGTTATCACAGAATGGAAACAATGATTCCTGAGGCTGAACACTTTCCAGGAGAGATTTGTGCACCTTAAACTGATGAGCAAGCAAATATCTAGTAAAACACAAAAGTAAGATCAACATAACTGGTGCTCCGTGCTGGAAAAGTTTGCATCCCTTAGAGCCGAGAACTCTGCTGTAGTTCCATTGGTCCAATAGTCCTTAGTCCATGGCCAGCTCTTCGCACATCCATTCATCTTCCTTGTGGGACATGTTCTCATGAGGGTCCTTGGTCTTCACCATATTATATAATTATGCCTATATTTTGGTATATCATACTTTCATATCTATTTCAGTACTTTAGTACTTACATGCAGTGTTGTTCTGGACATTCCTACCAATTATACTATTATAGCTGTTGCATTTTGAGTCTGTATGATTTTTTATACTAGCTGTGTGAATTTATGTATGGTATATATAATTTTCACTAGTGTTGTTTTTGGATAACTTGAATATTATCATTATTATTTGATTGGCAAATGTGGATAGGTGTTAGCCTTATTATAGCCTCTCCTCTGTATCCATAATGGCCGTTTGGCTTTTTAAATGTTTTTAAATTTCCGTGGGGTTTTTTTGTCACTAGCTTAGTGTCTTTTGTATTAATATTAATAAAAATTATGTACAGTTCTGCTCAAATGTTTACATACCCCGACAGAATTGTTGCTTTCTTGGCCTTTTTTCGGAGAATATGAATGATAACACCAAAACTTTTTCTCCAATCATGGTTAGTGGTTGGGTGAAGCCATTTATTGTCAAACTACTGTGTTTTCTCTTTTTAAATCACAATGACAACCCAAAACATCCAAATGACTCTGATCAAAAGTTCACTTACCCTGGTGATTTTGGCCTGATAACATGCACAGAAGTTGACTCAAATGGGTTTGAATGGCTACTAATGGTAACATCCTCACCTGTGACCTGTTTGCTTGTAATCAGTGTGTGCATAAAAGCTGAGTGAGTATCTGGGATCCAGACAGAGTCTTGCATCTTTCATCCAGCCACTGACTTTTCTGGATTGTGAGTCATGGGGAAAGCAAAAGAATTGTCAGTGGATCTATGGGAAAAGGTTGTTGAACTGTATAAAACAGGAGAGGGGTATAAAAAGATATCGATATCAACAAATTGATAATGCCAGTCAGAAGAGTTCAAACTGTGATCAACAAATGGAAAATCAGGGACTCTCTAAAAGCAAAACCACGGTCAGGTAGACCAACAAAAATTTCACCCACATCTGACAGGAAAATTGTTCAAGATGCAAAGAAAAACCCTCATATAACATCAGCTGAAATACTTGCCTCTCTGAAAGCTAGCCATGTGGCTGTTTCAAGATGCACAATAAGGTGGCACTTGAAGAAAAATGGGCTGCATGGTAAAGTCGCCAGAAGAAAGCCATTACTCCGCAAATGCCACAAAATATCTCACCCACAATACGCAAAACAGCACAGAGACAAGCCTCAAAACTTCTGGAACAAGGTAATTTGGAGTGATGAGACCAAAATTGAACTTTTTGGCCACAATTATAAACGTTACATTTGGAGAGAGGTCAACAAGGTCAATGATGAGAGCAAAACCATTCCTACTGTAAAGCAAAGAGGTGGATCGCTGATGTTTTGGGGATGTATGAGCTACAAAGGCACAGGAAACATGGTCAACGTTGAAGGAAAAATTAATGCAGCAAATACTGGAGGTAAATTTGCAATCATCAGCCCGGAAGCTGCGCATGGGACGTACTTGGACATTCCAACATGACAATGATCCAAAACACAAGGCCAAGTTCAGAACAAACTAAAGATTCTGGACTGGCCATCTCAGTCTCTTGACCTCAATATCATTGTGCCACTCTGGGGAGATCTCAAGCACGCAGTTCATTCTAGACAGCCCAGGAAATAACAGGAACTGGAGACTTTTTGCCAAGAAGAGTGGGCAGCTTTACCATCTGAGAAAATAAAGAACCTCATCTACAAAAGAGACTTAAAGCTGTCATTGATGTTGTCGGATGCTGCCAATCATACAGCTTATTACAGTTCTGTGGTTTACAAGCATTTCTCTTGCATTCATAAAGGGGATGTATCCATACTAAAATTTGCTTTAGGTTATAAACCAGCAAGGGGAAGGGATATTAAAAGAAAAATCTTGAACAGAGAATCGTATTGGATCCTTAAATTGGAAATTAGAACCCTGTCAAGACTTGTCTATGCAAAATATCCTTTGCCAAATCTGTGCTGCCTGCTATGTAATTCCATTGTATGTGTGTGCCTTTGTGCCACCATTTGCCCCGATATTTGTTTTAATAAAGGCTATTTTACAATATTTACTACTTTTTTGTTCTCCTACTTTAAAACTACCGTTAGACCGGTACTCATTTTTCCCCCTTTTTTTGTTCTTTTCTGTGAGAAGAGTAGGCTTGATAGCTTTTCTGAAGGAAGCGTAGGCTTAATATCCTTTCTTAAGGAAATGTAGGCTTCATAGCTTTCTGGTAGAAAACGTAGGCTTCATAGCCTGTCTGTAGAAAGCGTAGGCTTGATAACTTTCCTGTAGAAAGTGTAGGCTTGAGAGCCTTTCTGTGGGGAGCGTAGGCTTGAGAGCCTTTGCTTTTCATTGAATCAATACTCCTTCTGTCTGCGTGCTCAGGAAGGGTTTGTGCACTCCTGTTTGCAGAGCTGCACACTTAGGGGTCAATTATTGACAATTTCTGTATCTGCTAAAGATGAAAAATCAGGAATAATGTTTGGTTACATTTCAAAGGGAACCTGTCATCAGGTCAAAAGTTTGCAGTTTGTTCTCTTAGTTTATTCCCGCTGTTGTCCTGATTTGTTCTACTTTTTTTGGGGGGGAGGGGGGATTCTGTACATTATTAGTCTTTTTTTTTTAATATGTAAAGTAGTTTCATCCAAAACCTGTAGAAACACTTGTCTTGCTGTCCTCATATACCAAAAGTTAGAATAGTATTACACCAGTACTATAGTTGGGTGGACTTTTTCCCTCTTTTACCAGCATGCATTGCTTCCGGCTTTATGACATTTGACTGACAGGAGAATAAGTCCCCCAACACTTCTTTTCAGCAGTGTCTGTGCCTCTGCTGCTAGAGACGGATTATGTTTGACAACAGGCAGTAGACAGCAAGTCAGACCGAGAAGAGATGCCTTTTTTTTTTTTTTTTTTAATAAATTATCTTTAATAAAGTTTTCCAACAGTTTTTACACAAACATATTAGGCCTGTTTCACACTTCAGTTTTTTTGTGTCAGTTAAAATCCGGCAAAATGGCGGAAAGCGGATCCGTTGCTAACTGATGTGAACGGATGCCACCGGACCGTTTTTTTGACGGATCCGATGAATGAAGAATTTTAAAGGAACCGCAGCCCGGGTAGGAAGAGGAGAGAGAGAGATTTTTTTTTTCCAGGCGCCAGAACAGACTTTAGGGTTAAATTTCAGGCTGAGTGAAGTCTTTCGGGCATGCGCAGTGTGAAGTGCGGATCCTGCCACCCGAAAAAACGTTACATGCTCCGTTCGGGCATGTCGGCGGACAGCAAAATTTTGGCGGATCTGCAAAAAAACGGATCCAACGGATGTCCGTCAAGATCCTCCGGTAATGCAACTCAATGGGAAAAAAAAACGGATCCGCCAATCAAAATAGCGGATCCGTTTTTTTTTTTTTTGCAAAACGGCGGATCTTGACTGATGGACAAAAACCCGAGTGTGAAACAGGCCTTAACCTCTTCGGGTAAACACAGAAAATTAAGAACAACTGGGAAGGAGGGGGGGCAATGGGACAAAAAAAAAAGAGGACAAACATATAGTCACCATCACCACGGTAATACCTAGAAAGAAAAAAAATCTCCTTTTGGAGCTTGTAGCAGTGCAATCGTTATTATTGTTCATGGTATAAACATGGATCATATGCTCTTTAATAAATCAAGGTCAATCTATATCTCACTAAGTCCCTCGACGTGAGCCCTGGTTAATCCATACAAGAAGCCCAAAGCTGATCAAATTTAGTAATATTGCCTCTTTTTTGTACACAGCTTTTTCCAAACTTATAAACCAGTTTTTGTTGATATATTCCTTTCTTGTTGGGCTCTCAGTATCCAACCAGTGTTGCGCTATTAGATTCCTTGCTAAATACAGCATTTATGCTATAGCTATTTTACCCGGCTCAGTTGTCTGTAGATCTTCCACATATCCCAGCACACAACCTAAGGGCGTAGTTTCCAATACCACCTTAAACACTCATTTAATTTATCCTAGTACTTTCCTTCAGTATCCCTGCAGTTTATGAAGTAGAGTATACGGCTCCACCCCATGCCTAGGACAGCATGCGTCTGCTCTGGCACCAATGTTGCACATAAACTCCGGTTTTCTATACACCTTATGTATTAGATCAAGTTGAGAAAGTCTATGCGCTTCACTAAGAGTGAGTTGAGGTACCCTTTCCAATATCTCTGTCCATTGACCTTCTTCTATTGGGACGATCTCTGCCTCCCATCTCTCTTTACTATGAATTGGGTGTTTGCTTAGCACTAATGTTAATAAAGATCTAAATAGCCGCGATATTATCCCAGATGAACTATTTGGTCTGCTAATTAACTGTATAACAGTATTTGGTATATAGACTTTCAAACCACTCTCCATAAAGTCCGCATTGAACGCATGACGTAGCTGGAGGGTTTGTAAAAGTCCTTTGGATTGAGATCAAACTCCTCCTATAATTGTGCATAAGATTTGAGTACATTCTCTAATAGCAGTTGGGATACCCAGCCCACCCCCCTCTCCCTCCACCTCCCAAAACCCACCAATCTTCTCAGATTAACAAACCATCGGGTGTCCCATATTGATTGATGTAAATTGTGAACAACTCTATTTGTTGCAGATCTCTTAATTTCCACCATATTTTATGCATTAACGATAATGTGGGAAGTTTTTTGTAGAAGATTTGAATTTGTTACCCTCTAGTGCTTCATATAAATATCGGCTATTTACCCCCCACTGCAAGAGATGCTTTAACACATTTTTACCTGTATCCATGTATCTGTACCCATCCTCTAAAATATTGAGCTTGGACTGCCAATAAATAGACCCACGGGTTAGGAACCCCTAACCCCCCATCTGATTTGTTCCTCTGCAGAGTTTCCAGTTTACTATGAGCCATTCCACTCCTGCAAACCAGAGATCTAAATACCCCTTCAATAGCCCAAAAGAACCTAAAAGGTCCTAATATCGGTGAATTGTGAAGAAGTTACAGCAGCTGGGGCATCCATATCATTTTAATTAAATTGGCTCTCCCTACAACTGATAAAGGATGTTTAGACCACGCATCCCTTTTCCGTGTAAACTTAGTGAGGATTGGGGCTAAATTTAGTTTTTCATAATCTAGCGAGCTAGATGAGACCATCACTTCCAAATATGTAAATATTGATACCTGTTGCAGTCCAGAGAAACATTGATTGACAACCTGATATTCCCCCTCATCTAATGGCATCAACACCAATTTAAACCAGTTAATCACCAGCCCAGAGTAGGTCCCAAAAGACTGGATCACCTCCATTGCCATCGGCAGAGACTTAGACGCATTAGCTAGAAAGAGTAAAATGTAATCAGCATAAAGTGCAATTTTATCTTCCAACCCCCCTCTTCTAAACCCCTCTATCCCAGAATGTTTCCGTAGCAGAATCCCTAGGGGCTCAACCACCAATGCGAAAAGCAAAAGGTGACAAGGGACAACCTTGTTTAATACCTCTCCCCAATGCGGTGCTTCAGAGAAGGAACCATTCACCCTGAACCTGGCTGTAGGATTGGTACAGTGCCTTGCGAAAGTATTCGGCTCCCTTGAACTTTTCAACCTTTTCACACATATCATACTTCTAACATAAATATACCAAATGTAAAATTTTGGTGAACAATCAAAATCAACAACAAGTGGAACACAATTGTGAAGTTGAACAAAATTTATTGGTTATTTAAATTTTTGTGGAAAATCAAAAACTGAAAAGTGGGGCGCGCAATATTATTCGGCCCCTTTACTTTCAGTTCAGCAAACTCACTCCAGAAGTTCATTGTGGATCTCTGAATGATCCAATGTTGTCCTAAATAACCAATGATGATAAATATAATCCACCTGTGTGTAATCAAGTCTACGTATAAATGCACCTGCTCTGTGATAGTCTCAGGGTTCTGTTTGAAGCACAGAAAGCATCATGAAGACCAAGGAACACAACAGGCAGGTCCGTGATACTGTTGTGGAGAAGTTTAATGCCTGATTTGGATACAAAATGATTTCCAAAACTTTAAACATCCCAACGAACACTGTGCAAGCGATGATATTGAAATGGAATGAGTATCATACCCCTGCAAATCTACCAAGACCCGGCCGTCCCTCTAAACTTTCATCTCAAACAGGGAGAAGACTGATCAGAGATGCAGCCAAGAGGCCCATGATCACTCTGGATGAACTGCAGAGATCTACAGCTGAGGTGGGACAGTCTGTCCATAGGACAACAATTAGTCGTAGACTGCACAAATCTGGCCTTTATGGAAAAGTGGCAAGAAGAAAGCCATTTCTCAAAGATATCCATAAAAAGTGTCATTTAAAGTTTGCAACAAGGCACCTGGGAGACACCAGACATGTGGAAGAAGGTGCTCTGGTCAGATGAAACCAAAATTGAACTTTTTGGCAACAATGCCAAACGATATGTTTGGCATAAAGACAACACAGCTCATCACCCTGAACACACCATCCCCACTATCAAACATGGTGGTGGCAGCATCATGGTTTGGGGATGCTTTTCTTCAGCAGGGACAGGGAAGATGGTTAAAATTGATGGGAAGATGGATGGAGCCAAAAACAGGAACATTCTTGAAGAAAACCTGTTGGAGTCTGCAAAAGACCTGAGACTGGGACGGAGATTTGTCTTCACACAAGACAATGATCCCAAACATAAAGCAAAATCTCCAATGGAATGGTTCACAAATAAACATCCAGGTGTTAGAATGGCCAACTCAAAGTCCAGACCTGAATCCAATCGAGATCTGTGGAAAGAGCTGAAAACTGCTGTTCACAAACGATCTCCATCAAACCCCACTGAGCTCGAGCTGTTTGCCAAGGAAGATGGGCAAAAATTCCAGTCTCTCGACATACAAAACTGATAGACATACCCCAAGCGACTTGCAGCAGTAATCGCAGCAAAAGGTGGCACAACAAAGTATTAAGTTAAAGAGGCCGAATAATATTGCACGTGAGGATATGTATGATGGGTATATGGGCATGGGACTATGAGATGAAGGATGTGTGATGGGTATATGGGCACTCGACTATGGGATGGCGAATATGTATGATGGGTATATGGGCATGGGACTATGGGATGGAGGATGTGTGATGGGTATATGGGCATGGGACTATGGGATGGAGGATGTGTGATGGGTATATGGGCACTCCACTATGGGATGGAGGATATGTATGATGGGTATATGGGCAACGGGCATATGGGATCGTGGATATGTATGATGGGTATATGGGCACGGGACTATGGGATGGAGGATAATTATAATTTGCTATAACTAACCACAGTTAGTTACTATGCCCGGGCAGCACCGGGCTCTTCAGCTAGTTTTGTATAAAATTCAATGGGGATCCCATCAGAGCCCGGTGATTTATTATTTGCCATGCCTGCCAACGCCCCCTCCAACGTGATTGGCTTGTCCAAGAACGTCCTATCCTCATCTGAGATCTTAGGGAGACTTATTCCTCGCACAAACTCCTGCGTCTTTGATTGCGTCCCAGTTGCCCTAGATGTAAACAGGGATTCATTGAACGTTTTAAATTGTTTTAATATTTGTGGAGTTTCATACATAATCTCCCCAGTCTCATCCCTCAGTGCCGCAATATATGTTGCCCCCCTCTGTGTGTTTGCTATTAATGCTAGGACATGTGTTAGGGTCGGCGGAACGCACCAGATATAAATAATAGGAGGTGCGTTCGCCGCCCGGGGTCCACCGTGGGGTAGGTGACAAGACCGCTGCTGAGTAATGGCGTATGCACCGAAAGGTGAGGTACTGCGCTCGGGTTAACGTCACCCGAACGCTAAGTACGGCTCTGTTCACACACAGAGTCGCTAACACAACAGAGTTGTATGAGGACGCTGGCCCTGTTTACTTCACAGGATACCCAGCGAATGACGCTGCAACCGGAGACGCCAACAACGCTGCAACCGCAGCGCGGCAATAACTATCGCTGCTGAGCGACGGCGCCGGAACGACCGAGCACCGTCGGACGCTAGTGTGTCGTGCAGGAGGCACAGTGGCGTGTAGCTGGCCACAACCTGGAGCTGACTACCCAACAATCTGTCACCATTCGTAATAACCGAGGGAAGGGGTTTCAAATGAGTCAATCACCAGTCCATGCATCCATCACCATACACACACAGCATAATATGCTACACTAGCGCATGGCCGAGCCGCCATGCGGGCTTTTTATAGCCATGCGCTTCCGGGACCTTCCAGTACTATAGGAAGGACCAATCAGATCCGACATAGGACCTGCACATGTGACCCCTGCTCTCCACTGAGAGGACAAGTTGTGGGCATGCCTAGTAGCACGGCATGAGGACTTAGCCTTGGGAGCAGTTCCCTGCAAAGCAGGTTGCGTCACCATTGCTGCACCAGAGGTGGCAGCAACATCCAGGCTCACAGAACGAGTCAGAGGGAGATGCCTGGCCAGCCGAGATTGCTGAGCAGGAGTCCGAGCGGTCGGAGAGGAATGGGAGACCGCAGGATGTCTGGCTCTGGATTCCTGCTGTGCAGTGCCAGGAATCCGGCGCCTAACATTACCCCCCCTCCTAGGGCCCCCTCCCCTCTGAGCCTCACTGCGCTCAAAAGCCGCGATCAGGAGCGGTGCGTGAATGTTTTCCACCGGCTCCCAGGTCCGAGCCTCGGGACCATGACCCTTCCAGTCCACCAAATAAAATTTTTTGCCACGGACAAACTTGCGCCCCACGATGGCATTAACCTCAAACTCGTCAGACGATAAGTCTGATGACCCGGCAGATGGCTCGGAAAACCGGGCCATGTGAACTGGTTTGAGGAGGGACACAAGGAACACGTCCGAGATGGCCAAATGTGGGGGAAGAGCCAGACGGTAGACCACCGAGCTAAGTCACTCAAGGACCTTGAATGGGCCAATGTATCGTGTTGCGAACTTGGGCGACTCAACCCGCAGTTTAATGTTTCGGGTAGAGAGCCATACCATGTCGCCAGAGGAGAAGCTTGGAGCAGGACGCCGGTGTGCGTCAGCGGAGATCCTCATTCTCTCCTTGGAAGCTCGGATAGCATCCTGGGTGCGATCTCAAATGTCACGTGCCTCCACCGCCCAGTCTGCCACCCTGGAGTCGGTGGAAGACACGGGCATGGGCACAGGAACGCGCGGATGCTGACCGTAATTTAGGAGGAATGGGGTTTGACCGGTAGAGTCGGCCACAGCATTGTTCAACGCGAACTCTGCCCACGGCAGCAAGGATGCCCAGTCGTCCTGCCTGGCTGAGACAAAATGTCGAAGATATGTTATCAAGGTCTGGTTGGCTCTCTCTACCAACCCATTCGTCTCGGGATGATAGGCCGAGGAGAGATTCAGCTCAATGCTGAGTAGAGAACAGAGCTCTCTCCAAAACCGGGACGCAAACTGAGGACCTCGGTCACTGACAATCTTGTCCGGCATGTCGTGCAGGCGGAAAACGTGCTTGATGAACAAGACTGCCAGGCCCCGCGCTGATGGTAACCGGGAGAGAGGTACCAGGTGCACCATCTTAGAGAAATGGTCGGTGACAACCCAAATGACCGTGCTGCCGCTGGACTTGGGTAGCCCCACCACAAAGTCCATACCGACCATCTCCCAGGGCCTGTCTGCTATCGGCAGCGGGAAAAGAAGCCCAGCGGGCCGCTGCCGAGAGGACCTATTCCGGGCGCAAGAGACGCATGCCTCAATATAGTCCTTGACGTCACGGGCCATATGTGGCCACCAGTACGTCCTCACCAAAAGGTCGGAGGTCCGTTTTGTCCCAAAATGTCCACCCACTCTGGACGAGTGAGCCCAAGAGAGGACCTCCGGTCGCAGACGGGCAGGGACAAATGTCTTGCCCGGAGGCACAGACTCAAGGGCAACCGGAGCCACAGTCCTCAGACTTTCGGATGGGACGATCAGCCGAGGCTCCTCCTCCTCTTCCTCCGATGACACCACGGAGTGGGAGAGAGCATCGGCCCGGACGTTCTTCTCCCCGGAGAGAAAGTGGAGGGTGAAATGGAACCGGGAAAAGAACAAGGACTATCTAGCCTGGCGAGAGTTTAGCCGCTGGGCTGTTTGTAAATACACCAAGTTTTTGTGGTCAGTGAACACCTGGAAAGGGTGACGAGCCCCCTCCAGGAGGTGTCTCCACTCCGAGAAGGCCAACTTCATCGCTAGCAACTCCCTGTCCCCGATGGCATAATTCCTCTCTGCCGGTGTGAAGGTCTTGGAGAAAAAGAAGCATGGATGCTTCCGACCTTGCGTGTCCTTCTGGAACAGGACTGCTCCAGCACCGACGGAAGAGGCATCCACTTCCAGAATGAAGGGCTTGTCTACATCGGGGCGATGTAGAATGGGAGCGCTAGCGAAATGGGACTTAATGGTGGAGAAGGCCTTGGAGACCGGTTCCGACCACAACTTGGGATTTGCACCCTTCTTGGTGAGGGCTACCAAGGGTGCTACCAAAGTCGAGAAGTGGGGGATGAATTGGCGATAATAATTTATGAACCCCATAAAGCGCTGCCAATCCATCACCGCCTGTAGCTTGGCAGGATCCATGGCCAATCCCTGGGCCGAGATGATATAGCCCAGGAAAGGCAAGGACTCCTGCTCAAACACACACTTCTCCAACTTGGCATAGAGGGAGTTCGCCCGCAGGCGATCGAAAACTTTGCAAACTTCTCTCCGGTGGGAGTCAATATCTGGAGAGTAGATGAGGATATCATCCAGATAGACTACAACCGAGGTGGTAAGCATATCCCGGAAGATATCGTTCACAAAGTCCTGGAAGACGGCCGGGGCATTACAGAGCCCGAAGGGCATCACCAGGTATTCATAGTGCCCGTCCCTGGTGTTAAATGCCGTCTTCCATTCATCCCCATCACGGATGCGAATCAGGTTGTAAGCCCCCCCCCGCAGATCAAGTTTGGAAAATACCCTCGCTCCTCGTAGCCTATCAAACAGTTCTGATATCAGGGGCAGTGGATATTTATTCTTAACGGTGATGGCGTTAAGACCCCTGTAATCAATGCAAGAACGTAGTTCCCCACTCTTCTTCTGGACGAAGAATCCCGCCCCCGCTGGTGACACTGACTTCCTAATGAATCCTCTTGCCAGATTCTCCCTGATGTACTGAGACATGACCTCAGTCTCCGGGAGAGATAGGGGATAGACTCGACCCCGGGGAGGCTCAGCACCAGGCAAGAGGTCAATAGGACAGTCATAGGGGCGATGCGGTGGAAGGGTCTCCGCCGCCTTTTTGGAGAACACGTCTGCATACTGCCAATAGTGTTTGGGGAGCGAGGAGCGATCAGCGGGAACCTCGGTGGAGGCAACCTGAACGCACTCCCTCAGACATCTACCCTCACATGACTTACTCCACCCAATAATCCTCCCTGAGGACCACTCTATATGGGGGGAGTGATACCGCAGCCAGGGAACCCCTAGAAGTACCTGGTCAATACCCTCGGGCATGACGAGGAGGGATATCGTCTCCTGATGAGACGGAGCCACAGAGAGTACCAAGGGGACGGTCTGGTGAGTTATCTGCGAGGGTAGAGTGGTGCCGTTTACCACTCTGACGTTGACTGGTGTAGACATCATAACCAGAGTTATAGCGTGCCGTTGGGCGAAGGCTGACGACATAAAATTGCCCTCCGCCCCGGAATCCACGCAAACCTCCACCGCCAGAGTGGAAGAATTAAACCCAAGAGTCCCCTTAAAGGACAGCTTGGAGGAAAACGTCGCTGGCTTTAGTGCGCCGCCTCCTACGGCCACTAGGCGCGAGCGTTCTCCCTGCTGCTGTGGGCACCGGTTGGCGAGGTGACTGGCCTGCCTACAAATATGACAGCTCACAGGAGCTCGAGCGGACCGGAGTCTAGATCCCTCACGGGAAGCCCCCTGACGCTCGGACGCCCGATCGGGGGATTCCAGAGGTCTAAAAAAACAAGGTGCCAACCTAAACCTCTGCCTACACTGGTCCCGTTCCAACCTTCGCTCGATGAAGCGAAGATCGATTCGGGTGGAGACAGAGATAAGCTCCTCCAGTGTAGCGGGAATCTCCCTGGTGGCCAGAGCGTCCCTCACATGGCCAGCCAAACCTCTCCAGAATGCCGGAATGAGGACCTTATCTGGCCACTCTAATTCTGAGGCCAGCGTCCGGAACTGGATGGCGAAGTGACTGACCATGGACGAGCCCTGTGACAGTGCCAGCAGCCGGAGCGCGGTGTCATGGGTGACTCGTGGTCCCAGGAAGACCTGTTTCAGAGTGTCTAAGAACCGCGAAGCACCCTGCACCACATGATCACCACGCTCCCACAGCGGTGTGGCCAACTCCAAAGCCCTGCCCGACAGAAGGGAAATAATAAACCCCACTTTAGCCCGCTCGGAGGGGAATCGGGCGGCCAGCAGCTCCAGCTGTATAGAGCACTGGCTTACGAAACCCCTACAAGCTGCACTATCACCCGAGAACTTTTCGGGCAGCGGGAGGTGGGACAAAGTCGGGGCAGGGATGGCAGTGGTCACACGGGAAACAGCCTCTGTGGCTGCCTGAACAGCGACTGCAGTAACATCCGCAGCTGAGGCTGAACGCTCGAGAGCCGCCAACCTGCCCTGCAGCTGCCGGATGTGCTGCAGCAGTCGCTGTTCATCCGCCATTACTAGCCAGACCCTGGCGCTAGTGTAATGTTAGGGTCGGCGGAACGCACTAGATATAAATAATAGGAGGTGCGTTCACCGCCCGGGGTCCACCGTGCGGTAGGTGACAAGACCGCTGCTGAGTAATGGCGGATGCACCGAAAGGTGAGGTACTGCGCTCGGGTTAACGTCACCCGAACGCTAAGTACGGCTCTGTTCACACACAGAGTCGCTAAAACAACAGAGTTGTATGAGGACGCTGGCCCTGTTTACTTCACAGGATACCCAGCGAATGACGCTGCAACCGCAGACGCCAAGAACGCTGCAACCGCAGCGCGGCAATAACTATCGCTGCTGAGCGACAGCGCCGGAACGACCGAGCACCGTCGGACGCTAGTGTGTCGTGCAGGAGGCACAGTGGCGTGTAGCTGGCCACAACCTGGAGCTGACTACCCAACAATCTGTCACCATTCGTAATAACCGAGGGAAGGGGTTTCAAATGAGTCAGTCACCAGTCCATGCATCCATCACCATACACACACAGCATAATATGCTACACTAGCGCATGGCCGAGCCGCCATGCGGGCTTTTTATAGCCATGCGCTTCCAGGACCTTCCAGTACTATAGGAAGGACCAATCAGATCCGACATAGGACCTGCACATGTGACCCCTGCTCTCCACTGAGAGGACAAGTTGTGGGCATGCCTAGTAGCACGGCATGAGGACTTAGCCTCGGGAGCAGTTCCCTGCAAAGCAGGTTGCGTCACCATTGCTGCACCAGAGGTGGCAGCAACATCCAGGCTCACAGAACGAGTCAGAGGGAGATGCCTGGCCAGCCGAG
The DNA here is from genome assembly GCF_039654945.1 of Dendrobates tinctorius. Classification (NCBI taxonomy): domain Eukaryota; kingdom Metazoa; phylum Chordata; class Amphibia; order Anura; family Dendrobatidae; genus Dendrobates; species Dendrobates tinctorius. The sequence continues at coordinate 26,845,899 of NW_027361679.1, forward strand.
ATTGCTGAGCAAGAGTCCGAGCGGTCGGAGAGGAATGGGAGACCGCAGGATGTCTGGCTCTGGATTCCTGCTGTGCAGTGCCAGGAATCCGACGCCTAACAACATGTCCCGCTTTTTCGCCTTCATTAAAGTAAAACTGTTTTTGAAATTATTTATTAACTTTAGCTAATTATAATACATGTTAATTGTAAGCATCTTGAGCAACCTTCATCTCAAGAAGATGCGCTCTTTCTCCACTTGAGGCAAAACGTTTTTCTGTGTGATGAACCCTGACTCATTCTATCCAACCCTGGATTTATAACATTATTAAAATCTCCCAACATTAGGATTGGCAGCATCAGTAAAGTATTTACAGTTGACATAACCTCCCTCATTACTGAATAGTTGTATGGGGGAGGTATATACACTGAGACAAGTAGATATTCCTGCCTGAAGATTCTACAGTGGAGGCCTTCCCCATCTATCTTACAGCAGAGAAGATCAAACTGAGTATCTTTGTGTATATATATATCTACATAAATGGACTGGCAGCAGCCCTGGAATTCTCCTCCACCCCAGGCCTCAGTCTGCATGACCAAGAGGTGAAGTTCCTGCTGTACGCAGATGACCTCCTGTTACTCCCCCCCAACCGAGAGAGTCCTCCAAGATAGCCTGGCAGTGCTGGAAATATTCAGCACCACCTGGGCGCTGCCCATCAACCAAAAGAAGAGCAAATTCATGATGTTTCAGAAGAGGAAACAGAATAAAATCCCCACTCACTCCCTCACATTAAATCGTACCATACTGGAGAAGACCAACAGCTGTATCTACCTCGGTCTGGAGCTAAGCCAAAACGGGATCCTCAAGTAAGCAGCAGAGGCCCTGAAAAGAAAAGTGTGCAGAACCTTCTATGACATCAGAAGACAACTACAGTTATGTCCATATATATTTGGACAGAGACTACATATTTCTAATTTTGGTTCTAGACATTACCACAATGAATTTTAAACAAAACAATTCATATGCAGTTGAAGTTCAGACTTTCAGCTTTCATTTGATGGTATCCACATTAAAATTGGATGAAGGGTTTAGGAGTTTCAGCTCCTTAACATGTGCCACCCTATTTTTAAAGGGACCAAAAGTAATTGGACAATTGACTCCAAGGCTATTTCATGGACAGGTGTGGGCAATCCCTTCGTTATGTCATCCTCAATTAAGCAGATAAAAGGCCTGGAGTTGATTTGAGATGTGGTGCTTGCATTTGGAAGGTTTTGCTGTGAAGGAAACATGCTGTCAAAGGAGCTCTCCATGCAGGTGAAACAAGCCATCCTTAAGCTGCAAAAACAGAAAAAACCCATCCGAGAAATTGCTACAACATTAGGAGTGGCAAAATCTACAGTTTGGTACATCCTGAGAAAGAAAGCACTGGTGAACTCATCAATGCAAAAAGACCTGGGCGCCCACGGAAGACAACAGTGGTAAATGATCGCAGAATAATCTCCATGGTGAAGAGAAACCCCTTCACAACAGCCAACCAAGTGAACAACACTCACCAGGAGGTAGGCGTATCAATATCCAAATCTACCATAAAGAGAAGACTGCATGAAAGTAAATACAGAGGTTCACTGCATGGTGCAAGCCACTCATAAGCATCAAGAATAAAAAGGCTAGACTGGACTTTGTTAAAAAACATCTAAAAAAGCCAGCACAATTCTGGAAGAACATTCTTTGGACAGATGAAACCAAGATCAACCTCTACCAGAATGATGAAAGGAGAAAAGTATGGCGAAGGCGTGGTACAGCTCATGATCCAAAGGATACCACATCATCTGTAAAGCACGGCAGAGGCAGTGTGATGGCTTGGGCATGCATGGCTGCCAGTGGCACTGGGTCACTAGTGTTTATTGATGATGTGACACAGCACAGAAGCAGCCGAATGAATTCTGAGGTATTCAGAGCCATACTGCGTGCTCAGATCCAGCCAAATGCAGCCAAACTGATTGGTCGTCGTTTCATACTACAGATGGACAATGACCCAAAACATAAAGCAAAAGCAACCCAGGAGTTTATTAAAGCAAAAAAGTGTAATATTCTTGAATGGACAAGTCAGTCACCTGATCTCAACCCAATTGAGCATGCATTTCACTTGTTAAAGATTAAATTTCAGTCAGAATGGCCCACAAACAAACAGCAACTGAAAACCACTGCAGTGAAGGCCTGGCAGAGCATCAAAAAGGAGGAAACACAGCGTCTGGTGATGTCCATGAGTTCAAGACTTCAGGCAGTCATTGCCAACAAAGGGTTTTCAACCAAGTACTAGAAATGAACATTTTATTTACAATTATTTAATCTGTCCAATTACTTTTGGTCCCTTTAAATACAGGGTGGCACATGTTAAGGAGCTGAAACTCCTAAACCCTTCATCCAATTTTAATGTGGATACCCTCAAATGAAAGCTGAAAGTCTGAACTTCAACTGCATCTGAACTGTTTTGTTTAAAATTCATTGTGGTAATGTCTAGAACCAAAATTAGAAAAATGTTGTCTCTGTCCAAATATATATGGACCTAACTGTATACCACCTCAAACCACCGGTGAGAGTTTGGCTTAAGCTATTCGATAGCGTCATCACTCCTATAGTGCTGTATGGTAGCGAGGTTTGGGGCCCAGCAACATACCCAGACCACACAAAGTGGGATTCCAGCCCAACTGAAGTCTTCCACCTGGATTTCTGCAAATATCTCCTCCAAGCAGGGCTGTGGAGTCGGAGTCGTGGAGTCGGAGCTCATTTTGGTGGAGTCGGTATAAAATAGTCCGACTCCGACTCCTAAAATATATAATAAATTGGGTACAGTAGTTCAATGCAGAATGTGCTGAATATTTTTTCATAGGAATTTGGGAAAATTATGAAATGTTTTTGCTGCGTTTTTTGAGGATATGTTTTTCAGCTGCAAAAGCAGAACAGCTTTTTAAAAACCGCATCACCTGAAAGGTTTTTGAGCTCATAGATAATGTTTTCAATAGCAAAAGCAGATTAGAAATCTGCTCTATATATCCATTTATCCATATCTGTCTATCCATATCTTATCTGTACCAAAAAGAATGAAAGCCGGGTAGCACACAGACTAACACTCCTTTTTTTTTTTTTTTAACACCAGTCAGGTACATCTCATAGCTGCCCAAAAGGACGCCCAGGACAGGCATTGCTCGTCTTCAGTAACACATCAACATCAATTGATAGTTGGAATAAATATACTGCATTCACCACATCTTAAGGTGCAGGCTTTATTTTCAAGTGTAGGGGTGTGCAGTATAAGGTTCTGCAGCAGCTGAGGTGTGCACTATGAGATTCTGCGGAACAGTATGAGGTTCTGCCCCCCCCCCCCCCCCCCTAGTTTTGATCCTGGCTAAAACCGTTTCTTATAGATATGGCGAACCCTCAGGTAACCCTAAATAAAGGTCAATGGACACAGGTGGCTGAATTGAAGGAATTGCTTAATCACCTATTTACCGTGACTAAAAAATTACAAGCTGAGGATTTAACTCCTGGCATTTTCATAAGGGAGTGGAAGAACTTGCTATTTTGCCTGTCCCAAAGAGGAGATTTAATCGCAGACGGCATTTCTGCTTCAATGAAATGGAGAGAGACACAGCTATTGGAAAATAAATTTTTTCTGGCAGCTGTTTGTGGACCCAAGTCATCGTATATTGCTTGATGATCAACAGCTTACTAAAGGAAAAGAAGCTCTGACTGAGATAGCAGTTAGGATGAGTGGCCTACAGGAGGACTGCCAAGCGCAAGAGGACTTGGGTCCTGGCAGTGCTACTGCTGCCATATCTTCATCCTCATCAGATGAGGAGTTTGACTTTCACAAGTATTTGGATGATATGGAGCAGGCAAAGCGTTGCTGCAAGGAAAAATATTTCACTCCGTCTCCTATAGCAAGCAGATTGACCATATTTCAGCAAAATGTTTCACTTGCTCTCAAAGAAAAAGAAAAATTCAACCATTCATCAAAACTCACTGTGCATGAGGCAATTCCTTTATACTTGGGCAACATCTCTAACAATTTCCATGTGGTTACGGCTTTGCCTCCAATTCAAGTTAGTGTAGAGAGGTTGTTCTCTGGCCTTAAAATTATTAGGTCAGATTTTAGGTAATCTATGAAGGAGGATCTGATGGAAGCAATTCTATTTCTTAGAACAAATTCATAGACTGCACAAATGTTATTTAGTATGTTTTTGTTGAAAACTGTTTTTTTGCCACTTACGTAGTTTATTACATAGTGTTATATATATATCGATATTACATAGTGTATTACATATTTACAATTTATTACAGTTTTTTGTGTTCTAAAGTTGTATTACAATAAATATATATTATGTTCTATCTAAATGTCTTGATTATTGTATTATAAAAATGATTAAATGTCTGATGTTCACATTGTACTACAATAAATTTTTCAATTAAATATAAGCAATATATGTTGGAGTCAGAGTCGTGGAGTCGGTGGAAGGGAAATTGAGGAGTCGGAGTTGCAGGTTTGGCTTACCGACTCCACAGCCCTGCCTCCAAGTATATTGCAACAGCTCAAACATAGCCTGTCGGGCAGAGTTGTGCCGATTCCCTTTATGGCTAACTATAAACAAGAGGGCGCTATCAGACCAGGTGCACATACAGAGAAGCAACCCCAGCTCCTACCATCAATATGCCCTATTGAGCCAAAGCCCAGAGTAAGCCACGAACCCCAGCAGCCAGTCCCCCCAAAGTCAGCTACACACCCTGACAAAAGCCAAAATAAAGAAGATCTCGGAGAGCTGCAAGAAGCAATATATAGAGGGTTGGCAGATTGAATTAGAGTACTCCCCAGAATCTCACTGTCTACCGGTCACTGCGGAGGGACTATACTCTGGCCCCATATCTGGAGAGGTTACATCACCCCAAAGACAGGCAGACCCTGAGTCTATACAGACTGAGTGCCCACAGTCTAGAGGTGGAAACAGGGCAGCACTGACAGACATGCAAGCCACAGGAGAACAGACTGTGCCGGCACTGCCAGCAGGATGCACTGGAGGACGAGGCGCACTTCCTGCTTCACTGCAACAAATACTCAGCAGTGAGGGCCTCCCACTTCCAGAGACTTTCCATTCACAACCCGGACTTCCCATCCATAGATGGATGAGGAGAGGAAACTCTGCATCCCACTGGGGGAAGAGGAATCAACAGTGGAGATCGACGCCCAATACGTCACCATATGTCATAAGCTGAGAGGAACTTAAAACACCCAAATGGACTATTATTTCCCAAATTGTGCCCCCGTCACCCCATTCCCCTAATCCCCAATTCTCTCCACTGTCACATCTATTTTCCTTGCTTTGGGAACACTAAATGTATTTTGGTCCTGCCAATAAAACCTGTTTGAGTACAAGAATCCAACTCTACGATTCTATGAATCTATGAATCGAAACTCTTCTTGCATATATAGATCCCACTGATTGAACAGTATGACTCAGCCAGGCCCTGTCAAGTATTGAGAGATTTTCTCTACTCATGTGTGTCTCCTGAAGACACGTGATGGAAGGCGCTGTTTCCCTGATTTTAGTATTGCTGTACGTTTAATAGGGTCTCCCAATCCCCGCACAATCCAGCTCATCAAAGATGCTTAGCCATTTTTTAGAAGAATGATCCATAAATGACCCATATTTTTAAGAGAAAACCCCTTTAACCAAAACACGAAAAGAAAAGCAAAAAATACAATGATACTATGTGAACTTGTATCACACTTTAGAGAACAAAATCTGGGGAACCTGTCCTCCAGTAAACAGTACATGTTGTTTGTACGTTTTCATTGCCATTCCAGCAACTGGCAATGTAAAACCTCCGGACTCTTGTTCAAGGTGCAAATACAATACCAGTCCTCATTTCAGCAGATAATAAATTAAAACTCGAACAAGAAAAAAAATGGAACCATACAGAGCCTTTTGTAGATAAAGCTGATTCACCAAGTCTCTTATTGTTACGTTTCCTCAGTTGTTGTTCATGCTGTTCCAGCCAGTCCATGGCATTTTTTGGATTGTCAAAAAGCTGAACTGACCCCAATGTTGCCACCTACAGCTTAGCTGGTTATAGCATTGAGTATTGGACTTCTGCTTAGATGCCTCTTGACATCAAAGAATTGAAGCCTCTTTTTTTTTTTACATCCGCCGAATAATCTGGATAGAAGGATATCTTTTGGCCGTCGATAGTAAAATCTGGGTTATTTCTGGCTGAACGAAGAATAACGTCTCTGTAATGTAGCAATTTTATTAGAACGGCTCTGGGATGTGCACCCAGCTGCATAGGACAAGATGGGACTCTGTGAGCCCATACCACTGCATAGAGTGAGGACTGTGTGTCTGACCCAAACACTTTCTTAAGACAGGCCTCAATGTATTCAGTGGGGTACCCACTCTCCATCTTTTCCTGAACTCCCACCAGCCTAATGTTTCTCCTTGAATGATTTTCCAGGTCATTCGTTTTTGCAAGCAGATAGGCAATCTGATTAACATGTTGTCTCTTATCTTTAGTGAGGTCTGGCAGTTTATCCTCTATAATGCTGACTCTATTTTCCACTTCCACTATTCTCTCATTTACCTTCCTTAAAGCTTGTCTTATGAACGAGAATTTCTCTTTAAGGCTAAGTGCACACGTAGCATTACATTTCTGCTGAAAAACCTGACTCCCTTCCCAGAAACCGCACGTTTTTTTCTGTGCGTTTTCCGCGCGTTTTCAAAATGCATAGAAATACCCAGAAACGTGGAAAAATCAGCGAAATTAATGAGCATGCTGCGTTTTTTACCGCGATGCGTTTTTTTCACGGTAAAAAACGCATCAGTGTGCACAAAAAGTGCAAAATGCATAGAAATGAATGGGAAGCTTATTTTTAGCGGTTTTATTGGAAAAACTGCTAAAAATACCGCTAAAAAAGCGCTGTGTGTGAACACAGCCTAAGTGTCCCCACTTGCTGACTTATTGTAGAGAGAGCTGTTACAATTGGTGATTAGCTTTAAAGATGTCACTCAGCCTTGGCTCCTTGTCTACCGGAAGACTCTGTCTCTGATTAGGTGTCTGTTCCTGAGTCAGTCTGTTAGGTTTATTACTATTTTGTAGTCTCCCCTTCCTCAGAATTCCTTTTCCCTGGTCAGGGGAGGTCTCTGCACAGCCGGATTCTACATTTCAGCAGTTCTAGCAAAATGTGCAAGTTTTGCCACTGCATTCTGTGCTGACACTCTTCCTCCACGAGTGCTGTGTCAGGCCACTGGAGGAGTTACGGTGATCTCGGTCGCCGGCATCCGCCATCTTCCCCTTCCTTGCCGTGGCACCAGTCATATTGCATTACCCCGTGTAATATTCTCCTCTTCACTAATGATAGACACCAGGCAATCTAGCCGCCGAGCACAGGACCCTTTTTAGTGCCTCAGTTACTCAGCAGCCCCGCAAGTTGGGGGTGCCAGTCAGGTGACCCATGGTTGGTCCAGCACCTCCAGCAACTCACAAATGAAAGTCTCTGATAACCGCTGACAATGTCCCGGGGTAATATATCCTAGGATCGTAACTACGTGTTGATCCTCACCTCTGCGACCCGTTAGCATTAGGCAAATTTCTTATGAAGGCAGGAAACCTTGTACCAGGGATATCATTGATTAACTTGAATCTGCTATTTTAAAATATTATGAGTCCAGAAAATGCAATGTTTTTTGGCTGGAGCAATGGTTTCTAGACTTTCACATGGCTGTAAGGATTATTCCCTCCTCTGGTTGGTGCTGTACAACAAGGTCAAGTCTGTAATGTCACTTTCGATGTTACACTAAGAATAAGAAACAGCTCAACTGTAAAGTCCTCTGTATAGCTTGACAAAGACTCTTGCTTTGACTGTAATTTTAGGATCAGCCACTATGTGGAGGCAGAGCCCCAGTAAACAATTTTTTGAGATAAGGGTGTAAGTACATAAAACATAGACTGGATGTCAGCAGAGAGCGCACAAGAGTCTCTTGTAATAGCAAGGGAATTTTTTACTATAATGGCGTCTCTCCTCACTCACCAGGAAATCCCCTCTGCTCTGCCAAGCCACCCCCGCAGCCTCCACTGTAGATAGTGAGTCCTGTCCCGGACCCAGCGAGGGAGGGGGAGGAAGGAATATGGCCACAGACAGCTCTTGCACTTCTGCTTTGAGGCTTCACTGGGGTTCCGATCATCTTCTAGGGGTTCACAACGGCCGCAGTGTCATGTAACTGTGTCCCTCTGCTCCTATTAGCAGTAGGAATACTGTGCACCCCCTTTTGTTCATCTTGGGGGGCAAATGCCAGCATGAAACAGACACTTTAGCTGATTTTTTAGAGGAGCTGATGTGAGGCATGTCTGTTCAGCTCCAGGTTCCCAAGAGGAGACCTCTCTCTAGTGATTGGCAAGGAGGGGATTTTGATGTTTGGACATCCCAAATTTTAAATAAGGGGATTTGTGGATTGTCTATCACACGTTATCAACGTTATCTAAAAGTACAGGGACCATTTATCAGCCAATTTTCCTGCACTCACAATGAACCTACTACGGTAGCTCTCATGTCACACGTGCATCAGTCAAGGAATGTAAAGTGGTTTTTGTAGTTTATGGGGGGTCCTTAGCCTACACTAGTGACAGATTTTGATGACAAATTTTCATGTTCGAATTTCTAACAACCATTATTCCCATTCACATAGCCATGTGTGGACTTGTTTTTGTGGGACAAGTTATAGCTTTAAGTGACACCTTTTTACCATGTGATATACTTAAAATGAGAAAAAAATCCAAGTGGGGTGAAATAGTGTGTTAAAAAGAAGTAGTTCCACTATTTTTTTGTGTTTCATTTTTACTGCATTCATTATGTAAAATTTGGTAAAATTTTCATTATGGTAAAATTTCGGTGATGCCATGATCCTTGAGGTCAGTACTATTACAGCTATACCAAACTTGTATAATTTAGTTTATTAATTTTCTTCATATATATTTTAGTAATTCTTTCATATCAGAAAATAAACATTAAAAATCTTTCAATTTTCACTCTGTTCACTATTCTAGACCTCTTTTTGTTTCAGGAAACAACACATGTACATAGCCACAATGGTCAGATCCTGAACCTATCTTTATATTGATGTATATAATGAGCATGTTCAAAGGTCATTGTGAAAGGATGGGGAACAGAGTCAGCTGTGACATCACATATTATGATTGGTGGATTGTCATCCTGCCTTTGGTGATAAGGAGCCTGCTGAATACTCTTCCTGAAAGCACAGGAAGTATGAGTTTAAAATAGCGCTAGAGGCCACAGGAAACAGAAAACCTGATTTAAACAATAGGTGATATTCCCTTGAAATAAAACCTTAACCCCTTACCTACAATTGACGTAATATTCCGTCCATGTGACCATGGACCTAATTACCATGGACGGAATATTACGTCATCGCGATCAGCGGCGTCCACGTGGTGAGCGCCGCTGATCGCGGCCGAGTGTCAGCTAATTATCATAGCTGACACCCGGCACAATGTGTCAGGGGCGGTCACGGACCGCCCCCGACACGTTAACCCCTTGCACACCGCGATCAAACGCAATCGCGGTGTACCGGGGGTTAAAGGGAAGCATCGGCAGGGAGGGGGCTCCCTCCGTGCTTCCCTGAGCCCCCCCACGGCAGCGCAATGTGCAGCGCTGCTGCGGGGGGCTCTTTCCCTACAGGCCCCCGGATCCAAGATGGCGACGGGGGCCTGCAGGGAGCTGACTTCCTCACTGCCTGCAAAGCGCAGGCATGAGGAAGTCTGCAGCAGTGCCTGTGACAGATCGCTGATCTGTCACAGTAATCTGTGATGTGACAGATCAGCGATCTGTCACAGGACAGTGATGTCCCACCTGGGACAAGGTAATAAAGTAAAAAAAAAAAAAGTGTTAAAAATAATTTTAAAAAAATCGCTAAATAAATTAGTAAAAAAAAAAAAATATATTCCCCAATAAATCCATTTTTTCAAAATAAAAAAAACAAAAACAATAAAAGTACACATATTTGGTATCGCCGCGTCCAAAATGACCTGCCCTATAAAACTGTCCCATTAGTTAACCCCTTTAGCGAACCCCTTAAAAAATAAAAATAAAAAACGAAGCAAAAAATGAGTTATTATCATACCACCGAACAAAAAGTGCAATAACGCGCGATCAAAAAGACGCATATAAATATGCATGGTACCGCTGAAAACGTCATCTTGTCCCGCAAAAAACGAGCCGCCATACAGCATCATCCGCAAAAAAATAAAAAAGTTATAGCTCGCAGAATAAAGCGATACAAAAATAATTATTTTTTATATAAAATTGTTTTCATTGCAAAAAACCGACAAAACATAAAAAATACGACCTAAATGAGGTATTGCTGTAACCGTACTGACCCGAAGAATAAAAACGCGTTATCAATTTTACCGCACGCGGAACGGTGTAAACGCACCCCCCCAAAAGAAATTCATGAAACGCTGGTTTTTGTTCATTCTGCGTCCCAAAAATCGGAATAAAAAGCGATCAAAAAATGTCACGTGCCCGAAAATGGTACCAATAAAAATGTCAACTCATCCCGCAAAAAATAAGACCTCACATGACTCGGTGGGTCAAAATACGGAAAAATTATAGCTCACAATATGTGGTGATGCAAAAACTATTTTTACAATAAAAAGCGTCTTTTAGCGTGCGACAGCCGCCAAACATAAAAACCGCCATAAATCGTAAATCAAACCCCCCGTTATCACCCCCTTAGTTAGGGAAAAATAATAAAACTAAAAGAAAATGTATTTATTTCCATTTTCCCGCTAGGGTTAGGGCTAGGGTTAGGGCTAGGGTTAGGGCTAGGGCTAGGGCTCAGATTAGGGTTAGGGGTGTGTTGAGGTTAGGGTTGGAGTTATAATTGGGGGTTTCCACTGTTTGGGCACATCAGGTGCTCTCCAAAGGCAACATGGCGTCTGATCTCAATTCCAGCCAATTCTGCGTTGAAAAAGTCAAATGGTGCTCCTTCCCTTCCAAGCTCTGCCATGTGCCCAAACAGTGTTTTACCCCCACATGTAGGGTATCAGCCTACTCAGGACAAATTACAAAACAACTTTTGGGGTCCAATTTCTCCTGTTACCCTTAGGAAAATAAAAAATTGGGGGCAAAAATATAATTTTGCGGAAAAAAATGTTTTTTTTATTTTCACGCCCAGGCGTTATAAACTTCTGTGAAGCACTTGGGGGTTCAAAGTGCTCTCCACACATCTAGATAAGCTCCGTGGGGGGTCTAGTTTCCAAAATGGGGTCACTTGTGGGGAGTTTCAATAGTTTAGGTACATCAGGGGCTCTCCAAACGCACATGACACCCGCATACCAATCCATCAAAGTCTGCATTCCAAAACGTCACTACTTCCCTTCCGAGCCCAGACGTGTGCCCATACAGTAGTTTTCTCCCACATATGAGGTATCAGCGTACTCAGGACAAATTGGACAACAACTTTTGGGGTCCAATTTCTCCTGTTACCCTTGGGAAAATAAAAAAAATGGGGACTAAAGATGATGTTTGTTGAAAAAATACGATATTTTTATTTTCACGCCCGGTCGTTATAAACTTCTGTGAAGCACTGGGGGGTTCAAAGTGCTCACCACACATCTAGATAAGTTCATTAGGGGGTCTAGTTTCCAAAATGGGGTCACTTGTGGGGGGTTTCCACTGTTTAGGTACATCAGGGGCTCTCCAAACGCACATGACACCCACAGACCAATCCATCAAAGTCTGCATTCCAAAACGTCACTACTTCCCTTCCGAGCCCCGACGTGTGCCCATACAGTAGTTTTCTCCCACATATGAGGTATCAGCGTACTCAGGACAAATTGGACAACAACTTTTGGGGTCCAATTTCTCCTGTTACCCTTGGGAAAATAAAAAAATGGGGACTAAAAGATCATGTTTGTGGAAAAAATACGATTTTTTTATTTTCACGCCCGGACGTTATAAACTTCAGTGAAGCACTGGGGGGTTCAAAGTGCTCACCACACATCTAGATAAGTTCCTTGGGGGGTCTAGTTTCCAAAATGGTGTCATTTGTGGGGGGTTTCTACTGTTTTGGTACATCAGGGGCTTTCCTAACGCGACATGGTGTCCGATCTCAATTCCAGCCAAAAACGTCAAATGGCGCTGCTTCCCTTCCGAGCTCTGCCATACGCCCAAATAGTGGTTTACACCCACATGTGGGGTATCAGCGTACTCAGGATAAATTGCACAATATCTTTTAGGGTCCTGTTACTTTTGGAAGAATAAGAATTGAGGGTGAAAAGATCATTTTTGTGGAAAAAATATGATTTTTTAATTGTACTGCTGTACGTTATAAACTTCTGTGAAGCCCTTGGGGGTTCAAAGTTCTCACCACACATCTAGATAAGTTCCTTGGGGGGTCTAGATTCCAAAATGGTGTCATTTGTGGGGGGTTTCCACTGTTTTGGTACATCAGGGGTTTTCCAATCGCGACATGGTGTCCGATCTCAATTCTAGCCAAAAACGTCAAATGGCGCTGCTTCCCTTCCGAGCTCTGCTATGCGCCCAAATAGTCATTTACACCCACATATGGGGTATCAGCGTACTCAGGACAAATTGCACAATAACTTTTAGGGTCCTGTTACCCTTGGAAAAATAAAAATTGGGGGTGAAAAGATCATTTTTGTGGAAAAAATATGATTTTTTAATTGTACCGCTGTACGTTATAAACTTCTGTGAAGCCCTTGTGGGTTCAAAGTTCTCACCACATATCTAGATAAGTTCCTTGGGGGGTCTAGTTTCCAAAATGGGGTCACTTGGGGGGTTTCCACTGTTTAGGTACATCAGGGGCTCTCCAAACGCGACATGGCGTCCGATCTGAATTCCAGCCAATTTTGCATTGAAAAAGTCAAACGGCGCTCCTTCCCTACTGAGGTCTGCCATGCGCCGAAACAGTGGTTCCCCCCCACATATCAGGTATCAGCGTACTCAGGACAAATTGCACAATAACTTTTGCAGTCCAATTTCTCCTGTTACCCTTGGTAAAATAAAGAAAATTGAACCTGAAGTATTTTTTTTGTGAAAAAAAAGTTAAATGTTCATTTTTTTTTTAATATTCAAAAAATTCCTGTGACACACCTAAAGGGTTAATAAACTTCTTGAATGTGGTTTTAAGCACCTTAAGGGGTGCAGTTTTTAGAATGGTGTCACTTTTGGGTATTTTCTATCATATAGACCCCTCAAAGTGGCTTCAAATGTGAAGTGGTCCCTAAAAATAAAATGGTGTTGCAAAAATGAGAAATCGCTGGTCAATTTTTAACCCTTATAACTTCCTAACAAAAAAAAATTTTGGTTCCAAAATTGTGCTGATGTAAAGTAAACATGTGGGAAATGTTATGTATTAAGTTTTTTGTGTGCCTTGTCGCTGTGATTTAAGGGCATAAAAATTCAAAGTTGGAAAATTGCGAAATTTTCAAAATTTTCGCCAAATTTCCGTTTTTTTCACAAATAAACGCAAGTTATTTGAATGCAATTTTACCAGTAACATGAAGTACAATATGTCACGAGAAAATAATGTCAGAATCACCGGGATCCATGAAAGCGTTCCAGAGTTATGACCTCATAAAGGTACAGTGGTCAGAATTGTAAAAATTGGCCCGGGAGTTAACGTGCAAACCACCCTTGGTAGTGAAGGGGTTAAAGGTACTGTTTATTTGTATATTGGCTTCTGTTTTTGCATGCAGGTTTCATTTCCGCAAAAACATGAAAAGGATAATAAAAGAGCTCTATGTACGGGATAATTGTCATCCGTTTAAGGCCAGCCTGATCATGTGGATCCAAATACCCATGTGGATCTTTATTTCTCTGGCTCTAAGGAATTTCAGCTTTAATTCAAGTGGTTCAAATACAGGTAAATTCTGTCTCGCCTTTTTATGTGCATATAGCCTGATATCTTTCACGAGTGCCATTTATATTTGGTAAATAATCAGGCTATTAGTTCAAATTAATAAAGTTTTGTCATATGCCCCTACAAGGTATTGTTATGTAGTACAGCATGTTTGCTATATACAAAATTTGCTTGGGAAAAAATGCAAAACAGCTGCAATACATGGTACGCACCCAGCCTTAGTGTATGTTCACACTTCTGTTCTTTCAGTATTGTGCTTAAAAAATGGTGGGGAAAAACTCTAACAAAGCAGTAAAAGAAACAGTTCTAATAATTAGTATCTTGCTGTTTATATATTGTGGCTTTTGTACGTTTTTTAACCATTTCAAGCTTTCAAAGACGCTAAACGTTTAAAAGAAGCAACCTGTACACCTTTCTGGCGTTTTTTGCTAGGAAAATGCTCAATACTTTTTAATATAAGCCAATGTAAAGGCTAAAAGATGCCAGGGCACCTTTTTTTTAGTGTTTTGTCAGTGTTCTTGCTTCAAGACGTGCGAGTATTTTCTTTAATAGATTTAAAAAAAACTTCTCATACGCTAGTAATAAAGCTCAGGAAATGACCAAAAAGTGCTAAAAAAAAGACGCTTCAGGTTTACAAAACTCCAGAGTAAAGGAACAATTCCTGATGCATCTTCATCACAAAAAACGGATGGTTCATCTTTGACAGGTAGTCATGAGCCACGTTCAGCCCTCTTCCCCCAATGACACAGAGAACCTGGTATAAAGACTGCAAAATCTTCGCCACAAAAAGCACATTGTGACTTTGTGCCCCTACCCTTATAGGCAGGATACTTACATCTGGGAGCGCCCACTATACCCCCCATTCAACATTGTAAACTGTACATTCCTGCACATAATAGCAGGAATGTAGATGAAAATGTTTTTGTCTTTTTTTTTTTTTCCCTCCACTCCATTGCGGAGATACAAGGAACTGAAATTACTGGCACCAATTTTCTTATCCTTCAACTGAGTGTTTCATTTTGTTCTCCTCTACTTTTACATCTCTATAGTGCCTCCTTTTTCTGATTGGACAGCGTCATAGTGCAATGAAAGTAAACACCCACAGAGCTGAACCAAATGAAACGCCCAATTAAACAATAAGAAAATTAACACCAGGAAATTTCAGTGCCCTTTATCTCCACAAAGGAGTGTTGAAAAAAATGGAGAAAAAATAAAAAGTTTTTGCATTCTGCTACTACAGGTTATAATAACATTTGTGAAAGTTCATCTCTAAGGGAAGTCCAGAGTTCTGTTGTATAAGAATGGTTCGAGCGTTACTGACTGCAGACTGTACTTTGCTACAGCTTTATGATATGTTGTATTTGCAACAGGACAAACTGCTAACCAGTTTGCTGGAAATGTATTGATTTCGTAAATGCAAATCCTAAATCTTATCTTGGAGAAATATGCTGATGTCTGCTGCATTGTGAAAAAATACAGTCTACTACACATAGCATTTTTAGAGCATTCATTTGCAAAACTGAGCTGTTTTAGTTGTGAATTTTGAAAAATCTTTGCAACAACAATAAGAAATGTAGCCGGAGCTATAGTAAAGACACAGTTTAGGTGGTTGATGGGTAGGGTCTCAATGGCTAAATTCTCATTTTTTCCAATATACTTTTATTCTTTTAATCAATTTTTAGTTATTGTATTGAAGCCTGCAAAAATAGTAAACTCTATTGATATTTTTACTCTGTATACCTTTTGCGCTTACATCTTGTAAACCAATGCTAAAATAAGGTCTAGAGTAGTCACCTCTCTATTCTCTTTCCATAGCTTGGTCTATGATGTGATGATTAGTTTTCAATGCTTGGTCCACAAATAGTGTATAAATGGGGTGGGAGGGTGAAGGGCACTTTTAATAACCCCAAAATTAGTAATAACCTTTCCACTGGGATAGGTACTAACTACTAGATCGGTGGGGTTCCGACCATTAAGACCCCACCTCCGTTTGAATTGGCAGTGACACGAGTTGGCTGCCAAATTGGCTGAAAGTTGTGAATATTTCATTGGTTGGCAGTAGACATGCGCGGTCGCCCCTCGACTGAATCTAACAAGCCTCCCATTAGGATCAGTCGGGGTCTCCGCAGTCAGACACCTCTGATCTAGTAGTAATCTCTGATCCTATTGATAGATAGATAACTTGTAATAGCTGGAATACACTTCTACCTATTTTCATATATAGAAATTCATAGATATTCCACCTTCATCATTTTTGTTGAATGTTTGTAATACCTCTACAGTCATTTAAAAAAATCCACATGCTGCTGCTTACTGATCGAATATTGTTATTCTTTGTTTAATATTTGAATATACTGAATAATTGGAATAAGAATAAGGCCGCAGTGATGTCTGTAAGCTGAAGCTAGCTTGCAGGGATGCTGTTGATGTCTTTCCTTCTTATGTATGACTATTTTGAACCTACATTTGATTGTAGACAATTCTCCATGTCAAACGTCAAGATGACTCAGTGCATCACAATACACGTAGTCCTTGGATTATTGCATTGTAGTTGGCATTGCAGCCACTAGGTGGCATTTTACTTTCTCCCATGGTTTCCTTGCATTTCTACAAGATTACATATTCTTCCTACCGTAATGTAGGTACGTTCTCCCTCTGGTGGCAATGCCTCCATATGAACAAGATGTGCCTTAAATATGTGGTGCAGGTCCTTTTTTTGGGACCTGCACCTGTGTTAAGATTTGGTGTTCTCCAATCACTGTTCCTAATGAGGTTCTGACTCATTCCAGACAGAGAATGAGGGTTTTTTTTTCCATCAATATGGATATTTTTAGTCACACGTAACTTAATTTTAGTAAAACACTTTGTTATTGTACATATTTATTTTAACTACTAGAAAAAAAGACCTTATATTATCATGGCTAATTTCAATGAACTCTTCCATGCTTTTTCCAGATGTTCACATGCAGCTGCAGAATGGGGGAGCATTGTGGTTCCCGGACCTCACAATGCCAGATTCCACTTGGATCCTTCCAGTTCTTCTGGGCTCTATCAACTTGCTTCTAGTTGAGGTATACATAACAAAACAGTGCACACTCCTTTTTTCTTTATTTTCTATACTATTTCTTTTTGTACACTATTCTACTTTTTATAGAAGACTTTGAAACCAAGGTGTGATGAAACGTGAAGGGTCCATACCACGCCACCCCACCTGACTTCAATATTACGTTCCCTATACATCAGCTTTCTATCATAAAAAGTCTAAAAGTTTGTGTGAACTCAACCTAACTCTTCCTAAGCAGACGACAAAGAGGCTCATGAGTTGGACATTTTCTATTTAATCTACATCTCTTTGCATTACTTTTCTGTGGTACTCGGCCATATTTCTAGCTTCGGGCTCATAACAATTAAAAGCTTTACAGATGATACCAATTTATAATGCATAATGATAGTTTCAAATTTAATCCCGGTGCTATTTCTAAATGCTCCATTTTCTCACTTCTAAACAGATGTTTGCCTTACGGACAGTGGAGATGTCTAGATTTCAGAAATACTTAACCAACATTGTTCGAGGAATTTCAATCCTAATGATTCCAATTGCAGCCAGTGTTCCCTCGGTAAGTAACGCACTTTTCTACTTATGTGTGTAGTGTGTATCTTAATTAACATCTTAATGGAAGACTGTATTTGTGAAGTCGTCTTACATCATCTCAAAATGGAAACGTTTTTTGTATTTGAAATTATACACCCTTTTTAATGTGAATAGATACAGTGGGGCAAAAAAGTATTTAGTCAGTCAGCAATAGTGCAAGTTCCACCACTTAAAAAGATGAGAGGCGTCTGTAATTTACATCATAGGTAGACCTCAACTATGGGAGACAAACTGAGAAAAAAAAATCCAGAAAATCACATTGTCTGTTTTTTTTTCATTTTATTTGCATATTATGGTGGAAAATAAGTATTTGGTCAGAAACAAAATTTCATCTCAATACTTTGTGATATATCCTTTGTTGGCAATGACAGAGGTCAAACGTTTTCTGTAAGTCTTCACAAGGTTGCCACACACTGTTGTTGGTATGTTGGCCCATTCCTCCATGCAGATCTCCTCTAGAGCAGTGATGTTTTTTGCTTTTCGCTTGGCAACACAGACTTTCAACTCCCTCCAAAGGTTTTCTATAGGGTTGAGATCTGGAGACTGGCTAGGCCACTCCAGGACCTTGAAATGCTTCTTACGAAGCCACTCCTTCATTGCCCTGGCGGTGTGCTTTGGATCATTGTCATGTTGAAAGACCCAGCCACGTTTCATCTTCAATGCCCTTGCTGATGGAAGGAGGTTTGCACTCAAAATCTCACGATACATGGCCCCATTCATTCTTTCATGTACCCGGATCAGTCGTCCTGGCCCCTTTGCAGAGAAACAGCCCCAAAGCATGATGTTTCCACCACCATGCTTTAGAGTAGGTATGGTGTTTGATGGATGCAACTCAGTATTCTTTTTCCTCCAAACACGACAAGTTGTGTTTCTACCAAACAGTTCCAGTTTGGTTTCATCAGACCATAGGACATTCTTCCAAAACTCCTCTGGATCATCCAAATGCTCTCTAGCAAACTTCAGACGGGCCCGGACATGTACAGGCTTAAGCAGTGGGACACGTCTGGCACTGCAGGATCTGAGTCCATGGTGGCGTAGTGTGTTACTTATGGTAGGCCTTGTTACATTGGTCCCATCTCTCTGCAGTTCATTCACTAGGAACTGGGAGCGCAGGTGGTCTTCTCTTCCATCCTCCCAGTGGATGGCCATGGAACAAGGAGGTGGAATAAGATTCTGCAGGTGAACAACTGGCTACGTCGATGGTGCCGTCAGCAACGATTTGGATTTCTGGATCACGGAGTGAACTACTTATACGATGGACTACTTGCTAGAGATGGGGTGCACCTTACGAAGACTGGAAAGCATGTATTTGGAAGTCGCCTTGCTACACTTGTAAGGAGAGCTTTAAACTAGAACAACATGGGAAGGGAAGCAAAAGACCAGAAAAAGCCATACACCTGACAAATGCTATTGAGAACTCTGCTATTAGAAGTGGAAGGGAAGAACAAAGACAAAATAATCTAATTAATAAAAATAATGGAGAAAGAGAAACCAATCACAAACTAAAATGTTTCTATACTAATGCACAAAGCATGGGCAACAAACAAGGAGAATTGGAACTACTAACACAGGAACAGAAATATGATGTAATTGGAATCACTGAAACTTGGTGGGACAATACACATGATTGGAATACAAGACTAGAAGGATACAACTTATTTGCAAGAAATAGACTTGATAAACGAGGAGGGGGTGTCGCATTGTATGTTAGAAACGCGTATATCTGCACAGAGATTGAAGCTTCAGAGACTGGGAGTTCTGTGGAAACTGTTTGGGTAAGAATACAAGGACAGAACAATGGGAAGGACACCATTGTAGGCATTTACTACAGGCCGCCTGTGCAAGCCGAAGATATAGATGAACTCTTTATGCATCAGATGGCCAAGTTCTCCAAAAAATATGACATAGTTGTCATGGGAGATTTCAACTATCCAGACATTTGTTGGGAATCTCTCTCAGGCAAAACTAACAGGTCAAGGAAATTCTTATCCTCTCTTGCTGACAACTTTATCTTCCAAAAGGTAAGGGAGAAAACAAGGGGAACTGCTACCTTGGATCTAATCCTTATAAACAGGGAGGAAATGGTTGAGGAGGTAAAAGTGGCTGGGACCCTAGGAGGTAGCGACCATGCTATTTTAGAATTTTGGATTACTAGAGGTGGAAGACCTGTGAAGACTCAGACGTCAAGGTTAGATTTCAGAAAGGCAGATTTTAAGGGATTCAGAAAGAGAATTGGAGGGATCCAATGGCTGGATATCCTTAAAGACAAAAATGTCCAGGAAGGATGGGAAAT
This sequence comes from Dendrobates tinctorius, assembly GCF_039654945.1. Classification (NCBI taxonomy): domain Eukaryota; kingdom Metazoa; phylum Chordata; class Amphibia; order Anura; family Dendrobatidae; genus Dendrobates; species Dendrobates tinctorius. The sequence continues at coordinate 26,865,775 of NW_027361679.1, forward strand.
CTTGAAAAATGAAATTCTCAAAGCACAGTTGTTAACAATTCCGAAAAGAGGGAAGAATAGGAAGCATTTAAGGAAACCAGGATGGATGAACACAGAACTTAAGCACATGCTAAAAAGGAAGAAAAAAATGTTTATAAAATGGAAAGAGGGAGGCATATCTAAAGAAGAATATAATGCTGTCTGCAGAACCTGCAGGGCACAAATCAGATTAGCTAAAGCTGAAAATGAACTGAGGCTTGCAAGAGATGTCAAAAGCAATAATAAAGGATTTTGGGGATATGTCAAAAGTAAAAGAAAAGTCAAAGATGCTATAGGATTTTTACAGGATGAAAATGATGAAATGGTAAGACAGGATGTTGAGAAGGCTGAACTTTTAAATTCCTATTTTGCATCTGTTTTCTCTCAGAAAGGAAATGCAACATCAACTGTTATTCACTGTCCTATTAAGGGAATAGAAGAATCCAGGATATCTATAAACAGAAAGATAGTGAGGAAACACTTAGCTAACCTAAATGAATTCAAGTCTCCAGGTCCAGATGAATTACACCCCAGAGTACTGAAGGAGATAGCAGAAGAAATTTTTGAACCCCTCTCCATAATCTTTGAAAATTCTTGGAGAACAGGAGAAGTGCCAGAAGACTGGAGAAGAGCAAATGTTGTTCCTATCTTCAAAAAGGGGAAGAAGGTGGACCCAGGCAACTATAGGCCGGTGAGTCTGACTTCTATACCAGGAAAGATCTTTGAACAAATTATTAAACAACATGTATGTCAATACCTGGATAAGAATGAAGTGATTAAACAGAGTCAGCATGGGTTTGTAACTAATAAGTCATGTCAGACTAACTTAATTTCCTTCTATGACGGTATCACTGATTGGGTGGATCAAGGAAATGCTGTAGATATAGTATATCTTGACTTCAGCAAAGCATTTGACAAAGTCTCTCATACAATCCTTATTGAAAAAATGACTAAGTATGGAATGGACAAGGCAACTGTTAGGTGGATTCATAACTGGCTTAGTGATCGGACCCAAAGAGTGGTCGTAAATGGCTGCACATCCAGTTGGAAGAATGTCTCAAGTGGGGTACCACAGGGCTCTGTCCTGGGCCCTGTATTGTTCAACATCTTTATCAACGATTTAGATGAAGGAATTGAGGGTAAACTGATTAAATTTGCTGATGACACAAAGCTAGGAGGGATAGCTAATACTAGAGAAGAGAGAGAGAGGATTCAAAAAGATTTAAATAAACTGGAGAAGTGGGCAGCAACTAACAGAATGGTTTTTAACAGGGAGAAATGCAAAGTACTACATCTGGGCAATAAAAATGAAAAAAGCATATATAGAATGGGAGGAATAGGGCTAAGTGACAGCACATGTGAAAAAGACTTGGGTATACTAATAGATCACAGACTGAATATGAGTCAACAGTGTGATGCAGCAGCAAAAAAGGCAAATGCAATTCTAGGATGTATTAACAGAAGCATACAGTCTAGATCACGTGAAGTCATTATTTCCCTCTACTCCTCTTTGGTCAGACCTCATCTGGAATATTGTGTCCAGTTTTGGGCACCACATTTTAAAAAAGACATCAACAAACTGGAGCAAGTTCAGAAAAGAGCGACCAGAATGGTGACCGGTCTGCAAACCCTGTCTTATGAGGAAAGGTTGCAGGATTTGGGAATGTTTAGTTTGCAAAAGAGAAGACTGAGAGGAGACTTAATAGCTGTCTACAAATATCTAAAGGGATGTCACATTGTAGAAGGATCAACTTTATTCTCATTTGCACAAGGAAAGACTAGAAGCAATGGGATGAAACTGAATGGGAAGAGACACAGATTAGATATTAGAAAAAACTTTTTGACAGTTAGAGTGATCAATGAGTGGAACAGGCTGCCACGAGAAGTGGTGAGTTCTCCTTCAATGGAAGTCTTCAAACAGAGGCTGGACAGACATCTGACTGGGATGATTTAGCGAATCCTGCTTTGAGCAGGGGGTTGGACCAGATGGCCCAGGAGGTCCCTTCCAACTCTACGATTCTATGATTCTATGATTCTATGATTCTAGGTCCCCCCGCGTGGTTCTGGGATTTTTGCTCACCGTTCTTGTGATCATTCTGACCCCACGGGGTGGGATTTTGCGTGGAGCACCAGATCGAGGGAGATTATCAGTGGTATTGTATGTCTTCCATTTTCTAATTATTGCTCCCACAGTTGATTTCTTCACTCCAAGCTGGTTGGCTATTGCAGATTCAGTCTTCCCAGCCTGGTGCAGGGCTACAATTTTGTTTCTGGTGTCCTTTGACAGCTCTTTGGTCTTCACCATAGTGGAGTTTGGAGTCAGACTGTTTGAGGGTGTGCACCGGTGTCTTTTTATACTGATAACAAGTTTAAACAGGTGCCATTACTACAGGTAATGAGTGGAGGAAAGAGGAGACTCTTAAAGAAGAAGTTACAGGTCTGTGAGAGCCAGAAATCTTGATTGCTTGTTTCTGACCAAATACTTATTTTCCACCATAATATGCAAATAAAATGAAAAAAAAACAGACAATGTGATTTTCTGGATTTTTTTTTCTCAGTTTGTCTCCCATAGTTGAGGTCTACCTATGATGTAAATTACAGACGCCTCTCATCTTTTTAAGTGGTGGAACTTGCACTATTGCTGACTGACTAAATACTTTTTTGCCCCACTGTATACAGTTGAAACCAGAAGTTTACATACACTATATAAAAAGTCGCATATGCCTGTTTTTCTCAATATCTGACATGAAATCAGAATAAACCTTTCCCGTTGTAGGTCAAGTTAGGATTACCATAATTATTAATATTTTCCAAATGCCAGAATAATGAGAGAGAATGTTTTCAAGCATTTTTATTACTGCAAAGTCAAAAGTTTATATACATTAAGATTACTATGCCTTTAAACAATATGATGATGTCATGTGTTTGGAAGCTTCTGTTTTTGCCAACATCTGAGTTAATTAGAGACACACTTGTGGATGTATTATAAAGAAATCAGCCAAGATATCAGGAAGAGAATTGTGAACTTGCACAAGTCTGGCTCATCCTTGAATACAATTTGAAGATACCTGAAGGTGCCTCTTTCATCTGTACAAAAAATGTCCCAGAGATGAACGTGATTTGGTAAGACATGTGCATATCAACTCAATGACAAAAGCAAAAGACCTTGTGAAGATGATGGTGGAAGCTGGTAAGATTGTGTCAATATCCAGTGAAACGAGTACTGTATCAACATGAGCCAAAAATCCACTCTGCCATGAAGAAGCCATTGCTCCAAAAGAAACATAAAAAAGCCAGATTAATATTTGCAAATGCACACAGGAACAGAGACCTTAATTTTTGGAGACATGTCCTGTGATCTGATGAAACTAAAACTGCATCATGTTGTGGGGCTGTTTTGCTGCAGGAGGGACTGGTGCACTTCACAAAATAGATAGCATCATGAGAAAAGATTATGTGGCAATACTGAAGCAACATCTCAACACATCAGCCAGGAAGCTAAAGCTTGGGCGGAAATGGGTCTTCCAAATGGACAATGACCCGAAGCATACTGCCAAAATGGTAACAAAGTGGCTTAAGGATAACAAATTGTTTTGGAGTGGCCATCACAAAGCCCAGATCTCAATCCTATTGAAAATTTATGGGCAAAGCTGAAAAGGCAGGTGCGAGCAAGGCAACCTACAAACCTGGATCAGTTACAGCAGTTTTGTCAGGAGGAATAGGCATAAATTCCCACCAACTATTGTGAGAAGCTTGTGAAAGGATATCCCATGCGTGTGACCCAAGTCATTCAGTTTAAATGCAATGGTACCAAATACTAATGAAATATATGTAAACTTTTGACTTTACAGTAAGTAATAAAATGCCTTAAAACATTCTTTCTCTCTCATTATTCTGGCATTTGGCAAATGATAATTATTATAATAATCCTAATTGATGGGAAAGATTTATTCTGATTTCATGTCAGATATTGAGAAAAATATTCTTATGTGTCTTTTTATATAGTGTATGTAAACTTCTGGTTTCAACAGTAGTGAGAACCCTTTATGATAAGGTGTGTGTTTTTATCTTATTTTGTCTCATAAAGAAAATGCATCTCAGAAAATCGCCTATTGTTTAAATTGTGATATGCCTTTGCAACCATGTTGCATAAATACCATAATTTTCAGACTATAAGATGCACTTTTTTCCACCAAAAATGTGGAGGAAAATTGGGGGTGCATCTTATAGACCGGATGTACCTGCTGTGTTAGGGAGGTGGGGGAGCGGTTTTGGCGGAGCAGCCGGTCACAGAGGCAGGAGTCGTCTGCTGCGGCTAACTCCTGTGCCCACTGCTAAAGAGAAATGAATATTCACGGCATTCCACGCCCTTGGGCGTGGACAGCCATGAATATTCATTTCTCTTTAATGGCATCCTGGTATGATTGGCCCCCACCCCTTCCTGGTATGCATGGCCCCTTCAGAAAACATTAACAAAAACAAACCATTACACTTCCCGGCGCTCCCTCACAGTATCCTGTTCTGATTCCAGCAACTGCTTTATGCTTGTAAGCAGCGCATGGCAGGGACGTCATGCACTGCTTGCAAGCCAAAGGGCAGCTACCGAAATACTCAATGCTCTGCATGCCGGGACTGTGTGCGCGCAAAGCAGTGAGTATTCATTGCTCTCTAGCGACCAAAGTGTCAGCCGAAGCCTTCCTGTTGCTGCCGGCGGTCACATGTGCCGATACAGACCAAATGAGAATCATGAGGTCAGAGGAACTAGCCAAGGAGCTCAGAGACAGAATTGTGGCAAGGCACAGATTTGGCAAAGGTTCCAAAAGAATTTCTGCAGTATTTAAGGTTCCTAAGAGCACAGTGGCCTCCATAATCCTTAAATGGAAGAAGTTTGGGACCACCAGAAGTCTTCCTAAACCTGGCCGTCCAGCCAAACTGAGCAATCGTGGGAGAAGAGCCTTGGTGAGAGAGGTAAAGAAGAAACCCAAGATCACTGTGGCTGAGCTCCACAGATGCAGTAGGGAGAAAGTTCCACAAAGTCAACTATCACTGCATCCCTCCACCAGTCGGGCCTTTATGGCAGAGTGGCCCTACGGAAGCCTCTCCTCAGTCCTAGACAAATGAAAGCCTGCATAGAGTTTGCTAAAAAACACATGAAGGACTCCCAGACTATGAGAAATAAGATTCTTTGGTCTGATGAGACGAAGACAGAACTTTTTGGTGATATTTCTAAGCAGTATGTGTGGAGAAAACCAGGCACTGCTCATCACCTGCCCAATACAATCCCAATAGTGAGACATGAGGGTGGCAGCATCATGTTATGAGGGTGTTTTTCAGCTGCAGGGACAGGACAACTGGTTGCAATTGAAGGAAACATGAATGTGGCCAAGTACAGAGGTATCCTGGATGAAAACCTCTTCCAGAGTGCTCTGGACCTTACACTTGGCTGAAGGTTCACCTTCCAACAAGACAATGACCCTAAGCACCCAGCTAAAATAACAAAGGAGTGGCTTCAGAACAACTCTGTGACCATTCTTGACTGGCCCAGCCAGAGCCCTGACCTAAACCCAATTGAGCATCTCTGGAGAGACCTGAAAATGACTGTCCACCAACGATCACCATTCAACCTGATGGAAATGGAGAGGATCTGCAAGGAAGAATGGCAGAGGATACCCAAATCCAGGTGTGAAAAAAAAACTTGTTGCATCATTCCCAAGGAGACTCCTGGCTGTACTAGCTCAAAAGGGTACTTCTACTCAATACTGAGTTCCTGGACCGGGCCCTGCCTGAGGAGACCTGGAAATTCGGCAAGAACCCAGTGCTCTGCCAAGGACATGCTCCTCATCCAAGAAAACCGTGGTCTCTTAGGCCAGAGGGGAGCAATGAGGATGACATCGGCCGTCTCCTCCCGAATCTTCCTCAGCACTGTCGGGATCAACATTAATGGGGAAATGCACAGGCCAGTCGGAAATCCCAAGGGATCTGTAGTACATCTACTGCGTATGGTCATTCTCTTGGGTTCAGGGAACAGAAGCTCCTTGTTTTCCTGTTCTTTCTGTTGGTAAATAGATCTATCTCTGGCTTCCCCCAAAGATTCACAATCTGATGAAAGATAGATGGATCTAGCTCCCATCTTTCTTCTGTAGGCTCCCACGAGGACAGGAAACCGAACTGATGTGGAGGAGAGGTATCGCCTTTTTATTCAGTAGGTTTCCTGTACTAGTGGGTGGATATCCTCTCTCAGGTGGTGCTGTCATGGGCTCTGTAAAATCCCGTTAACGGTAGGTAACTTAGATTTTTCTGTCCCCTAGCATGATTTGGCACACTTTTTTTTTGTGATCGCCGTTATTCACTGATTAATGGCGATCACATGATTGGACATCTGCAAATCTGGCCCTGATCATGTTCTCTGGGTTCTCAGCTACCCCCCCCGGTGATTTTCCAACTCTGGGGGATGCTACAGCCTTATTCCTGATTGCCTTTTTAAAACTGCTATGAGGGAATAAGTACCCTTAGCAGCTGCCGTTTTAATGCTTATCGGCAGTCAGTAAGTGGTTAAGCAAAGTATTAATGATCTTTTTCTAAAGTTCTTCCGAAGAAATATCTATGGATGAAAGATCCTCTTCTAAGAAGAATAGATCTTTTGACCAACTACAAGATGAAAATGTCAAACATTGAAGATTTCCAGAAGTCTATTGTATATGGGATCTTAGAACATTGCTAGGCTTTTATTGTATTTTTTCTTTTTGCAGTGTATGGCGCTCTATTGGGTTTCATCCAGTCTTGTGGGTCTGGTCCACAATCTACTCCTGCGTTCTCCGGTTGTTCGCCGACTCCTCCGGATTCCACCCACAAAGTTAGATTCTGACACTCCATATAAAGACCTTCTGGCGGCATTTGTAGCAAAATACATCCAAAGGAAATAGCTTTTTATGTAATGTCATCTACATCAGTTCATTAAAATGTTCCTTTTAAAAATGTGTAAGCCTCATCTTTTACTCTATTCCTGAGTTATATTATTGACTGATGATACATAATACCAGAATCTAAATCCAGTCTGCACCTGTAGCATTTAATAATTTTACAAAGCGGCTTATAATGAGCAACAACATACTGATAACACTCTCCACATCACTCAATCCCACTTTAAGGAGTTGATAACCTGAACTTGGAATAGGTCATTACTATCAGATGAGTGGAAATCTGAGACCCAGCATCTCCACCAATCAGCTGTCGTCAAGTTCCACTGCTGCGGGATCTGCTCAGCATAAGGCGACTGGACAGCACTTTCATAGGCTGTATAGCGGCTATTCTCGAGTACTGATGCTCAATTTCTACTCATGGTCACTACACACTGGGTCTGTAATGTTACTGGTCCTTCAATTAAGTGCTTCCTACGGCCTTGGGACCTGCCAACAACTGATACTGTTCGGGCAGAGTGTGAGACTCCCACTAGCCTTGTAATACTGACCTATCCTAAGGATAGGTTATCAATATTTTAATTCTGGACAACCCTTTTAAGGGGCATACTAAAATTATGCTATAGCTTTAAACTACAATTAGAGCAAACGTTGCAAGCAGTGCTTTGCATGCAATATTCTTAGGGTATGGAATAATATTGTTAGCAGTAATATTATGCTGTCAGACAACATAACTCCTTTCAATAATCAGAACTGGACTATACAAACGGAGGACCTTGCCGCTGTACGGAGCATTTACGGGATAAGCTCCGTCCATCATGTCCATCTGGAGCAATCCTACTAACCAGTGCACATACTCCATTTGGATAACTTTTAATTTTGCTACCTACCAAACCTATAGAAGCAATGGTCTAAAGCAGTGTCCATCATCTGGCAACTGTGGCATAGTAGAGCCCAAACTGCTCTATTCCCAACAGGCAGGTTGAACAGCACCACTGGACACTTTAACAGACCTCTATCACCATCATTACTGGATTTATTTATTTTACCTTCTTATATAGCGCCATTAATTGCACATTGCTTTACAGACCTTATTGGCATTATCCCCATTGGGGCTCACAATCTAAATTCCCTATCAGTATGTTTTTTGGAGTGTGGAAGGAAACCGGAGAACCTGGAAAAAACCCACGCAAACACAGGATGAGAACATACAAACTCCTTGCAGATATTATCCTTCCTGAGATTTGAACCCAGGATCCCACAGTGCTGTAATGCTAACCACTGAGCCACCTTGCTGTGCATGGATCCCTCCATCTCATCTATAATCTGCACTGCTAGAATGTGTATTACAGGCGAGAGGACTCTGTACCATTTACACCTCTTGATAAAAGATGCCGTCCTGCTGTGACTTCTAGAGGGATTCCAAACAGGTGACTTATATCTTGCACTTTATCCAACTCTGGTCTTCAGCCTCCTACACGTATGACCATGGCAAACTGAGGTTGCATATTTCCTGAGCATCAGGACAGCAACTTCATTAACTGGACCTTCATTTCATACCTCAGCCCACAAATTATGCAAAAGCCAGGAAAATTACACCATTGATACCCCAATGTTTGCTTTCTCTCGTTACATCCACTACCTTTTGCCGTAAATTCCCACTGTCCACAGACCCATCATGGCATTTTTGTTATTGGGTCTATGTTGGTGATGATTTAATACCCCTCCCACTCTCATATCCCCACCTAAAGTGGTGTAGGTGCCATCAGTGGCCGAGTTAATGTTAACCAAATATGCGTCTTGCATTTTTTTTTTCTAGCACCTACTTGGTTAACCTCATTATTATTCCCCTCATCCTTTGCAAGAATTGTATTGCAAATAAAGTTATGTTTTAATAAAATTGCTTGTTCAGGACAAGGGTATTTTCCTTTCGTGCTTCCCATATATGCTTCGCTATGATGCTTTAAAAACCACCGTCACCTCTGGTTTCCATTTGGGAGTCCCTAACATGGTAATACCTCACCTTTGACTACCTTCCCTAATGGCCCCACTATGACTCAATTTCCATCATTTTTCACATTTTGTTCCTGTGGCATTTCTATAACAGTCCAACTTCTGTAGGGATCAAATTCCTACACTAATGAATAGAGGGTGGCAAAATGATTATCATAAACCATGGGTTGGACGACCAAAGGGGTTTCAATCCTTGTTGCTCTAAACCCTGGGAATTCCTAGATTATTACAGTGACAAGATTGGGAAGTTTCTGTTTGTGAAGAACAGGAAAATGTGTTCAGTGAGCACTTTCAGCATCTGGTCAATAGGCCTTTTTGGACGGCATGTTTAGGAAAACTTCAAAATGGCATCTTGCTAAATGTGTCATCTAGCACCTCATGTTTTTCTGCTTTTATTGTACGTAAAACTAAACAAACCTATTATGAACTACAGTGGACACATGGCATCTTCACGAGTGTTTTAGACGACACATATAGTCTCATCCAGTAATCTCACTGTTCTATTGAGAGAAGCAAATGAAAATCTAGTTGATACGTGACCATCAGTATGAAAACTGCATACTGTTGGTCCTGAGACCACCAGCTCTAGCAACTAAGAGGAATCCTGACATTGTGCTTAATGCACACTGGCAGAATTCACCAATCTACAGTTACCAGAAATTTAGCGGAAGCCCAGAAAACCCCTTTAAGATTAGAATCCATCTTTTAGAAGAAATTCCCCGAAGATAGTACTTATTTCGCAAATCACAAACCTCTAAAATGTCCATAAATGCACTCTTTTACAGTGTATTTTTATATATATTGTATGTCCCTCAAGACCCTGCATATTGATGGGGGTTTGAATCCTGAGGCCACTGGTGGGTCAAAAACACTTTTCCAAAGGGTTATCTTCAGAAGGAAAGTGTCATGCTCCTGAATGACTTCGGAAGTCTTGCACCATTGCCTGGAAAAGAAGCCTCCGCTCTGTAGACATGATGTCAGCTGAACATTCTGTGACCACTATGTGCCAGAGAAGAAAGGCGCCATGCACATCAGGCAGGTAAGTGGGAATTATCGTATCTGCCTGTTAGTGCTTAGATACATTTTTTGTTTCTGTAAAGTCCCGCATATCCCCTTTAGCGTGATAGCTTCCTCTCAGACTACTTCGCAATCACAAGCAGAACTCGAAAAGGATGCCAATTCTCCCCTTATAATTATTCTCACCCTGGAACTTTTTCTTCATTGCATCAGACTAATTCCTGACATAGCTGGTCTCTCCCTGAAAGATTCAGTTTACAAAGTAGCTGGTTATATCAGTGATTTAATATGATATGAGTGTGTTCTTCTAATCGCGAAGCGCGCTCATTTTTAATTTTTGCTATGTTTTGCAATGTATTTTCATGTTGTTCGTTTAATGTAATAGTTAAAGGGGTCGGTTCTAGTTATTTAAACAGGATCCCCGGTATCTCCCCTTTACCTTGGGCCCGTGGAAGAGCTTGCAGCACAAAGCAGCCGTAGTCCTACCTTGTCTCCACCTCTTCTCCCGCACCGTAATGGTTTTACCTGCATGTGAATAAAGAATCAACACCCGGAAAGATGAGTGCTGCCTTTTTTTTCTTTGTGGACATATCAATGATTTAGGCTATGGGCACATGTTGTGGATTTAGATGCGGATCCGCAGCATTTTTGGCCACACGGATTCACATCAAATCCGCAGTGTAGTGCACAGCCAATGTTAGTGAATGGGAATTTCGAGTTTGTTGTGCACATGCTGCGGAAAAATCTACGCAGATTTGCAGCATTTTTTTTCCCGCAGCATGTCAATTCTTTTTGCGAATCTGCAGCGTTTCTGCACCCATTGACTTCCATTGAGTCAGGTACATCCGCAGCAAAACCGCAGGTGTAAAAAAGATCTTCAGATTTGCTGCGGATGTGTGTGCTAGAAACGCTGCAGATCCGGAGGGAAGTGTGTGGGTGGAGACTATGTGCGTGTCTGTGTGCAGGGCACTGCGTGTATGTGTGTGTACTGGTCTGTGTATCTCTGTGTGTGCATGTGTCCCTATGTGTGTGCTGGTTTGTGCGGGTGTGTGTGGCTAGGCATCGTGTGATGGGACTACTGCTCCCATTCGGCAATGAATGCTGTCATATATGACAGTGACAGCATTGGCCGATGATGGAACAGTAGTCCCATCACTCATTGCATGTAAAATGTAAAAAAAAAAAAAAAAAACAAACAGTACAGACACATACATATAATATCGAGTACATACTCACCAATCACCTCTTCCCTGAAGCCCTCGCTCTCCTGTAACCAAAAACAAAAAAATAATACAACCTATACATACTTTTCCGCCATAGTCCAGTTAATAACGAGTGTCCCACGACGATCTCCCGTGTAGGACAGTGACATTTGGTGATGTCAGTGTTCTACAGGGCCTCCACGATGCACTGACAGGTGGAGGTAATCCTCCACGTTGTACCCCTCCGCTGCCGGGAGAGAGGTCCCCTAACCCTAAGTTCATTCTCTCACCTGCAACGCTGTGTGAGAATATTCTCACACAGCATTTCCGTAAAGTGAGAGAATGAACTCGGGTAACCTCTTCAGTGATGCACTGCAGGAGCCATTGTCTCCTGTCAGTGCATCGTGGGAGGCCCAGTAGAGCAGTAACATCACCCGATGTCACTGTTCTATAGGGGGGATCATCGTGGAACACTCGTTATTAAATACACTGTGTTCCAAATTATTATGCAAAAAGAGTTTAGGAGTGATAAGGATAGAATTTTTTTGTTTGTCATTTAAACGCATTGATGGTGATGTGTGTCAGGGCTCTTTATATCACTGAAAGCAATTGCAGATACCTGTGTAAATTAGTTTGGCAGGTGTGTCCAAATAAAGGTAATACTACTTAAGAAGGCTGTTCCACATTATTAAGCAGCCTACATTTTTTGCCAAAATGGGAAAGAAAAAGGATGTGTCGGCTGCTGAGAAGCAACAAATTGTGGAGTATTTAGGTCAAGGCATGACTACAATCAACACTGCCAAGACACTTCATCGTGATCAAAGCACAATCAAGAAGTATATAGCTGATTCCCAGCACACACGTGTGTGTGCTGATAAGGAAAAATTGAGGACTCTTTCCAACAGGCAATTGCCTCAGGTTAAAAGAGCAGCTGCAAAAATGCCTTGTCATAGCAGCAGACAAGTTTTTGAAGCTGCTGGTGCCTCCAACGTCCTCCGAACAACAAGATGCAGGGTCCTTCAGAGGTTTGCAGCTGTGCATAAGCCATCCTGTCGACCACCTCTATCCACTGCACACAAGCAGAAACTGCTCCAGTTAGCCAAACGATACATGAAGACTGACTTCCAAACTGTTTTGTTCACCGATGAGTGCCGTGCAACGCTCAATGGTCCAGATGGATGGAGTGGAGGATGGCTGGTTGATGGACACCCCATGAAAACACGGCTAAGGCGCCAACAAGGAGGAGGTGGAGTAATGTTTTGGGCTGGAATCATGGGAAGAGAGATTGTCGGCCCCTTTAGGATCCCTGAAGGGGTAAAGATGAACTCCATAATCTATGTGGAGTTTCTAAAAGAGCACTTCCTGCCATGGTTCAAGAGGAAGAACCGTGCTTTCCGCAGCAAGATCATTTTTATGCATGATAATGCACCGTCTCATGCTGCAAATAACACATCTGCATCTCTGGCTGCTATGGGCATAAAAGAGGACAAACTTATTGTGGCCACCATCTTCCCCTGACCTCAACCCCATTGAGAACCTCTGGAGCATCATCAAAAGGAGTGTCTATGATGGAGGGAGGCAGTTCACATCTAAGCAACAGGTCTGGGAGGGTATTCTGTCCACATGCAAAACAATTGAAGCACAAACCATCCAAAAACTGACAAATTCAATGGACGAGAGAGTTCAGAAGCTTCTTTCGAACAAGGGGTCCTATGTGCAAATGTAACATCACCTAGAATAAAGTTTTGACTTGAAAACTGTTTGATTTCATTTTGTAATAAGCTGATAATGCTTATAATTTCACAATTGACCATTTTTTTGTTCAAAATAAAAATAAAAAGGTTGAAAACTCTGCTGTGCATAATAATTTGGAACATGCATTTTGAGTGTTAATTATTTTTAAACATATACTGTTTTCATAGGCAGTTTGTTCAAAAACATTGCAATTATACTAGAATATTAGATGACTGGAAAATAACAATGACTGCAATTCATCTAGGTAATTTAGAGAAAATATGAGGAAATATTTTTTGCATAATAATTTGGAACACAGTGTATACTACTTCAGAACGGGGAGTATTTGTTTATTTTATTTTTTATTTTTTTGCAGGAGATCGAGGGCGTCGAATGGATTAGGCATCTAATAAATATGGCAAAACTGTGTAGTGTTTTATTTCATTAAAAGACTTTTTTCTGGCTGTGTATTTTTTTTAACCCTTAACAATTATAAGATTAGTAATAGATAGGTGTCTTATTGATGCCTCTCCATTACTAACCGGCTTGATGTTTCCATACAATACAAAGGTGACATCAACCCCACAAATATTACCCCATATGCCACGCTACACGGCATCTTAGAGATGCGCCATTTCTGGGGCGGCTGGGGGCAGATGTTTGTAGCCGGAGGGGGGGCAATAACCATGGTCTCTTCCTAGGCTAAGAATATCTGCCCTCAGTTGTACACATTTTTTTTTTCATTTTTTTTTTCAAAATTAAACATTGTTCATTAATAAACATTGGCCTTGGTATTATATATCTACCTATAGATCTATCTGTGTGTGTAAACATTATTCTTCAATGGAGTATGCAAAATAAGAGGTTGGACAAAGAAATGACATCACAACTCTTTTTTTGTTAAATAATAGATCTTTATTTAGCTTACAAAAACACATACAAATCTGCATGAAAAAATGCATGAAAATCCACATCAAACCCGCTCGGATTTTTACCTGCGTTTTCTGCCAAGAGATGCAGATTCTGTGAAGAAAATTCTGCAGTCAAATCTGCAACGTGTGCACATACCCTTACTTTTCTCTCTTCTCTAACCTTTCTCAAGATTTGGCTTTGCGGGACAGTCTAAAGAGTGAGGCACTCACTGTCTCCCTACGGGCCTCAAGCATCATGTCAATCTCATCCTTCACTTTCCATTGAGTCAAATCATCATTACAGTAACTTGAAAAACAAAGATGGAAAGCGCACATAGGGTGTATTGTCTAGAAGAACCACAATAGTAAGCAAGCCCAATCAGTTAGACTCACCTGCTGAAGTTGTGTGAGTCACAACAAACTGGGAATCACTCATAAAAGTCTAGTCGTCGCTGGTATCCCGCTGGTAGTGAATGAAACAAATCCAAAATGGAAAAAAAATCCAAAGTGGAAAAAAAGAGCCGGGCTGAATAAACCGAGCTGACCAGAAAAAAACGCACCTTCGGCAGTCCATATAATAATAAACTTCTTTAACCCCTTCACCCCCAAGGGTGGTTTGCACGTTCATGACCGGGCCAGTTTTTACAATTCTGACCACTGTCCCTTTATGAGGTAATAACTCTGAAACGTTTCCATGGATCCCGGTGATTCTGACATTGTTTTCTCGTGACATATTGTACTTCATGTTAGTGGTAAAATTTCATTCATATAACTTACGTTTATTTGTGAAAAAAACAGAAATTTGGCGAAAATTTTGAAAATTTCGCAATTTTCCAACTTTGAATTTTTATGCCCTTAAATCACAGAGATACGGCAAACAAAAAACTTAATAAGTAACATTTCCCACATGTTTACTTTACATCAGCACAATTTTGGAACCAAAATTTTTTTTTTGTTAGGAAGTTATAAGGGTTAAAAGTTGACCAGCCATTTCTCATTTTTACAACACCATTTTATTTTTACGGACCACATCACATTTGAAGCCACTTTGAGTGTTCTATATGATAGAAAATACTCAAAAGTGACACCATTCTAAAAACTTCACCCCTCAAGGTGCTCAAAACCACATTCAAGAAGTTTATTAACCCTTCACTGGAATTTTTTGAATATTTAAAAAAAAATGAACATTTAACTTTTTCACAAAAAAAATAATTCAGGTTCAATTTTTTTTATTTTACCAAGGGTAAAAGGAGAAACTGGACTGGAAAAGTTATTGTGCAATTTCTCCTGAGCACGCTGATACCTGATATGTGGGGGGGGGGAACCACTGTTTCGGCGCATGGCAGAGCTCAGAAGGGAAGGAGTACCGTTTGACTTTTTCAATGCAAAATTGGCTGGAACTCTGATCGGATGCCATGTCACGTTTGGAGAGCCCCTGATGTACCTAAATAGTAGAAACCCCCCACAAGTGACCCCATTTTGGAAACTAGACCCCCCAAGGAACTTATCTAGATATGTGGTGACAACTTTGAACCCACAAGGGCTTCACAGAAGTTTATAACGTACAGCGGTACAATTAAAAAATCATATTTTTTCCACAAAAATGATCTTTTCACCCCCAATTTTTATTTTCCCAAGGGTAACAGGACCCTAAAAGTTATTGTGCAATTTGTCCTGAGTACGCTGATACCCCATATGTGGGTGTAAATGACTATTTGGGCGCATGGCAGAGCTCGGAAGGGAAGCAGTGTGAGGCTGTGAAGACTCCAAAGGTGAACCCACAGGAAACGCGATGACGAACCTACCCCCGGGCGAGCAGGCCAGGTGTACCACCCCCTATACAGGGAGTGTTAGGGGCAGGCCCAGAGGAGACT
Source organism: Dendrobates tinctorius (assembly GCF_039654945.1). NCBI lineage: Eukaryota > Metazoa > Chordata > Amphibia > Anura > Dendrobatidae > Dendrobates > Dendrobates tinctorius. Next base: position 26,881,461 of record NW_027361679.1, read on the forward strand.
ATCGCCGCGGAAGCTGGTACTTGGGGACAACTGGAGGCGTAGACAGGCGAACACCGGGCTGGCCGGCAGGCTGGCGAACACAGGAGGGACGGCTGCAGGACTGGACGGAGAGCAGGCAGGAGGAACCGGAGTAGGCAGGAGCGGATCAGGAAGGCACACACGGGTGACGGCAGGAACCGACAGGAATGGCGGACTCTGGAAGGGAATACAAAGATGGTGAGGGATCAATAGAATACACAAGGCGGGATAGGCACAAGGCTGGGTGCTAGCGAGAGAAACGCAGGAGACGGAGGACCCGAGAATCTGTCGTGGGACACAATAGATAATCAGGCATGGGTCTGAAGGGGCAGCTCCCTTTTATAGGAGCAGGACTTCCAGGTCAGGCCTCCAAGGTCACGGGGGCGGAGAGATGGGCTGAGCCAGTCTGTGCTGAGGTCTGGGGTGAGAGGCGCGCATGCGTCCTGGGCTGATCAGGGAGGCTGACCACGGGGCAGGACGCAGGAGAGCGGGCGGGTGTGTGCCTGCTACAGAAGCGCACCGGGAGGGGCGGACTGACCGCGAGGCAGGATGCAGGAGAGCCGGCGGACGCTTGCCTACTGCAGGAGCGCGCGGGGAGCGGCGGACGCGCCTGGAGGCTGTGGTCAGCGTGGGACCAGGAATGGGAGCAACGGCAGGAGCCGTGGACGTGAAGGAGGCACTCTCCTGCGTCCTGCCCCATGGTAATCCTCTCTGATCAGCCCAGGACGCATGCGCGCCTCTCACCCCAGACCTCAGCACAGACTGGCTCAGCCCATCTCTCCGCCCCCGTGACCCTGGAGGCCTGACCTGGAAGTCCTGCTCCTATAAAAGGGAGCTGCCCCTTCAGATCCGGGCCTGATTATTCTGTGAGGCTGTGAAGACTCCAAAGGTGAACCCACAGGACCGCGACGACGAACCTACCTCCGGACGAGCAGGCCAGGTGTACCACCCCCTATACAGGGAGTGCTATGGGCAGGCCCGGAGGAGACTATCGCCGCAGAAGCTGGTACTTGGGGACAACTGGAGGAGTAGACAGGCGAACACCGAGCTGGCCGGCAGGCTGGTGAACACAGGAGGGACGGCTGCAGGACTGGACGGAGAGCAGGCAGGAGGAACCGGAGTAGGCAGGAGCGGATCAGGAAGGCACACACGGGTGATGGCAGGAACGGACAGGAATGGCGGACTGTTATGAATGAGTCACCGTAGGAGGCAAAAACAGAAATACTAGCTAAGTCCAGAAAACCAGAGAAGTTGGCAGCTATTGGATTGCAGACCCCTGAACCTAACAACAACTAGCAGTAGCCGTGGGGGGTTCCTACGGTGCCCTAGACCGCTCGATCACAGCCGGAGAACTACATAGCCTAAAGACAGAAAGGGAAATCTAAACTGCCCCAGAGCAGACCCCAAAGCAATACGCAGCCCCCACCGTATAAGGACGGTGAAGCAAGATGAAAAAACACACAGAAAGATAGGCTGAGCAAATGATGGGGCCCAAGCTAACTAAATAGGACAGAATAGAAAAGCTGCTGTCTGCAATCCGCCAAAACCCTCTCTAAAACAAGAGCCAACAGACTGATAGGTAAAAAAGCCCTGAAGACGCTAGGCTTCAAAAAGACTATATCAGTACTCAGGTATTTTCTGAAGACAGAGCAAAAAGGATTTCAGCTCACCCAGCAGGGGAAGGCAGAAATCCAGAAAAACAAGGCAAAACAAAACCAAAGCACAAATGCAAAAAAGAGAGCAGAAAACTTAGCTTTTGAGGAGCAGGAATCAGACTGGTCTCCTAGAATCCCTCAGAGAAATCACCCGCAAGGCAGAAGGGTGTCGGCTGCCTTATATCCAGTCAGCAATTCCAGTCACCCAGTCATCATCATTCTGCTCAGGTGCTTTGTAATCAGCCTCACTACCTTCCTTCACCAGAAGAGGGAGTTCATCAGACCTCAATGGTGAAGGGGAAAATGAACTCACAACAGTACCTCCCCCTTGAGGAGGGGTCAACAAACCCTCATCCACGCCACCAGGGCGATCAGGGTGAGCCCGATGAAAGGCACGCACCAATCTTTTGGCATGAATATCAGAGGCAAAGACCCAGGAATTATCCTCCTGACCATAACCTTTCCACTTAACCAAATACTGGAGTCTCCGTCTAGCCAGATGGGAATCCAGTATCTTCTCTACCTCATATTCCATGTTACCTTCAAATAATACAGGGTGCGGAGGTGCCACCCCAGGAACAACTAGTTCAACAAACCTCTTCAACAAGGACTTATGAAACACATTATGAATTTTAAATGTGACAGGAAGAGCCAAACGAAAAGAGACCGGATTAATAATCTCCAAAATCTTGTAAGGTCCAATAAATCTAGGCTTGAACTTAGGAGAAGCCACCTTCATAGCGATATTTTTTGATGATAACCAAATCATATCACCAACCTTAAACTGGGGACCAATGGTCCTATGTCGGTTGGAAACCGCTGAGCCTTTTCCTGGGAGAGAGATAACTTTCCACCACTTGGTCCCAGATCTGGTGCATTCTCTCCACCACTGTGTCAACACCTGGGCAGGCAGAAGGCTCCACCTGCCCTGAAGAAAATCGAGGATGAAACCCAAAGTTACAAAAAAAAGGTGACATCAAAGTGGCAGAACTAGCTCTATTATTTAAAGCAAATTCGGCCAAGGGCAAAAATGAAACCCAATCATCCTGATCAGCCGAAATAAAACATCTCAAATACGACTCCAAGGTCTGGTTTGTTCTCTCCGTCTGCCCATTGGTCTGAGGGTGAAAAGCAGAGGAGAAAGACAACTGAATTCCCAGCTTGGAACAGAAAGTCCTCCAAAATCTAGACACAAACTGAACTCCTCTGTCAGATACAATGTTCTCAGGAATCCCGTGCAAGCGAACCACCTGTTGCAAAAACAGGGGCACCAACTCAGAGGAAGATGGCAACTTAGGGAGTGGTACAAGATGAACCATCTTAGAGAACCTATCACAAATCACCCAAATAACAGTCATTCTCTGAGAGACAGGCATATCAGAGAAGAAATCCATTGAAATATGGGTCCATGGCCTCCTGGGGACCGGCAAAGGCATCAACAACCCATTAGACCGAGATCAAGGTTTAGACCGGGAGCAAGTCCCACAGGACTGCACAAAATTCCTGACATCACGAGACAAGGCGGGCCACCAAAAAGACCGACTCACCAGATCTCTAGTACCAAAAATACCTGGATGACCAGCCAATGCAGAGCAATGAACTTCAGACATCACTCTCTTCTTCCACTGGTCAGGAACATACAACTTTCCACTGGGACAACGCTCAGGTTTGTCCTCCTAGAACTCTTCCAGAGCACGTCTCAAATCCAGCGAAATGGCAGAAAGAACTACCCCTTCGCCTAAGATGGTAGCAGGCTTGGTCACCACAGGAGAATCAGCAAAGAAGCTCCTAGAGAGGGCGTCTGCCTTGACATTCTTAGTGCCAGGAAGAAAAGAGACCACAAAATCAAAACGTGTAAAAAACAAGGCCCACCTAGCCTGTCTAGGGTTCAAGCGTTTGGCCGACTCCAGGTAAATCAAATTCTTGTGGTCAGTGAGGACCACGACTTGATGTTTAGCTCCCTCCAACCAATGTCTCCACTCCTCAAATGCCCATTTCATGGCTAACAGTTCCCAATTCCCCACATCATAGTTACGTTCGGATGGAGAGAACTTTCGGGAAAAGAAAGCACAGGGATTCATTTTAGATGTTACAGGATCCTTTTGGGACAAAACAGCTCCTGCACCAATCTCAGAAGCGTCCACCTCTACCTGGAACGGGAGTGAGACATCAGGTTGCCGCAAAACCGGGGCAGAAGTGAATCTTCGCTTCAGCTCCTGAAAGGAAGAAACAGCCTCCGGAGACCAATTCAACACATCAGCACCCTTCTTAGTCAGATCAGTCAATGGCTTGGGCAATACTAGAAAATTTTGCAATAAATTTCCGATAAAAATTAGCAAAACCCAAAAACTTCTGGAGGGCCTTCAAAGAAGTGGGCTGAACCCAATCATAAATGGCCTGTACCTTGGCCGGGTCCATTTCAATAGTTGACGGAGACAAAATGAATCCCAAAAATGAAATCCTCTGTACCCCAAAAAGGCATTTCGATCCGTTGACATACAGGGAATTCTCCCTCAAGATCCGGAACACAGTCTGAACATGTTCCACATGAGAATCCCAATCCTTGGAGAAGATCAAAATATCATCCAGATAGATAATCAAAAATTTATCCACAAAGTCCCGGAAAATGTCGTTCATGAAGCGCTGGAAGACAGAAGGGGCATTAGTGAACCCAAACGGCATCACCAGGTACTCAAAATGTCCCTCCGGAGTTTTAAACGCCGTCTTCCATTCATCCCCCTGCTAAATGCAGATAAGATTATACGCCCCCCTGAGGTCAAGCTTGGTAAACCAGCAAGCACCTTTAACTCTGGAGAATAGATCTGAAATCAGGGGTAACGGATACTGATATTTAATAGTAATTTTGTTGAGGGCACGATAATCAATACAAGGCCTTAATGAACCATCCTTTTTGGCCACTAAAAAAAAACCGGCACCTAAGGGTGAAGAGGATGGTCTAATATGACCCTTCTCCAACGCCTCCTTAATATAGGATCGCATAGCCTCGTGCTCGGGTACAGATAAATTGAAGAGCCGACCCTTGGGAAATTTACACCCCGGGCTCAGTTCAATTGCACAGTCATAACTCCTATGAGGAGGCAAAGACGCAGACTCATTCTCACTAAATACATCATAAAAGACCGCCAAATAGTCAGGAACATCATGCGACTGAGGAGAGGTGGAAAAAACCGGAGCCTCACTAAGGGCACACCGACAACCCCAGCTCACCACAGACACAGATTTCCAATCCAAAACTGGATTATGAATTTGCAACCAGGGAAACCCCAGAACAATGGTATCATGCAAATTATGCAACACCAAAAATCTGCAATTTTCTTGATGGTCTGGAGCGACCCGCATTACCACCTGGGTCCAAAACTGAGGTTTATTTTTCGCCAAAGGAGTAGCATCAATCCCCCTCAAAGGGATAGGCGTCCGCAGAGGTGTCATGGGAAATCCACAACGTTTAGCAAAATCCAAGTCCATTAGGTTCAGGGCTGCTCCCGAATCCACAAAAGCCTTGGCGGAAAATGTGGACAGGGAGCAGATCAGAGTAATTGCCAGAAGAAACTTAGGTTGAACACCACCCACAGAAAACGTGTGTGCAAAATGTTTCTCTCGTTTAGGACAGAAAGAAATAATATGCGAGGCATCTCCACAAAAAAAACACAGCTTATTACGCCTACTGAACTCCTGACATTGCTCCCTGGACAAAACTCTATCATATTGCATAGGTTCAGACACTTGTTCAACAGGTGGCAACACCTCTCGTGCAGTCCTGCGTTCACGTAAACGCCGATCAACCTGAATGGCTAATGACATAAAATCGTCAAGAGGGAACAGGAAATCCCACCATAGTATCTTTTACGGCTTCTGACAAAACCTTTCGAAAGAGAGCTGCCAAGGCATTATCATTCCAGGTAGTAAGAATTTTTGACAGTACAATTCTGCAGAATCTCGACCCTGGCTCAATGCCAACAGGGTCTTTTCTGCCTGATCAATAGCATTAGGTTCGTCATACAACAACCCCAAAGCTTGAAAAAATGCGTTCACATTAGACAGAATAGGATCATCTGGTTTCAAAGAAAATACCCAATCCTGGGGATCGCCATGCAGCAAAGATGACAAATTTAACCTGCTGCACGGAGCTCCCTGACGAGTTAGGCTTCAAGGCAAAAAATAATTCACAATTATTTTTGAAATTCAAAAATTTAGACCGATCCCCAAAAAACACATCAGGAGTAGGAATCTTTGGTTCAGCAGCATGTGAATGAGCAAGGTAGGCGGAAATTCCCCGCTCTTCCGCAGCGAGCTGCTCCACACGATCAGACAATTGCTTTATCTCCATTGAGAGAAAAAAAAATTCCCCCTACGGCCTCAGAGATATAGAGGAAAAAATATACCCTTTTTTTTTTTAACAATTCTTTCCTGCTATTGAGTACCCTAGGATCTGCGGTATGGCGGGTGATTCTGTTATGAATGAGTCACCGTAGGAGGCAAAAACAAAAATACTAGCTAAGTCCAGAAAACCAGAGAAGTTGGCAGCTATCGGATTGCAGACCCCTGAGCCTAACAACAACAACTAGCAGTAGCCGTGGGGGGTTCCTACGATGCCCTAGACCCCTCGATCACAGCCGGAGAACTACATAGCCTAAAGACAGAAAGGGAAATCTAAACTGCCCCAGAGCAGACCCCAAAGCAATAGGCAGCCCCCAACATATAAGGACGGTGAAGCAAGATGAAAAGCACACAGATAGAAAGATAGGCTGAGCAAATGATGGGGCCCAAGCTAACTAAATAGGACAGAATAGAAAAGCTGCTGTCTGCAATCCGCCAAAACCCTCTCAAAAGCAAGAGCCAACAGACTGATAGGGAAAAAAGCCCTGAAGACACTAGGCTTCAAAAAGACTATATCAGTACTCAGGTATTTTCTGAAGACAGAGCAAAAAGGATTTCAGCTCACCCAGCAGGGGAAGGCAGAAATCCAGAAAAACAAGGCAAAATAAAACCAAAACACAAATGCAAAAAAGAGAGCAGAAAACTTAGCTTTTGAGGAGCAGGAATCAGACTGGTCTCCTAGAATCCCTCAGAGAAATCACCCGCAAGGCAGAAGGGTGTCGGCTGCCTTATATCCAGTCAGCAATTCCAGTCACCCAGTCATCATCATTCTGCTCAGGTGCTTTGTAATCAGCCTCACTACCTTCCTTCACCAGAAGAGGGAGTTCATCAGACCTCAATGGTGAAGGGGAAAATGAACTCACAACAGCGGACTCTGGAAGGGAATACAAAGATGGTGAGGGATCAATAGAATACACAAGGCGGGATAGGCACAAGGCTGGGTGCTAGCGAGAGAAACGCAGGAGACGGAGGACCCGAGAATCTGTCGTGGGACACAATAATCAGGCATGGGTCTGAAGGGGCATCTCCCTTTTATAGGAGCAGGACTTCCAGGTCAGGCCTCCAGGGTCACGGGGGCAGAGAGATGGGCTGAGCCAGTCTGTGCTGAGGGCTGGGGTGAGAGGCGCGCATGCGTCCTGGGCTGATCAGAGAGGCTGACCACGGGGCAGGATGCAGGAAAGCGGGCGGGCGCGCGCCTGCTACAGAAGCGCAGCGGGAGCGGCGGACTGACCGCGAGGCAGGATGCAGGAGAGCCGGCGGACACGCGCCTGCTGCAGGAGCGCGCGGGGAGCGGCGGACGCGCCTGGAAGCTGTGGTCAGCTTGGGACCAGGAATGGGAGCAGCGGCAGGAGCCGTGGACGTGAAGGAGGCGGCGGGCACGGGAGTCGCGGTAAGTGTGACAGGCAGCGCCATTTGACTTTTTTGGCTGGAATTGAGATCGGACACCATGTCGCGTTTGGAAAGCCCCTGATGTACCAAAACAGTGGAATCCCCCCACAAATGACACCATTTTGGAAACTAGACCCCCCAAGGAACTTATCTAGATGTGTGGTGAGAACTTTGAACCCCCAAAGGCTTCACAGAAGTTTATAACGTACAGCCGTACAATTATAAAATCATTTTTTCCACAAAAATGATCTTTTCACCCTCAATTCTTACTTTCCCAAGGGTAACAGGACCCTAAAAGTTATTATGCAATTTGTCCTGAGTACGCTGATACCCAACATGTGGGGGTAAACCACTATTTGGGCACATGGCAGAGCTCGGAAGGGAAACAGCGCCATTTGACTTGTTTGGCTGGAATTGAGATCGGACACCATGTCGCATTTGGAAAGCCCCTGATGTACCTAAACAGTGGAATCCCCCCACAAGTGACACCATTTTGGAAACTAGACCCCCCAAGGAACTTATCTAGATATGTTGTGAGAACTTTGAACCCACAAGGGCTTCACAGAAGTTTATAACATACAGCAGTACAATTAAAAAATCAGCAATCTGTCACAGGCAGTGCAGAAGGCTTCCTCATGCCTGCGCTTTGCAGGCACTGAGGAAGCCAGCTCCCTACAGGCCCCCGATGGTCCCCGTCATCATCATGGATCCGGGGACCTGCAGGGAAAGAGCCCCCCACAGCAGCGCTGCAGATTGCGCTGCTGTGGGGGGTTCAGGGAAGCACGGATGGAGCCCCCTCCCTGCCGATGCTTCCCTTTAACCCCCCGGTACACCGCGATCGTGTTTGATCGCGGTCTGCAAGGGGTTAACGTGTCGGGGGCGGTCCGTGATAATCAGCTGACACCCGGCCACGATCAGCGGCGCTCACCACGTGGGCGCTGCTGATCGTGCTAGACGTACTATGCCGTCCATGGGCATAGGGGCCCGGGTCCCATGGACGGGATAGTACGTCTGATGTCAGAAAGGGGTTAATAAGCCTACACGTTTCGTGGCAAAGCCAGCCACTTCATCATGCCCTGATGAAGTGGCTGGTTTTGCCACGAAACGCGTAGGCTTATTAAAGAAGTTTTTTATTATATGGACTGCCGAAGGTGCGTTTTTTTCTGGTCAGCGCGGTTTATTCAGCCCGGCTCTTTTTTTCCACTTTGGATTTTTTTCCATTTTGGATTTGTTTCATTCATTACAATAACTTGTGATTCAACTTCCTTCAGACACCTCCACTTCACCTTAAGCCTTCAACCTCTTAAAGCAGATTTAGACCAATGGTCTATAAGATCCTTATCATGCTTTGGCTTGTGTTCTATAATCAAGATTACTGTCCTTTCTGGGATACTTTTATCTTTGTAAATCCATGTTGATCCAAATCTCTAGACATTTCTTCGGCTATCTTTCTACAAAAATGGCCATCAAATTCATATGGAATAACAGCTCACCTTGAGTTGATCAGGCCTAAAAAATGTACAGTGGGTACGGAAAGTATTCGGACCCCTTTAAATTTTTCACTTTGTTTCATTGCAGCCATTTGGTAAATTCAAAAAAGTTCATTTTTTCTCATTAATGTACACTCTGCACCCCATCTTGACTGACAAAAAAGCAGAAATGTAGAAATTTTTGCAAATGTATTAAAAAAGAAAACACTGAAATATCACATGGTCATAAGTATTCAGACCCTTTGCTCAGTATTGAGTAGAAGCACCCTTTTTAGCTAGTATAGCCATGAGTCTTCTTGGGAATGATGCCACACCTGGATTTGGGTATCCTGTGCCATTCTTCCTTGCAAATCCTCTCCAGTTCCATCAGGTTGAATGGTGAACATTGGTGGACAGCCATTTTCAGGTCTCTCCAGAGATGCTCAATTGGGTTTAGGTCAGGGCTCTGGCTGGGCGAGTCAAGAATGGTCAGAGTTAGAGTTGAGCGACTTTTGGTTTTTTAGGGTCGAGTTTCGTTTCGGTCGAGCAAGATCGGCCGATTATAGGGAAAAGTCGGGGTCGTCCCGAAACACGAAACCCAATGTAAGTCAATGGGGAATAAAAGTCGGCAGTGAGAGGAGGACAGGAAACACACCTACAGTGCCCATTTGAATGCCAAAAGCATCAATTCTTCTTACTTAAGCTTGTCAACCTTAATTAACTTTATAATACAAGTTACGCACTGAAAAATGGGGGTTATTTGGCTAAAGTTGTGGGGGGGGTAGGGCTGACTCCAGGTTTTCATGTGCCCTGGGTGAAAGAGCGCCCCTTTAACACATACCACAACTCATCATGCTCCGATACGGCAGAGAAATAGCGGTATAGTACAATGAAAAATACTTCACTTTTTACATCTCATGACGAGGCCCATCTATTTCTCCATACAGAATCATTGGTCCCATATAATGTTTGAAACAGTATATGATGAGCTCCACATAATGCTACAGTATATGTTGGTCCCCATGGATGAAGCTCCACTGTTTTATGGGCCCAAATAATGCTCCAAACATAATGGGCCCCATTTCTAATGCTCTAGTGTATAATGGGCCCTGTAAATGCTCCAGTGTCTGTTGTCCACCTTTGGAATGTTCCAGTGTATGGTAGGCCCATCTATCTTTCTCCAGAGTATAGTGCTCCCCAAAAATTGCTGTCCCAACATTGAAAACAATCAAATAAGTCTCCTCACTAGGGAATCCCTGTACTAGTCTGGACTCCTCGTCGTCCCCATCTTCCATCTCACTGCACAGTATTTCAACCTTGCAAGTGCTGTGATCCTGAGCAAGCAGGGGGGGCCCCACTCGTTGGTGACGGCACTGGCACAGGGCCCCTGATAGTACGGTGGTGTGTCTGATGGCGGGTGGGCCGAACCTGCACTTTCATCTGCAGCTTCCTCTTTATCACCGTGTAAGATGGAACTGTATATGGGAAGGGTAACCTGAGTTTCATCAGGGTCAGATTCAGGCCGTGTAGCGTGCGAGGGGAATGTAGTGGTCTGGGTCAATGTACCAGCAGATTCATCGAGCAGTGGCTGGGCATCAGTGCACTTGTGTCGCCCCCAGGAGTACGGTCGCCACAGTGGCATTACCTTCCTCCTAGGGAGTGTGATGTCATGCTTGGGAGCAACGAAGGATCTCTCTAGCAGGTTAACTGATTGGGCGGCGTTATTCCCACGAGTCATGACCCTCCAAACAGCGTTCATGAAGGCAAAGTGTTTGTTTTATGTGGGCAGTATGGTTACAAAGCTGAACCTTAAAGGAATGTCCAGAAGGGCACCACCAGGAGTGGAGCCTACGGTTAAATTCGACTCCACCTGGGAAACCTCAACCATGCCAGCTACAGAAAAGATGCACACATTGCAAGCTTAATTCCGTTAACGAACGAGACTCCGTCATGCCCTGCGGTCCGAGTCCGGCTTACTAGAGGGACACGTGAGGCTCTGGCACATGAGATTGGCCAATAACTGGTGTGTCTTGCCCTTACATGTCCGTGGCTGCATGTGCGCTACACTGAAAAGGCCAGCGTTTGTCGCTTACAGGTGCAGATAACCCGCTGAACAACGTTAGTGATGGGGATCACTGATTACAATTATTACCCGCGAACGATGATTTCCCAGTAAGTGTAGGTCAACCGCAGTTCTGGAATTAGGCCTAACCGTCATTCCTGAAAAAATGAAAAACTTACGTGTGCAAACCACAGGTGCTGTAGCTTGCTTAACAGCTCGCCAGCCGTTCTCACGCCCAGTATGGATTACACGTGATTGCACAAAGGTGAGAAAGGGTACCGTATCCACGGATAACATGTATGGATAGCGTACACATTCAAAATATATGTCAATACATCAGGAGGCAGGCTCAGACGGTGTTAGGCCCAGTATGGCTTGCACGTGATTGCACAAAGGTGAGAAAGGGTACCGTATCCCCGGATAACATGTATGGATAGCGTACACATTCAAAATATATGTCTATACATCAGGAGGCAGGCTCAGACGGTGTTAGGCCCAGTATGGATTGCACGTGATTGCACAAAGGTGAGAAAGGGTACCGTATCCCCGGATAACATGTATGGATAGCGTACACATTCAAAATATATGTCTATACATCAGGAGGCAGGCTCAGACGGTGTCAGGCACAGTATGGATTTGACGGCCCAGACTACACAGCGGAGGAGCAGGTAGAGGTAAAGATTGCAAATGCTGGGGCCCTGCCCAAGCAAGGGGGGCCCACTCGTGGGCGTCGGTACTGGCACTGGGCCCCTCATAGTACGTCGGTGTGTCTGATGGCGGGTGTGCACCACCACCGTCAGAGACACTTGATTGCACTATGAGGGACCCTGTGCCAGTGCCCGTGCCCAAGAGTCGGCCTACCCACCTGTCCAGGGCAACGGCACTCGCACGGTGTCGTGCGCTAGGTGGTGACACCGGCCATGGTGGGGGGAGGCAGCACAGTTAGGGAGTTTTAGAAAGTGGCATATGTTGATGTTGGACATTCAGCTGATGCAAAAGGCGAAATAGGTCAAGTCCCAGGAAGAGGTGGACCAAAGCAAGACATTTTTCTGTCACCCTATGTGTCATCAGGGGAAGGTGGGACAAAATCCTTGGAAACCCATGCATGGTTCATTTTAATGAAGGTTAGATCATCCACATTTTGGGTTGACAGACGGGTCCTTTTTTCTGGCAAGATTGATCCAGCTGCACTGAAGACTCTTTCCGATAACACACTTGCAGCTGGGCAAGCGAGCTCCTGTAAGGCATATTGTGCCAATTCAGGCCAGGTGTCCAGTTTAGCGGCCCAATAGTCAAAGGGGAATGACCTGTGTGGGAGAACATCAATATGGGAGGAAAAGTAGTTTGTAACCATAGTTGACAACTGCTGTCTCCTGTCACTTTCCATCGATGCAGTATTACCAGTTGTGTGAGCGGTACTTGAAAAATCAGTCCACAACATTGTCATGAAACCCCTGTCTCCAATGCCACTTCTGCTGTGTGCACCATGAACACCTCTGCCAAGCTGCCCCCGGCCCGTACGGCTCGTGTGAGAACCATCACCGCCGCTGTGTGCTGGGAATGCCTCAAGCAACCGATTTACCAGAGTTGCTTGTTTATTAGCCAATATTAGGTCAAGGTTCTCCTGTGGCATGATGTTTTGTAATTTGCCTTTATAGCGTGGATCCAGGATGCTGGCCAACCAGTAGTCGTCATCGTTCATCATTTTGGCAATGCGGGGGTCCCTTTTTAGGATCTGCAAGGCATAATCTGACATGTGGGCCAATGTTCCCGGTGTCAATGATGCACTGCGAGTGCTGGTTGGAGGAGCACTTTCTGGCAAATCCACATCCCTCCAGTCACGCACAAACCCTGTACCAGACCTTGCCACGCCAACATTTTCACTTGCCCCACGAGATGCATCCTCCTCCCCTAAGTAATCATCCCCATCATCATCCTCCTCGTCCAGGAGAGGTCCCTGAGCAGACAATGGCTGAATGTCATCCAGGATTCCCTCCTCCTCCTCATCAACATTGGCTGCAGACGCCTGCTCCTTAAGGTGCGTTAAAGTTTGCATGAGCAGACGCATAAGTGGGATGCTCATGCTTAGGATGGCGTCGTCTGCGCTTACCAGCCGTGTGCATTCCTCAAAACACTGAAGGACTTTACCGAGGTCTTTCAGCTTCGACCACTGCACACCTGTCAACTCCATGTCTGCTCTCAAAGTGCCTGGCCGTGTATCCTCCCACAAATGCATTATGGCCTGCCTCTGCTCGCACAGCCGCTCCACCATGTGCAGGGTGGAGTTCCACCTTGTTGCAATGTCGATAATGAGGCGGTGGTTGGGAAGGTGGAGCAATCGCTGCAGCTTCTGCATACGAACGGAGTGTACAGGCGACCGGCGGATGTGCGCGCACAGTCTTTGCACCTTCTGGAGCAGGGCTGTTAACTCTGGATAATTTTTGAGGAAGCACTGCACCACCAGGTTCAAGGTGTGAGCCAAGCAAGGTATGTGGCTGAGTTTTGAAAGGGCTATGGCTGCCACAAAATTACGGCTGTTATCACTAACTACCTTGCCTGCCTCAAGATGTACACTGCCCAGCCATGACTCAGTTTGTCGCTTCAAGTACTCGGCCAGCACCTCGGCGGTGTGTCTGTCGCCCAAACACATCATCTGCAACACAGCCTGCTGATGCTTTCCACTAGCTGCTCGATAGGGGGACACCTCGTGTGCAACAGTGGCAGCTGCAGATGGAGTGCTCGTACGACTGCGCTCTGTGGACGAGCTTTCGCTTCTGGAGGAGGAGGAGGGTCGAACGCCTACAGCCAACTGTTTCCTATACCGTGGGCTAGGAAGCACTGTCCCACCACCGCTGTCTCCTGTGGACCCTGCATCCACCACATTAACCCAGTGCGCAGTGATGGACACGTAACGGCCCTGGCCATGCCGACTGGACCATGCATCAGTTGTGAGGTGCACCTTTCCACTCACTGACTGCTTGAGTGCATGGACAATGCGGTCTTTTACATGATGGTGGAGGGCTGGGATGGCTTTGCGAGAGAAGAAGTGGCGACTGGGTAGGTCATAGCGTGGTACTGCATAGGCCATGAGTTGGCGGAAAGCTGCGCTTTCTACCAACCGATAGGGCATCATCTCAAACGAGATTAGTTTGGCAATGTGGGCGTTCAAACCCAGTGTACGCGGATGAGAGACTGAGTACTTTCTTGACCTACTCATAGTGTCTGGGAGGGTGAGCTGGACTTGAGAGCTGCATATGGTGGAAGTAGCGGTGGACAGGGTGGACTGAGAGAGAGTTGATGATGGTGATGGAGTTGGTGTTCTTTCTGATGTCCTAGATTCAGTATTTCGTTGATATAACAGTGGGATTCCCTGACTGCTGTGGCCTTGCAACGACACCTCAACATTTGCTGCTGTGCTATCCGGTGGGCTTACAGTGGGGGAAACAATGTAGCGTTGCTGACTACCTTTGTGATCAGTTGCACATGTGGCACTTGAGGTTTGGTGTTGTGTCCACGCTTGCAAGTGCATGGTGGTTAAATGTCTAAGCATGCAACTGGTATTCAAATTTTTCAGATTTTTCCCTCGGCTAAAGGTCTTTGTGCACTTCTTACAGATAACCTTGGTCTGATCATGAGGATTTTGTTCAAAAAAGTGCCACACTGCACTCTTCCTACTTTGGCAGACATTTTGCGGCCTAGCACGCTGTGATCTTTTGACCCTCTGGACAAGCTGTCCAGCAACTCTTTTGATTTTTGGAACCTGTCTTTGGAGTGCTCCGGGCCTGCCAGATAACAGCTGTTGTGATGTCGATGTCTGCTGTGGATGCTCCTCATCTGAGCTATTGGAAGCAGCACCCTCTTCCCCCAATGGATGCCAATCTGGGTCAACAACTGGGTCATCCATCACCTCCTCTTCAATGTCATGTGCACCTTCCTCTGTGTCACAGTGTATGGTGGTATAGTGTGCGGGAAGGGGCACCTGAGTCTCATCAGGGTCAGAATCTGGCTCTGTACACTGCGAGGACAATGTAGTGCTCTGAGTGAATGTACCAGCAGAATCATCTATCACCGGCTGTGCATCAGTGCACTCCATGTCAGATTCATCTTGGCCTGGGTAATTCACCATTTCACTTGATAATCCAGGCATGGTATGTGAAAACAGCTCCATGGAGTAATCAGTTTTATGGCCTGCGTCATCCTTCAATCTTGGTTGGGGTGAAGGACACAAGGAAAGGTGTGGTTCATGAACATGAGCCTCCAATGACGACTCAGTGCTTTCACTTTTTACAACTTCAGAAGAGGAGGCGATAGAGCTGGAGGCTGAGTCAGCAATGTAAGACAAAACTTTTTCCTGATGCTCTGGCTTTAAAAGCGGTTTGCCAACTCCTAGAAAACTAAGCCTTCGAAGCCTTATGGAGCCAGACGATGACACAGGCTCAACACCTCCTGCATTCGGTCCTATTTTGCTCTTGCCACTACCATCAGATCCACCACCAACACCATCATTACCAGCTGTCAACCCCCGCCCAATTCCACGGCCTCTTCCACCAGCCTTCCTCATTTTTTGTAGAAATGTAGACAAAATCCAACAAACTATATAGTAATGTAAAACAAGGTACAAGGTGTCTATAGGACAGGGGAGATTTTGAATTTCTGCACACACTTGTGGACACTGGACACTTATGGATTGTGAGGCCCACTGAATATCACAGCGCTATGTCACAGGCTCGATGGCACAGGTGTGAAAAAAGTGACTACAGGATAAGGGAGATTTTGAATTTCTGCACACACTAGTGGACACTGGACACTTTTGGATTGTGTGAGGCCCACTGAATATCAGAGCGCTATGTCACAGGCTCGATGGCACAGGTGTGAAAAAAGTGACTACAGGATAAGGGAGATTTTGAATTTCTGCACACACTAGTGGACACTGGACACTTTTGGATTGTGTGAGGCCCACTGAATATCAGAGCGCTATGTCACAGGCTCGATGGCACAGGTGTGAAAAAAGTGACTACAGGATAAGGGAGATTTTGAATTTCTGCACACACTAGTGGACACTGGACACTTTTGGATTGTGTGAGGCCCACTGAATATCATAGCGCTATGTCACAGGCTCGATGGCACAGGTGTGAAAAAAGTGACTACAGGATCACAGAGATTTTGAATTTCTGCACACACTTGTGGACACTGGACACATGGATTGTGTGAGGCCCACTGAATATCACAGCGCTATGTCACAGGCTCGATGGCACAGGTGTGAAAAAAGTGACTACAGGATAAGGGAGATTTTGAGTTTCTGCACACACTAGTGGACACTGGACACTTTTGGATTGTGGGAGGCCCACTGAATATCAGAGCGCTATGTCACAGACAGAAATTGGCTAGTGTATCACAAACTACAAGGTGTATGTAGAATTGGGCAGAATAGGAATCTCCCTAGAGTGTAGGTCTGTAAGAACTGAACAAGTCCTCCACTTATCCTTCCACAGTGACACACAGATAGCTTCACTGTGGCCGTGATAACAGCCGTTACACGGTACTGAGAGGAGCATACACGTACACGGCTGTCCGGTGTACGTAAAATTGTCAAGCTCCGTGTTTTTTAAGTATACGGACTGACACACGCTGTCTCTCTATAGTTTTGAATGTGATCAAACAGCAAATATATTTAACTGTTTGAAAGCTAGACAAAACTAGTAGGTGCAGGTCTGTAAGAACGGAACATGTCCTCGACTTATTCTCACAGAGTGACACACAGATAGCTTCACTGTGGCTGTGATAACAGCCGTTACACGGTACTGTGTGAGGAGCGTACACCGCTGTATGGTGTGAAAAAATGCACGCTCAGTACCTCAGCAGGACAAAAAAAAAAATTGGGATTGCTTTTAAAAAAGCAGTTTGCAGAGCAGTGGGTAAACAGCAATGCAGCTGTCAGGAAGCCTTAGAAGGCAGCCTAACAACCAACACCGCTGATCCACCACAATATAGCCTCCCCTTGCACTGCACACACAGTGACTGGTGTGTTGTACAGGCAAAATCGCTAGCAGCAGAAGCAGTTTTTTTTTCTTCTTCCCTGCCTAACGCTCTCCCTACAGAATCAGCAGCAGCAACCTCTCCCTATGCTAAGATCGGCAGAAGTAAGATGGCGGTCGGCGTGCACGCCCTTTTATAACCTCTGTGTCGCCCACCAAAGCAAGCCAATCACTTGCATGCCCTTCTGAAAGATGGTGGTGACCCCTGCCTATGTCATCACGTTGCCCACAGTGTCCGTGGATCCTGATTGGCTGAAAAAGAGCGCAAAACAAACTTTTGAAACGCGACTTTGGCGTGTAAGTCGCCGACCTCGTGGCTGACTTATGAAACACATTATGAATTTTAAATGTGACAGGAAGAGCCAAACAAAAAGAGACCGGATTATTAATCTCCAAAATCATGTAAGGTCCAATAAATCTAGGCTTGAACTTAGGAGAAGCCACCTTCATAGCGATATTTTTTGATGATAACCAAACCATATCACCAACCTTAAACTGGGGACCAATGGTCCTATGTCGGTTGGAAAACCGCTGGGCCTTTTCCTGGGAGAGAGATAACTTATGCACCACTTGGTCCCAGATCTGGTGCATTCTCTCCACCACAGTGTCAACACCTGGGCAGGCAGAAGGCTCCACCTGCCCTGAAGAAAATCGAGGATGAAACCCAAAGTTACAAAAAAAAGGTGACATCAAAGTGGCAGAACTAGCTCTATTATTTAAAGCAAATTAGGCCAAGGGCAAAAATGAAACCCAATCATCCTGATCAGCCGAAATAAAACATCTCAAATACGACTTCAAGGTCTGGTTTGTTCTCTCCGTCTGCCCATTGGTCTGAGGGTGAAAAGCAGAGGAGAAGGACAACTGAATTCCCAGCGTGGAACAGAAAGTCCTCCAAAATCTAGACACAAACTGAACTCCTCTGTTAGATAATATGTTCTCAGGAATCCCATGCAAGCGAACCACCTGTTGTAAAAACAGGGGCACCAACTCAGAGGAAGATGGCAACTTAGGGAGTGGTACAAGATGAACCATCTTAGAGAACCTATCACAAATCACCCAAATAACAGTCATTCTCTGAGAGACAGGCATATCAGAGATGAAATCCATTGAAATATGGGTCCATGGCCTCCTGAGGACCGGCAAAGGCATCAACAACCCATTAGAGCGAGAACAAGGTTTAGACCGGGAGCAAGTCCCACAGGACTGCACAAAATTCCTGACATCACGAGACAAGGCGGGCCACCAAAAAGACCGACTCACCAGATCTCTAGTACCAAAAATACCTGGATGACCAGCCAATGCAGAGCAATGAACTTCAGACATCACTCTCTTCTTCCACTGGTCAGGAACATACAGCTTTCCACTGGGACAACGCTCAGGTTTGTCCTCCTAGAACTCTTCCAGAGCACGTCTCAAATCCAGCGAAATGGCAGAAAGAACTACCCCTTCGCCTAAGATGGTAGCAGGCTTGGTCACCACAGGAGAATCAGCAAAGAAGCTCCCAGAGAGGGCGTCTGCCTTGACATTTTTAGTGCCAGGAAGAAAAGAGACCACAAAATCAAAACGTGTAAAAAACAAGGCCCACCTAGCCTGTCTAGGGTTCAAGCGTTTGGCCGACTCCAGGTAAATCAAATTCTTGTGGTCAGTGAGGACCACGACTTGATGTTTAGCTCCCTCCAACCAATGTCTCCACTCCTCAAATGCCCATTTCATGGCTAACAGTTCCCAATTCCCCACATCATAGTTACGTTCGGATGGAGAGAACTTTCGATAAAAAAAAGAAAGCACAGGGATTCATTTTAGATGTTACAGGATCCTTTTGGGACAAAACAGCTCCTGCACCAATCTCAGAAGCGTCCACCTCTACCTGGAACGGGAGTGAGACATCAGGTTGCCGCAAAACCGGGGCAGAAGTGAATCTTCGCTTCAGCTCCTCAAAGGAAGAAACAGCCTCCGGAGACCAATTCAACACATCAGCACCCTTCTTAGTCAGATCAGTCAATGGCTTGGCAATACTAGAAAATTTTGCTATAAATTTCCGATAAAAATTGGCAAAACCCAAAAACTTCTGGAGGGCCTTCAAAGAAGTGGGCTGAACCCAATCATAAATGGCCTGTACCTTGGCCGGGTCCATTTCAATAGTTGACGGAGAAAAAATGAATCCCAAAAATGAAATCCTCTGTACCCCAAAAAGGCATTTCGATCCTTTGACATACAGGGAATTCTCCCTCAAGATCCAGAACACAGTCTGAACATGTTCCACATGAGAATCCCAATCCTTGGAGAAGATCAAAATATCATCCAGATAGATAATCAAAAATTTATCCACAAAGTCCCGGAAAATGTCATTCATGAAGCGCTGGAAGACAGAAGGGGCATTAGTGAACCCAAACGGCATCACCAGGTACTCAAAATGTCCCTCCGGAGTTTTAAACGCCGTCTTCCATTCATCCCCCTGCTTAATGCCGATAAGATTATACGCCCCCCTGAGGTCAAGCTTGGTAAACCAGCAAGCACCTTTAACTCTGGAGAATAGATCTGAAATCAGGGGTAACGGATACTGATATTTAATAGTAATTTTGTTGAGGGCACGATAATCAATACAAGGCCTTAATGAACCATCCTTTTTGGCCACTAAAAAAAACCCGGCACCTAAGGGTGAAGAGGATGGTCTAATATGACCCTTCTCCAACGCCTCCTTAATATAGGATCGCATAGCCTCGTGCTCGGGTACAGATAAATTGAAGAGCCGACCCTTGGGAAATTTACACCCCGGGCTCAGTTCAATTGCACAGTCATAACTCCTATGAGGAGGCAAAGACGCAGACTCATTCTCACTAAATACATCATAAAAGACCGCCAAATAGTCAGGAACATCATGCGACTGAGGAGAGGTGGAAAAAACCGGAGCCTCACTAAGGGCACACCGACAACCCCAGCTCACCACAGACACAGATTTCCAATCCAAAACTGGATTATGAATTTGCAACCAGGGAAACCCCAGAACAATGGTATCATGCAAATTATGCAACACCAAAAATCTGCAATTTTCTTGATGGTCTGGAGTGACCCGCATTACCACCTGGGTCCAAAACTGAGGTTTATTTTTCACCAAAGGAGTAGCATCAATCCCCCTCAAAGGGATAGGCATCTGCAGAGGTGTCATGGGAAATCCACAACGTTTAGCAAAATCCAAGTCCATTAGGTTCAGGGCTGCTCCCGAATCCACAAAAGCCTTGGCGGAAAATGTGGACAGGGAGCAGATCAGAGTAATTGCCAGAAGAAACTTAGGTTGAACACCACCCACAGAAAACGTGTGTGCAAAATGTTTCTCTCGTTTAGGACAGAAAGAAATAATATGCGAGGCATCTCCACAAAAAAAACACAGCTTATTACGCCTACTGAACTCCTGACATTGCTCCCTGGACAAAACTATCATATTGCATAGGTTCAGACACTTGTTCAACAGGTGGCAACACCTCTCGTGCAGTCCTGCGTTCACATAAACGCCGATCAACCTGAATGGCTAATGACATAAAATCGTCAAGAGGGAACAGGAAATCCCACCATAGTATCTTTTACGGCTTCTGACAAAACCTTTCGAAAGAGAGCTGCCAAGGCATTATCATTCCAGGTAGTAAGAATTTTTGACAGTACAATTCTGCAGAATCTCGACCCTGGCTCAATGCCAACAGGGTCTTTTTTGCCTGATCAATAGCATTAGGTTCGTCATACAACAACCCCAAAGCTTGAAAAAATGCGTTCACATTAGACAGAATAGGATCATCTGGTTTCAAAGAAAATGCCCAATCCTGGGGATCGCCACGCAGCAAAGAGATGACAATTTTAACCTGCTGCACGGAGCTCCCTGACGAGTTAGGCTTCAAGGCAAAAAATAATTCACAATTATTTTTGAAATTCAAAAATTTAGACCGATCCCCAAAAAACACATCAGGAGTAGGGATCTTTGGTTCAGCAGCATGTGAATGAGCAAGGTAGGCGGAAATTCCCCGCACTTCCGCAGCGAGCTGCTCCACACGATTAGACAATTGCTTTATCTCCATTGAGAGAAAAAAAAATTCCCCCTACGGCCTCAGAGATATAGAGGAAAAAATATACACTTTTTTTTTTTACAATTCTTTCCTGCTAATGAGTACCCTAGGATCTGCGGTATGGCGGGTGATTCTGTTATTAATGAGTCACCGAAGGAGGCAAAAACAGAAATACTAGCTAAGTCCAGAAAACCAGAGAAGTTGGCAGCTATCGGATTGCAGACCCCTGAACCTAACAACAACAACTAGCAGTAGCCGTGGGGGGTTCCTACGATGCCCTAGACCCCTCGATCACAGCCGGAGAACTACATAGCCTAAAGACAGAAAGGGAAATCTAAACTGCCCCAGAGCAGACCCCAAAGCAATAGGCAGCCCCCAACATATAAGGACGGTCAAGCAAGATGAAAAGCACACAGATAGAAAGATAGGCTGAGCAAATGATGGGGCCCAAGCTAACTAAATAGGACAGAATAGAAAAGCTGCTGGCTTCAAAAAGACTATATCAGTACTCAGGTATTTTCTGAAGACAGAGCAAAAAGGAATTCAGCTCACCCAGCAGGGGAAGGCAGAAATCCAGAAAAACAAGGCAAAACAAAACCAAAACACAAATGCAAAAAAGAGAGCAGAAAACTTAGCTTTTGAGGAGCAGGAATCAGACTGCTCTCCTAGAATCCCTCAGAGAAATCACCCGCAAGGCAGAAGGGTGTCGGCTGCCTTATATCCAGTCAGCAATTCCAGTCACCCAGTCATCATCATTCTGCTCAGGTGCTTTGTAATCAGCCTCACTACCTTCCTTCACCAGAAGAGGGAGTTCATCAGACCTCAATGGTGAAGGGGAAAATGAACTCACAACAGCGGACTCTGGAAGGGAATACAAAGATGGTGAGGGATCAATAGAATACACAAGGCGGGATAGGCACAAGGCTGGGTGCTAGCGAGAGAAACGCAGGAGACGGAGGACCCGAGAATCTGTCGTGGGACACAATAGATAATCAGGCATGGGTCTGAAGGGGCAGCTCCCTTTTATAGGAGCAGGACTTCCAGGTCAGGCCTCCAGGGTCACGGGGGCAGAGAGATGGGCTGAGCCAGTCTGTGCTGAGGTCTGGGGTGAGAGGCGCGCATGCGTCCTGGGCTGATCAGAGAGGCTGACCACGGGGCAGGATGCAGGAAAGCGGGCGGGCACGCGCCTGCTACAGAAGCGCAGCGGGAGCGGCGGACTGACCGCGAGGCAGGATGCAGGAGAGCCGGCGGACACGCGCCTGCTGCAGGAGCGTGCGGGGAGCGGCGGACGCGCCTGGAGGCTGTGGTCAGCATGGGACCAGGAATGGGAGCAGCGGCAGGAGCCGTGGACGTGAAGGAGGCGGCGGGCACGGGAGTCGCGGTAAGTGTGACAAGCAGCGCCATTTGACTTTTTTGGCTGGAATTGAGATCGGACACCATGTCGCGTTTGGAAAGCCCCTGATGTACCAAAACAGTGGAATCCCCCCACAAATGACACCATTTTGGAAACTAGACCCCCCAAGGAACTTATCTAGATGTGTGGTGAGAACTTTGAACCCCCAAAGGCTTCACAGAAGTTTATAACGTACAGCCGTACAATTATAAAATCATATTTTTTCCACAAAAATGATCTTTTCACCCTCAATTCTTACTTTCCCAAGGGTAACAGGACCCTAAAAGTTATTATGCAATTTGTCCTGAGTACGCTGATACCCCACATGTGGGGGTAAACCACTATTTGGGCACATGGCAGAGCTCGGAAAGGAAACAGCGCCATTTGACTTGTTTGGCTGGAATTGAGATCGGACACCATGTCGCATTTGGAAAGCCCCTGATGTACCTAAACAGTGGAATACCCCCACAAGTGACACCATTTTGGAAACTAGACCCCCCAAGGAACTTATCTAGATATGTTGTGAGAACTTTGAACCCACAAGGGCTTCACAGAAGTTTATAACATATAGCAGTACAATTAAAAAATCAGCAATCTGTCACAGGCAGTGCAGAAGGCTTCCTCATGCCTGCTCTTTGCAGGCACTGAGGAAGCCAGCTCCCTACAGGCCCCCGAAGGTCCCCGTCATCATCATGGATCCGGGGACCTGCAGGGAAAGAGCCCCCCGCAGCAGCGCTGCAGATTGCGCTGCTGTGGGGGGTTCAGGGAAGCACGGATGGAGCCCCCTCCCTGCCGATGCTTCCCTTTAACCCCCCGGTACACCGCGATCGTGTTTGATCGCGGTGTGCAAGGGGTTAACGTGTCGGGGGTGGTCCGTGACCGCCCCTGACACATAGTGCCGGGTGTCAGCTGTGATAATCAGCTGACACCCGGCCACGATCAGCGGCGCTCACCACGTGGGCGCTGCTGATCGCGCTAGACGTACTATCCCGTCCATGGGCATAGGGGCCCGGGTCTCATGGACGGGATAGTACGTCTGATGTCAGAAAGGGGTTAATAAGCCTACGCGTTTTGTGGCAAAACCAGCCACTTCATCATGCCCTGATGAAGTGGCTGGTTTTGCCACGAAACGCGTAGGCTTATTAAAGAAGTTTTTTATTATATGGACTGCCGAAGGTGCGTTTTTTTCTGGTCAGAGCGGTTTATTCAGCCCGGATCTTTTTTTCCACTTTGGATTTTTTTCCATTTTGGATTTGTTTCATTCATTAGAATAACTTGTGATTCAACTTCCTTCAGACACCTCCACTTCACCTTAAGCCTTCAACCTCTTAAAGCAGATTTAGACCAATGGTCTATAAGATCCTTATCATGCTTTGGCTTGTGTTCTATAATCAAGATTACTGTCCTTTCTGGGATACTTTTATCTTTGTAAATCCATGTTGATCCAAATCTCTAGACATTTCTTCGGCTATCTTTCTACAAAAATGGCCATCAAATTCATATGGAATAACAGCTCACCTTGAGTTGATCAGGCCTAAAAAATGTACAGTGGGTACGGAAAGTATTCGGACCCCTTTAAATTTTTCACTTTGTTTCATTGCAGCCATTTGGTAAATTCAAAAAAGTTCATTTTTTCTCATTAATGTACACTCTGCACCCCATCTTGACTGACAAAAAAACAAATGTAGAAATTTTTGCAAATGTATTAAAAAAGAAAAAACTGAAATATCACATGGTCATAAGTATTCAGACCCTTTGCTCAGTATTGAGTAGAAGCACCCTTTTTAGCTAGTATAGCCATGAGTCTTCTTGGGAATGATGCCACACCTGGATTTGGGTATCCTGTGCCATTCTTCTTTGCAAATCCTCTCCAGTTCCATCAGGTTGAATGGTGAACATTGGTGGACAGCCATTTTCAGGTCTCTCCAGAGATGCTCAATTGGGTTTAGGTCAGGGCTCTGGCTGGGCGAGTCAAGAATGGTCAGAGTTAGAGTTGAGCGACTTTTGATTTTTTAGGGTCGAGTTTCGTTTCGGTCGAGCAAGATCGGCCGATTATAGGGAAAAGTCGGGGTCGTCCCGAAACACGAAACCCAATGTAAGTCAATGGGGAATAAAAGTCGGCAGTGAGAGGAGGACAGGAAACACCTACAGTGCCCATTTGAATGCCAAAAACATCAATTCTTCTTACTTAAGCTTGTCAACCTTAATTAACTTCATAATACAAGTTACGCACTGAAAAATGGGGGTTATTTGGCTAAAGTTGTGGGGGGGTAGGGCTGGCTCCAGGTTTTCATGTGCCCTGGGCGAAAGAGCTCCCCTTTAACACATACCACAACTTATCATGCTCCGATACGGCAGAGAAATAGCGGTATAGTACAATGAAAAATACTTCACTTTTTACATCTCATGACGAGGCCCATCTATTTCTCCATACAGAATCATTGGTCCCATATAATGTTTGAAACAGTATATGATGAGCTCCACATAATGCTACAGTATATGTTGGTCCCCATGGATGAAACTCCACTGTCTTATGGGCCCAAATAATGCTCCAAACATAATGGGCCCCATTTCTAATGCTCTAGTGTATAATGGGCCCTGTAAATGCTCCAGTGTCTGATGTCCACCTTTGGAATGTTCCAGTGTATGGTGGGCCCCATCTATCATTCTCCAGAGTATAGTGCTCCCCAAAAATTGCTGTCCCAACATTGAAAACAATCAAATAAGTCTCCTCGCTAGGGAATCCCTGTACTAGTCTGGACTCCTCGTCGTCCCCATCTTCCATCTCACTGCGCAGTATTTCAACCTTGCAAGTGCTGTGATCCTGAGCAAGCAGGGGGGGCCCCACTCGTTGGCGACGGCACTGGCACAGGGCCCCTGATAGTACGGTGGAGTGTCTGATGGCGGGTGGGCCGAACCTGCACTTTCATCTGCAGCTTCCTCTTTGTCACCGTGTAAGATGGAACTGTATATGGGAAGGGTAACTTGAGTTTCATCAGGGTCAGATTCAGGCCGTGTAGCGTGCGAGGGGATATGTAGTGGTCTGGGTCAATGTACCAGCAGATTCATCGAGCAGTGGCTGGGCATCAGTGCACTTGTGTCGCCCCCAGGAGTACGGTCGCCACAGTGGCATTACCTTCCTCCTAGGGAGTGTGATGTCATGCTTGGGAGCAACGAAGGATCTCTCTAGCAGGTTAACTGATTGGGCAGCGTTATTCCCACGAGTCATGACCCTCCAAACAGCGTTCATGAAGGCAAAGTGTTTGTTTTACATGGGCAGTATGGTTGCAAGGCTGAACCTTAAATGAATGTCCAGAAGGGCACCACCAGGAGTGGAGCCTACGGTTAAATTCGACTCCACCTGGGAAACCTCAACCATGCCAGCTACAGAAAAGATGCACACATTGCAAGCTTAATTCCGTTAACGAACGAGACTCCGTCATGCCCCACGGTCCGAGTCCGGCTTACTAGAGGGACATGTGAGGCTCTGGCACATGAGATTGGAAAATAACTGGTGTGTCATGCCCTTACATGTCCGTGGCTGCATGTGCGCTACACTGAAAAGGCCAGCGTTTGTCGCTTACAGGTGCAGATAACCCGCTGAACAACGTTAGTGATGGGGATCACTGATTACAATTATTACCCGCGAACGATGATTTCCCAGTAAGTGCAGGTCAACCGCAGTTCCGGAATTAGGCCTAACCGTCATTCCTGAAAAAATGAAAAACTTACGTGTGCAAACCACAGGTGCTGTAGCTTGCTTAACAGCTCGCCAGCCGTTCTCACGCCCAGTATGGATTACACGTGATTGCACAAAGGTGAGAAAGGGTACTGTATCCCCGGATAACATGTATGGATAGCGTACACATTCAAAATATATGTCTATACATCAGGAGGCAGGCTCAGACGGTGTTAGGCCCAGTATGGCTTGCACGTGATTGCACAAAGGTGAGAAAGGGTACCGTATCCCCGGATAACATG
The DNA here is from genome assembly GCF_039654945.1 of Dendrobates tinctorius. NCBI lineage: Eukaryota > Metazoa > Chordata > Amphibia > Anura > Dendrobatidae > Dendrobates > Dendrobates tinctorius. Next base: position 26,907,913 of record NW_027361679.1, read on the forward strand.
TATGGATAGCGTACACATTCAAAATATATGTCTATACATCAGGAGGCAGGCTCAGACGGTGTTAGGCCCAGTATGGATTGCACGTGATTGCACAAAGGTGAGAAAGGGTACCGTATCCCCGGATAACATGTATGGATAGCGTACACATTCAAAATATATGTCTATACATCAGGAGGCAGGCTCAGACGGTGTCAGGCACAGTATGGATTTGACGGCCCAGACTACACAGCGGAGGAGCAGGGAGAGGTAAAGATTGCAAATGCTGGGGCCCTGCCCAAGCAAGGGGGGCCCACTCGTGGGTGTCGGTACTGGCACTGGGCCCCTCATAGTACGTCGGTGTGTCTGACGGCAGGTGTGCACCACCACCGTCAGAGACACTTAATTGCACTATGAGGGACCCTGTGCCAGTGCCCGTGCCCAAGAGTCGGCCTACTCACCTGTCCAGGGCAACAGCACTCGCACGGTGTCGTGCGCTAGGTGGTGACCCCGGCCATGGTGGGGGGAGGCAGCACAGTTAGGGAGTTTTAGAAAGTGGCATATGTTGATGTTGGACATTCAGCTGATGCAAAAGGCGAAATAGGTCAAGTCCCAGGAAGAGGTGGACCAAAGCAAGCCATTTTTCTGTCACCCTATGTGTCATCAGGGGAAGGTGGGGCAAAATCCTTGGAAACCCATGCATGGTTCATTTTAATGAAGGTTAGATCATCCACATTTTGGGTTGACAGACGGGTCCTTTTTTCTGTCAGGATTGATCCAGCTGCACTGAAGACTCTTTCCGATAGCACACTTGCAGCTGGGCAAGCGAACTCCTGTAAGGCATATTGTGCCAATTCAGGCCAGGTGTCCAGTTTAGCGGCCCAATAGTCAAAGGGGAATGACCTGTGTGGGAGAACATCAATATGGGAGGAAAAGTAGTTTGTAACCATAGTTGACAACTGCTGTCTCCTGTCACTTTCCATCGATGCAGTATTACCAGTTGTGTGAGCGGTACTTGAAAAATCAGTCCACAACATTGTCATGAAACCCCTGTCTCCAACACCACTTCTGCTGTGTGCACCATGAACACCTCTGCCAAGCTGCCCCCGGCCCGTACGGCTCGTGTGAGAACCATCACCGCTGCTGTGTGCTGGGAATGCCTCAAGCAACCGATTTACCAGAGTTGCTTGTTTATTAGCCAGTATTAGGTCAAGGTTCTCCTGTGGCATGATGTTTTGTAATTTGCCTTTATAGCGTGGATCCAGGATGCTGGCCAACCAGTAGTCGTCATCGTTCATCATTTTGGCAATGCGGGGGTCCCTTTTTAGGAACTGCAAGGCATAATCTGACATGTGGGCCAATGTTCCCGGTGTCAATGATGCACTGCGAGTGCTGGGTGGAGGAGCACTTTCTGGCAAATCCACATCCCTCCAGTCACGCACAAACCCTGTACCAGACCTTGCCACGCCAACATTTTCACTTGCCCCACGAGATGCATCCTCCTCCCCTAAGTAATCATCCCCATCATCATCCTCCTCCTCCTCTTCTTCCTCCACCTCGTCCAGGAGAGGTCCCTGAGCAGACAATGGCTGAATGTCATCAAGGATTCCCTCCTCCTCTTCCTCCTCATCAACATTGGCTGCAGACGCCTGCTCCTTAAGGTGCGTCAAAGTTTGCTTGAGCAGACGCATAAGTGGGATGCTCATGCTTAGGATGGCGTCGTCTGCGCTTACCAGCCGTGTGCATTCCTCAAAACACTGAAGGACTTTACCGAGGTCTTTCAGCTTCGACCACTGCACACCTGTCAACTCCATGTCTGCTCTCAAAGTGCCTGGCCGTGTATCCTCCCACAAATGCATTATGGCCTGCCTCTGCTCGCACAGCCGCTCCACCATGTGCAGGGTGGAGTTCCACCTTGTTGCAATGTCGATAATGAGGCGGTGGTTGGGAAGGTGGAGCAATCGCTGCAGCTTCTGCATACGAACGGAGTGTACAGGCGACCGGCGGATGTGCGCGCACAGTCTTTGCACCTTCTGGAGCAGGGCTGTTAACTCTGGATAATTTTTGAGGAAGCACTGCACCACCAGGTTCAAGGTGTGAGCCAAGCAAGGTATGTGGCTGAGTTTTGAAAGGGCTATGGCTGCCACAAAATTACGGCCGTTATCACTAACTACCTTGCCTGCCTCAAGATGTACACTGCCCAGCCATGACTCAGTTTGTCGCTTCAAGTACTCGGCCAGCACCTAGGCGGTGTGTCTGTCGCCCAAACACATCATCTGCAACACAGCCTGCTGACGCTTTCCACTAGCTGCTCGATAGGGGGACACCTCGTGTGCAACAGTGGCAGCTGCAGATGGAGTGCTCGTACGACTGCGCTCTGTGGATGAGCTTTCGCTTCTGGAGGAGGAGGAGGAGGAGGAGGGTCGAACGCCTACAGCCAACTGTTTCCTATACCATGGGCTAGGCAGCACTGTCCCACCACCGCTGTCCCCTGTGGACCCTGCATCCACCACATTAACCCAGTGCGCAGTGATGGACACGTAACGGCCCTGGCCATGCCGACTGGACCATGCATCAGTTGTGAGGTGCACCTTTCCACTCACTGACTGCTTGAGTGCATGGACAATGCGGTCTTTTACATGATGGTGGAGGGCTGGGATGGCTTTGCGAGAGAAGAAGTGGCGACTGGGTAGGTCATAGCGTGGTACTGCATAGGCCATGAGTTCGCGGAAAGCTGCGCTTTCCACCAACCGATAGGGCATCATCTCAAACGAGATTAGTTTGGCAATGTGGGCGTTCAAACCCAGTGTACGCGGATGAGAGACTGAGTACTTTCTTGACCTACTCATAGTGTCTGGGAGGGTGAGCTGGACTTGAGAGCTGCATATGGTGGAAGTAGCGGTGGACAGGGCGGACTGAGAGAGGGTTGATGATGGTGATGGAGTTGGTGTTCTTTCTGATGTCCTAGATTCAGTATTTCGTTGATATAACAGTGGGATTCCCTGACTGCTGTGGCCTTGCAACGCCACCTCAACATTTGCTGCTGTGCTAACCGGTGGGCTTACAGTGGGGGAAACAATGTAGCGTTGCTGACTACCTTCTTTTTGATCAGTTGCACATGTGGCACTTGAGGTTTGGTGTTGTGTCCACGCTTGCAAGTGCATGGTGGTTAAATGTCTAAGCATGCAACTGGTATTCAAATTTTTCAGATTTTTCCCTTGGCTAAAGGTCTTTGCGCACTTCTTACAGATAACCTTGGCCTGATCATGAGGATTTTGTTCAAAAAAGTGCCACACTGCACTCTTCCTACTTTGGCAGACATTTTGCGGCCTAGCACGCTGTGATCTTTTGACCCTCTGGACAAGCTGTCCAGCAACTCTTTTGATTTTTGGAACCTGTCTTTGGAGTGCTCCGGGCCTGCCAGATAACAGCTGTTGCGATGTCGATGTCTGCTGTGGATGCTCCTCATCTGAGCTATTGGAAGCAGCACCCTCTTCCCCCAATGAATGCCAATCTGGGTCAACAACTGGGTCATACATCACCTCCTCTTCAATGTCATGTGCACCTTCCTCTGTGTCACCGTGTATGGTGGTATAGTGTGCGGGAAGGGGCACCTGAGTCTCATCAGGGTCAGAATCTGGCTCTGTACACTGCGAGGACAATGTAGTGCTCTGAGTGAATGTACCAGCAGAATCATCTATCAGCGGCTGTGCATCAGTGCACTCCATGTCAGATTCATCTTGGCCTGGGTAATTCACCATTTCACTTGATAATCCAGGCATGGTATGTGAAAACAGCTCCATGGAGTAATCAGTAGTATGGCCTGTGTCATCCTTCAATCTTGGTTGGGGTGAAGGACACAAGGAAAGGTGTGGTTCATGAACATGAGCCTCCAATGACGACTCAGTGCTTTTACTTTTTACAACTTCAGAAGAGGAGGCGATAGAGCTGGAGGCTGAGTCAGCAATGTAAGACAAAACTTTTTCCTGATGCTCTGGCTTTAAAAGCGGTTTGCCAACTCCTAGAAAACTAAGCCTTCGAAGCCTTATTGAGCCAGACGATGACGCAGGCTCAACACCTCCTGCATTCGGTCCTATTTTGCTCTTACCACTACCATCAGATCCACCACCAACACCATCATTACCAGCTGCTAACCCCCGCCCAATTCCACGGCCTCTTCCACCAGCCTTCCTCATTTTTTGTAGAAATGTAGACAAAATCCAACAAACTATATAGTAATGTAAAACAAGGTACAAGGTGTCTATAGGACAGGGGAGATTTTGAATTTCTGCACACACTTGTGGACACTGGACACTTATGGATTGTGTGAGGCCCACTGAATATCACAGCGCTATGTCACAGGCTCGATGGCACAGGTGTGAAAAAAGTGACTACAGGGTAAGGGACATTTTGAATTTCTGCACACACTAGTGGACACTGGACACTTTTGGATTGTGTGAGGCCCACTGAATATCAGAGCGCTATGTCACAGGCTCGATGGCACAGGTGTGAAAAAAGTGACTACAGGATAAGGGAGATTTTGAATTTCTGCACACACTAGTGGACACTGGACACTTTTTGATTGTGTGAGGCCCACTGAATATCAGAGCGCTATGTCACAGGCTCGATGGCACAGGTGTGAAAAAAGTGACTACAGGATAAGGGAGATTTTGAATTTCTGCACACACTAGTGGACACTGGACACTTTTGGATTGTGTGAGGCCCACTGAATATCAGAGCGCTATGTCACAGGCTCGATGGCACAGGTGTGAAAAAAGTGACTACAGGATAAGGGAGATTTTGAATTTCTGCACACACTAGTGGACACTGGACACTTTTGGATTGTGTGAGGCCCACTGAATATCAGAGCGCTATGTCACAGGCTCGATGGCACAGGTGTGAAAAAAGTGACTACAGGATCACAGAGATTTTGAATTTCTGCACACACTTGTGGACACTGGACACTTATGGATTGTGTGACGCCCACTGAATATCACAGCGCTATGTCACAGGCTCGATGGCACAGGTGTGAAAAAAGTGACTACAGGATAAGGGAGATTTTGTATTTCTGCACACACTAGTGGACACTGGACACTTTTGGATTGTGTGAGGCCCACTGAATATCAGAGCGCTATGTCACAGGCAGAAATTGGCTAGTGAATCACAAACTACAAGGTGTATGTAGAATTGGGCAGAATAGGAATCTCCCTAGAGTGTAGGTCTGTAAGAACGGAACAAGTCCTCCACTTATCCTTCCACAGTGACACACAGATAGCTTCACTGTGGCCGTGATAACAGCCGTTACACGGTACTGAGAGGAGCGTGCACGTACACGGCTGTCCGGTGTACGTAAAATTGTCAAGCTCCGTGTTTTTTAAGTATATGGACTGACACATGCTGTCTCTCTATAGTTTTGAATGTGATCAAACAGCAAATATATTTAACTGTTTGAAAGCTAGACAAAACTAGTAGGTGCAGGTCTGTAGGAACGGAACATGTCCTCGACTTATTCTCACAGAGTGACACACAGATAGCTTCACTGTGACTGTGATAGCAGCCGTTACACGGTACTGTGTGAGGAGCGTACACCGCTGTATGGTGTGAAAAAATGCACGCTCAGTACCTCAGCAGGACAAAAAAAAAAATTGGGATTGCTTTTAAAAAAGCAGTTTGCAGAGCAGTGGGTAAGCAGCAATGCAGCTGTCAGGAAGCCTTAGAAGGCAGCCTAACAACCAACACCGCTGATCCACCACAATATAGCCTCCCCTTGCACTGCACACACAGTGACTGGTGTGTTGTACAGGCAAAATCGCTAGCAGCAGAAGCAGTTTTTTTTTTTCTTCCCTGCCTAACGCTCTCCCTACAAAATCAGCAGCAGCAACCTCTCCCTATGCTAAGATCGGCAGAAGTAAGATGACGGTCGGCGTGCACGCCCGTTTATAACCTCTGTGTCGCCAACCAAAGCAAGCCAATCACTTGCATGCCCTTCTGAAAGATGGTGGTGACCCCTGCCTATGTCATCATGTTGCCCACAGTGTCCGTGGATCCTGATTGGCTGAAAAAGAGCTCAAAACAAACTTTTGAAACGCGACTTTGGCGCGTAAGTCGCCGACCTCGTGGCTGACTTATGAAACACATTATGAATTTTAAATGTGACAGGAAGAGCCAAACGAAAAGAGACCGGATTAATAATCTCCAAAATCTTGTAAGGTCCAATAAATCTAGGCTTGAACTTAGGAGAAGCCACCTTCATAGCGATATTTTTTGATGATAACCAAACCATATCACCAACCTTAAACTGGGGACCAATGGTCCTATGTCGGTTGGAAAACCGCTGAGCCTTTTCCTGGGAGAGAGATAACTTTCCACCACTTGGTCCCAGATCTGGTGCATTCTCTCCACCACAGTGTCAACACCTGGGCAGGCAGAAGGCTCCACCTGCCCTGAAGAAAATCGAGGATGAAACCCAAAGTTACAAAAAAAGGTGACATCAAAGTGGCAGAACTAGCTCTATTATTTAAAGCAAATTCGGCCAAGGACAAAAATGAAACCCAATCATCCTGATCAGCCGAAATAAAACATCTCAAATACGACTCCAAGGTCTGGTTTGTTCTCTCTGTCTGCCCATTGGTCTGAGGGTGAAAAGCAGAGGAGAAGGACAACTGAATTCCCAGCTTGGAACAGAAAGTCCTCCAAAATCTAGACACAAACTGAACTCCTCTGTCAGATACAATGTTCTCAGGAATCCCGTGCAAGCGAACCACCTGTTGCAAAAACAGAGGAAGATGGCAACTTAGGGAGTGGTACAAGATGAACCATCTTAGAGAACCTATCACAAATCACCCAAATAACAGTCATTCTCTGAGAGACAGGCATATCAGAGATGATATCCATTGAAATATGGGTTCATGGCCTCCTGGGGACCGGCAAAGGCATCAACAACCCATTAGAGCGAGAACAAGGTTTAGACCTGGAGCAAGTCCCACAGGACTGCACAAAATTCCTGACATCACGAGACAAGGCGGGCCACCAAAAAGACCGACTCACCAGATCTCTAGTACCAAAAATACCTGGATGACCAGCCAATGCAGAGCAATGAACTTCAGACATCACTCTCTTCTTCCACTGGTCAGGAACATACAACTTTCCACTGGGACAACGCTCAGGTTTGTCCTCCTAGAACTCTTCCAGAGCACGTCTCAAATCCAGCGAAATGGCAGAAAGAACTACCCCTTCGCCTAAGATGGTAGCAGGCTTGGTCACCACAGGAGAATCAGCAAAGAAGCTCCCAGAGAGGGCGTCTGCCTTGACATTCTTAGTGCCAGGAAGAAAAGAGACCATAAAATCAAAACGTGTAAAAAACAAGGCCCACCTAGCCTGTCTAGGGTTCAAGCGTTTGGCCGACTCCAGGTAAATCAAATTCTTGTGGTCAGTGAGGACCACGACTTGATGTTTAGCTCCCTCCAACCAATGTCTCTGCTCCTCAAATGCCCATTTCATGGCTAACAGTTCCCAATTCCCCACATCATAGTTACAGAAGTGGGCTGAACCCAATCATAAATGGCCTGTACCTTGGCCGAGTCCATTTCAATAGTTGACGGAGACAAAATGAATCCCAAAAATGAAATCCTCTGTACCCTAAAAAGGCATTTCGATCCTTTGACATACAGGGAATTCTCCCTCAAGATCCAGAACACAGTCTGAACATGTTCCACATGAGAATCCCAATCCTTGGAGAAGATCAAAATATCATCCAGATAGATAATCAAAAATTTATCCACAAAGTCCCGGAACATGTCGTTCATGAAGCACTGGAAGACAGAAGGGGCATTAGTGAACCCAAACGGCATCACCAGGTACTCAAAATGTCCCTCCGGAGTATTAAACGCCGTCTTCCATTCATCCCCCTGCTTAATGCGGATCAGGGGTAATGGATACTGATATTTAATAGTAATTTTGTTGAGGGCACGATAATCAATACAAGGCCTTAATGAACCATCCTTTTTGGCCACTAAAAAAAAACCGGCACCTAAGGGTGAAGAGGATGGTCTAATATGACCCTTCTCCAACGCCTCATTAATATAGGATCGCATAGCCTCGTGCTCGGGTACAGATAAATTGAAGAGCCGACCCTTGGGAAATTTACACCCCGGGCTCAGTTCAATTGCACAGTCATAACTCCTATGAGGAGGCAAAGACGCAGACTCATTCTCACTAAATACATCATAAAAGACCGCCAAATAGTCAGGAACATCATGCGACTGAGGAGAGGTGGAAAAAAACGGAGCCTCACTAAGGGCACACCGACAACCCCAGCTCACCACAGACACAGATTTCCAATCCAAAACTGGATTATGAATTTGCAACCAGGGAAACCCCAGAACAATGGTATCATGCAAATTATGCAACACCAAAAATCTGCAATTTTCTTGATGGTCTGGAGCGACCCGCATTACCACCTGGGTCCAAAACTGAGGTTTATTTTTCGCCAAAGGAGTAGCATCAATCCCCCTCAAAGGGATAGGCGTCCGCAGAGGTGTCATGGGAAATCCACAACGTTTAGCAAAATCCAAGTCCATTAGGTTCAGGGCTGCTCCCGAATCCACAAAAGCCTTGGCGGAAAATGTGGACAGGGAGCAGATCAGAGTAATTGCCAGAAGAAACTTAGGTTGAACACCACCCACAGAAAACGTGTGTGCAAAATGTTTCTCTCGTTTAGGACAGAAAGAAATAATATGCAAGGCATCATCCACAAAAAAAACACAGCTTATTACGCCTACTGAACTCCTGACATTGCTCCCTGGACAAAACTCTATCATATTGCATAGGTTCAGACACTTGTTCAACAGGTGGCAACACCTCTCGTGCAGTCCTGCGTTCACGTAAACGCCGATCACCCTGAATGGCTAATGACATAAAATCGTCAAGAGGGAACAGGAAATCCCACCATAGTATCTTTTACGGCTTCTGACAAAACCTTTCGAAAGAGAGCTGCCAAGGCATTATCATTCCAGGTAGTAAGAATTTTTGACAGTACAATTCTGCAGAATCTCGACCCTGGCTCAATGCCAACAGGGTCTTTTCTGCCTGATCAATAGCATTAGGTTCATCATACAACAACCCCAAAGCTTGAAAAAATGCATTCACATTAGACAGAATAGGATCATCTGGTTTCAAAGAAAATGCCCAATCCTGGGGATCGCCACACAGCAAAGAGATGACAATTTTAACCTGCTGCACGGAGCTCCCTGACGAGTTAGGCTTCAAGGCAAAAAATAATTCACAATTATTTTTGAATTTCAAAAAATTTAGACCGATCCCCAAAAAACACATCAGGAGTAGGGATCTTTGGTTCAGCAGCATGTGAATGAGCAAGGTAGGCGGAAATTCCCCACACTTCCGCAGCGAGCTGCTCCACACAATCAGACAATTGCTTTATCTCCATTGAGAGAAAAAAAAAATCCCCCTACGGCCTCAGAGATATAGAGGAAAAAATATACACTTTTTTTTTTTTTACAATTCTTTCCTGCTATTGAGTACCCTAGGATCTGCGGTATGGCGGGTGATTCTGTTATTAATGAGTCACCGTAGGAGGCAAAAACAGAAATACTAGCTAAGTCCAGAAAACCAGAGAAGTTGGCAGCTATCGGATTGCAGACCCCTGAACCTAACAACAACAACTAGCAGTAGCCGTGGGGGGTTCCTACGATGCCCTAGACCCCTCGATCACAGCTGGAGAACTACATAGCCTAAAGACAGAAAGGGAAATCTAAACTGCCCCAGAGCAGACCCCAAAGCAATAGGCAGCCCCCAACATATAAGGACGGTGAAGCAAGATTAAAAACACACAGATAGAAAGATAGGCTGAGCAAATGATGGGGCCCAAGCTAACTAAATAGGACAGAATAGAAAAGCTGCTGTCTGCAATCCGCCAAAACCCTCTCAAAAGCAAGAGCCAACAGACTGATAGGGAAAAAAGCCCTGAAGACACTAGGCTTCAAAAAGACTATATCAGTACTCAGGTATTTTCTGAAGACAGAGCAAAAAGGATTTCAGCTCACCCAGCAGGGGAAGGCAGAAATCCAGAAAAACAAGGCAAAACAAAACCAAAACACAAATGCAAAAAAGAGAGCAGAAAACTTAGCTTTTGAGGAGCAGGAATCAGACTGCTCTCCTAGAATCCCTCAGAGAAATCACCCGCAAGGCAGAAGGGTGTCGGCTGCCTTATATCCAGTCAGCAATTCCAGTCACCCAGTCATCATCATTCTGCTCAGGTGCTTTGTAATCAGCCTCACTACCTTCCTTCACCAGAGTGGAGGGAGTTCATCAGGCCTCAATGGTGAAGGGGAAAATGAACTCACAACAGCGGACACTGGAAGGGAATACAAAGATGGTGAGGGATCAATAGAATACACAAGGCGGGATAGGCACAAGGCTGGGTGCTAGCGAGAGAAACGCAGGAGACGGAGGACCCGAGAATCTGTCGTGGGACACAATAGATAATCAGACATGGGTCTGAAGGGGCAGCTCCCTTTTATAGGAGCAGGACTTCCAGGTCAGGCCTCCAGGGTCACGGGGGCAGAGAGATGGGCTGAGCCAGTCTGTGCTGAGGTCTGGGGTGAGAGGCGCGCATGCGTCCTGGGCTGATCAGAGAGGCTGACCACGGGGCAGGATGCAGGAAAGCGGGCGGGCGCGCGCCTGCTACAGAAGCGCAGCGGGAGCGGCGGACTGACCGCGAGGCAGGATGCAGGAGAGCCGGCGGACACGCGCCTGCTGCAGGAGCGCGCGGGGAGCGGCGGACGCGCCTGGAGGCTGTGGTCAGCGTGGGACCAGGAATGGGAGCAGCGGCAGGAGCCGTGGACGTGAAGGAGGCGGCGGGCACGGGAGTTGCGGTAAGTGTGACAAGCAGCACCATTTGACTTTTTTGGCTGGAATTGAGATCGGACACCATGTCGCGTTTGGAAAGCCCCTGATGTACCAAAACAGTGGAATCCCCCCACAAATGACACCATTTTGGAAACTAGACCCCCCCAAGGAACTTATCTAGATGTGTGGTGAGAACTTTGAACCCCCAAAGGCTTCACAGAAGTTTATAACGTACAGCCGTACAATTATAAAATCATATTTTTTCCACAAAAATGATCTTTTCACCCTCAATTCTTACTTTCCCAAGGGTAACAGGACCCTAAAAGTTATTATGCAATTTGTCCTGAGTACGCTGATACCCCACATGTGGGGGTAAACCACTATTTGGGTGCATGGCAGAGCTCGGAAGGGAAACAGCGCCATTTGACTTGTTTGGCTGGAATTGAGATCGGACACCATGTCGCATTTGGAAAGCCCCTGATGTACCTAAACAGTGGAATCCCCCCACAAGTGAAACCATTTTGGAAACTAGACCCCCCAAGGAACTTATCTAGATATGTTGTGAGAACTTTGAACCCACAAGGGCTTCACAGAAGTTTATAACATACAGCAGTACAATTAAAAAATCAGCAATCTGTCACAGGCAGTGCAGAAGGCTTCCTCATGCCTGCGCTTTGCAGGCACTGAGGAAGCCAGCTCCCTACAGGCCCCCGAAGGTCCCCGTCATCATCATGGATCCGGGGACCTGCAGGGAAAGAGCCCCCCGCAGCAGCGCTGCAGATTGCGCTGCTGTGGGGGGTTCAGGGAGGCACGGATGGAGCCCCCTCCCTGCCGATGCTTCCCTTTAACCCCCGGTACACCGCGATCGTGTTTGATCGCGGTGTGCAAGGGGTTAACGTGTCGGGGGCGGTCCGTGACCGCCCCTGACACATAGTGCCGGGTGTCAGCTGTGATAATCAGCTGACACCCGGCCACGATCAGCGGCGCTCACCACGTGGGCGCTGCTGATCGCGCTAGACGTACTATCCCGTCCATGGGCATAGGGGCCCGAGTCCCATGGACGGGATAGTACGTCTGATGTCAGAAAGGGGTTAATAAGCCTACGCGTTTTGTGGCAAAACCAGCCACTTCATCATGCCCTGATGAAGTGGCTGGTTTTGCCACGAAACGCGTAGGCTTATTAAAGAAGTTTTTTATTATATGGACTGCTGAAGGTGCGTTTTTTTCTGGTCAGCGCGATTTATTCAGCCCGGCTCTTTTTTTCCACTTTGGATTTTTTTCCATTTTGGATTTGTTTCATTCATTAGAATAACTTGTGATTCAACTTCCTTCAGACACCTCCACTTCACCTTAAGCCTTCAACCTCTTAAAGCAGATTTAGACCAATGGTCTATAAGATCCTTATCATACTTTGGCTTGTGTTCTATAATCAAGATTACTGTTCTTTCTGGGATACTTTTATCTTTGTAAATCCATGTTGATCCAAATCTCTAGACATTTCTTCGGCTATCTTTCTACAAAAATGGCCATCAAATTCATATGGAATAACAGCTCACCTTGAGTTGATCAGGCCTAAAAAATGTACAGTGGGTACGGAAAGTATTCGGACCCCTTTAAATTTTTCACTTTGTTTCATTGCAGCCATTTGGTAAATTCAAAAAAGTTCATTTTTTCTCATTAATGTACACTCTGCACCCCATCTTGACTGACAAAAAAACAGAAATGTAGAAATTTTTGCAAATGTATTAAAAAAGAAAAAACTGAAATATCACATGGTCATAAGTATTCAGACCCTTTGCTCAGTATTGAGTAGAAGCACCCTTTTTAGCTAGTATAGCCATGAGTCTTCTTGGGAATGATGCCACACCTGGATTTGGGTATCCTGTGCCATTCTTCCTTGCAAATCCTCTCCAGTTCCATCAGGTTGAATGGTGAACATTGGTGGACAGCCATTTTCAGGTCTCTCCAGAGATGCTCAATTGGGTTTAGGTCAGGGCTCTGGCTGGGCGAGTCAAGAATGGCCAGAGTTAGAGTTGAGCGACTTTTGTTTTTTTAGGGTCGAGTTTTGTTTCGGTCGAGCAAGATCGGCCGATTATAGGGAAAAGTCAGGGTCGTCCCGAAACACGAAACCCAATGTAAGTCAATGGGGAATAAAAGTCGGCAGTGAGAGGAGGACAGGAAACACACCTACAGTGCCCATTTGAATGCCAAAAGCATCAATTCTTCTTGTCAACCTTAATTAACTTCATAATACAAGTTACGCACTGAAAAATGGGGGTTATTTGGCTAAAGTTGTGGGGGGGTAGGGCTGGCTCCAGGTTTTCATGTGCCCTGGGCGAAAGAGCGCCCCTTTAACACATACCACAACTCATCATGCTCCGATACGGCAGAGAAATAGTGGTATAGTACAATGAAAAATACTTTACTTTTTACATCTCATGACGAGGCCCATCTATTTCTCCATACAGAATCATTGGTCCCATATAATGTTTGAAACAGTATGTGATGAGCTCCACATAATGCTACAGTATATGTTGGTCCCCATGGATGAAGCTCCAATGTCTTATGGGCCCAAATAATGCTCCAAACATAATGGGCCCCATTTCTAATGCTCTAGTGTATAATGGGCCCTGTAAATGCTGCTCCAGTGTCTGATGTCCACCTTTGGAATGTTCCAGTGTATGGTGGGCCCCATCTATCATTCTCTAGAGTAAAGTGCTCCCCAAAAATTGCTGTCCCAACATTGAAAACAATCAAATAAGTCTCCTCGCTAGGGAATCCCTGTACTAGTCTGGACTCCTCGTCGTCCCCATCTTCCATCTCACTGCACAGTATTTCAACCTTGCAAGTGCTGTGATCCTGAGCAAGCAGGGGGGGCCCCACTCGTTGGCGACGGCACTGGCACAGGGCCCCTGATAGTACGGTGGTGTGTCTGATGGCGGGTGGGCCGAACCTGCACTTTCATCTGCAGCTTCCTCTTTGTCACCGTGTAAGATGGAACTGTATATGGGAAGGGTAACCTGAGTTTCATCAGGGTCAGATTCAGGCCGTGTAGCGTGCGAGGGGAATGTAGTGGTCTGGGTCAATGTACCAGCAGATTCATCGAGCAGTGGCTGGGCATCAGTGCACTTGTGTCGACCCCAGGAGTACGGTCGCCACAGTGGCATTACCTTCCTCCTAGGGAGTGTGATGTCATGCTTGGGAGCAACGAAGGATCTCTCTAGCAGGATAACTGATTGGGCGGCGTTATTCCCACGAGTCATGACCCTCCAAACAGCGTTCATGAAGGCAAAGTGTTTGTTTTACGTGGGCAGTATGGTTGCAAAGCTGAACCTTAAAGGAATGTCCAGAAGGGCACCACCAGGAGTGGAGCCTACGGTTAAATTCGACTCCACCTGGGAAACCTCAACCATGCCAGCTACAGAAAAGATGCACACATTGCAAGCTTAATTCCGTTAACGAACGAGACTCCGTCATGCCCCGCGGTCCGATTCCGGCTTACTAGAGGGACACGTGAGGCTCTGGCACATGAGATTGGCCAATAACTGGTGTGTCATGCCCTTACATGTCCGTGGCTGCATGTGCGCTACACTGAAAAGGCCAGCGTTTGTCGCTTACAGGTGCAGATAACCCGCTGAACAACGTTAGTGATGGGGATCACTGATTACAATTATTACCCGCGAACGATGATTTCCCAGTAAGTGCAGGTCAACCGCAGTTCCGGAATTAAGCCTAACCGTCATTCCTGAAAAAATGAAAAACTTACGTGTGCAAACCACAGGTGCTGTAGCTTGCTTAACAGCTCGCCAGCCGTTCTCACGCCCAGTATGGATTACACGTGATTGCACAAAGGTGAGAAAGGGTACCGTATCCCCGGATAACATGTATGGATAGCGTACACATTCAAAATATATGTCTATACATCAGGAGGCAGGCTCAGACGGTGTTAGGCCCAGTATGGCTTGCACGTGATTGCACAAAGGTGAGAAAGGGTACCGTATCCCCGGATAACATGTATGGATAGCGTACACATTCAAAATATATGTCTATACATCAGGAGGCAGGCTCAGACGGTGTTAGGCCCAGTATGGATTGCACGTGATTGCACAAAGGTGAGAAAGGGTACCGTATCCCCGGATAACATGTATGGATAGCGTACACATTCAAAATATATGTCTATACATCAGGAGGCAGGCTCAGATGGTGTCAGGCACAGTATGGATTTGACGGCCCAGACTACACAGTGGAGGAGCAGGGAGAGGTAAAGATTGCAAATGCTGGGGCCCTGCCCAAGCAAGGGGGGCCCACTTGTGGGCGTCGGTACTGGCACTGGGCCCCTCATAGTACGTCAGTGTGTCAGACGGTGGGTGTGCACCACCACCGTCAGAGACACTTGATTGCACTATGAGGGACCCTGTGCCAGTGCCCGTGCCCAAGAGTCGGCCTACCCACCTGTCCAGGGCAACGGCACTCGCAAGGTGTCATGCGCTAGGTGGTGACCCCGGCCATGGGGGGGGGGGCAGCACAGTTAGGGAGTTTTAGAAAGTGGCATATGTTGATGTTGGACATTCAGCTGATGCAAAAGGCGAAATAGGTCAAGTCCCAGGAAGAGGTGGACCAAAGCAAGACATTTTTCTGTCACCCTATGTGTCATCAGGGGAAGGTGGGACAAAATCCTTGGAAACCCATGCATGGTTCATTTTAATGAAGGTTAGATCATCCACATTTTGGGTTGACAGACGGGTCCTTTTTTCTGGCAGGATTGATCCAGCTGCACTGAAGACTCTTTCCGATAGCACACTTGCAGCTGGGCAGGCGAGCTCCTGTAAGGCATATTGTGCCAATTCAGGCCAGGTGTCCAGTTTAGCGGCCCAATAGTCAAAGGGGAATGACCTGTGTGGGAGAACATCGATATGGGAGGAAAAGTAGTTTGTAACCATAGTTGACAACTGCTGTCTCCTGTCACTTTCCATCGATGCAGTATTACCAGTTGTGTGAGCGGTACTTGAAAAATCAGTCCACAACATTGTCATGAAACCCCTGTCTCCAACACCACTTCTGCTGTGTGCACCATGAACACCTCTGCCAAGCTGCCCCCGGCCCGTACGGCTCGTGTGAGAACCCTCACCGCTGCTGTGTGCTGGGAATGCCTCAAGCAACCGATTTACCAGAGTTGCTTGTTTATTAGCCAATATTAGGTCAAGGTTCTCCTGTGGCATGATGTTTTGTAATTTGCCTTTATAGCGTGGATCCAGGATGCTGGCCAACCAGTAGTCGTCATCGTTCATCATTTTGGCAATGCTGGGGTCCCTTTTTAGGATCTGCAAGGCATAATCTGACATGTGGGCCAATGTTCCCGGTGTCAATGATGCACTGCGAGTGCTGGTTGGAGGAGCACTTTCTGGCAAATCCACATCCCTTCAGTCACGCACAAACCCTGTACCAGACCTTGCCACGCCAACATTTTCACTTGCCCCACGAGATGCATCCTCCTCCCCTAAGTAATCATCCCCATCATCATCCTCCTCCTCCTCTTCTTCCTCCACCTCGTCCAGGAGAGGTCCCTGAGCAGACAATGGCTGAATGTCATCAAGGATTCCCTCCTCCTCTTCCTCCTCATCAACATTGGCTGCAGACGCCTGCTCCTTAAGGTGCGTCAAAGTTTGCATGAGCAGACGCATAAGTGGGATGCTCATGCTTAGGATGGCGTCGTCTTCGCTTACCAGCCGTGTGCATTCCTCAAAACACTGAAGGACTTTACCAAGGTCTTTCAGCTTCGACCACTGCACACCTGTCAACTCCATGTCTGCTCTCAAAGTGCCTGGCCGTGTATCCTCCCACAAATGCATTATGGCCTGCCTCTGCTCGCACAGCCGCTCCACCATGTGCAGGGTGGAGTTCTACCTTGTTGCAATGTCGATAATGAGGCGGTGGTTGGGAAGGTGGAGCAATCGCTGCAGCTTCTGCATACGAACGGAGTGCACAGGCGACCGGCGGATGTGCGCGCACAGTCTTCGCACCTTCTGGAGCAGGGCTGTTAACTCCGGATAATTTTTGAGGAAGCACTGCACCACCAGGTTCAAGGTGTGAGCCAAGCAAGGTATGTGGCTGAGTTTTGAAAGGGCTATGGCTGCCACAAAATTACGGCCGTTATCACTAACTACCTTGCCTGCCTCAAGATGTACACTGCCCAGCCATGACTCAGTTTGTCGCTTCAAGTACTCGGCCAGCACCTCGGCGGTGTGTCTGTCGCCCAAACACATCATCTGCAACACAGCCTGCTGACGCTTTCCACTAGCTGCTCGATAGGGGGACACCTCGTGTGCAACAGTGGCAGCTGCAGATGGAGTGCTCGTACGACTGCGCTCTGTGGACGAGCTTTCGCTTCTGGAGGAGGAGGAGGAGGAGGGTCGAACGCCTACAGCCAACTGTTTCCTATACCGTGGGCTAGGCAGCACTGTCTCACCACCGCTGTCTCCTGTGGACCCTGCATCCACCACATTAACCCAGTGCACAGTGATGGACACGTAACGGCCCTGGCCATGCCGACTGGACCATGCATCAGTTGTGAGGTGCACCTTTCCACTCACTGACTGCTTGAGTGCATGGACAATGCGGTCTTTTACATGATGGTGGAGGGCTGGGATGGCTTTGCGAGAGAAGAAGTGGCGACTGGGTAGGTCATAGCGTGGTACTGCATAGGCCATGAGTTCGCGGAAAGCTGCGCTTTCCACCAACCGATAGGGCATCATCTCAAACGAGATTAGTTTGGCAATGTGGGCGTTCAAACCCAGTGTACTTTCTTGACCTACTCATAGTGTCTGGGAGGGTGAGCTGGACTTGAGAGCTGCATATGGTGGTAGTAGCGGTGGACAGGGCGGACTGAGAGAGGGTTGATGATGGTGATGGAGTTGGTGTTCTTTCTGATGGCCTAGATTCAGTATTTCGTTGATATAACAGTGGGATTCCCTGACTGCTGTGGCCTTGCAACGACACCTCAACATTTGCTGCTGTGCTAACCGGTGGGCTTACAGTGGGGGAAACAATGTAGCGTTGCTGACTACCTTCTTTGTGATCAGTTGCACATGTGGCACTTGAGGTTTGGTGTTGTGTCCACGCTTGCAAGTGCATGGTGGTTAAATGTCTAAGCATGCAACTGGTATTCAAATTTTTCAGATTTTTCCCTTGGCTAAAGGTCTTTGCGCACTTCTTACAGATAACCTTGGCCTGATCATGAGGATTTTGTTCAAAAAAGTGCCACACTGCACTCTTCCTACTTTGGCAGACATTTTGCGGCCTAGCACGCTGTGATCTTTTGACCCTCTGGACAAGCTGTCCAGCAACTCTTTTGATTTTTGGAACCTGTCTTTGGAGTGCTCCGGGCCTGCCAGATAACAGCTGTTGCGATGTCGATGTCTGCTGTGGATGCTCCTCATCTGAGCTATTGGAAGCAGCACCCTCTTCCCCCAATGGATGCCAATCTGGGTCAACAACTGGGTCATACATCACCTCCTCTTCAATGTCATGTGCACCTTCCTCTGTGTCACCGTGTATGGTGGTATAGTGTACGGGAAGGGGCACCTGAGTCTCATCAGGGTCAGAATCTGGCTCTGTACACTGCGAGGACAATGTAGTGCTCTGAGTGAATGTACCAGCAGAATCATCTATCAGCGGCTGTGCATCAGTGCACTCCATGTCAGATTCATCTTGGCCTGGGTAATTCACCATTTCACTTGATAATCCAGGCATGGTATGTGAAAACAGCTCCATGGAGTAATCAGTAGTATGGCCTGTGTCATCCTTCAATCTTGGTTGGGGTGAAGGACACAAGGAAAGGTGTGGTTCATGAACATGAGCCTCCAATGACGACTCAGTGCTTTTACTTTTTACAACTTCAGAAGAGGAGGCGATAGAGCTGGAGGCTGAGTCAGCAATGTAAGACAAAACTTTTTCCTGATGCTCTGGCTTTAAAAGCGGTTTGCCAACTCCTAGAAAACTAAGCCTTTGAAGCCTTATGGAGCCAGACGATGATGCAGGCTCAACACCTCCTGCATTCGGTCCTATTTTGCTCTTGCCACTACCATCAGATCCACCACCAACACCATCATTACCAGCTGCCAACCCCCGCCCAATTCCACGGCCTCTTCCACCAGCCTTCCTCATTTTTTGTAGAAATGTAGACAAAATCCAACAAACTATATAGTAATGTAAAACAAGGTACAAGGTGTCTATAGGACAGGGGAGATTTTGAATTTCTGCACACACTTGTGGACACTGGACACTTATGGATTGTGTGAGGCCCACTGAATATCACAGCGCTATGTCACAGGCTCCATGGCACAGGTGTGAAAAAAGTGACTACAGGATAAGGGAGATTTTGAATTTCTGCACACACTAGTGGACACTGGACACTTTTGGATTGTGTGAGGCCCACTGAATATCAGAGCGCTATGTCACAGGCTCGATGGCACAGGTGTGAAAAAAGTGACTACAGGATAAGGGAGATTTTGAATTTCTGCACACACTAGTGGACACTGGACACTTTTTGATTGTGTGAGGCCCACTGAATATCACAGCGCTATGTCACAGGCTCGATGGCACAGGTGTGAAAAAAGTGACTACAGGATAAGGGAGATTTTGAATTTCTGCACACACTAGTGGACACTGGACACTTTTGGATTGTGTGAGGCCCACTGAATATCAGAGCGCTATGTCACAGGCTCGATGGCACAGGTGTGAAAAAAGTGACTACAGGATAAGGGAGATTTTGAATTTCTGCACACACTAGTGGACACTGGACACTTTTGGATTGTGTGAGGCCCACTGAATATCAGAGCGCTATGTCACAGGTTCGATGGCACAGGTGTGAAAAAAGTGACTACAGGATAAGGGAGATTTTGAAATTCTGCACACACTAGTGGACACTGGACACTTTTGGATTGTGTGAGGCCCACTGAATATCACAGCGCTATGTCACAGGCTCGATGGCACAGGTTTAAAAAAAGTGACTACAGGATAAGGGAGATTTTGAATTTCTGCACACACTAGTGGACACTGGACACTTTTGGATTGTGTGAGGCCCACTGAATATCAGAGCGCTATGTCACAGGCTCGATGGCACAGGTGTGAAAAAAGTGACTACAGGATCACAGAGATTTTGAATTTCTGCACACACTTGTGGACACTGGACACTTATGGATTGTGTGAGGCCCACTGAATATCACAGCGCTATGTCACAGGCTCGATGGCACAGGTGTGAAAAAAGTGACTACAGGATAAGGGAGATTTTGAATTTCTGCACACACTAGTGGACACTGGACACTTTTGGATTGTGTGAGGCCCACTGAATATCAGAGCGCTATGTCACAGGCAGAAATTGGCTAGTGTATCACAAACTACAAGGTGTATGTAGAATTGGGCAGAATAGGAATCTCCCTAGAGTGTAGGTCTGTAAGAACGGAACAAGTCCTCCACTTATCCTTCCACAGTGACACACAGATAGCTTCACTGTGGCCGTGATAACAACCGTTACACGGTACTGAGAGGAGCGTGCACGTACACGGCTGTCCGGTGTACGTAAAATTGTCAAGCTCTGTGTTTTTTAAGAATACGGACTGACACACGCTGTCTCTCTATAGTTTTGAATGTGATCAAACAGCAAATATATTTAACTGAAAGCTAGACAAAACTAGTAGGTGCAGGTCTTTAAGAACGGAACATGTCCTCGACTTATTCTCACAGAGTGACACACAGATAGCTTCACTGTGGCCGTGATAACAGCCGTTACACGGTACTGAGAGAGGAGCGTGCACGTACACGGCTGTCCGGTGTACGTAAAATTGTCAAGCTCCGTGTTTTTTAAGTATACGGACTGACAAACGCTGTCTCTCTATAGTTTTGAATGTGATCAAACAGCAAATATATTTAACTGTTTGAAAGCTAGACAAAACTAGTAGGTGCAGGTCTGTAAGAACGGAACATGTCCTCGACTTATTCTCACAGAGTGACACAAAGATAGCTTCACTGTGGCTGTGATAACAGCCGTTACACGGTACTGTGTGAGGAGCGTACACCGCTGTATGGTGTGAAAAAATGCACGCTCAGTACCTCAGCAGGACAAAAAAAATAATTGGGATTGCTTTTAAAAAAGCAGTTTGCAGAGCAGTGGGTAAACAGCAATGCAGCTGTCAGGAAGCCTTAGAAGGCAGCCTAACAACCAACACCGCTGATCCACCATAATATAGCCTCCCCTTGCACTGCACACACAGTGACTGGTGTGTTGTACAGGCAAAATCGCTAGCAGCAGAAGCAGTTTTTTTTTTTTCTTCCCTGCCTAACGCTCTCCCTACAGAATCAGCAGCAGCAACCTCTCCCTATGCTAAGATCGGCAGAAGTAAGATGGCGGTCGGCGTGCACGCCCTTTTATAACCTCTGTGTCACCCACCAAAGCAAGCCAATCACTTGCATGCCCTTCTGAAAGATGGTGGTGACCCCTGCCTATGTCATCACGTTGCCCACAGTGTCCGTGGATCCTGATTGGCTGAAAAAGTGCGCAAAACAAACTTTTGAAACGCGACTTTGGCGCGTAAGTCGCCGACCTCGTGGCCGACCTCATCCTAGGGTCGGGTTTCGTTTCATGAAACCCGACTTTGCCAAAAGTCGGCGACTTTTGAAATTTTTCGACCCGTTTCTCTCAACTCTAGTCAGAGTTGTTTTGAAGTCACTCCTTTGTTATTTTAGCTGTGTGCTTAGAGTCATTGTCTTGTTGGAAGGTGAACCTTCGGCCAAGTCTGAGGTCCAGAGCACTTTGGAAGAGGTTTTCATCCAGGATATCTCTGTACTTGGCCACATTCATGTTTCCTTCAATGGCAACCAATCATTCTGTCACTGCAGCTGAAAAACACCCCCATAGCATGATGCTGCCACCACCATGTTTCACTGTTGGGATTGTATTGGGCAAGTAATGAGCAGTGCCTGGTTTTCTCCACACATACTGCTTAGAATTATCACCATAAAGGTCTATCTTCGTCTCATCAGACCAGAGAATCTTATTTCTCATAGTCTGGGAGTCCTTCATGTGGTTTTTTTTAGCAAACTCTATGGGGACTTTCATATGTCTTGCACTTAGGAGAGGCTTCCATAGGGCCACTCTGCAAACAACATTATGACATAGCGTGACGTCACTTCCGGTGACATACTTCCGGTTTTCAGCCGGGACTTTGGTCCCGCCCCCAGCCTTCATTAATGGCGTGGGTACACTGTCTCTCTGCCCATAAACAAGCGGTGGACGCTGCGTTCCCCTGTGGCAGGAGACACCACTATCTACAACCGGTAAGGGACATCATTATTACCCCTTCAGGATTTGGTTATTCATTTATTTGGATACATACATCGACCCATGTTTATTTATATAGACAGCCTCGGTGTTCAGGCTCCTGAGTCCGTTCTGCATTAGAAAAGTTACTATATGGTGTGTATACACACATTTCCTTTTTTATTGGGGTTATTGTCTGTCTGCTGACGTTATGATGTGCACTATCATTTTAGGTGATAAAGACAAAGTGAGACACAGATACAATTTATTGCAGATGCAATTTAGTTTGGTTATATATGGTATGTTTCTACATAGGGTTCACAGTATATTATATTATATATACTTTGGACATTACTAATTTATATTTCTACTACATATTATTCAGGTGAACAGATGCTAGTACTTAATGCCACATGAGATATGAATTCTGTGCCTTTGTATACTTAACAGCAGGTTGGTCACTACACATACATAAATATATACATTTATATATATATATATATATATACAGTGGGGCAAAAAAGTATTTAGTCAGTCAGCAATAGTGCAAGTTCCACCACTTAAAAAGATGAGAGGCGTCTGTAATTTACATCATAGGTAGACCTCAACTATGGGAGACAAACTGAGAAAAAAAAATCCAGAAAATCACATTGTCTGTTTTTTTTTTCATTTTATTTGCATATTATGGTGGAAAATAAGTATTTGGTCAGAAACAAGCAATCAAGATTTCTGGCTCTCACAGACCTGTAACTTCTTCTTTAAGAGTCTCCTCTTTCCTCCACTCATTACCTGTAGTAATGGCACCTGTTTAAACTTGTTATCAGTATAAAAAGACACCTGTGCACACCCTCAAACACTCTGACTCCAAACTCCACTATGGTGAAGACCAAAGAGCTGTCAAAGGACACCAGAAACAAAATTGTAGCCCTGCACCAGGCTGGGAAGACTGAATCTGCAATAGCCAACCAGCTTGGAGTGAAGAAATCAACTGTGGGAGCAATAATTAGAAAATGGAAGACATACAAGACCACTGATAATCTCCCTCGATCTGGTGCTCCACGCAAAATCCCACCCCGTGGGGTCAGAATGATCACAAGAACGGTGAGCAAAAATCCCAGAACCACGCGGGGGGACCTAGTGAATGAACTGCAGAGAGCTGGGACCAATGTAACAAGGCCTACCATAAGTAACACACTACGCCACCATGGACTCAGATCCTGCAGTGCCAGACGTGTCCCACTGCTTAAGCCTGTACATGTCCGGGCCCATCTGAAGTTTGCTAGAGAGCATTTGGATGATCCAGAGGAGTTTTGGGAGAATGTCCTATGGTCTGATGAAACCAAACTGGAACTGTTTAGTAGAAACACAACTTGTCGTGTTTGGAGGAAAAAGAATACTGAGTTGCATCCATCAAACACCATACCTACTGTAAAGCATGGTGGTGGAAACATCATGCTTTGGGGCTGTTTCTCTGCAAAGGGGCCAGGACGACTGATCCGGGTACATGAAAGAATGAATGGGGCCATGTATCGTGAGATTTTGAGTGCAAACCTCCTTCCATCAGCAAGGGCATTGAAGATGAAACGTGGCTGGGTCTTTCAACATGACAATGATCCAAAGCACACCGCCAGGGCAACGAAGGAGTGGCTTCGTAAGAAGCATTTCAAGGTCCTGGAGTGGCCTAGCCAGTCTCCAGATCTCAACCCTATAGAAAACCTTTGGAGGGAGTTGAAAGTCCGTGTTGCCAAGCGAAAAGCCAAAAACATCACTGCTCTAGAGGAGATCTGCATGGAGGAATGGGCCAACATACCAACAACAGTGTGTGGCAACCTTGTGAAGACTTACAGAAAACGTTTGACCTCTGTCATTGCCAACAAAGGATATATCACAAAGTATTGAGATGAAATTTTGTTTCTGACCAAATACTTATTTTCCACCATAATATGCAAATAAAATGAAAAAAAAACAGACAATGTGATTTTCTGGATTTTTTTTTCTCAGTTTGTCTCCCATAGTTGAGGTCTACCTATGATGTAAATTACAGACGCCTCTCATCTTTTTAAGTGGTGGAACTTGCGCTATTGCTGACTGACTAAATACTTTTTTGCCCCACTGTATATTCTTGCAGACCATATCATTATTACACAATGTTCCCTAGTTTATAGCAATGTTCCTTTTTCATATCCATTATTTTAGGACCAAACTAGGACCCAGCGTAATTAATTTACGGACGTTTGAGATACCAATTATACCTCTCATGTGAGTTGTCCCCCTATCTGATAACCTCTGTCCTACCACTTAACCATCATTTGACACATATATTTATATTGATTATTCAGATTGATGTTACCCATCTCTACATCACAAGAGCAAGTGGGTATGTTCTTTTTCTTTTTTTCTTGTTTCTTTTTCTGCTTACTTTTTCACCACCCGTGCACAATTTTTGGAAATCGTTGTTTCTTGATTAGACTCTCGGATAAAATATCCATAGTTATTTTTTTTTATTGATTTATGTATTATTTGTATTATTGCAGTATATTGAGGAAGGTCAAAATATACTGACCGAAACGTTTATTGTGACTGCGAATAAAATTCATCTACTATTCAAAGTTGAGTGCCAAAAATTTACTTATATACTACTCTGGTGTGGGAACCATTTTTGAGCACCATTTCAGCTGTGCCATGCTATACATTTACATAGTCACTCTGTCATAAAGGCCCGACTGGTGGAAGGCTGCAGTGATAGTTGATTTTATGGAACTTTCTCCCATCTCCCTACTGCATCTGTGGAGGTCAGCCACTGTGATATTGGGGTTCTTCTTTACCTCTCTCACCAAGGCTCTTCTCCCATGATTGCTCAGTTTGGCTGGATGGCCAGGTTTAGGAAGCCTTCTGGTAGTCCCGGTTTTGCATTTCTGTTTTTCGCTCCCCTTCTTCCCAGAGCCATAACTTTTTTATTTTTCCGTCAATATGGACATGTGAGGGCTTATTTTTTGCGGGACGAGTTGTACTTTTGAACGACACCATTGGTTTTACCATGTCTTGTACTCAAAAACAGGAAAAAAAATTCCAAGTGTGGTGAAACTGCGAAACAAGTGCAATCCCACACTTGTTTTTTGTTTGACTTTTTTGCTAGGTTCACTAAATGCTAAAACTTACCTGCCATTATGATTCTCCAGGTCATTACGAGTTCATAGACACCAAACATGTCTAGGTTCTTTTTTATCTAAGTGTTGGGGAAAAAAATCCAAAATTTGCTTAAAAAAAAAAAATTGCACATTTTCGGAGACCCATAGCATCTCCATTTTTCGTGATCTCGGGTTGGGTGTGGGCTTATTTTTTGCGTGCCGAGCTTAAGTTTTTAGTGATACCACTTCTGTGCAGATACGTGCTTTTGATCTCCCATTATTGCATTTTAATGCAATTCACGGCGACCAAAAAAATGTAATTCTGGCGTTTTCATTTTTTTTTTTCTCATTACGCCGTTTAGCGATCAGGTTAATCCTTTTTTTTATTGATAGATTGGGCAATTCTGAACACAACGATACCAAATATATGTTGATTTGATTTTTTTAATTGTTTAATTTTGATTGGGGCGAAAGGGGGGTGATTTGAACTTTTATGGTTTTTTTATATTTTTAAACACTTTTTTTTTTTTTTTTTAACTTTTGGCTTGCTTCAATAGACTTCATAGGAGGCTAGAAGCATCCACTACTCAATCGGCTCTGCTACACAGAGGATCGCAAGGAAATGGACAGCATGTGTCTTAAATATGAGTGTCTGAGCAAAGGGTCTGATACTTATTACCATGTGATATTTCACTTTTTCTTTTTTAATACATTTGAAAACATGTCTACATTTCTGTTTTTTTAGTCAAGATGGGGTGCAGAGTGTACATTATTGAGAAAAAATTAACTTTTTTGAATTTACCAAGTGGCTGCAATGAAACAAAGAGTGAAAAATTTAAAGGGGTCTGAATACTTTCCGTACCCACTGTATAGGAGTCAGATTATTGAACATCTACTCTCTCATTTGGCTAGGATTGTTAATTGGCGTCATCATGGTGAAATAAATCTCTGGGTGTCCTGTTTTCTGTCTTGTCCCCTTGTCAGCTATTCTATGGAGAAAGTTTATTGCACAATATTTATTCATGTACCATCGTATACATTAAATTACTGTACAGTATATTGCTATTTTTTGTTCTACAATGGCAGGCTTCGCAACTGTGAATACATACATACAGCTGCATAGGACAAAAAACATACATTTTGTAAAAAATCATCCACTAAACTAGCGACCAAGTGTGGTGTGAATCTAGACCTACGAATGCTGGAAGCAATATAGATGTGCTAAGCTTAGTTTAGTTAGTTATCTGCGATTCCCTTCTCCATTAGGATAACTATATTTTTCATTCTCGAAGCTAACATTTTACAGTACAGATAAAAGGCATTTATATATAAGCTACATATATGGTGATTAAAGGTTAATGAAATCAAAACTGCACAGCTCTAAATTAACAGCTCCAACATAATTCTAGATTTCTACACCGTGGATAAAGTTCAATCATTTTCATAATTACTTCCTTGCAGAATACTTAGAAAAGGTCTAAGAAAAATGTAATACCTTCCGCTAAGTCTCCATAACTTGCAACGCAGCTAATTAAGAGCATCAGACCTTGCAGTGTGTTACAGAAAGTGAGTCTCTTTCAGCTAAATATCGGAGATACAGTTCATTCACTTTGTTGTTACTGCCAGCAATAGGGTCAAGTTTCAGTAAAATAAAAATCCCTATTTTCTAACCCAAGACTTTCATCTACCTTAAACCCTAATCACTGCTTCTTTGTAATGAGTGTTACATTTCCACATTGTTGTTTGACGTCTTTGATGTGAATAAGAGTATTCAAATTGCTGATCTTTAAAAGATTAGAATCTCTGTTGATTTTGCCTTTCAAAGACCAGATATCATATGAAACTTTGACATGTGTTAAAAGGTAATCCAGTACTGGTATCAGATCCACTGCATTTTCAGTCATTAACTTACATTGCTACTAATGCAAGAGCAAGAATTAAAATCAATGTTGTCTAGCTGGGCTGGAATTAGTTACTTTAAAGGTATATGCTGGATCCATATTGCATGTCTTGTGACTACATATTAATAGGACAGTTAAGAGATCATGGCATTTAATTCTCCAAGTATTTTAGTCTTATTAATCCAAAATTTGAGCACTGTAAACTACCTTCCATTAAAAGTCTCAAGCATACTGTAAAGTAGCACCTTAGTGTTAGTACTTGAAAATCGACAGCTAAGTACCTGGATAAGAATACAGTAAATAAGCAGAGCCAACATAGGTTTGTAGCAAACAAGTCATGCCAAAGAAATCTAATTTCCTTCTGTGATGGAATCACTGACTGGGTGGATCAGGGAAATGTGGTAGATATAGTATATCTTGACTTCAGCAAAGTATTTGATAAAGTTTCTCATACTATCCTTATTGAAAAAAATGACCACGTATGGAATTGGCAAGGCTACGATTAGGTGAATTCATAACTTGCTCAGTGATCGTACTCCAAGAGTGGTGATAATTGGTTGCACATCCAGTTGGAAAAGTGTTTCAAATGGAGTACCACAAGACTCTTTCCTGGCCCCAGTGTTGTTCACCATTTTTATAAATGATCTAGATAAGGGAACTGAAGTTAAACTAATCAAATTTGCAGACAATGCAAAGATAGGACGGATAGCTAAAGGGGGTTTTACACATAGCGATATCACTAGCAATATCGCTAAAGCATCACCGATTTGGTGACGCAGCAGCGATATCGCTATGTGTGATACTTACCTCCGACCTGCTCCCCCACTGTCTGTCGCTGATCGCGCGAGATCGCGCAGCTCCATTTCTCGTCGGGCGCTTCCTGCTGGGCTTCCTGCTGGCCCAGACGAGCGATGCGTGGACGCGGACAGGAGGACGTCAGGATCGCCTCGTCTGGAAGGTAAGTAACGACCGCTGTATCGATGCTGCATCGCTGTGAGATCTGCCTGTGTGGCAGCTCACTAGCGACCATTTAGCAATGCACCAGCGATCCTGACCACGTCATATCGTGGTCGGGATCGCTGGTGCATCGCTAATTGTAAAGGGGCCTTAACACTTGAGAAGACAGAGAAAGGATTCAGAAAGATGTAGATAAGCTTGAACAATGGGCAGTGACAATGATCTTTGTGATATCTCCTGATGAAGAGGTATGACCACATGTGAGAAATAAAACAGTGTCCATACCGCATCTGGTTTGCTATCGTATATTGGATCCTTGGCATCGCAGGTTTTATATTCAATTTCATCTCCAAAGTTCGCTTACTATCCATTGGCCATGAAAGAGAAACTTTAGCTAATGAAATGGGCTGTCATTCAGTCCCCTTCACATACTGCTTCGGTCACATGCCAACACAGAAAATGCTATTGAGCACAGGACCACAAGTTGAGCATAGGACCACAACTGAAGTTGTCAGAGCCCAGGATGGAGTGGCTGCATGACATTGGAGGGAACATGGCATATTTAAATCACATTTGTAGCTTGTTTAACTTACTGTTTTAATCTGTAGTGTCCTGAAATCTGAAAGAATTGTTCTAGACAATTTTAAAAGCCTTAAAGCACCACTGAAGTTTTTTTTTTTTAATTTACCACTGGATTGGTCATAAATTTAAATTCCCTGCCTCTACTAACATACTTAAAAGCTGCTGTCTTCGACTGCTCCCAGTGCCGCTTTGGTCATCTTCAGCAGTTTGTGACCTGCTGCATCGCTACAGTTTTTGCTGGGCGAGCCGGAGGTCACTTCTCGTAAGTTTATGAAAGCCAGAATGAGGCTCTCATAGAGTTGCATTGAGAGCTTGTGACTGTTACCTCTGACTCCCGGTTGGTCAGAAGTTGCAGTAACAAGATGGCGGAACAGGACTGGAGTACCGTCGGGAACAGCTGAAGAGAGTGACTGGTAAGTGTATTACTAGGGTCAGGGAACACGGATTAAGGCTACCACTTCAGCAATGAAGTAAATAAAAATGCTGGAATGCTTCTTTAAGACAAAATTAACACTAAGGTTTTGTTTAGTTTAAGCCCATTTCAGATGGCTGTTGTAATTTTCATGTCTGACTGGGCTCATGTGCAGATCCATCAGCTTGTCCATATTGTGGACACGTGCATTATTTTTGTCCATAAAATGAATGAGAATACTGCAAACTGCAATTTTTTTGCTCCAAAAATTTAATCCGTGCAGAAAATTGCTCATTTGCACTAACACACAGCCTACAACTGATCCATCTGCTGTCCATAGTCCAAAAATATGCCTGTCTGAACTCAGCCATAAAGATGTAAAAGGAACACCTCAGATAGTTTATCAACCAAAACAGTGTATACCACGCACTTGAATTTGTTTCCAAAATTACAGATTAGTTATCACCAGTTTTTCATCTGCCCTCGGAGATAGTCCCGCTTCTCAACATCCCCGTGTCTGCCCTCGGAGATAGTCCCGCTTCTCAACATCCCCGTGTAGAGATTATGGATGGAATACAAAAGTACAAAGTAGACAGTTCAGGAAAACTTAACTTGTGGAATAGGCAACAAGCTTGATGTTTATATAGTCTTTCAAGAGCCAGCATTCTTGGAGGTTACAACAGCCTTGCAAAAATCAATGGCTTTGCTTAAACAGAGGCAGAATGTTGGCGTTTACAATTCAGGTGTAGCTGCTTCTTCTGCTCCCTCATTGGTTCTTATCTAGCAGGAACCATATTGCTTTTCATCTAACAGAAGTTACTGACATGTATATTAAGTGAAATGTACCTGATATTTAGAAAGCAAAGCAAGTTTTCCAGTTACACTACAACATTTCATTTTTACTTTTGCTGTTTCTAACTTATCATTTTGATTTTTTTGTTTAGTCTACTGTGCTGTTTCGACAATCTGTCTTTTATTAGTAAATCTGTAATCATTTCTATTAATATACAGAATAAATCAAATATCCATGTTTTGTGTTTCTCTCATTCTCACCTTCTAAGACAAGACCATAGCACCTGTCCAGTCTATGTTACTGAGAACACAGATAACAGGAAACAAAACAACAACACTTGTGGATCTCGTCTGGCAAAGAAGGTCCTTGTACAAAGAGCACAAATTATGGGAGCTGCTTCAATTTTCTAATGGCATAGAAACAGCATGGGGAAGACTCCAGAAAGCATCCCCAAATCCCAGGTTGTGCTGGGAACAATGTCAGAAAATGGATTTGACTGGAAAAAATGTTAAGAAAAATTCTTTCCAGGATAATGAATTGTATCTAAGACAAAATAAATAAGAGAAAAAAATGCTCCTCCACACCTTGGGCTGCGTTTACACGCAGTGTTTCTGTTGCGTTTTAGCACGTTTGCATTGCTTTCAATGGTGAAAAAAATATTCAACAGGAAATGTAATTATATAATTTTAATACCTTATCTGGCCATGTGGTGTGTGGGACATGATCAGACACATTGAAAGTCACAATATATATTTTTTTCAGGGCCATCGCTATTTGTAGAGGGCCATCAGGTGGCCCTTTCTATTGTTAGAGGGCCAGCAGATGTCTTGTGGACTGCATCTGTATGTAAGTGGTGGGAGACTTTATGGTACTGGAGCTGGAATTACCACTTATGAACTCTCCAGTGCTTTGTTTCCATCTATTTCTGGGAGGTTCTTGAACTATGTTTGGGGTCATTGTCCTGCTGAAAGACCCATGAGCTTCTATGATGCAAACCCCGCTTTATGACCCAGGCACTAAATTGCAACCCAAAATCCTTTGGGAATTTAACAGTACAGATTACTGTAAAAAACATGAATCGATCAATGAGTCCATGGAAAAAAGCAGCATCAGGAAGGCTTAGAATTTATAAGGTAATAATCCCTGACTGGATGCCTGTCATACGCTATACCTACAGCCACACCTCACCCTACACAAATTGCAGATAAGAGTGGTATTATTATGACAGAATAGCATCTATTTGAATTAGTCCTGAAGAAAATGATAAGTTAATGTAGCAGCATCAAGGACTGTTATTTCATCAACCCTGCTGGCGAATATAGATGAGCGTTTCACATCTACTCAGCCTGATATGGAGGATATTAGTGTCTTCTGTTCTTACTGTGCAAACTCTCCTGTCCCTGCTGTTAAATCCTGTATGCAGTGTGAGAACTCCCTATTTGACGTCGACCATCTGACAGCCAACAGCAAGGCACTGGATCATATAATTATTGAACCCATCAGCTCTTTTGGTTTAAAAACATTTCCCTCAACTAGAAGGTGGATCCACAGAAATGGATATTTTTTCCCATTACTAAGGCGTGGGTCTCCTACACTGGTAAAGCATTTGCACTAAGTGCAAGGGATGCCAAAAATTAGAAAGAGGCAATCTAATACCCATTTGAAGAGACATAGTGAAGGGCCTCAGAATTTTTTTTCCTGTTATTAAGGAGTGGGTACCCTAGACTGGGAATGCCCATGCACTTAGTGTATGAGTTGAAAAACATTTACCCCTGGGGTATATACATACATAAATAAAAGAATGTTTGAGGTACTCCTCTAAAAATTGTTAATGCAGCCATCGTAAGCACCCTTAAAAATTTGTAGCGAGGGTAGCATGATCACCCTGTTGATATGGTGGTGGAGGAGGAGGATGACAAAAAAAAGACAAGATCCTGAAGTATATATTCATGTTTGAGTGGGAAGGTGTACCGTACATGTGAATAGACCAAAAACAACAAAAAAAACACTGGATTTGAGTTTGTCTTGCTGTTGTCATCTGGTGGTGTACAGAAGTCTGGCCCAATTCCGCCCTTCTTCATTTTAAACAAGAGTCAGCCTGTCAGCATTTTCAGTTGACAGGTGGATGTGCCTATCTGTTGTAATACCCCCGGCAGCACTAAAAACGCTAGCGACAGGGCAGGCCAGGACCTTCAAGTTGTAGAGAGACCGTTCATGCCACGTGTCCAGCTTGGATACCCAATAGTTGTAAGCCTCAGAGGAATCATGGAGGATGGTGGTATTGTTGGCAAGGTACTCCTTCAGCATCTTCCAAAACTTTTCCCTCCATGTCAGTATCCCACGCATCAAGGCCTGGGCGCTGGGAGAGTCTGAGAAAACTGTCCCAGACATTTGAGAGTGTTCCCCTGCTGCATCTGGCCTGTGTCTCCCTAGTCTCCACTCCTTTGTTGTCCAAGGAACTGTGAGCTCTGCCGCCAGCATTGTCAGATGGGAATTTTTTTAATAATTCTTCAACTAAGTCCTTCTGGTACTGCAACATTTTATTAGACCTCTCCGCCACGAGAAGTAGAGATGTAAAGTTCTCCTTGTAGTGTGGATCTAGAAGGGTCACGAATCAGTAATTAATGTTTTCTAAAATGTGTACAGTGTGAGGGTCACGGGAAAGGCAGTGGAACATAAACTCAGCTATGTGTGCCAGACTGCCAACAGCCAAAACTTCCCTGTCCCCACCAAGAGGGCGACTGTCCATATTGTTCTCCTTGTCCCCTATCTCCTCATCTTCAGGCCATCCACGCTGAACAGGCGGGATGAAGGTGGTGTGGGTTCTGTCATCTTTAGGGCAGTCAACCAGCTCCTGTTCCTCATCCTCCACCTCCTCATGATCACCTAATATGTGTTGAGAAGATGAGATGAGGCTGGGTTGTGTAGCTCACCCAGTATAGTCCATCTCAACTTGCTCCACCTGCAAAGCCTCCTCTTTTATTGTGAGCAGTGAGCATTACAGTAGACAGAGAAGTGGAATGGTGATGCAGCTATGCTTATTATGGCATCATCACCGCTCACCATCTTGGTAGAGTCCTCAAAGTTTTGGAGAACTGCATACGTCAGACATCCATGCCCACTCATCGGCTCTGACTGGACTACCGACATGCATGGTGTAGCTGGTATTCAACTACTGCCTTCTGCTGTTCACAAAGCAATTACAACATATGTAATGTTGAGTTCCAATGCATGGTGACATTGCTCACCAGTTGGTGAGCTGGAAGTTGCAAATGCTGCTATAGCACTGCAAGGGCATTGGCAGCTGTAGCTGACTTGCGGAAATGGGCTCACATGCATCGTACTTTCACAATTTGCTCAGACATATTTGGGTTAGTTTTGAGAAACCGCTGAACCACTAAGTTGAGCACATGGGCCAGGTATGGTACTTTAGCGAGGTTGCCAAGCTTTAGAGCTGCCACCAGATTACGGTCATTGTCACACACAACCATGCCTGGCTGTAGGTTCAGGGGAGAGAGCCACAGATCAGTTTCAGTTCAGTGCCGACAGCTGTCTATGACAGCTGAGAAGCACAGTTAGGGGGGCAGGGATCCTTGCACTCCGTCCCTGCACCCACAGCGCTGTGATTGGTCGGTCAATCTGACAGACCAAACACAGCAGTGATCAGCAAGAGAAGCAGAAATTTGAGCTTCTCCTTGCCTGATCAGTGTAGGAGCCCAGCGCTGCAGTGGCTGAGCTTCCTGCACTGACAGCTAGGAGCGGAGCCCCCACCACCCCTGGCTGTTAACCCCCTCACTGCTGCGATCGAGCGTGATAGCAGTGTTCAGAGAGGGAGGCAGAGGGTAGGGGGCTCCCTCTGCCTCAGGTCGGTGTCCCTGCGATGTAATCACGGGGCCCGACCTGTGCCATGATGACCCGGAGGTGTCATGACAACCTCCGGGTCATTTACCTACGGAGAGCTGGTGAGATCATGCTCGCAGCATGGTGTCAGCAGCTCTCAGCATTGGTATAATGCATTACAATGCTGGAGCATTGTAATGTATTATACCTAAAGTGAAAGCGAAAGTGAAAGTCCCAGAAAGGGACAAGGTAAAAAAAAAAACATTTAAAAAAAAAAATGTAAAAAAAATTATTAAAAAATAATATAAAAAATTCCCTAAAAATTACACATTTTTATGTAAAAAAAATGAAACAAACAAAAAAAATACACATGTTTGGTATCACCACGTCCGTAAAAATCCCATCTATAAAAGTATCACCCTAGTTAACCCGTTCAGTGAA
Organism: Dendrobates tinctorius; assembly: GCF_039654945.1. Lineage (NCBI taxonomy): Eukaryota > Metazoa > Chordata > Amphibia > Anura > Dendrobatidae > Dendrobates > Dendrobates tinctorius. The sequence goes on from NW_027361679.1 coordinate 26,942,123, forward strand.
CGCCGTAAAAAAAAACGCAAAAAAGTAGCAAATTATACTTTTTCCAAGCAGTATCATCATACCGCTTGGAAAAAGTGCAATAACACGCGATCAAAAAGACAAATATAAATAAACATGGTACCGCTGAAAACGTCATCTTGTCCCGCAAAAAACGAGCCACTATACAGCATCATCAGCAAAAAAATAAAAAAGTTATAGCTCACAGAATAAATCGATGCAAAAATATTTTTTCTATAAAAGTTTTTGTGGAAAAAATATGATTTTTTTTAATTTTACGGCTCTACGTTATAACCTTCTGTGTAGCCCTTGGGGGTTCAAAGTGCTCAACACACATTTAGATAAGTTCCTTGGGGGGGTCTAGTTTTCAAAATGGGGTCACTTATGGGGGGTTTCCACTGTTTAGGTACATCAGGGGCTCTCCAAACGCGACATGGCGTCCGCTCTCGATTCCAGCCAATTTGACATTCAAAATCTCAAATGATGCTCCTTCCATTCTGAGCACTGCCGTGCGCCTAAAGATTGATCTTCCTCCACACATGGAGTATCAGTGTACTCAGGAGAAATTGCACAACAAATATTGTGGTTCATTTTCTCCTGATACCCTTGACAAAATAAAAAAAATTGTGTCCAAATAAAAATTTTTGGGAAAAAAAGTTAAATGTTCATTTTTTCCTTCCACATGGCTTCAATTCTTTTGAAGTACCTAAACGGTTAATAAACTTCTTGAATGTGGTTTTGAACACCTTGAGGGGTGCAGTTTTTAGAATGGTGTCACTTTGGGGTATTTTTTGTTATATTGACCCCCCAAACTCACTTCAAATGTGAGGCGGTCCCAAAAAAAATGGTTTTGTAAATTTTGTTGGAAAAATGAGAAATCGCTGGTCAACTTCTAACCCTTATAACTTCCTAAGAAAAAAAAATTTTGGTTCCAAATTTGTGCTGATGTAAAGTAGACATGTGGGAAATGTTATTTATTAACTATTTTTTGTGACATATCTCTCTGATTTAAGGGCATAAAAATTAAAAGTTTGAAAATTGCAAAATTTTTGCCATATTTCCATTTTTTTCATAAATAAACGCAAGTCATATCGAAGAAATTTTACCACTAACATGAAGTACAATATGTCACGAAAAAACAATCTCAGAATCAGCAGGATACATTGAAGCGTTCCAGAGTTATAACCACATAAAGTGACAGTGGTCCGATTTCAAAATTAAGGCCTGGTCTTTAACCTACAAAATGGCTTGGTCGTTAAGGGGTTAAAGGGAACCTGTCAGGTCCCCCATGCCCTCCAACCCAGCAGCATTCACCTATATATGAGCAAATTCCCTGCCTAACCAGCCCTTTATAACATTACTGAGTGAACACAAGGTATAAAAAAGCATTTATAATGTCCCCATTTCTTTTGCTAATGAGGGCTTTGACTAGTTAATGGAGCGTCAGTTGCCCCAGAATAATCAGCCCTCTTTCCACGTTATCACTCCCCTGTGGGCGTGATAGCATAATTTGCACAACGCCGCTCCTGCAAATCTCGAGCATGCGCTCCGCTCATTCTGGCAGCGTCACTGCATCTCTGAAGCCAGGTGTACCTTTATTGGCTTCAGAGGCAAGCACTGTACATGACCAGTAGGTATCTTCTAAATTCTGGACATGTGCAGTGCTCGCCTCTGAAGCTGGGAAGAGTACACCTGGCTTCAGAGACGCAGAGACAATGCCAGAATGAGTGAAGTGCAGCTGCAAGATTTTCAGAAACAGTGATGACGATGCTCGTGCAAATTATGTTCTCACGCCTACAGTGGTGTTATAACATGGAAAGATGGCTGTCTACTCTGGGACAACAAACGCCCCATTGACTAGACAAAGGCCTGATTAGCATAGCTAACAGGAACATTATAAAGGCTTTTTATTATCATTGTTTATATTGTTTTCACTCAATAATGTTATACAGGGCTGGTTAGACGGGAATTTGCTCATACATATGTGAATGCTGCTGGGTTGGAGGGCATGTAGGACCTGACAGGTTACTTTAATCTTCAGTTAAATAGCATTAAAATAATCCCTGCCTTAAAGGAAGCATGGCTTCCTGGAGATAATGTACTCATATCCTACCCTGTAGCCGATTGCTTTCGGTAATTGGGGCGGTGCTGTGAGTGGCTACGGTTAATACGATCCCATCCACAAGGTCACTAATAAAGAGATTAAAAGAATCGGTCCTAGCACAGATCCCTGCGTTACCCCACTGCTGACTATATCTCATTTAGAGAATGTACCATTTATGATGAATATTTCCTGTCTTTTAGCTAGTTCCTTCCCATCTGCAAATAGTTTCCCCCAGTCCTTGCCTCTGTAGATTCAGTATAAAGCTGTTATGTGGAACAGTATCAAATGACTCCTCATACAAACCCAACATGTTGGTTAGACACAACCTACCATATTTTTCGCACCATAAGACGCACTTTTTTCCCCCAAAATGTGGGAAGAAAATGGGGTATGCGTCTTATGGTGCGAATGCAGGCTTTCTGTCCACGGTGAGCGCATCACCGGTTTACCTTCAGCCATCTTCCTGAAGCCGTGGGCCTCCGGTGGCCATTTACCTGAAGCCTCAGACGGCCCACAGCTTCAGGAAGATGGCCACAGGGAAACTGGTGATGTGGTCGCTGTGGACACCAGACAGCAGCGAGGACACCAGACAGCAGCGAGGACACCGGACAGCAGTGTGGACACTTTCCTGCCACCGGCATCTTGAGGAAGGGACCCTGCTCCGGTGCTCTGCCTCACCGCCGACATCGGACCCACAGCATCGCACCCCGGGACTTCAGCATTGCCCCACTTCTGCCGCCGCTGGCTTCCTGAGGAAGGAACCATGCCTCCTGTGACCCCGCTGTACCAGCACCAGCCCTCAGGTAAGATACCTTAAATTCGGACAATAAGACTGACCTCCATCTAGTAGTATTTCCTTAAACATTCCCCATTTATGTCCAATATCTTCAATTACCATGACTTAGTCCCAGTCAAAACGATTAAGCTCCTCCCTTAATTTGTTGAAATCAGCTTTTCTAAAGTTTCAAGTTTTTGTATTTTCTGTTATAAATGTTGCATTTTCGCCTTAACAAATTTCTGCTCTTTTTTCACTACATAAATAAAAGAAAAACTGCATGTTTGGTATCTATGTAATCATACTGATCTGTAGAATAGTATTGCCGGGTAATTTTTACAGTAAAATCAAAGCTGTAAATAAAAAACTCACAAAACAATTGCAGAATTGCACTTTTTTTTTGCTATTTCACTACCCTTTTTTTCCTACTTTCCAGTACATCATGTGATAAAATAAATGGAGTAATTCAAAGGAACCACTTCCCCTGCAAAAAAAGAAGTCCTCACATGGCTATCCATTTCCCATACCAAGGGCCTACTAGCCACTAGATCATTATTGGAAACTTCCAATATGTCAATGAAAGCTATCCAACTCTGTCTGGACCTTCTCACACTAGTATTGTATGAGAATTTCTTTTTATTTGAGGACACCTACTATGTTCAATTACGTGGGACCGCGATGGGGGTCTAACGTTACGCTGGCTTATGCCAACGCTTTTATGCACGCATTTGAGGAGAATTACATATACCCAATTGAGATTTTCAGGGAATCTATCAGATGCTATCATCGGTACATCGCTGATATTTTTTTCATCTGGACAGGCCCTCCCGATGCTTTACAATCTTTTCATACCTATCGGAACACACTAGATCCAGACCTCCAGTTCACGATCCATTACGATACCAATTCTATTCCTTTCCTAGATACTATGGTACAAAAGGACTCTCAGGGTAATCTCACCACCGATTTATATACTAAACCGACAGATTGCAACGGTCTCTTGCACTACTCTCGTCGTCACCCAAAATCCACTAAGAATAGCCTTCCCAGGTCCCAATTCACACGGGTTTCTAGAATTGTTACCAACTCTGATTTACTTTCGATCCGTTTAGATGAGATTTGCTCTAAATTCAAGGAGAGAAATTACCCATCCAAACTTCTTGAACAAGAGAAGTTACGAATCTTCAACCCTCCAGCTCCTGACTTAGCTATCTCCAATAAAGAAAGGGTTCCCATACCCATCACTGATGCCTAAGATACATTCCATCATCCGCAAACATTGGTCACGTCTTTCCAAAGCATACCCCAACATTGAGGCATTCGCCACACCTGCCCTAATGTGTAATAGGAGAGCGCCTAACATTAAGGACAAGCTGGTACGAGCTGACATTGGGAGTAAACACCCTGGTTCTACACAACGCCATCTAGCCACACGCCGATAAGGCACTTTTCCTTGCCTCAGTTGTGCTTCTTGCTCTAACATCATTAAGGCAGACACTGTCACTCACCCACGTGCAGGAAAATCATTTCCCATTCTTGGTTACTACACTTGCGATTCAAATTTTGTAGTTTATGCTATCAAATGCCCTTGTGGCCTCCTGTACGTGGGTGAGACAACACAACATGTGAAAGGCAGGATCGCAAGCCACAAATCGACCATACGTTGTGGCAAAGTCTGGTTACCCCTACTGGACCACTTTGGTAAATACAAACATACGGTTGCACAACTAAAATACCAGGTTATCGAGCAAGTACCCAAACCCAGGAGGAATGGCGACCATGTCAGACTATTGAAATTGAGAGAGACATACTGGATTCATAAATTGGATACCTTATCCCCAAAGGGCTTAAATAGGGAAATCAATTGGCTTCTATAATTAATAATTTTATGTCTATTAATTTTCAGACAGGTTGATGGTCTTCGATAACTGGTGAGTTTTACCACTAAAAAATTTTTTCAGCATTTTTTTCATTTATTTTTTGATTTTTTTCTTATCATTTTTCATTTACATATTATTTATAATTTTTCATTTATTATTAATTTTTCATCCATTTGATTCTTACTTGCTCTCAGCCATTTTTCTTTTACAGCAGTCTCAAACAACCCCCCACCTTGCTGGTTACCATCTATTATTTACTTATTTAATTTTTATTTTGTATTTATCTAAAAAATTCATTAATTTCTCTTTTTCCTAATTTTTCCATCGAACCTACATGTAACTTTATTTCACTATAGCCACCTCTAGTCCAATTATAGATTATATCTAGTCCCTATTTATTGCTCTATGCCTAACCTAGTAGCCCATTATAAACCTGCATTCCTTTTATTCCATTTATTTGTACCCATAGCCAGCTATTGTTCAAGTCTGCCCCTTTTAGTGCGCCTGACTTTGCCCTCTGCCAGCGCTTAATAATCTGCAGTATTCCTAGTTATTTAATGTCCCGCTATTGTTAGGTGTCCAAGTCTTTATCTACGCCCCCTTCTCCCTGGCAACTACATTACAAACAAAGATGGCAATCACAGCCGCTACCACGCATGCACGGTCTCATTACTCACTATAGCGCCGTGTCACTTCTGGGCCGGATGACGCACTTCCGTTCCGGCGGTACACGGCGTGGGCTTTTAAGGCTGGAGGTGCCCCACTTCTACACACCAACGCCTCCAGAGGACGGGGCAGGGCGCGGGAGCGCCTCCTCCGTCTTATGACCCACACCACCCTGGGCAGTACCGCAGGTAACTGGCGCAACTATATACTATATCCACCTTTCTGTCATTTACTGTAGTGGGGTTACCTAGCGTGCCGTTTCTGATCCATACAGGCCCTAAGCTTTCCACCACGGCCACTGCAACCTCTGCCTGGCCCCCTGGCAATCCCCCAGGTAACTATTGCAGCACTATATTATACCCTCATTTCTGCCATTAACACCATATGAAATTACATAGAGTGCCGTACTGGTTTATTTAGGCTCAAAGCTACTTACTACGGCCATTGCAGCCTCTGTCAGGCCTTATCCTCATATTCCAGCTACATCTCGTATTGTATTGCCCTCTTACTGTCATACTTACCTATATACTCAGGGTACATTTCACAGTGCATTGCCCAGGATCTTTCTGCTATATAGTTACCGATATACTTAATATCTATGCTTACTATTTTCTCTAGCTCCTGGGGACACCCTAAGGGGATTCACATTTATTATAAGTGCCACATCTCTGATACTGCAGTTACCAAGGTAACACAATTTTATCTCTTGTCTCTTCTTCCTTGTGTTCTTGCTTACAGCATTTCTTGATTAATACAATATATTTTACGTTTCATAATATATGTTGCTGTATTTTTTAATATATTTGAATATTTACAAATCCTGGATTTTTGTCGCTAGAATCCTCGTTTAAACCTTGGTTTCCCCTCCTCTTGAATGAACAGTCCTTTTAATGTACATAATCATTCTGTATATACTGTTTTTATGTATTAGTCATATGTATATTAATATATTGTCTTATAAGTTGTCTTACACTGTCTTCTCTTTATTTTTGTAGTACCCCATGACTAAGATCCGGGAGGATCGAAACGTTGGGTATCTAGGCTGTGTAAACTAATTTTTCTGTTTTGGCACATTTTCTGTGGACTGGATGTTTTTGAATAAAATTCACGAATTTTGCATAGTATCCAACAAAAGTGTGCAGTGAATTATATTTCTTGTGCATATCTGGGTCCTACGTGGTCCATTTGACCAGCACCTAGCCCCTTTAATGACCTGAGTGCCCGCCATCCTACCATTAGTCCAGATTGAAATCTCAGCGACAATCGGCATTGCCCCACTTCTGCCGCCGCTGGCTTTCTGAGGAAGGGACCATGCCTCCTGTGACTCCGCTGTACCACCACCAGCCCTCTGGTAAGATACCTTAAATTCGGACAATAAGACGGACCTCCATCTCATAAAAATCTTTTTTTCTGCTATTTTCCACCCCAAAATTTGGGGTGCGTCTTATGGTCCGGTGCGTCTTATGGTCCAGAAAATACATCTCATCTTTCTTATCTTCCATACTGGTTTTCAGTTATTATATTATTCTCTGCAATATATCTCTGAAGATCATCTCTTAGAATTCAGAAATTTTGCACACTACTGATGTCAGGCTTACCGGATGGTAGTTGCCTTGCTCCACCTTCTTATCTTTATTAAACATCGGTACCACATGAGCCATCCTCCAATCCTGTGGCACCACCCCTGTTACAAGAGAGTCTAAGAATGTGAGATACAGCGGTCTGTCAATTATTGAGTTAAATTCCCTCAGTAAACATGGATGAATGCCATCTGGTCTGGCGGATTTGTCAATGTTTAATTTGCTCAGACACAGGAATACTCGTTTTTGTGTTAAACTAGTTATATCAGGTTGGGAATTTTGATTATTGCCTTGTGGAATGATCCCTGGAACAGACAGTTCATTGGTGAACACAGATGAAAAGTACCTACTGTATTTAATATTTCAGTCTTTTCTTTGACCTTTATAATTATCTTGTTGTAATCATCTTTTAAGGGGCCTATACCATACTTTTTTTATATATTTGGCATTGATGTGTATATTTACATTTTTGTGGGATTTATTTTAATGTTGCTGGCAATTTGTTTCCCTGTGGAAAACTTTGCTAGCTTGATTTATTTTTTTTACATTTTTTATTGAGATTTTTAATCTTTATAGTCATGAAATGCTATTTCTGTATTCTCGTCCTTCAAGATTTTGCCTGCCTTTTGTTTTCGTATAATTAAATTTTGTACTGTCTTATTTTTCCATAAAGGTTTCTTTTTATTCGTGGATATTTTATTACCAGAGGGTATGTTTTCTACAGGATTCTAGTAGTATTTTCTTAAACATACCCCATTTATGTCCAATATCTACAATTACCATGACTAAAGGGCCCTTTACACATAGAGATATCGCTAAAGTGTCACCGATTTTGTGATGCAGCAGTGATATCACTAGCGATATCGCTACATGTGATACTCACCTCCGACCGCCCCCCCACTGGTTATCGCTGATCACGCGAGATCGGCCTGGTCCATTTCTCATCAGATTCCTGCTGGGCTTCCTGCTGGCGCCGATGAGCGAGCCATGGACGCAGGCGGAAGATGGTCTCTCTCGCCACGTCTGACAGGTCAGTACGACCACCAACCGCTGCTGCATCGCTAGTGAGATCTGCCTGTGTGGCAGCTCACTAGCGACCATTTAGTGATGCACCAGTGATCCTGACCGGGTCATATCGTGGTCGGGATCGCTGGTGCATCACTAAAATGTAACGGGGCCTTTAGTCCCAGTCAAAACGATTAAGCTCCTCCCTTAATTTGTTGAAATCAGCTTTTCTAAAGTTCCAAGTTTTTGCATTTTCTGTTATAAATGTTGCATTTCCGCTTTAACAAATTTCTGCTATTTTTTCACTACATAAATAAAAGAAAAACTCTGCATGTTTGGTATCTATGTAATCATACTGATCTGTAGAATCTTATTGCCAGGTCATTTTTACAGTAAAATTAAAGCTGCAAATAAAAAACTCACAAAACAATTGCAGAATTGCACTTTTTTTCTATTTCACCACAGTAAGAATTTTGTTCCCATTTTTCAGTACATCATGTGATAAAATATTTACATTTAGTGCTAATTTTTATGGTATTTTCCAAGGGGCGTTGGTTCTCACAGGGGAAAACTGCAGAGCAGCCTAAATACACCCCCCCTCAGGATCGTGTGAGCTATGCCCCATTGGTAAAGACTAGCACTAAATTAGCACTAAATTGAAAGGTCAATATTTTGGAATTATATGGTTGATTTTTAAAAAAAGCAATTTTCATGGGATCAGTTGGAATATAGTAATATCAAAAACTGCCCACTTTTGACTTGATACAGGAAAGATGTATATCTTTGTACCGTGTTAGCCAGTAGATAGAAAAATATTCAGACCTGAGAGTCCTCAGTGGTTGATACCTTTTCATGGCTAACTGAAAAGATGGTAACACATTGCAAGCTTTTGAGACTACTCAGGTCTCTTCATCAGGCATTGACTAATACAAAATCTGAAGAGTCACATATTTATGCACAACACAGCACAGAAAAAATGTAATAGATAAGACAAGTGACGTGAAGCAGAACTATCATTATGGGAGAGGGAGAAGCATAAATATTGGACCAGTTCATAGATAAGGAGTCTGGATGTTTTATTGTCCTCTGATTGGGGTCTCCTAATGTGTTGTGATGCCCCCATGAGGTCTTCAAAGTAATTGTGGGTGAGGATGAATTTTATAAGTTTCACCGCAGCATCAGCATCAGTCCCTGTGTTTTCCATAAAGAATTTGCAGGCATCCTGGTGTGGAATATTAGAGTACAAATATTCCACATCCATGGTGGCCAGGATGGTTTCTTCTGGTAGAGGACCTATTGCTGCTAGTTTATTCAATAGGTCAGTTGTGTCCTGAATGTAGCTGGGTGTATCACCCACAATTACTTTGAATTTGACAATAAGATCTATCTACAGGAGATTGGCACAACTATGGGAAGTAAAATGGCTCCACAATATGCAAATCTTTTCATGGCCAAGCTTGATAGCGACTTTTTGTCCTCATGTCCCAACAGGCCTCTTGCCTACTACCGCTTCATTGATGATATTTTAATCATCTGGACGGAGTCTGAGCAACAGCTAAAGACGTTCCACGAACAGTTTAATCAATTTCATCCCACCATCAACTTAACACTCAACTACTCCACCACTGAGAATAACTTTTTGGACACCATCATTAAGCTAAAAAACAATGAAATAGAGACATCCCTGTATCAGAAGCCAATCGTCCGTCCAACATACCTTAAATGGGACAGTTTCCATGCAAAACATATAAAGAACTCTATTATCTATAGCCAAGCCATCTGATACAATCGTATATGTTCCAACCCCATGGATAGAGACAATCACCTTGGTCGCCTCAAAAAGACCTTTTTGAATCAGGGCTACCATCCAAGAACAATTGAAAACAAAATTACAAGAGCCACCAGAATGTGAAGGAATCACCTGCTACATTACAAAGCTAAAGAAGAAAATAACCAGGTGCCTCTAGTAGTCACCTACAACCCAAATCTGGAAGTGCTAAGGGGAACTGCACGGAAATTGCAACCTTTACTACAAAAAGATGCCTGATTACAATCCATTTTTTCCAGACCCCCCATTACTGTGCTTTAGGCAGCCCCCAAATCTAAGAAGCATCATTGTCAGAAGCTCCTTGTCCTCTCCAACAGCTGCAGGAACCTTTCCTTGAAACCAGAAAAACATGTAAAACCTGTCCATTTATAATGACCACAGACAAGATAAAGATCCCCAATTCACATCAGGACTACATGATCCCAGGTACTTTCAGCTGCATCACATCTAATGAGGTGTACTTAATTATTTGTACTAAATGTCCAACTGGGGGTCTGTATGTGGGGGAGACAGGGCAAAAGCTTAGAACAAGGATGAATTATCATCGTCACACAATAAGAGAAAAAAGAATGAATCTACCTGTGGCAAAACATTTTTGTATGCCTGATCACAATACCATGGATATGAAATTACTGGTATTGAAAAGTAACTTCACATCTCAGAGAGGGAGAAGAGTCTGGGAGTACAAGCTCATGATGACCTTTGACACTCTCAAAGCTGGAATAAATGTGTCACATGGATTTATGTCTTTTTACATCAATTAAGGAATTTGCTCCTAATACCTTGTGGTGGCTTCATAACACATTAGGAGACTCCAATCAGAGGACAATAAAACATCCAGACTCCTTATCTATGAACTGGTCCAATATTTATGCTTCTCCCTCTCCCATAATGATAGTTCTGCTTCACGTCACTTGTCTTATCTATTGCATTTTTTCTGTGCTGTGTTGTTCATAAATATGTGACTCTTCAGATTTTGTATTAGTCAATGCCTGATGAAGAGACCTGAGTAGTGTCGAAAGCTTGCAATGTGTTACCATCTTTTCAGTTAGCCATTAAAAGCTATCAACTACTGAGGACTCTCAATTCTGAATATTCTTCACTTTTGACTTGGTGATCTTTCACGAAAACATCTAATTATTGAACTTCTCATCTCTCATTTCTCATGAGAAATTCTCATTTCTCATCCAGTATGGTGATCTACTTATCAGTTTTTGACATCACTAACCTTGACTTCATACTGCTGTTACTATTCAGACATATCGCAAACTGTCACACAGGTTGTAATTTATTGATAACTTCTGTACCATCAATATGAGCAATACCTAAAATGTTACTTGCCAAAAAATGCCATAAATTATGTTGTCATCCTTTCCCTTTCTGGACCCTAGGAATAAATAAACTGGTTAAGAGTCAGTATTGTATTGAGTTGTCAAAGCTAAATCCAATTCATAAGATTTTATTTGCCACAGGAATTTGTTTTGGCTAGCCGTCAGTTTTAAGATCTGCTGGTTCACTCGAAGGTCGAGGAACATTTACAAAGAGAGCCTTGAATATCAATCCTTGATATTTGGAGAGGCAGCAAACATTTACACTTTTCTTTTTCTTAGTCCACATGATTTTTTTTATCTCCTGAGTGCTTGGACTTCTAGCCTATCCGTGAGATTTTGTTTTACATTGTTTTGATGATATTATATAAGCTGGAAACCTGATCCTATCCAGCTAGCAAAGATGCTAAGAAAAGAAACAAAACCTTTGATTCATGATGTAGTCTGTCTTTGCAATTCCAATATTATGTCGATATGGGCATCAAGTCAAGTGGGGCAAACACGATGTCATACACACATAATCATATATCTAGGTAGACTTTTTGTCTTTCTTGCAGGGTCAACTGAAACTTAATGAAATAGAAATGTTCAGACCCTAATGCCTCTTTCAGGCCATTTTTTTCTGAGGTTTAGTTAATTAAAAATTTTTCCCCCTAAAATATATATTCTGGTCATTTATTCAATTCCAGATCAGAATAGAGATGAACAAAAATGTTCAAACTACCCTGTCCAGGGTCCAGTTTGGTCCAGGGCAGCCAGAACAGAACATTGTTCACATTTACTCTGGAAATCTTCTACCCAGGACCCTGATAGCATCTGTCACTTACTATGACTTTGTGATATCATGACGTGAATAGTACCCTGGTCCAGCTCCAATAAAAAAACGAACTGATACCAGTTCACGGTGATTACAATGTATTTGCTCAGCTCTAGATCAGAACAATTCCTCTTTCCAGAGCTGCCATTAGGATTGTCTAGGCTCATACAGTCAAGGAGTGTGGATCTTCTTAAAGGGAAGGTGTCATGTTTTTTCATAATTTAATGTAAAAAAGAAAATAGTATAAAAAGATATTGTCCCCTAAGCTTGACTCAGTGGTGTGTATGTTTTTTTTTTACTGTATTAATGCAGCCACTGGGGGCTGCCATCTTACCTCTCTGGCTGCTGAACGACACTTTCCATGCTCATTTACGGCAGTCCCTGGGCATAAGACACAAGAGTTGGCTGCTGACCCCTAACTGTATCATTGCAGCAGCATGAGCTCTGAACTGGGCACGCTTCTGTGGGCAGCTCAATTCACAGCTGTAGGTGTGGCCAGGCGCCATTTTATTAGAGCCCAGTGCTTTCCTTTTAGCTCCATTTACACTCTATTGCAAGCCCTGTTATGCCGGATGCAGGGCTTGGATGTTCACTCTGCACATACCAGCTGCAGGAGAGGATACAGGAAAAGCTCCTGGAGACCAAGCTGCTCTTGCAAAACACTTGGCCATCTGCTGGACATCTAATCCTCTCCTGTGTGATACTGTCTGCTGAGCTGTGTATCTAATCCTATCCTGTGTGATACTGTTTGCTGAGCTGTGTATCTAATCCTATCCTGTGTGATACTGACTGCTGAGCTGTGTATCTAATCTTATCCTGTGTGATACTGTCTGCTGAGCCATGTATCTAATCATATCCTGTGTGATACTGACTGCTAAGCTGTGTATCTAATCCTATCCTGTGTGATACAGTCTGTTGCGCTGTGTATCTAATCCTATCCTGTGTGATACTGACTGCTGAGCCGTGTATCTAATCCTATCCTGTGTAAAACAGTCTGCTGAGCCGTGTATCTAATCCTATCCTGTGTGATACAGTCTGCTGCGCTGTGTATCTAATCCTCTTGTGTGATACTGACTGCTGAGCCATGTATCTAATCCTCTCCTGTGTGATACTGTCTGCTGATCCGTGCATCTAATCATATCCTGTGTGAGACAGTCTGCTGAGCTGTGTATCTAATCCTCTCCTGTGTGATGCTGTCTGCTGAGCTGTGTATCTAATCCTATCCTGTGTGATACTGACTGCTGAGCCGTGTATCTAATCCTATCCTGTGTGATACTGTCTGCTGAGCCATGTATCTAATCATATCCTGTGTGATACTGACTGCTGAGCTGTGTATCTATTCCTAACCTGTGTCATACTGACTGCTGAGCTGTGTATCTAATCCTATCCTGTGTGATACTGACTGCTGAGCTGTGTATCTATTCCTATCCTGTGTGATACTGTCTGCTGAGCCGTGTATCTAATACTATTCTGTGTGATACTGTGTGCTGAGCTGTGTATCTAATCCTATCCTGTGTGATACTGACTGCTGAGCCGTGTATCTAATCCTATCCCGTGTGATACTGACTGCTGAGCCGTGTATCTAATCCTATCCTGTGTGATACTGATTGCCGAGCCGTGTATCTAATCCTCTGCCATGTGATACTGCTCTCCTGAAATACTCTGTACTGCTGTCACCCTGCTGGTTTTATGTGTGATCTATATGGTGGTATTATGTGTGAACTATATGGCGGTATTATGTGTTAAGTATATGGCGGTATTATGTGTGATCTATATGGCGGTACTATGTGTGAACACTATGGCAGTATTATCTGCTAAAAGGGGACCCATTCTAGGGTGGTTTTGGCTGAGCACCTGCACACGGGTCAGGGGTAATAGGTGCAGTCAGGGGAGGGCTGGTGAGGCAGCTGAAGAGAGGGGCCTCATTTTTATCATTAATGTCTGGCTACATTTCCCCCAGCCTGCTTCCCAGCGTCAGCCCAGACTGCGCCTGTCGCCTCGATTTCACACATCGCCAGGACAGGATCTGAGGCGGGGAATGGGGTCTTTGCATGCAAAGTCTGGATCAGAACAGGCCATCAATCAGCAGAAATGTTTCCTGGATTTCCGTGGTGCTGTCACCCTGCTCCTCCCCCATACATCTCCCTCTGTGACCTCCCCCATAGACCAGCACACTGCTCTCCTGAAATACTCTGTGCTGCTGTCACCCTGCTCCCAGAATCCTTGCTGCCTACCATCCTCGGTGACCGAAGACCCCATTCCTCTCCTCAGATCCTGTCCTGGCGATGTGTGAAAGCGAGGCGACAGGGCCTGATATATGGTGGAAGGAGCAGGGTGACAGCGGCACAGAGTATTTCAGGAGAGCAGTGTGCTGGTCTATGGGGGGCACCCTGTTCGGTGCCAGGGATTGTACATAGAGCGCTGTCTTTTATACACATGGATGGACCATCTGCATGTCTGCTCCACATAAATCCTGGAAACATTTCTGCTGATTGATGGCCTGTTCTGATCCAGACTTTGTATGCAAAGACAGTAACTTTGCAGGCCCCATCAAAATGGCTGCTCACTGTGTTCCTAAATGTCATCCTCTCTTTTCCCTTAGCAAACACCCAGAAGGGGAGGAGAGGAGTGACATCACACCCATGTCAGCAGATTCCACCCATAATTACTGCAGGGCAGTAATGTGAGCTAGTTGTACACTAGGTTTTTGTGCCAAATTTCAGTAGCTGCTCCCCCTAGTGTTAACAAGGGGAAATGCCAAACTTTTTAAAATTATTTTTCATATTTTGCAAAATTAAAAACAAATGATAATATTTTTTAAGAAAATGTAAACATTAATTCTTTACATTTTTTCAATTGCTGAAAATTTTTTTGGATGGCACCTTCCCTATAAGGTCCCGTTTCACTTAGCAACGCACCAGCGATCCTGACAATGATATGACCTGGTAAGGATCGCTGGTGCGTTGCTAAATGGTTGCTAGTAAGCTGGCAAACAGGCCGATCTCTTCAGTGACGCAGCAACGACCCAGCGATCCGTATAACGACCTCGCCGGTCGTTGGTACCTTGTCACACAGCAGCTTTTCAGACGATTCACGCCTGCGTCCCTGTGTTCTGCGTCACCAATGAGGTCGCTCGTCGGCATCAAACACAGCGATGCGCGCTGGCCAGCGGGATGCCGATAACGAAAAAATGTCCCAGGACATTCGAGCACGATCAGCGATATCCAGCGGGGGGCCGTTCGCTGCTGCGTGTCACATGTAGCGAGATCGCTGGCGAGATCGCTGTTGCGTCACAAAATCGGTGACGCTTCAGCGATCTCGCTAGTGATCTCGCTATGTGGGAAGGGGGCTTAATACTACCATTGTCATGAAGGGGTGGACAGGGAAGTGGAAATACCACATAGTGACAATGCTTAATGACTGATACCAGGGTAGACACATATCTTATGTGGCAGATTACTGATAGCTAGGGTCAATGCCAAAAGTCAAGGAGAAAATGCTAGGCAGTAAGGCTCTGTAGGGGAGGAGGACCAGTGGAGAATAGCAAAAGGGATTTCTATTGATCCCAAGAGCAGAGCATTGGTCAAACATGTTCTATTCATTATCATTCAAAAAAATGTCCAAAGGAGGGTTAAGTGCTAGACACTCAAAATATAATTGAAAGATATACTACCTCTAGCAGCTGGGGTTATGCTGTTTTGAGATACAAAGTGATTCCAACAAAGTATTAATAAAATATTGATTTTATTGATATAACAAAGATCTTTCTAATGATCTTTTTACTCTTAGACCTGTGACGGGGACAAGGGGGCATCCTCTACGTCTGGAGGAAAGAAGGTTTAAGCATACTCACAGACGCGGATTCTTTACGGTAAGAGCAGTGAGACTATGGAACTCTCTGCCATATGATGTTGTAATGAGTGATTCCCTACTAAAATTTAAGAAGGGACTGGATACTTTTCTTGAAAAGTATAATATTACAGGTTATATACACTAGTTTCCTTAACCCCTTCACTACCAAGGGTGGTTTGCACGTTAACTACCGGGCCAATTTTTACAATTCTGACCACTGTCCCTTTATGAGGTAATAACTCTGAAACGCTTCCATGAATCCCGGTGATTCTGACATGGTTTTCTCGTGACATATTGTACTTCATGTTAGTGGTAAAATTTCATTCATATAACTTGCGTTTATTTGTGAGAAAAATGGAAATTTGGCGAAAATTTTGAAAATTCCGCAATTTTCCAACTTTGAATTTTTATGCCCTTAAATCATAGCACACAAAAAAGTTAATAAGTAACATTTGCCACATGTTTACTTTACATCAGCACAATTTTGGAACCAAAATTTTTATTTGTTTGTCATTTTTGCAACACCATTTTATTTTTACGGACCACATCACATTTGAAGCCACTTTGAGGGGTCTATATGATAGAAAATACCCAAAAGTGACACCATTCTAAAAACTGCACCCCTTAAGGTGCTTAAAACCACATTCAAGGAGTTTATTAACCCTTCAGGTGCGTCACAGGAATTTTTTGAATATTTAAAAAAAATTAACATTTAACTTTTTTCACAAAAAATTACTTCAGGTTCAATTTTTTTTATTTTACCAAGTGTAACAGGAGAAATTGGACTGCAAAAATTATTGTGCAATTTGTCCTGAGCACGCTGATACCTGATATGTGGGTGGGAACCACTGTTTTGGCGCATGGCAGAGCTCAGAAGGGAAGGAGCGCCGTTTGACTTTTTCAATGCAAAATTGGCTGGAATTCTGATCGGACGCCATGTCGCATTTGGAGAGCCCCTGATGTACCTAAACAGTGGAAACCCCCCACATGTGACCCCATTTTTGAAACTAGACCCCCTATGGAACTTATCTAGATATGTGGTGAGAGCTTTGAACCCACAAGGGCTTCACAGAAGTTTATAATGTACAGCGGTACAATTAAAAAATCATATTTTTTCCACAAAATGATCTTTTCACTCCCAATTTTTATTTTCCCAAGGGTAACAGGACCCTAAAAGTTATTGTGCAATTTGTCCGGAGTACGCTGATACCCCATATGTGGGTGCAAATGACTATTTGGGCACATGGCAGAGCTCGGAAGGCAAGCAGCGCCATTTGACTTTTTTGGCTGGAATTGAGATCGGACACCATGTCGCGTTTGGAAATCCCCTGATGTACCAAAACAGTGGAAACCCCCCACAAATGACCCCATTTTGGAAACTAGACCCCCCAAGGAACTTATCTAGATGTGTGGTGAGAACTTTGAATCCCCAAGTGCTTCACAGAAGTTTATAACGCCCAAGTGTGAAAATAACAAAAACATTTTTTTCCACAAAAATGATATTTTTGCCTCAAAATTTTTATTTTCCTAAGGGCAACAGGAGAAATAGGACCCCAAAAGTTGTTTTGCAAATTGTCCTGAGTAGGCTGATACCCCATATGAGGGGGTAAAACACTGTTTGGGTGCATGGCAGAGCTTGGAAGGGAAGGTGCACCATTTGACTTTTTCAACACAGAATTGGCTGGAATTGAGATCAGACGCCATGTTGCGTTTGGAGAGCACCTGATGTGCGCAAATAGTGGAAATCCCCAATTCTAACCCTAACCCTAGCCCTAACCCTAGCCCTAACCCTAACCCTAGCCCTAACCCTAACCCTAACCCTAGCCCTAGCCCTAACCCTAATGGGAAAATGGAAATAAATACATTTTTTTAATTTTATTATTTTTCCCTAACTAAGGGGGTGATAACGGGGGGTTTGATTTACTATTTATGGCGGTTTTTATGTTTGGCAGCTGTCGCACGCTAAAAGACGCTTTTTATTGTAAAAATAGTTTTTGCATCACCACATATTGAGAGCTATAATTTTTCCATATTTTGACCCACCGAGTCATGTGAGGTCTTATTTTTTGCGGGACGAGTTGACGCTTTTATTGGTATCATGTTCGGGCATGTGACATTTTTTGATCGCTTTTTATTTCGTTTTTTGGGACTCAGAATGAACAAAAACCAGCGTTTCATGAATTTCTTTTGGGTGGTGCGTTTACGCCGTTCCGGGTGCGGTAAAATTTATAAGGCGGTTTTATTCTTCGGGTCAGTACGGTTACAGCGATACCTCATTTAGGTCATTTTTTTATGTTTTGGCGCTTTTATGCAATGAAAACAATTTTATATAAAAAATAATTATTTTTGCATCACTTTATTCTGCGAGCTATAACTTTTTTATTTTTTCGCTGATGATGCTGTATGGTTGCTCGTTTTTTGCGGGACAAGATGACGTTTTCAGCGGTACCATGGATATTTATATGCGTCTTTTTGATCGTGCGTTATTGCACTTTTTGTTCGGCGGTATGATAATAAATCATTATTTTTTGCTTCGTTTTTTATTTTTATTTTTTAAGGGGTTCACTTAAGGGGTTAACTATTGGACAGTTTTATAGGGCGGGTCGTTACGGACGCGGCGATACCAAATATGTGTACTTTTATTGTTGTTGTTTTTTTTTTATTTCCAAAAAATGAATTTATTGGGGAATATTTTTTTTTTTTTTAAATTTATTTAGCGATTTTTTTAAAATTATTTTTACACTTTTTTTTTTTTTTTTTTTTTACTTTATTACAATGTCCCAGGGGGGACATAACTGTCCTGTGACAGATCGCTGATCTGTCACATCACAGATCACTGTGATAGATCAGCGATCTGTCACATGCACTGCACAGGCTTCCTCAGGGAAGCACGGAGGGAGCCCCCTCCCTGCCGATGCTTCCCTTTAACCCCCGGTACACCGCGATCGTGTTTGATCGCGGTGTGCAAGGGGTTAACGTGTCGGGGGCGGTCCGTGACCGCCCCTGACACATTGTGTCGGGTGTCAGCTATGATAATTAGCTGACACTCGGCCGCGATCAGCGGCGCTCACCACGTGGGCGCCGCTGATCGCGATGACGTAATATTCCGTCCATGGTAATTAGGTCCATGGTCACATGGACGGAATATTACATCAATTGTAGGTAAGGGGTTAATATTGCATTGATCCAGGGACCTAGTCTGATTGCCGTATGTGGAGTCGGGAAGGAATTTTTTTCCCCAATGTGAAGCTTACTGTTTGCCACATGGGTTTTTTTTGCCTTCCTCTGGATCAACATGTTAGGGCAAGTTAGGAGAGGATATGGGTTGAACTAGATGGACTTAAAGTCTTCCTTCAACCTTAATTACTATGTTACTATGTAACATTAAAAAACAAACATTAAAAACCCAGGGTAGGAATAAACCTCCAAGAGGGGAGGTGCACACTGTAAAGAAGGCTGAGACAGGAAACTAAATGTAATATCCAAAATGACACCATCCACTCCATGGAGCTGTGAGTCCAATAATGCCACAACCTTTAGACCCCTGCCAGAGCACTTCCAGTGATGAAAAGGACGGGAACTTGAACATTTTTCTGAGGGGATTTGAGAAAGCCTGCAGACAGTACCAGCTGCCTGAGACCCAATGGGCCCGATATTTAATCCCAGGCCTCAAAGGAAAAGCTCTGGTTGTGTTTGCTTCTCTTCCTCGAGACCAAGAGGGACATTATGAGGCCATCAAGCAGGCCCTGATAAAGAAATACCAACTGACTCCTGAGGTTTACAGTAAAGAGTTCTGGATCCTTGAACATAGTCCATACAGCAGCTACAGTGATGTGGTGCATGGAATGAGAACCCATTTTTGACCAGTGGGTCCAAAGACTGTCAACGACCACCTTTGAGCAGCTGAGGATCCTGTTGATAAAAGACCAGTTCCTACATCTTTGTCCGACTGAGGTGCGACAGTTTGGATTGGACCGGAAGCCAAAAGACACGGACAAAGCAGCGTAGATCGCTGACACTTACGAGGTCAACCGTAAACCGGAGATGCAGAAGCGGGGTCAACGCCAGCTGGAAAGGGGGTAAGCCGTCAACCAACCCCAGTACCCCTGCCAGCCGAACCACTGGAAGCCCTGGCCCCTTTGCCAATGCCAGGCCTACCTCTGATCCCTGCAAGTGTTATTTCTGCAATCAGACTGGACATCTCAGTGCCACTTGTCTGGAGAAACAGATGAAGAGCCCCCCAGCCAAGACCTCAGGGCCTAATGAAGAAGTTCTTTTTGTGAGTGGGGCAGTTGGGAGGGCCTGTGAAAATTTGCAGCACGTCACCATGGGGAACAAGGTCTCAAGGACATCGGTGCTGAACGAACCCCCATCCGACCCAAACCAGTGGCCCCTGAAGACATTATTCCAGGAAAAACCCTGACTGTCACTGTGATTGGGGGCATCCGCTGCCCCTTGTCGATGGCCCGGGTTTTTATAGATTGGGGTGCCGGGAGCGGGGTGAAGGAAGTGGGGCTATCCAAAAACTTGCCCACACACGTTTTGTTAGGAACTGATTTGGGGAGGATGTTTGCATACTATGTCCCTGACAACCCTCCCCGATCTGATACTGAGGGTAATGCTAATGATAATGATGTAAATATGCATGCTTTACCTGATAATGATTTACCTGACAGTGACTTACCTGATAATGATTATGTATCTGAAGGTACAGGAGTACTCAGCCATGTCATGCTGCGGGGTGGTATGGCTGAGTAACCCTAACAGGAGCAAGCGTCAGTGGTAAGGGAAATGGGGAGAAGCACAGGAACCATGGAGAAGGTGATGCCGTGCAACTGACCAGTGCCACACAGGAAGGTGTCCCTGCCGAAGGTAACTGTCCCATACACAGCACTGCTCCTGAGGTAATGGGTGAGGATGGGGCGGTAGTACCCATAGCGGAGTTGGCTGATGGGACTGTGATAATCCCCAGGGAAACAGCCTATATAGCCACTGTCACCCACAGTCAGAGTGCCCAGAATGCATGTAATGCCCTGTCTTCTGGACCCTCCTCAGTCAGAGGGATAGCTGAACCAGAGAAGAACCCAGTGCAGGTCCCAGAGAGTCCAAGTCCCTGTGAGGAAGGGACCTTAGCGTCACTTCTGGCTGCCTCCAGCCAGAAGTTCCAGGCTGCTCTGCACTCAGATGCTAGCCTGGAGACCTTGCGAAACCTCGCCGAGAAGCCCACCTCTGAGACTGATAAGGAGAGGGTATTCTGGGAACAAGGGAGGTTGTACCAGGAGACAGTGCCTGGTAAATCACAACAGGAGTGGTTGAGGGAAAGACAGCTGGTCGTACCCTACCAATTTAGAGGTGAGTTGTTACGGATTGTCCATAAGATTCCTCTCGCTGGACACTTGTGGATCAGCAAAACTAAGGCCCGGCTGTCTTAACACTTCTATTGGCCCAAATTGGGGACATATGTAACAAACTGCCGCTCCTGTATCACATGTCAAAGATATGGGAAGTTGGGGCCTGCCCCTAAGGCTCCCCTGATCTTTTTGCCAGTGATAGAGGAGCCTTTCCATAGGATTGCTGTGGACATTGTGGGACCACTGGCCATACCCAGCAGCTCCTGAAAGCATTACATCCTTACTGTGGTAGAATATGCTACTCGGAGACAGTGCCTCTGCCCTCAACTAGGGCGGATAAGGTGGCGGATGGCCTGTTGGCCATCTTCTCACGAGTAGGATTTCCCAGGGAGATGCTTACCGACCAGGTGACTCAATTTATATCTCGCCTAATGGAGGCTCTCTGTGAGAGAATGCAGGTGAAGCGTCTGGTATCGAGCGTGCATCACCCCCAAACCAATGGTTTGTGTGAGCGCTTCAATGGTAACCTCAAACAAATGCTAGAAATGCTGGTTGAGACACAGGGACGCGACTGGGAGCGATATGTCCCACACCTGCTATTTGCTTACTGAGACGTTCTGCAGGCCTCAACGGGGTTCTCCCCCTTCGAGCTCTTGTACGGCAGGCAAGTCCAGGGACCCCTTGGGCTGGTAAGGGAATCCTGGGAAGATGAGCCAAACCCTTCAGAAGTGTCCATCGTGGAATATGTCATGCTCTTCCGTGACAAGATGCAGACCTTGATGCAGTTGGTGCATGACAACATGGCGCAGGCCCAGGCTGACCAGAAGCACTGGTACAGCCAGCATGCCCGGGAACGGACCTACCAGGTGGGTCAGAAGGTGTGGGTGGTGGTCTCCATACCAAAATATAAGCTTCAGACGGCCTGGGAAGGCCCGTACGTCATACACCAACAGCTCAACCCAGTCACTTATGTGTTCACTCTTGACCATGCTCGGGGTAGGCGCAAGACCTTCCACGTCAATATGATGAATACTCATCAGGAACGTGGAGCCTGCATCCTACCGGTCTGCAACCTGCCCGAGGATGGAGAGGAAGACCCCCTCCTGGACAGGCTGGCCCAAGCTAAGGCTGGCGGGTCCATAGAGGATGTGGAAGTAAGCGCCTTCCTATCCGCACACCAGTGGTCACAGCTGCAAACCACACTGGAATCCTTCCAGGCCGTATTTACCAAAAGGACTGAGCTAGCGGTCCACAAGGTGGACACCGGGAATCATGCCCCAATTGGGCGGACATCTTATCAGATCTCTCATGAGGTGCAGCACATCATGTGCCAGGAGATCGATAAGATGTTACAGTTGGGGGTGATTAAGCAGTCCAAGAGCGTGTAGGCTTCACCTGTAGTTCTGGTGCCAAAGAAGGTTTGGACCACCTGGTTCTGTGTGGACTACAGGGGCTCAATGCCATAACAGCCTCTGATGTGCACCCAATGCCACGCATTGAGGAGCTTCTTGAGTGGTTAGCTGGCGCGCGCTATGTATCCATTATGGATTTGAGCCGGGGATGTTGGCAGATTCCCATGAGTCCCGAGGCACAGGAGAAGTCCGCCTTTATCACACCCTTCGGACTGTACAAGTTCACAGTCATGCCGTTCGGCATGAAGAATGCCCCTGCCACATTCCAGCGGATGGTCAACCACCTGCTCCAGGGACTGGAGAGGTGTGCGGTGGCTTACCTGGATGACATTGCCGTGTTCAGTTCCACCTGGGAGGATCACCTCGAGCATCTCCAGGAGGTGCTCGGGCGCATCCACCAAGAAGGCTTGACCATCAAGCCGGGAAAGTGCACGTGGGCATGAGCGAGGTCTACTACCTGGGGCACCGGGTGGGTGGGGGGTTTATGAGTCCAGAACCTGAGAAAGTGGATGATTTCACGGCCTGGCCTCCCCAGGACCAAGAAGCAGTTGGTACTATAGGCACTTTGTACAAAATTATAGTAGCCTTGCAAAGCCCTTGACGGACCTCACCAAGAAAAAGCTACCCCATACAGTCGATTGGACAAATGGCTGTGAGGTGGCCTTTCGGGCATTAAAACCAGCCCTGAACAGCTCTCCTGTGCTAAGGGCAGTCGACAACAGTCGACCTTTCTTAGTACAGACCGACACCAGCGAGTTTGGCTTCGGTGCTGTGCTCAGCCAGGTCGACTCGGGAACCAAGAGCAGCCCGTGTTGTACCTGAGCCGGAAACTCCTGCCGAGAGAAGTGGTCTATTCCACCATAGAGAAGGAGTGCCTGGCCATGGTTTGAGCCCTGCATCGTTTGCAGCCCTACCTGTATGCGCGCACCTTCACCATCATGACTGATCACAACCCCCTGAGTTGGCTGCAAACCATGTCTTGTACCAATGGAAGGTTGCTACTCTGGAGCCTCGCCCTCCAGAAGTACGACTTTACCGTTAAACACAAAAGGGGCAGCGAGCACGGCAATGCAGAGGAGTTATCCCAGCGTGGCGAGCCCGCAGAGGTGCGCATGGAGGAGTACCGAGAGGTCCTGTGCAGTCCAAAAGGGGAGGTATCAGGAAATTATGAGTTAATTCCTAAAATCCTAAATATCATACAGTGCTCCTGCTGCCCCACCCCCATTTGGTTTGTGCAGTGTAACTGAGCTCCACAATGCAGCCCCCCCAGCTGCAAGACTTCCCTCCTCCCTCTCCCTCTACACTGTGTAATTCTATCCACTCTCTCCCCTCCCTTCAGCTGTTGGTCTCCATTTATTGCTCCTGACCAGTTAAATGCTGTTTTGTTTCCAGCCATATGGTCCTTTGTTTATGCCAGGTCAAATTGTATAATGCACATTTATCCTAGAGACAGGAAGCACATATTTTCAGAATCCGTATAATATAGGCTGCACGCAGCAACGTTTTGGCAACCTGTGCACCACCGGAAACAAAGAAAACAGTTTCTGCTCGCCAGTGGCACACAGAGGTGTCATGTTTGGTATCAAACAAAACATAATTTCGGAAAAAAAAATATGATACCCCTGGCGTCACTCTGTGCGCTTCCAGGCCAGGGATATGGCAAGTAGAAGTTTTAATAGCTTTTAAAAAGGGGCACACATCTTCTAGCTCAGCCCATCTAGTGAGGTCAGCAAGAGAAAAGCATAAAGTTGAGACGCTCATTTGGAGGGGTTGTCAGATGCCAGGAGTGCGAGCTGAGACGCTGTTCTGAAGGAACATTTTCCCTTGGGAAGGAGCTCCTCCCCTTTATCAACATGTCATATATGTGACTGAGATAGAGTAAGTCTCTTATTTTAATCCCTTTTATTTGTAACTGTTGTACATACTGTATTTTGTAAACACTGCCTATAATTTTGGAGTAAACTTATAAATTTACTAGCTTTGTTCTTTTTCCTCTATACTCCGTGCCTAGATACGCTACCTGCGGGTTGGTTCCTGGCCCGATATAGATTTTGATATCAAACGAGGAACTGGTGGCAGCATAGCGCCCCTGGTGGTGCTAGGAAACCCTGGCAGTGATGGATCGGAGGTTTATGTGTGTATTCCCGGCCTGGGAATGGTGATGTACACACTGCCCTCACTGCAAAGTGCCCAATAACCAGGACACAAGGCAGCCTTCCCGGTGACTACTTAACCTAGGTGTAGTTCCCTGACTGACCTGAGGGTAAGGGGGTGCCAGAAAGCTGCAAGTTCCTAACCGGTACTGAAAGTGTAAACAAAAAATGTGGGTTATAACGCTGACAAATTGGTTGGCAAATAAATAAGTGGAATTTTCATGACACACTCAATATTTGGTCGGGGGTCCTTTGGAATCAATTACTGCATCAATGCGGCGTGGCATGGAAGTGATCAGTCTTTGGCACTACTGAGGTGTTATGGGAGCCCAGGTTGCTTTGATAGCAGCCTTCAGCTCGTCTGCATTGTAGGGTCTGGTGTCTCTCATCTTCCTCTTGACAATACCCCATAGATTCTCTATGGGGTTAATGGCAGACAAGTTTGCTGGCCAATCAAGCACAGTGATACTGTTATTCTTAAACCAGGTATTGGTACTTTTGGCAGTGTGGACAGGTGCCAAGTCCTGCTGGAGAATGAAATAGCTATCTGCCAAAAGTTTGTCGGCATAGGGAAGCAAGAAGTGCTCTAAAATTTCCTTGTAGATGGCTGCGCTGACTTTGGTCTTGATAGGACCCATCTGAGAATTGTCACCTTGTCGCGGTTGATAGGCTCACATGAATTGGCCAATTTATGCGCTAAGAACCTTCACTTTTGTAAGTAATTTTTTAAATTTTTTTTTAACTTTTATTACAGTTTACTCATCATTTATGATAGATTTTGTGTTCGCATAGATATTGGTCTCTACAGAGTGCTGGTGAGTGTGTATACCGGTCATAGAGCTTGAGTGCACTACTTATAGTTTTCTTTGAAACAAGAGTACCTGCTGATTCCAGGTCTTTTTGTTGCTCTCCATATCTGGTCCTTTGCTCTTAGACAATGCTTCTGATAATTCTTTTCACTTCTTTGTCTGAAATCTTGTGGGGGGCACCTCGTTGTGGCCAGCTTATGGTGAAATGATGTTCTTTCCAATTCCGGGTTATGGCCCCAACTGTGCACACTGCAACCTTCAGTAGTTTAGAAATTCTTCTATAACCGATCCCATCAGTATGTTTTGCAACAATAAGGTTGTGAAGGCTTTGAGACAGCTCACTGGCTTTACCCATCATGAGATGTTTCTTGTTTGACACATTGGTAATGAGTCATCTTTTTATAGGCCATCAGTTGAACCAGATGATATTATTTTTCACTAAGAGGCTTGATTGCCTTCTAATTACTGATAGATTTCAGCTGGTGTCATGACTTTCCATGGCTTTTTGCACCTTTTTTTCTTCATGTGTTCAATGCTTTTTCCCTGTATCTTTTCTCATTATTGCACATAACTAATTTATGCACAGCTAATGTTTGATTTCTTTGCCTGTATGGATTGGATGGCTTGGGTTGTTACTGATAGCTGGTAAGAATTTTGTGTCAAGTACACCTTTAGAAATATATTTATGGTACTTAGAAAATTGGTGACGTGTTTAATACTTATTTTACCCACTGTATAACAGCAAAGGACGGCGAATGGTGGCATAAAACTAAGTGCAGGAGCTTTACCTTAGCAGCAGCACTCCAGTACTGCAATAAAACTAAATACTCAAGTGGTGCTTCCCAACATATGACATACAATTACGTCGTATGTTGGGACCCTGTCTTTGATGTGGGCTCGCAAGTCGAGCCTGCATCTATTCCTGCAAATGAGCTCCGCCTTCAGCTGTTAACATAAATGCCACTGTCAATCTCTGACAGTGGCATTTAATGTGTGTCATAGGTGGCAAGTCATTCCACGGGCCCATTGGCGTGCCCGTATCGTGATCGCAGGTCAATGATGGCTTGCCATGAGAGACAGCGGTCCGCTGAAGACCTCCGTGTTTGTCATGACGAGTGTCTTGTGAAAGCCAGCATTTAGCTGGAATTCATAAGAGAATGTGATTTTTGCTATGCATAGCAGGGCTGATACACTATACAGTATATAGTGCAAGCGATCAAATCATCACAGCTTCAAGTCCTGTAAGGGGACTAACAAATACAATAAAAAGTGTTTTTAAAAATATGAATAAACAAAAATATAAAAGATTAAATTCCCTTTAAAAATAAAGCAATTAAAAGAAAAACAGTATATCCCAAAAGTGAGTACACCACTCACGTTTTTGTAAATATTTTATTATGTATTTTCATGGGACAATACTGATCATATGACACTTTAATACACTGTCTTTACACTGTCAGTGTAGATCTTGTATAACAGTGTTAGGCTAGTTTCACACTAGCGTTTATGAGCGCAGCGATGGCCTGCGCACGGCCGCCGCTAAGCCACGCCCCTGCCATGCCTCCGCCGGTAGCTCCGCCCACCGGCGCATGACGCTGCATGCGCCCTGCGTCCCCAATCTTTATCACTGGGGGCGCAGTCCGTGCGCAGTATGCGTTTGGCGGCGCATGCGTCCTTTTGACGGTGCGCCGACCTGCGCCAAATGCAACCTGCTGCAGTTTGGTTGCGTCGGCGCACCGTCAAAAAGGCGCATACGCCGCCAAACGCATACTGCGCACGGCCTGCGCCCCCTGTGATAAAGATAGGGGACGCAGGGCGCATGCAGCGTCATGCGCCGGTGGGCGGAGCTACAGGCGGGGCACAGCAGGGGGCGGGGCTTAGCGGCGGCCGTGCGCAGGCCGTCGCTGCGCTCATAAACGCTAGTGTGAAACTAGCCTTAATTGGTGTCTCAAAGTGGACATTTTCCCTAGGGGTGTACTTTGTTACCAGCGGTTTAGACATTAATGGCTGTGTGTTGAGTTATTTAGAGGGAACACCAAATTTACACTCTTCTGCAAGCTGTACTCTGATTACTTTACATTGTATCAAAGTGTTATATCTTCTGTATGTCCCCATGAAAAGATATGATAAAATATACAGTACATGATGGGCCAGATATATTGCTCCATATATAATGGGACCAATATAATTTCCATACAATATATGATGGGACCCATATATTACTCCAAACATAAAAAAAAGAAATTGCCACCTCTCCTCTCTGGCCGCTGCTCTGCTCTGGACTCAGAAGATGCAGAAGATGCCGCAGCAGGGAGAGGTAAGTATTGCAACTATCGAGGCCCTGAGCAAGCTGGGGGAAGGACCACTCATGGGTGCTGGCACCAGCACTGGGCCCCCATAGCATGCCGTGTCCCCAATGGCCACTGGGCCTCCAGCCTGCTCAGGGCCTTAGTACTTGGCCAGGTGCGCCGGGTACTGACACATGCCCTAGGTCATCATACTGTATTTGGGGAGGCACTTTTATTGATATCAAACTTTATGGGGTCAATGAAAGGGGAAGCTAGGGGCTTCAAAAAGAGGAAAACTACTTTGAAAGAGCTGGAAAGTTGTAAGATACGATCTTCTGTGACCCCACAGAATATAACATTTTTTTCTTTATAGGGGACCCAATTAAAGCTTCTGTTGTGGGATACCATGATTTCTATGTATGCCCCATTTGGACCTATGTCTAACATGATTAAATAGGTACCTGCCTATGGAAAGCTAAATAGAAAAGTGACTGTGCATCTTGTCTATTTAGCTTTCCATTGGCAGGTGTAAAATAGTCAGGTCTAGGTCCTTCTCTGCTCCCATTTACAGCTCTGGCAAAAATAAAGACACTACTGCACAGTTTTATAAAAATCAGCTTCTCTACATGTCTGAGAGCCATTCCATTCCAGTGTCAGTTGAATTCCAACCAGAGTACACCTAATTCTTCTTAATTTGCTTCTGATTAGATGATTACCTGAACCAAATCTTATTTATCGAAGGAAAATATATAAAACCCTGCTGTGGTGTTCACAATCCTCTTCCAATAGGACAAGCTAGATGGCAAAACAAGTGCTAGTAATATCACAAAAGTAATAGGAATGAAGAAATAACTTTTAAACATGCCAAAGGAGTTGAAAAGAAAAGTCTTGAGTGAGGAAAAGAAGGGCTTAATTCTGGCTTTACTAGCAGAGGGATACAGTGAGCGTCATGTTGCCTCCATCCTTAAAATTTCTAAGATGACAGTCCATTACAACAAGGTCAAGCAGTAGACATTGGGGACAACAAAGCTACAGACCGTCAGAGAGTAAAAACGACTCTCCACTGACCGGGATGACTGTTATCTTATTCGATTGTCACTCAGCAATCACAGGATGACATCAAGTGACCTACAAATGGAATGAGAAATGGCAGCTGGGGTGAAGTGCATGGCAAGAACAGTTAGTAATAGGCTCCTAGAGGCTGGGCTCAAGTCATGTAAAAGTAGAAAAAAGCCTTTCATCAATGAGAAGAAAAGGAAAGCCAGGCTGAAGTTTGCCAAGGACCATAAGGATTGGACCATAGATTACTGGAGTAGGGTAATATTCTCTGATGAGTCTAATTTTCAGCTTTACCCAACTTCTGGTTTTCTAATGGTTAGATGGAGACCTGGAGAGGCGTACAAGCCACAGTGTCTTGCACTCACAGTGAAATTTGGTGGAAGATCCGTGATGATCTGGGGATGCTTCAGCAAGGCTGCAATTAGGCAGGTTAATCTTTGCTAAGGACGTATGAATCAAGCTGCATACAAGGTTATCCTGGAAAACAGTTCATTCTTTCTGCTCAGGCAATGTTCCCCAACTCTGAGGACTGGTTTCTCCAGTAGGACAATGCACCATGCCACACAGCTAGATCAATCAATGTGTGGACGAAGGACCACCACTTCAAATCCCTCTCATGGCCAGCCCATTCTCCAGACTTGAACCACATTGAAAACTTCTGGAATGTAATCAAGAGGAAGATGGATAGTCACAAGCCATCAAACAAAGAAGAACTGCTTAAATTTTTGTACCAGGAGTGGCATAAGGTCACTCAAAAGCAGTGTGAAAGACTGGTGGAAAGCATGCCAAGATGCATGAAAGCTGTTATTAAAAATCATGGTTATTCCACAAAATATTGATTTCTGAACTCTTCCTGAGTTAAACATTAGTATTGTTGTTTCTAAATGATTATACACTTGTTTTCTTAGCATTATTTGAGGTCTGCAAGCACTGGATTTTTTTGTTATTTTGACCATTTCTCATTTTCTGAAAATAAATACAAAATTTAGTGCTTGGAAATTCGGAGTCATGTCAATAGTTTATAGAATAAAAGAACAATTTACATTGTACTCAAAAATATACTTATAAAGAGAAAAGTCAGACAAAATGAAAATTTTGCAATGGTCTTGGTATAACCATGTGGAATAACCATGATTTTTAATCACAGCTTTTAATGCGTCTTGGCATGCTTTCCACCAGTCTTTCACACTGCTTCTGCTGCAAAAATTTTGACTATCAAAATTACATTCCAGAGGTTTTCAATGGAGTTCAGGTCTGGAGAATGGACTGCCCATGACAGGGTTTTGATGTGATGGTCTCTTAATTTTTGCCAGAGCTGTATGTTTGATATGATTAAATAGACTCTTTTATATCATTGCATTGGAACTATGGTTGGTTATACCTGGTACTATATTTTACAGGTGTACTCTGTCCAGCATTTTTTCTCACCTGTAAAAGTAGCTGTAGCACTCCAATGAAAACTATAGGCAATACATTTAAATCTGTGCCAGTGATTTGCACTTAGTGCTTTATATCTAATAGACTTTCTTGATACTGTACATGACATTTGAAAATCATCATTATCCCATCTTTCCATGTACATTCATGGGAGTTCCAGGAACCAAAATATTGATGTTTATTTATGAATCTTCTCATTTCTAGAAGATTCTGTAAAAAAATAACTTAATTGGGTACTAGTGCTATAAATCCAGAGTTTTACCGTGTTTAATCCTCAGATTTATTTAAAACATCTCAGTGGATTTGGAAGCAATTACCTGAAAATTTCATCGGTTTACTTGCAGTTCAATCTCTGCATGGGTCAGAGACTTCCAGTAATTGTTTTGCATATGAAGATTAGAAAAACCTGTTTGAGGAAAAAATATAAATATACTTAACAGGGCCAAAGGTAAGATATATGAAA
Source organism: Dendrobates tinctorius (assembly GCF_039654945.1). Taxonomy (NCBI): domain Eukaryota; kingdom Metazoa; phylum Chordata; class Amphibia; order Anura; family Dendrobatidae; genus Dendrobates; species Dendrobates tinctorius. The sequence continues at coordinate 26,972,927 of NW_027361679.1, forward strand.
ACACTGTAATCTAATGACATTTGTTTGCATTTATATGCAAATTCCTCAACATTGAAATTGCAACACCAAGAAGGAAAAGTTGTGCAATGATGGAAATCACATGATAGACATGTTAATTACACATAAATTATGAAAAAAATGGAAACAAAATTGTCAAAACATCTTGATTTATTCAGTATCAAGCATGAGAGCCACAAGCAGGAATACATGCACTTATATGCCTTAGTATGCTGTTACACACCTATCCCGATTATCACGGGCTCCGCTTCCTTCAACTGGGTCCGCTGCCTTCTGTTATGTTCAATGTCGTGTTTCCCAACCTGGATCAATTGCATCATCTATATAGTCCTATTTAAAGCCCACACACCTGTGTCTTGGGATTAAGACTCTATAGTCCTATGTTTGGTGTTCTCCACCATCTGTGCTTATTGTGCTTGAACTTGCAATTCATCCCTACAGGATTCCACTTCTTCTGGCCTACTGGTTCTGAGATTGCTGTTTGTCCAAGTTCTTATGTTTCCACATTTCCTCAAGGTACCTGCACCAACACCCAGGGTCTGTGTTCCCCTCCTGACCTGAGGCTTAAGGGCCTGTCAGACTAAGCGATATCGCTAGCAATATCGCTATAACTTGTGACGTTATAGCGATATTGCTAGCGATATCGCTGTGCGTGATACTTACCTACGACCCGCTCCCCCGCTGGTTATCACTGATCGTGCGAGAAGGTCCTGGACCGTTTCTTGTCGTCAGCTTCCTGCGGCGCTTCCTGTGGAGAGACGAGCGACGAGCGTGGAGCTGGGCGGGAGGACGTCAGGATCGCCTAGTGTGACAGGTAAGTAGCAATCCCCGAACCCCTGCGATGTCGCTGGTGAGATCTGCCTGTGTGGCAGCTCACTAGCGACCACTTAGCAATGCACCAGCGATCCTGACCGCGTCATATCGCTGGTCGGGATCGCTGGTGCATCAATGTCGTGTTTCCCAACCTGGATCAATTGCATCATCTATATAGTCCTATTTAAAGCCCACACACCTGTGTCTTGGGATTAAGACTCTATAGTCCTATGTTTGGTGTTCTCCACCATCTGTGCTTATTGTGCTTGAACTTGCAATTCATCCCTACAGGATTCCACTTCTTCTGGCCTACTGGTTCTGAGATTGCTGTTTGTCCAAGTTCTTATGTTTCCACATATCCTCAAGGTAGCTGCACCAACACACAGTGTCTGTGTTCCCCTTCTGACCTGAGGCTTAAGGGCCTGTCAGACTAAGCGATATCGCTAGCAATATCGCTATAACTTGTGACGTTATAGCGATATTGCTAGCGATATCGCTGTGCGTGATACTTACCTACGACCCGCTCCCCCGCTGGTTATCACTGATCGTGCGAGAAGGTCCTGGACCGTTTCTCGTCGTCAGCTTCCTGCGGCGCTTCCTGTGGAGAGACGAGCGACGAGCGTGGAGCCGGGCGGGAGGACGTCAGGATCGCCTAGTGTGACAGGTAAGTAGCGATCCCCGAACCCCTGCGATGTCGCTGGTGAGATCTGCCTGTGTGGCAGCTCACTAGCGACCACTTAGCAATGCACCAGCGATCCTGACCGCGTCATATCGCTGGTCGGGATCGCTGGTGCATCGCTAAGTGTGACAGTACCTTTAGTGAATCCACCTCAGTCTAACACATGCTATTATGGTAGTCTGATAAAAATTGTGAAATGCTGAATGCCAACAGCAAATCATTCTGATCTGCTGTTGACAGCTCCCTTTACAATTGCCAAACAGGCTACGGTCGTACTTTTAAGCCATGCTACATGCTGCCCACAGTAGCATGAGCAACATGTCGTCTGGCATTGTATTGAAAAAGAACTTCTAGGACGTTTTGGAGAAATGGTCATACCAGTAAATGGAAGGAACGAGTGTGGACATAGTGGAAGTTAGTGAACTGTACTGGATTGGACCTGGGGATTTCAGTTTAGACGATTACACCATTTATCACTCAGTCAAGGAGACAGAAAGGAGAAAAGTTGCTATTGTGACCAATAAAATGACTGTAAGGTGTGTACAAAGCCTAAAATACATCAATGATAGGGTCATGTCAATCTGCATCAGTGGGAAACCTCAGAATGAGACCATCATTCAAGTCTAGGCACCAACAACAAAAGCATCAGGGCAGGATATTGAGAACTTCACCTCAAGAAAGAGCATTATCTACATTAAGGGCGACTTCAACTCCAAAGCTGGTGGACGGTGGTGAAGATGCAGGTGTGGTTGTCAGACCCAGCCTAAGGGAGAGGAGTGATGCTGGTGTGGGGAAGTGGACCAGACTGCGGGTACCTGCATGCCAGGTCCGGAACTTGAGAGGCTGCATCTCCTGTTCACGTGGGGAAGCCTGAGTGGGGCAGACCTTCCCCTGCTGTCAGGAGGAAGCAGGGGAGAGACGGGGCTTTCTGGAGTGACAGGGGGGCGGGGAGACCCGGGAAAGCGCGCACAAGAGGGGAAGGCTAGTAAAAGGAAGTGCGCAAAAAAGAAAGGTCCAGCACTAACGCAGAGCAGTGCGCAGGAGAGTGGTGAGGAGTGCGCACGGTTTCTTCCTCCCTCACCAGAGCGTACCAGGGCAGTGACAGGCAGTGCTGCACCTGGCCAGAGAGTGCATAGGCAAGTGAAGCCGGCCCAGAGAGCGCAGAGCCATGTGAAGCCAGGCCAGAGAGTGCAGAGCCGTGTGAAGCCGGGCCAGAGAGTGCGGAGCCATGCAGAGCCGTGCACACAGAGCAGTGTCATGCAGACCAGTGTCCGCCGTCACCCGCCACCAACAGCAGAGACCAGAGAGAGCAGGACGTACAGAATGTGACCAGGGACTGCCAGAGAACCGGGTGCTGTGCCCTACGTGACCGTGAGTACCGCACACGTGCTGCACAAGAGAGACCGTATACCAGACTGACACTTGAGCCCTGACTGGGTCAGTAGATAGTTGCTCTGATATTTTTGACCGTATGTTACAAGTGGAAATAGTTGAGGAGCCACGTTGGGCCCATACAGGACTGTGGCCCGTGTCTTTAATTAGCCACGTTAATATACTGTATGGACAAGGGGCAGTGGAAGGTGCTGGAGACCGACCACTGTCACCAGAAGGTGGACCAACGTTTGCAGCGACCTCCAGGAGGAGGCGCAGCGCCCGCCATTGTTGGCATTATTGAGTATGCAGCAGGAGCTGCAGAGTCAAGACTTCCTAATATACTTCTTACGCAAATTGTCGTATATTTGTACTGTTATTATTATACTGTTCCTTTAATACCCTTTGATTCTTTTAGCTCGCTGTGTGGAGTAATTTCCCTCTGTAAATAAACCTGTTAACCCCTGCTCTCCCTGCTTCCCATCACTGCATCCCGCGTTCCTGCTTGATATCTTAAACTGGGAAGCGACTTAAGCAGTTGTATCAATTAAATTGTTACAATTAAAATTCACCACATACTAGAGGGCAGAGTGCTCGGTCAGAGAGCTCATATACAGTACCAATGACAAAAGACTGACTGGCATTTTAAAGATAATGTGAACAGGTGCATACTAGGAGCAGCCATCTCCATATACAATGAACAAAAAAGTTGCACTTTGTAGTGCTGAAGCAATATCAAATATAATTATAATTACAAAATATTATTAAAATTAGATTTTAATTGCAACAGGATCCTACCTACCTATAAAATCAGACTTTGAAGAGAGGTATTCACATCTACCCAGGAACTCAGACTTCAGTCTTAGGAAGGTATTCACACTATACACGATAGGACCCAGCAGATTTGAGACTGCCTTGTCGTTGGCTGCTGGGCATGCATGAATTGGCCAAATTATGTGCTAAGAGTCTCATTTGTTTCCTAATATCGAGAAGCAGTATTGCTATTCATATTTCATATATTTCATATTGACATGCTTCAGCACTACAGAGTGCATCTTTTTTGTTTATTTTTTATTTAAAAACAAAGATACAGTCCAACAGAGTCCTTTCCCTGCAGGTTTCACCCGCAGGTAGCACACACCGTCTTTAGCTCCCCCTGGAGCCATATGGGAGTTCCTGTTCTCCCAAAGCACAACAACCCACTGTCTCTCATGTCCAGGTATTTAACATAAACCATGTGAAGGTCACATGACCTTAACCTCATCCCAGGTCCTGTCAGTACACCCGCCGGTGTCGGCTCTGCAAGTAGAGATACACGTATAGTGGGCATCCTACAACCACTCTATGGATGCCCACATAAAACCAGCCCTGTTGTGAATTCACTTTCTGGCCTACCTCTGGTTACTAGTGAAGGTAGTTGAGCTGGTTATATTGACAGAGGGATCGCAAATTCTCTTTCCGGGCTCCCTCTGGTGGTTACAGTAGGTAATGGAGCTGATCTAATTAACAGAGGCCTGCCACCTGATAATGAGGAGGACGATTGGACATCTGGAGTTTCTGAATAGATTTAAGACAGCCGACTCCCTCTATCCTGCTGATTTTTTCCTGCCTCCTGAGGTCTTAGTTTCCAGCTCAGTCCCTGCATGCTCAAGCTAAGTGTTCTTTTGCTATTGTTCACATTTGATTTGGTTTTGTCTTTTCAGTTTTGTGTGGTCAGCCAGCCCCGGCTGGGGCTGTGCTGAATTTCCATCCTTATGTTACTGCTTGTGCCAGTTTGTTTTTGTCCCTTATTAGATTAGCCTCTTTTTGCTCTGCTTTCAGAATATGCCAGAGTGCTGCTATAGTGGGCAAAGTCGAGTGACTTCAGTATTTTTCTATCAGACGAGTTGGACATTTTTTGCAGGGTTTTTTTTGCGTGATTGCATACAGTGTCTTTCCTTTCCTGTCCTGTCTAGTTAGTGTGGGCCCCACCGTTTGCTCAGCCTATTTTCCTAGCTGCGTTTGTGTTTTCATCTTGTCTCACCGACAATATATGTTTGGGGGCTATCTATTCCTTTGGGGTCTGCTCTGGGGCAGTTTAGATTTCCCCTTTCTTGCTTTAGGCTTATTTAGTTCTCCGGCTGTGTCAATGCGTCTAGAATCATGGTAGGTACGCTCCACGGCTACTGCTAGTTGTGTGGATAGGATCAGGGGTCTACAATCCACTTAGTTACCAACCTCTCTGGTTTTCTGTGGCTTAGCTTGGTCTTGCTTTCCTCCTCGGTGACCCAATCATAACAGAATCACCAGCCTAAACCGCAGATTCTAGGGTACTCAAAAGCAGGAGAGAATTGTAAAAAGAAAAAAGGCGTCAGAATTTTTTTTTTATATATATTTTTTCCTCTTTTTCTCTGGTGCTGTAGGAGGATTTATTTTGTTCTTTAACGGAGATTAAGCAATTGTCTGATCGTGTTGAGCAGCTCGCTGCTGAAGTGCGGGGAATTTCCGCCTATCTCACTCAATCACCTGCTGTTGAACCAAAAATCCCTACTCCTGATGTGTTTTCTGGGGATGGGTCTAATTTTTTGAATTTTAAGAATAATTGTAAACTATTTCTTGCCTTGAAGCCTAACTCATCGGGGAGCTCTGTGTAGCAGGTTAAAATTGTCATCTCCTTGCTGCGCGGCGATACCCAGGATTGGGCTTTTTCTCTGACACCTGGAAATCCTATTCTGACTAATGTGGACGCATTTTTTCAAGCCTTGGGGTTGTTGTATGATGAACCTAATGCTATTGATCAAGCTGAGAAAACCCTATTAGCATTGAACCAGGGTCAGGATTCTGCAGAGTTATACTGTCAAAAATTCTGAAAGTGGGCGGTCTTATTACATGGAATGATGGTGCCTTAGCAGCTCTCTTTCGGAAGGGTTTATCAAAAACCGTAAAAGATGTTATGGTGGGATTTCCTGTTCCCTCTGGTCTTGATGATTCTATGTCATTAGCCATTCAAGTTGATCGGCGTTTACGTGAACGTAAAACTACACGAGAGGCGTTGCCGCCTTTTGAACAAACGTCTGAACCCATGCATTGTAATAAGGTTTTGTCTAGGGCGCAACGTCAGGAGTTTAGAAGGCATAATTAGCTATGTTTTTTCTGTGGAGACGCCTCTCATACTCTTTCTGTCTGCCCTAAACGAGAGAAACATTTTCCGCAAACATTTCCTGTGGGCAGTGTACAACCTAAGTTCCTTTTGGCAATTACTTTGATCTGCTCCTTATCTGCATTTTCCGGTAAGTCTTTTGTAGAATCAGTAGCAGCTTTGAATCTGATGGATTTGGACTTTGCTAAACGTTATGGTTTTCCCATGATACCCCTGCGGACTCCTGTCCCTTTGAGGGGTATTGATGCTACTCCTTTGGCAGAGAATAAACCCCAGTTTTGGACCCAGCTGATAATGCGGGTCACCCCGGACCACCAAGAAAATTGTAAATTTTTGGTGCTGCACAATTTGCCTGATACTATTGTTCTGGGTTTTCCCTGGTTGCAAACTCATAATCCTGTTTTGGATTGGAAATCTGTGTCTGTGGTGAGTTGGGGTTGTCAGTGTGTTCATAGTGACGCTCCTGTTTTCTCCACCTCTCCCCAGTCTCATGATATTCCTGATTATTTGGCTGATTTTTCTGATGTATTTAGTGAGAGTAAGTCTGCGTCTTTGCCTCTTCATAGGTCATAGGAGTTATGACTGTGCAATTGAGTTAATGCCCGGGTGTAAATTTCCCAAGGGTCGGCTTTTCAACTTATCGGTACCCAAACATGATGCTATGCGATCTTATATCAAGGAGTCGTTGGAGCAGGGTCATATTAGACCATCCTCTTCACCCTTGGGTGCTGGGTTTTTTTTTGTGACCAAGAAAGATTGTTCATTAAGGCCTTGTATTGACTATCGTTCCCTTAACAAAATCACTGTTAAATATCACTACCCGTTACCCCTGATTTCTGATTTATTTTCCAGAGTTAAAAGTGCCTGCTGGTTTACCAAGCTTGACCTCAGGGGGCATATAATCTTATTCGCATCAAGCACGGGGATGAATGGAAGACGGCGTTTAATACTCCGGAGGGACATTTTGAGTACCTGGTGATGCCTTTTGGGCTCTCTAATTCCCCTTCTGTCTTCCAATCCTTTATGAACGATATTTTCTGGGACTTTGTGGATAAGTTTTTGATCATTTATCTGGATGATATTTTGATCTTTTCCAGTGATTGGGATTCTCATGTGGAACATGTCCGGACTGTGTTCCAGATTTTGAGGGAAAATTCCCTGTATGTTAAGGGATCGAAATGCCTCTTTGGTGTACAGAGGATTTCATTTTTGGGATTTATTTTGTCTCAGTCGGCTATTGAAATGGACCCGGCCAAGGTACAGGCCATTTATGATTAGGTTCAGCCCACTTCTTTGAAGGCTCTCCAGAAGTTTTTGGGTTTTGCTAATTTCTATCGTAAATTTATAGGTAATTTTTCTGGCATTGTCAAACCACTGACTGATCTGACCAAGAAGGGCGCTGATGTGGTGAATTGGTCTCCAGAGGCATTTCAGGAGCTTAAGCGGAGATTCACTTTTGTTCCGGTTCTACGGCAACCTGATGTCTCACTTCCATTTCAGGTGGAGGTAGATGCTTCTGAGATTGGTGCAGGGGCTGTTTTGTCCCAAAAAGATCCGGTGACTTCTAAAATGAATCCCCGTGCCTTCTTTTCTAGAAAATTCTCCCCATCTGAACGTAACTTTGATGTGGGGAATCGGGAATTGTTGGCCATGAAATGGGCATTTGAAGAGTGGAGACATTGGTTGGAGGGAGCTAGACATCAAGTTGTGGTCCTCACCGACCACAAGAATTTGATTTATCTTGAATCAGCCAAACGCTTGAATCCTAGACAGGCTAGGTGGGCCTTGTTTTTCACGTGTTTTAATTTTGTGGTCTCTTTTCTTTCGGGCACTAAGAATGTTAAGGCGGACGCCCTTTCTAGGAGTTTCTTTGCGAATTTTCTTATTGTGACCGAGCCTACTGCCATTCTAGGTGAGGGGGTAGTTCTTTCCGCCATCTCGCCTGATTTGAGATGTGCCCTGGAGGAATTTCAGGAGGTCAAACCTGAGCGTTGCCCTATAGGAAAATTGTATGTTCCTGACCAGTGGAGGAAGAGTGCTGTCTGAAATTCATTGCTCCGCGTTGGCTGGTTATCCAGGTATTTTTGGTACCAGAGATTTGGTGAGTTGTTTTTTTTGGTGGCCTGCCTTATCTCGTGATGTCAGGAATTTTGTGCAGTCCTGTGGGACTTGTTCTCGGTCTAAATCCTGTTCTCGTTCTAGTGGGTTGTTGATGCCCCTGCCGGTGCCCAAGAGGCCATGGACCCATATCTCAATGGATTTTATTTCTGATCTTCCTGTCTCTCAGAGAATGACTGTTATCTGGGTGATTTGTGATAGATTTTCTAAGATGATCCATCTTGTACCACTCCCAAAGTTGCCATCTTCTTCAGAGTTGGTGCCCTTGTTTTTACAACAGGTGGTTAGGTTGCATGGGATTCCTGAGAACATTGTGTCGGACAGAGGAGTCCAGTTTGTTTCCAGATTTTGGAGAACTTTTTGTTCCAATCTGGGAATTCAGTTATCTTTCTCCTCTGCATTTCATCCTCAGACCAATGGGCAGACTGAGAGAACAAACCAGACTTTGGAGTCCTATATGAGATGTTTTATATCTGCTGATCAGGATGACTGGGTCTCATTTTTGCCCTTAGCCGAATTTGTGCTAAACAATAGAGCTAGTTCTGCCACTTTGATGTCGCCCTTTTTCTGTAACTTTGGGTTTCATCCTCGATTTTCTTCAGGGCAAGTGGAATCTTCAACCTGCCCAAGTGTGGACACTGTGGTTGAGAGAATGCAGCAGATTTGGGACCAAGTGGTGGATAAGTTGTCCCTCTCTTAGGAAAAAGCTCAACGGTTTTCCAACCGGCATAGGACCATTGGTCCCCGGTTTAAAGTTGGTGATATGGTTTGGTTGTCGTCAAAAGAATATTCCTATGAAGGTTGCGTCTCCAAAGTTCAAGCCAAGATTCATTGGACCTTATAAGATTTTGGAGATTCTTAATCCTGTTTCTTTTCGATTGGCTCTTCCAGTTACGTTTAAGATCCATAACGTGTTTCATAAATCGCTGTTGAAGAGGTTTGTGGAGCAAGTAGTTCCTATGACGGCACCTCCTGACCTTGTATTGGTTAAAGGCAATGTGGAATATGAGATAGAGAAAATATTTGATTCTCATTTGGCTAGACGGAGACTCCAGCACTTGATCAAATGGAAGGGTTATGGCTAGGAGGATAATTCTTGGGTCTCTGCTTCTGACATTCATGCCTATAGATTGGTTCTTGCTTTTCACCGGGCCCATCCTGATCGGCCTGGTGGCGTGGATGAGGGTTCGGTGACCCCTCCTCGGGGGGGGTATTGTTGTGAATTCACTTTTGGGCCTACCTCTGGTTACTAGTGAAGCTGGTTATATTGACAGAGGGGTCGCGAGTTCTCTTTCTGGGCTCCCTCTGGTGGCTACAGGAGGTAATGGAACTGATCTAATTAACAGAGGCCTGCCACCTGATAATGAGGAGGACGATTGGACATCTGGAGTTTCTGAATGGATTTAAGACAGCCGACTCCCTCTATCCCTGCTGGTGATTTTTTCCTGCTTCATGACGTCTTAGTTTCCAGCTCAGTCCCTGCATTTGTCTTTTCAGTTTTGTGTGGTCAGCCAGCCCCAGCTGGGGCTGTGCTGAATTTCCAACCTTATGTTACTGCTTGTGCCAGTTTGTTTTTGTCCCTTATTAGATTGGCCTCTTTTTGCTCTGTTTTCAGAATATGCCAGAGTGCTGATATAGTGGGCGAAGTCGAGTTACTTCAGTATTTTTCTATCAGACGTGTTGGACATTTTTTGCAGGGTTTTTTGCGTGATTGCAGACAGTGTCTTTACTTTCCTGTCCTGTCTAGTTAGTGTGGGCTCCATCGTTTACTCAGCCTATTTTCCTATCTGCATTTGTGTTTTCATCTTGTCTCACCGACAATATATGTTTGGGGGCTATCTATTCCTTTGGGGTCTGCTCTGGGGCAGTTTAGATTTCCCCTTTCTTGCTTTAGGCTTATTTAGTTCTCCGGCTGTGTCGAGGCATCTAGAATCATTGTAGGTATGCTGTCCTAACATCGGAATCAACAGGAATCCAGAGCCGTACATCCAGCGGTCTCCCATTCCCCTCCGACCGCTCAGGGACCTGCTCAGCAATCTCGGCGATCCAGGCGTTCTGCTCAGACCCGCTCTCTGAGTCTGGATGTTGCTGCCACCTCTGGTCCAGCAATGGTAGCGCAACCTGCTTTGCAGGGAACCGCTCCAGAGGCTAAGTCCTCTCGCCGTGCTACTGGGCATGTCTGCAAGATGACCTCTCAGTGGAAAGCAGGGGTCACATGCTCAGGTCCTGCTTCGGATCTGATTGGTCCTTCTCAGAAGACTGGAAGGTCCCGGAAGCGCATGGCTATAAAAAGGCCGCATGGCGGCTCGGCCATGCGCTCGTGTAGACCTTATTTGCTATGTGTGTATGGTGACGGATGCATGTGTCTGGTGACTGACTCATTGGAAACCCCTACCCTCTGATTTTACGAATGTGGACAGAGTGTATGTTTTAGTCAGTGTCAGGTAGTGACAAGCTATGCGCCACTGTGCTTACTGCACCTTACATTAGCGTCCGACGGTGTCCGGTTCCCCGGCACTGTCGTTAAGCGGCTGTACGTTCCACCGCACTGCACTCTGCAGCACCTCTTGGCGTTCGCGGCTCCGACGCCACAAGCAGGCTGGCCCTGTGAAGTAAGAGGCCCGGCGTCTACGCCTTAATTTACTCTAGGGCGTCTCTGTGCCTAAAACAGAGTCTGTCCTAGCACCTCGGGTGACATCAAGCCAAGTGCAGTACTCCGCCTCCTAGCGAGTCTGACATTATCCTGCAGCGGTCTTTACATCTACCGCATGGTGGACCCCGGGCGGCGAACGCACCTCCTATTATTTATATTTGGTGCGTTCCGCCGTCCCTAACATATGTTCCACGGCTACTGCTAGTTGTGTGGATAGGATCAGGGGTCTGCAATCCGCTTAGTAACCAACCTCTCTGGTTTTCTGTGGCTTAGCTTGGTCTTGCTTTCCTCCTCGGTGACCCAATCATAACACAGCCCATGTATGCAACTTTAATTTAACCCTCTCTACATGGGGTGTATGCTGGAGGAAAAATATCCTGGTTTCACATCACTGATGCCAATATGCGCATTGACATATATCTCGCCTCATATACCAAGCCATTGACCCTGTCACATATTCCCCCCTTTCTGCCCAAAGCCGGGGGTTTTGGCACCTTCAGACACTAAAAAGGGAATTCGGGAGAGAGAGCATCCGCGTTGCTATGTAACTTCTGTGGCCTATGCTCTACATGGAAAGTGAAGTCTTGAAGGGCTAAGAACCACCTAGTCACCCTGGCGTTCTTACCCTTCTCTCTCAATCATCTCAGAGGGGCATGGTCCAATACTATCTTAAACCTACGGCCTAAAAGGTAGTACTTAAGTGTTTCCATGGCCCACTTTATGGCAAAACACTCCTTTTCAACAATTGCATAGTTCTCGCAAGAAGACAGTTTCCAGCTCAGGTATAGGATGAGATGCTTTTCTCCATTTATTTCCTGAGACAGCACAGCTCCTAAACCAACTTCTGAAGCATCGGTCTGGACCACAAATTCTTTGCTGAAGTCTGATGCGACCAGAACTGGATGCTTTTACACAGCCCGCTTAAGTTCTTGAAATGCCATCTCTGTGTCATGTGTCCATTTCACCATCATCGACTTGGTGCATATAAGGAGATCAATTAATGGTGCCGCAATTATGGCGAAGTTCGGGTTATATCGCCGGTAAGACTCCACAATTCCCAGAAATGCCCTCACCTGTTTCTTGGAGAGTGGTTACGGACACTTCTGAATTGCCTCTATCTTATTTAACTGAGGCTTGATTTTGCCTCTCCCGACAATGTAGCCTAAGTACCTGGCCTCTTCCTTCGCTAATGCACACTTCTTTGGATTTATGGTGAATCCAGATTTCTTCAATGCATCAAAGATCGCCTGTACCTTTGGCAGATGGGAACTCCAGTCAGGGCAAAAAATGACAATGTCATCCAAGTATGCTGCGGCATATTTCTTATGTGGAGCCAAGATTCGATCCATTGCCCTCTGGAAGATAGTCGTGGTCCCCTGCAGTCTGAAGGGCATTCTGGTGTACTGGAAACAAATCCGGTGTCGAGAAGGCTGTCTTCTCCTTGGTACTCTGGGACGTGGGGATCAAAGAATCATAGAATTGTAGAGTTGGAAGGGACCTCCTGGGCCATCTGGTCCAACACCCTGCTCAAAGCAGGATTCGCTAAATCATTCCCGTACCCCTTCGTCAGGTCGAGGGTTGTGATGTACCTTGCGGGCCTTTGTCGCTCAATGAGTTCATCCACGTGAGACATCGGATACGCATGAAACCTGGACACCTCATTGAGCCTGCGGTAGTCATTGCAAAACTTCTACTCGCTTCAGCACAAGGACAATGTGACTCCACCATCCATTTTGACTCCTCTTTCACCAAGAGGACCAGCATTCTCTTCACCTCCTTTGAAATTATCTCCTGGCGTGCTTCGGGTATTTGATAGGACCTGAGGTTCAGCCTTACATGTGGCTCTGTTAGCATGTCGTGTTCATTGACCTGTGTGAGCCCTGGCAACTCCAAGAACAGGTTGAGGTTCATCTGCAGCAGTTCCCAATATTGTTGCTTCTGGGCCGGCATTAGCATCTCAGAAATCATGACCTCTTAAACCCTGGCTTCAGGATGGGCCCCCAGGCAAGGTGTTTCCAGTGGTTCTCGGTCCCGCCATGGTTTGAGCAAGATCACATGGTATACCTGGTGCAGCTTCCTGCGACTAGGCTGGTGTACCTTGTAATTCACATTCCAGAAAAATAGAAGAAATGGGAGCAAATAGTCCCAGTCTCGACCGTCTTTCTCAATGACCCTCTTGAGTATGGCCTTCAAGGTCTTATTGAAGCGCTCCACCAGGCCATCGGTCTGCAGTTGGTAAACGGAGGTTCGCAGCTGGGCAATCTGGAGGACACAACACAGCTCCCTAATCACTTTGCTCAAAAAAGGTGTAAACCCTGGTCCATCAAAATCTACTTAGGCAAGCCAGTCCTAGCAAAGATTTGGACAAGCTCCCGGGCGATACCCTTAGCCGAAGGGTTCCTCAGTGGCACTGCTCCCGGGTACCGGGTCGCGTAGTCTATGACCACTAGGATGTACTGATGGTCATGTGCAGATTTAACTTTGGGGCAGCACGGTGGCTCAGTGGTTAGCGCAGCAGCCTTGCGGTCCTGGGTTCAAATCCCACCAAGGACAACATCTGCAAGATCTGCAAGGAGTTTGTATGTTCTCCCCGTGTTTGCGTGGGTTTCTTCCGGGTACTCCGGTTTCCTCCCACATTCCAAAGACATACTGATAGGGAATTTAGATTGTGAGCCCCATTGGGGACAGTGATGATAATGTGCGCAAACTGTAAAGTGCTGCAGAATATGTTAGCGCTATATAAAAATAAAGATTATTATTATTATTATTATTATTAACTAGGGAACCCACCAGGTCCATGGCAATCCTCTCAAAGGGGATATATATCACAGGCAATGGGACTAAGGGACATTGGAAGTGATCAGTAGGAGTGGTTATCTGACAGGTGGGGCAGAACCTATACTAATTTAAGATTTTGCGGTAACATTCTGGCCAGTAGAACCTCTGTAATACTCTCTCCTAAGTTTTCTCTACCCATAGATGTTACCCCAAAACATGCGAATGGGCCATGTCTAAAACACTCCATCTGTAGGGTCCCAGAACTAACAGCTGCACTACTATCTCTCCTCCCCTCAGTTTGATCACCTGATACCACAACTCACCATTGGCTGCAAAGTGAGGGAACCTGGTGTCAACCCTGGCTTTTGAGCAACACATACAGTCACATTATCAAATGTCCGTTTAATGTAAGGTCTCGAAGTTGAGCAGTCCCAAAGTTCTCTTGGGGCATCTCTAAGTCAGGGAAGCTGGGCTACTCTGTCACCATCTGATCCTCCTCTCCAGCGAGGATACATGGGGAAACTCCTCTATAATTTTGATGGAGCCTCTTCCAGAGGGGCCTGGCTTTTGACCGGGACACAGTGTACAGCCCCCTTTGGCTACAGGTTCCCAAACAGCGAAAAAATTCTGCCACAGAATGACAGGATGTATCAAGTTTTTTACTATCCCAACTTCATGGGACTTGGTACCATAGTCTGTTCCCATGGTCACTGTTCCTACAGGGTAATACTTGGCGTCTCCGTGTATGCAGTGGACGCCCACAAACTTGTTCAGGATCAACTGGTTGGGCAGTGTAGTACTGATTTGTGTCTCTAGATTTCCCAAGACCAAAATCCCAAAACCACAACCCTATTGATGAACACAGTACTCGCTGGTTTGACAGTCCATACTGCAGACCGGTTAGGCATTATAGAAGCAGCATCTGCCTAGGCTGCAGTCCATGAGTTCAAGGGACATATGACACCGGGCAGCTACATGTCAAGGATTGTGACATTGCCAACAAACCACAACCTTCTTAACAACCTTAGGTGACCCCTCAGCAGGATTGGGGATGCCCCCATTTGAGGGTCTAGCCACCTTCCGTGGTGAGCCTGGTCCCCTTTGGGTATCAAAGTATGGGGATGTGGCAATGTCTGGTTTCCCCAGGGATTTCTCAACAACCTGGTGTCTCTCAAACAGGTTGTCTGCATTCCGAGGGTCGCCCTGGGCAACCCAGGTCTGTATTGGCCTAGGAAGGGAGTTGATGAACCTGTCGAATACCACATGCTTGACCATCTGGGTTGGAGTGGAAGTCTCTGGCTGCAGCCACTTTTGAACCAGGTGCAACAAATGGAACATTTGTGAGCGAGGGGGTTTTTCGCCAGCATATGCGCAGCGGTGGACTCACTGAGCTTTCATAGTCATCGTTACCCCCAGGTGTGCCAGGATTAGTTTGGCATATTCTTTGACATCCTGGAGAGATAAGTCATAATACGCCTTTTGCTCTGGCGCAAGTTTCTCCCCTTGAGCAACCCGCTAGAAAACAGTCAAAAAGGCTTCCACATCATGCCCCGTGGTCATTTTTCTGCATGGCTTGACTTACTGTTTTTCCAATGTACGAATCATCACCTGAAGATGGGGAGGAGACAGCTGGCCTCACATGAATCGCCTCTGCGAGGAGCTCCATTTGCCGTGTTAGCGCCTTCTGCTGCCGCTCCTGCTGCTGTGCTAACAGCTTTTTTGTCTCCTGTTGTGCCAATTACTGTTATTGATTGGTAAGCTGGTGTTGCTGCTGTTGCTGGACAAGATTCTTCACAAGCTCTTCCATGCTGCCGGATGTTTCGTGCTGAATGGTGGATTTTAAAAAGGACATGTGGAGTTCCCCACAGGGCCTTAGGTTACTTGGTACCGGGCCGGTCAGGTTCTTTAAAGGGGATGTCACAGTGGCAGTGACCCGGACCGTGTCCCTGGGTGTCCAGTAATTAAAAATAGAGGAAAATGATGTGGTGTTTGGTCGTGACGCCACCGGTGTTGTTCGGCAAGGGGCGGCCGAAGCTGCGGTTTTGGTCAACTGGGGCTGATGGTGACGCAGCAAAGATGGTTCAGCTCCCCATGGGTGGAGCGGGGCCCAAGGGCAAATACAGTACCTTCCATGTATATGGTAGATGGAGGGCACTGTTTCAAATGTCAGCAAGAGGGCTCAACATGGGTATGCAAAAAAAACATGTATATTGGGGAAGAGAAAAGATCATACCCATACAAGGGAGAACACCTCAATTGCCTAAAAATACAGGACTTTATTTGGCAATATCAAACAATATAAATGAGAACAAGATACACACACTGAATTAAAAACAATTAAAATTGCACATACAGCAAAGCTTGAACAATAGCCAAGCCTTAATATAGAGGCTATGGCAACCCATACACGCTCCCCCAAGAAAAGCACAGCAAATAAATACTAATACCTGAAATATGGACAATGCTCCTGAAGTAAATGGAGTCCTGCTTCAATAATGAACATGCCTGGCATGTGCAAAAGAATATAATAGGTGCAAAATGCTTATGACTCTATTACAAATATTCCTGAAGCCAGTAAGGTTTGACTTCAATGAAAAATATGTGCCTCACTTGTGCAAAAAAATAAATGCACAGTGCCATATGGCTCCAACAGCATTCAATTCATGTATTTTTAAGGAATTGAGGTGTTCTCCCTTGTATGGGTATGATCTTTTCTCTTCCTCAGTATACGTGACATATGTCTTCCCTCATATACCGTGCCAGTAGGAGCAATAAAAAAGACACTTTCTAGAAGGTCAATTTAGTCAGAAAGAGTATGTTTGGGGTAGATATAGTTGCACCGTTAAGTTAGTGCTGGAGAGTGATTTAAGAGGAGGCAAAATAGGCCAGAAGGCCACACATTACAGGGAAGCACAAGACTTTGGAATTAGCAGATTGTGGCCAGCCGCCACTATAGTTCCCAGTGAGGAGAGCCGGAGGGGAAACTACAGGTGCTTCCCACAAAATTAGAATATCATCAAAAAGTTAATTTATTTCAGATCTTCAATACAAAAAGTGAAACTCATATTATATAAAGTCATTATATAAACTCATTATAAACAGAGTGATCTATTTCAAGTGTTTATTTCTGTTAATGTTGATGATTATGGCTTACAGCCAATGGAAACCCGAAAGTCATTATCTCAGTAAATTAGAATACTTTATATCACCAGCTTGAAAAATGATTTTAAAATCCGAAATGTTGGGCTACTGAAATGTATTTTCAGTAAATGCCCTCAATACTTTTTGCAGTATGGACATGTGCCAAGTCCTGCTGGAGAATGAAATTTCCATCTCCAAAAAGCTTGTCGGCAGAGGGAAGCATGAAGCGCTATAAAATTTCTGGTTAGACATCTGCGCTGACTTTGGTCTTGATAAAACACAGTGGACCTACACCAGCAGATGGCTCCCCCAATCATCACTGATTTCCAAATGAAATGCAAAATTTACTTTCATCTGAAAGCAACACCTTGGACCACTGAGCAACAGTCCAGTTCTTTTTCTCCTTGGCACAGGTAAGACACTTCTGGCATTGTCTATTGGTCATGAATGGCTTGACACAAGGAATGTGACACTTGTAGCCCTTGTCCTGGAGACGTCTGTGTGTGGTGGTCCTTGAAGCAATGACTCCAGCAGCAGTCCACTCCTTGTGAATCTTCCTGAAGTTTTTGAATGGCCTTTTCTTAACAATCCTTTCAAGGCTGTGGTTATCCCGGTTGCATGTGCAGCTTTTTCTACCACACTTTTTCCTTCCACTCAAATTTCCATTAACATGCTTGGATACAGCACTCTGTCAACAGCCAGCTTCTTTATCAATGGCCTTTTGTGGCTTGCTCTCCTTGTGGAGTGTGTCACTGACTGCTTTCTGGACATCGGTCAAGTCTGCAGTCTTCCCCATGATTGTGAAGCCTACCGAAACAGACCTAAGGGTGCCGTCACACTAAACAATGCACCAGCGATACCGACGATACGACATTGTCAGGATCGCTGGTACCTCGCTACATGATCGCTGGTGAGCTGTCAAACAGGCAGATCTCACCAGCAATCAGGACCAGCGAGGATGCTGGTATTCAAGGTAAATATTGGGTAACTAAGCGCGTGTGTGGCTTATTTACCCGCTGTGTACCTTGGATACCTGCGTGCTCGCGCTGGGAGCTAGTATCCAAGGTAAATATCGGGTAACTAAGCGCGCACGTCACTTAGTTACCCGCTGTGTACCTTGGATACCAGCTCCCAGCGTGAGCATGCAGGTATCCAAGGTACACAGCAGGTAACTAAGAGGTGCGCATGCTAAGTTACCCGATATTTACCTTGGATACCAGCTCCCAGCGTCTGCTTACAGCGCTGGGAGCTCGCTGATCGCTGGTCTCCCGCTGCCACATGCAGCGATGCGTGCTGGCTAGCGGGAGACTAACGATCAAAAAATGGCCCAGGACACTCCTGCATGATCAGCGATACCCGGGTGGGGGGCCAGTCGCTGATGCATGTCATACACAGCGATATCGCTGGCGAGATCGCTGATGCATCACAAAATCAGCGATCTCGCTGTGTGTGCCGAGGCCTTAAGGAAATTTTTAAACGCTTAGGAAGCCTTTGTATTTTTTTTTGCTAATTATTCTAATTTATTGAGATAATGACTTTTAGGTTTTCATTGGCTGTAAGCCGTAATCATCAACATTAACAGAAATAAACACTTGAAATAGATTACTCTGTTTGTAATGACTCTATATAATATATGAGTTTCACTTTTTGTATTGAAGAGCTGAAATAAATTAACTTTTTGATGATATTCCAATTTTGTGAGAAGTACCTGTAGAACAGGAAAGTGGGTATAGAAGCATTGAGACTGCAGACCCAGGACGATCATCTCAGAGACAAAAGGAGCCAGCATTGATAAGTAAAGCTCAGGCTGTAAAAACAAATATGGGCTGTACTGAGACTGCCATGGACACTTTCTAATTGAGTAAGGTTGAACTGCTAAAGCTGAATACGGAGTCTGTTCATGATTGTGTGATGTTGCCTGGAGCCGAGATCATGGGACAAGCAGAATCTGCAAATACAAACGTGAATTTTGTTAACTACTCCCATACTACCACACAGCAGATGGGACATTATCTTTTTTTGTGGGGTGTCAGGGCGTGGAAGAACAGCAGCCCCTCTCCACTAGAGTTGAGCAAAACAGGTCGGTCAAATTCATAAGTTGCCGACTTTCGCTAAAGTCGCGTTTCAAATGATACTTCCAGCGCCCTTTTACTGCCAAGGATGGAGGACACACACTGTGGGCAACGCGATGACATGGGCAGCGGTCACCACCATCTTTGAGAAGGGCATGCAAGTGATTGGCTTGCTTTATGCGGCGTCACAGGGGCTATAAAAGGGCGTGCACGCCGACCGCCATCATACTTCTACCGATCTTAGCATAGGGAGAGGTTGCTGCTGATGATGATTCTGAATAAGGGAGAGCGTTAGGCAGGGAAGAAGAAAAAAACTGCTTCTGCTGGAAGTGATTTTCACTGTACAACACAACACTTTGTGTGCAGTGACAGGGGAGGCTATATTTCTGTGCATCAGCTCTGTTGGTTATTAGGCTGCCTTATAAGGCTTCCTGATAGCTGCATTGTTGTTTGCACACTGCTGTGCAAACTGCTTTTTTAAAAGCAAAAATACTTTTCTTCCTCTTTTCTGCACAGTTACCAAGCGTTCAATTTCCACACTTTTGTGTGCACAGTCCTGCTTATTAGGCTGCCTGCTGCCATACTTGGACTGAGAGCATCATTGTCAGCTTGCTAAAATCTCTAGGGAGATTCAAATTCTCCCTAATACTATATACACCTTCTACCTTGTCATACACCAGCCTATTTCAGCCTGTTAAATTATAGTGTAATCTATAGTGGGCCTGAGATAATTGTTCAGCCTTTTAAAATCTCTAGGGAGATTCAAATTCTCCCCAATACTATATACAACTTGTACCTTGTCATACACCAGCCAATTTCAGCCTGTTCAATTGAGGTGTAGTCTATAGTGGGCCTGAGATAATAGTTCAGCCTGTGGTGTAGTGACCACTGTGTCCACTAGGGGGCGCTGTATGGATGTCCCAGAAGAGTGGATGAATGGCAAGATACTGAATGACCGTTATGCATCTCAAGGTGGGTGGCCTTGAGATGGCAATTTATGTGTGTGTTAATCAGCAGTGATACTGCTGAGGTGCTGGTTCAATGTGTCAGGGGCTAGTTACCTACAAACCCACCCAGGGGATGTGTTTAATAATGCTATTGTAAAGTGTATATGTGTGTGTGAAGGACCTGTGATAAGGACATAGTCATGTGACCCGGTGGGCGTGGCTATGGACCATATAATGTGGCCAGGGTAGGTCACAAGGGGTGAATGCTGGGACCTGGTTGGTCCAGTGTGGAAGGTCTCATCTGAGAGAGATGGGGGTATCTTCCTGACAGCAAGGAACACTGTGTTAATGGCTGCACGTGCCTGGGAGTTCCCTGGAGGGAATGGACGTCTGCAGCATGCTAAAGGAACCATGAGTGACCCTGACGTGGGTGAGATAAATGAGGCTAGAAAGCCTGTGCATGTTTAACCTGTGTGACCTCAGGGATTACAGAGCTGAACTCTGTCATGGACGCTATGCTGTTATAAGAACTTTATGTTGCTTCTATCGGTTTATGCTGCTGAATAAACCGCATGGACTGTTTTGGTTTTGTGGAAAACCTTGTGCCGGATGTGTTTTGTTTGCTGCCTAGCGAGTGATCTCCTACTTAAATGACAGCGCTACCTCACAAATGGTAGAGAAAGCTATGGGCATTGTTGTAGCTTTGTTGCTGGGAGCAACGGAAGAGGACTGCAAAGTCGGTTGCTAAGGGCAACGCTGAGCCAGGAAGGCTGACGGTTGGGGAAGCCACTGCCCGGCTGTGGTTCTGGAACCGTGGGGCAGCCTAGTGAGTAAGGCACTGTCCGGATCTGTGAACCCAGTGCGGCCGTTTCCCCAGGAGAAAGAGACTGGTGATTGCTATAGGGTGCCTCTGTGGAGAAGAGGTATCCGAGGACCTGTGGGGCCGACACAGGTAACAGATAGGTGTTCGTGTTGTACTGACCTGGGTCAGTGGGATAGACTATGTACCTGGAGAGTTCAGTGAGCAAGGTCCTGGAGGGTCAGTGTTGGGAGGTTCTAGGAGAAGAATCGGATCCCTGGAGCACGTGGTATGAACTTGGACCTGGTGAGGCGTGAGTGTTGGGCAGTCTCAAGAGGAGACGGATGTCTTGAAGAGCACCCGCTGAGCCCCTGGACCTGTTGAGGCTGGTGTGTTGGGAAACCCTGGGAGGAGGGTTGGCTCCCTGAATAGCACCCGGTGCGCCCTGTGTGTTGGACGGTCTCAGGCAGAGACGGTACGTCCTGAATAGCACACAGACAGGACACGTGAGTTTTTGTGTGGTGTGTTTTTTTTCTTTTCTCAACTCAGCCTGCGTTGGCTCAGTGGGAGTCAAGAAGGTGACAAGCGGCTTCCTGTCACTCGGCGGGGTTACGAAGAGGACACCAGCAGCCGGTGGTGTCGGTGAGCGGTGACAGCAGGAGCTGTGGTGGTGCCAGCAAGGACTTGTGTGGTATCGTAAAAGAGACAAACTGTGTTGTGTGAACTGTAGTCTGAGAAGACCGATATAATGGACATGGGGAAATCCTTAAAGGGGGCGGTGGCCCAAATCGAGGTGGTAGCCCAAAAGGGGGTGGAGTCCCAGAAGGGGGCAGTGACCCAAATTGGGGTGGTAACCCAAAAAGAAGTGGAGTCCCAGAGAGGGGGCGGTGATCCAAATTGGGGTGGTAACCCAAAAAGGGGTGGAGTCCCGGGAGGGGGCGGCAACCCAAATTGGGGTGGTTCAGGAAATGGCAGCACTGGTTGCCTCACTGGGTATGTCTGGGGAACCACAGTGTGTCTGTATGAGTTCTGAGAAGTGCGGCATGTATTTTACGGATAATGATGGGCCACAGGTGTGTACCGTGATGCTGCACCGGGAAGGAATCTCTGGTAGACTGGACTCAAAGAGTCAGGTGACTCTGACAGGAACTCCTTTCGTTTTATCTGTGACCGAGAAAAACGCCAGGGTTCGCTGTAAACACAGGGTCACAGTGAACTATGCCGTAGGCAGAGTAATGTTTGAGGGGACCAAAGTTGGTGAGTGCCATGGGGGCGGGATACCACGTGACTTAGTCTATGCCTTGGAGAGGGGCTGGGACTTTGTTTTGTTTGATGATGTATGGTCGGACAATGGAGACATTTCGACTGTGGGGCCAGCAGACACTGAGACAGTGATGGCTCCTGACATGGACAGGTTAGAGGTAGAACTGACCGGAAGAAGTACATCTGCCTAACTTACGGACCTGACGTCTGGTGATATGACGGATGGTGGGCTGGGAGATGAGACGACTGGTGGGACTGACCGAGTGGTACCCTTTGACAATATAATTAAAGAGGTAGTGGTGAGACATGTGCTGGCCGCAAGAGAACAGGATCGTGAGATAAAGCTGATAAAGGAGACAGTGGAAGGACATCTCGAACAAGAAAGAGTCCTGAGACAAATGGCTGAGCACAGGGTTGAGGAGCTCGAAAAAGAAGTCTTGGAGCTCAAAGAAACTGTAAGTGGTCTTCTGCGGGGGAAGAACCGACTGGTGGTGGAACGGAGCTGCTGGTGCCCGTCTTGGCAGACGGTCATGAAGAGATGAGATCTCATGAAGTTGGGGAGCTAAGAACTGGAGACAGTCACCCGGTCGGGTCAACTATAGTGAGGGAAGTGTCCGTGGTAAAGCCAGAGCCTCCTGCCCAGGAAGAGAGCAAGGCCACGACCTTCAAGATTGTGATTGATGTACCAAAACACATGCAAGAGGCCTGTGCTGAGGAAGGTGTGCATGAGGCTTTCAAAGAGGCTGTCAAAGTGTGTAAGGTGCACTGGGCACCTGAGATTCGGCAGTTGGTGATAGTCTCAGCCAGAGAAGATACATCAAACCGAGTAGCTGTCCTGAAAGAGATGCATCTACAGTATCTCTATGTCAAACAGTTGGTTAGGCGGAGTAATATGAAAGCTGCTCGATGCCTAGAGTTAGCAAGAGAGGCTATGGATCGGTTGGGTTTGCAGAAAGAGGTAGTTCCGGTTCCCAAAGGTCTGATTGGGAGAATCATTGGAAGATTTGGGAAGGTAATGCAATACCTTGTAACTAGCTCTGGTGTGGTGAGGGTCAGGATTCCTCCTGATGATGAAGACCAGGTATCCAGTGAAGAGGGTAGGATTCCCGTCCTGGTGGCTGGCTCTGTGGAAAGCCTGAGAAACTTTCGGATGCTCTTGGAGTATCGAGTGGGGTACCTGCAAGAGATTGAGCAGTTGAGGCTGGACCTTCGGCAATTCAATAAAGAGGTTCGGAACACCAAGTGGCGGCCGCCTCCAACCCAAGATGTAAGGACCCGAAGGGTTCCTCCAAGTAGTGACATGGCAGGTGGCCAAAGAATGTCAGCAAGTGGCAGTTTGAAGGGCTGTACGAGGCTGAGAGACATTATTTCCTGTGAGACGCCGAATGGGTCAGACTCAGGCCAGACAGTAGGCCCAACTAAGATTGATGACCGTACCAACCGGGGGAGCTGGTCGGGGAATGGAACAAACAGGGATAGGAATGTGGTGACTAGACAGTGTCTGATGACGCAGAAAGACTGTAACTGGAGGGCCAAAGATCAGGGCCAATATTCTGACCGCTGGGGGCGGGGGAAGCCTAACGTAGAGATGAGGCCGTATCATAGAAGGAGACGGTTCTCTCGACCTGTGGGGCAATGTGTAATGAGTGCCCGATCTCGAGAGCCTGATGTAAGGTTGTGTGTTCAACCTCACCATATAGCTGGTGGTATTTTGGGTACATTTTCACAAAAATGAGGAAGTATGGTGGAAGAGGCCGTGGAAGTGGGCGGGGGTTGCCAGCTGGTACTGAGGGTGGTGGTGGTGGTGGTGCATCTGCTGGTAGTGGCAAAAGCACAATAGCACCTAAGGCAGGAGGTGTTGAGCCTGCGTCATCATCTGGTTCCACAAGGCCTCGAAGGCTCCCTTTTCTGGGAGTAGGTTAACCACTTTTAAAGCCGGAGCTGCAGGAACAAGTTTTGGCTTACATTGCTGACACAGCCTCCAGCTCTATCGCCTCCTCTTCTGAAGTTTCAAAAAATAAAACCACTGAGTTGTCAGTGGAGGCTCCTGGTCAGGAACAACACCTTTCCTTGTGTCCTTCACCCCTACCAAAAGTGAAGGATGTGGCAGACCACACTACAGATTACTCCATGGAGCTGTTTTCACATACCGTGCCTGGGTTATCAAGTCAAATCGTGAATTCGCCAGTCCAAGATGAATCTGACATGGAGTGCACTGATGCACAGCCACTGCTAGATTTTTCTGCTGGTACATTCACTCAGAGTACTACATTGTCCTCGCAGTGTACTGAGCCAGAATCTGACCCTGATGAAACTCAGTTGTCCCTTCCCGCATACTATACCAACTTACATGGTGACACAGAGGAAGGTGCACATGAAATTGAAGAGGAGGTGATGGATGACCCAGTTGTTGACCCAGATTGGCATCCACTGGGGGAAGAGGGTGCCGCCGCCAATAGCTCAGAAGAGGAGGAGGAGAATCTGCAGTAGGCATCAACATCGCCACAGCTGATAGGCCCGTAGCAGTCCAAAACAGGTTACAAAAACCAAAGGAGTTGCAGGACAGCTTGGCCAGACGGTCAAATTAGCACAGCGTGCATGGCCTCAAAATGTCTTCCATAGTAGGAAGAGTGCAGTGTGGCACTTTTTTGAGCAAAATCCTAATGATCAAGCAAAGGTTATCTGTAAGAAGTGTGCAAAGACCTTTAGCCGAGGGAAAAATCTGAGAAATTTGAATACCAGTTGCATGCTTAGACATTTAACCACCATGCACTTGCAAGCGTGGACGGACTACCAAACCTCACGTACCACATTTGCACCTGCTCCGAATGAAGGTAGTCATCAACGCTACATCGCTTCCCCCACTGTAAGCCCACCGGTTACACACCACCAGCAGCAAATGTTGAGGTGTCATCGCAAGGCCAAAGCAGTCAGGGAATCACAATGTTATTGCTACGAAAGACTGAATCTAGGCCATCAGCAAGACCACCAACACCATCACCAACACTCTCTCAGTCCGCCATGTCCACCGCTAGTTCCACCATATGCAGCTCTCAAGTCCTGCTCACCCTACCAGAGACTCTGAGTAGGACAAGAAAGTACTCATCCTCTCATCTGCGTACATTGTGTTTTAACACCCACATTGCCAAACTAATCTCGTTAGAGATGATGCCCCTACC
This sequence comes from Dendrobates tinctorius, assembly GCF_039654945.1. Classification (NCBI taxonomy): domain Eukaryota; kingdom Metazoa; phylum Chordata; class Amphibia; order Anura; family Dendrobatidae; genus Dendrobates; species Dendrobates tinctorius. Next base: position 26,997,897 of record NW_027361679.1, read on the forward strand.
GGTTGGTTGAAAGCAAAGCTTTCCGCGAGCTCATGGTCTACGCAGTACCACGCTATGACGTACCCAGTCAGCACTTCTTTTCTCGAAAAGCCATCCCAGCCCTCCACCTGCATGTGAAAGACCGCATTGTCCATGCACTCAAGCAATCAGTGAGTGAAAAGGTGCACCTCACAACAGATGCATGGTCCAGTAGGCATGGCCAGGGCCGTTACGTGTCCATCACTGCCCACTGGGTTAATGTGATGGATGCAGGGTCCACAGGGGACAGCGGCGGTGGGACAGTGCTGCCTAGCCCACGGTATAGGAAACAATTGGCTGTAGGTGTTCGACCCTCCTCCTTCTCCAGAAGCAAAAGCTCGTCCACAGAGCGCAGTCGCAAGAACACTCCATCCGCAGCTGCCAGTGTTGCACACTCGGAGTCCCACTATCGAACAGCTAGTGGTAAACGTCAGCAGGCTGTGTTGAAGATGATGTGTTTGGGCGACAACAGACACACCGCGGAGGTACTGGCCGACTACTTGCAGTGATAAACTGAGTCATGGCTGGGCAGTCTACATCTTGAGGCAGGCAAGGTAGTTAGTGATAACGGCTGGAATTTTGTGGCAGCCATAGCCCTTTCAAAACTCAGACACATACCTTGCCGGGCTCACACCTTGAACCTGGTGGTGCAGTGCTTCCTCAATAATTATCCGGAGTTAACAGCCCTGCTCCATAAGGTGCGAAGACTGTGCTCGCACATCCGCCGGTCGCCCGTACACTCCAGTAGTATGCAGAAGCTGCAGCGATTGCTCCACCTTCCCAAGCACTGCCTAATTATCGACGTCGCAACAAGGTGGAACTGCACCCTGCACATGGTTGAGAGGCTGTGCGAACAGAGGCAGGCTGTAATGCATTTGTGGGAGGATACACGGGCAGGCAGTTTGAGGGCAGACATGGAGTTGTCGGGTGTGCAGTGGTTGAAGCTGAAAGACCTCTGTAAAGTCTTTCAGTGTTTTGAGGAATGCACACGGCTGGTAAGCGCAGACGACGCCATCATAAGCATGAGCATCCCACTTATGCGTCTGCTCATGCAAACTTTGATGCACATTAAGGAGCAGGCATCTGCAGCTGAGGAGGAAGAGGAAGAGAAGGAGGGAAGTCGTGATGACAGTCAGCCATTGTCTGCTCAGGAAACTCTCATGGACGAGGTGGAGGAAGAAGAGGAGGAGGAGGAGGATGATGGGGATGATTATTTAGGGGAGGAGGATGCTTCTCAGGGGGCAAGAGAAAATGTTGGTGTGGCAAGGTCAGGTACAGGGTTTGTGCGTGACTGGAGGGATGTGGATTTGCCAGAAAGTGCTCCTCCACCCAGCACTCGCAGTGCATCATTGACACCTGGAACATTGGCCCACATGTGTGATTATACCTTGCAGTTCCTAAAAAGGGACCCCCGCATTGCCAAAATGATGAACAATGACAACTACTGGTTGGCCAGCATCCAGGATCCACGCTATAAAGGCAAATTCCAAAACATCATGCCACAGGAGAACCTAGAGCTAATATTGGCTAACAAACAAGCAACTCTGGTAAACCGTTTGTTTGAGGCATTCCCAGCACACAGCAGCGTTGATGGTTCTCCCACGAGCCGTAGGTGGCAACATGGAAGAGGTGTTCATGGTGCACACATCCGAAGTGGCATTGGAGACAGGGGTTTCATGACCATGTTGTGGACTGATTTTTCAAGTACCGCTCACACGACTGGTAATACTGCATCGATAGAAAGTGACAGGAGACAGCAGTTGTCAACTATGGTTACAAACTTCTTCTCCTCCTATATCGATGTTCTCCCTCACAGGTCATTCCCCTTTGACAATTGGGCCTGTAAACTGGACACCTGGCCTGAATTGGCACAATATGCCTTACAGGAGCTCGCTTGCCCTGCTGCTAGTGTGCTATCCAAAAGAGTCTTCAGTGCTGCTGGATCAATCAAGGACCCGTCTGTCAACCCAAAATGTTGATAATCTAACCTTCATTAAAATGAACCATGCATGGGTTTCAAAGGATTTTGTCCCACCTTCCCCTGATGACACATAGGTTGCCAGAAAAATGGCTCGCTTTTGTCTTCCTCTTCCTCGGACTTCTCCAATTCCTCCATTTGCAGCTGCTGAATGTCCAACATCAACATATGCCATTTTTTTAACCTCCCTAACTGTGCTGCCTCCCCCCAGGGCCGGGGTCACCACCTGGCGCACGCACCCGTGTGAGTGCCGTTGCCCTGGATAGGTGGGCCCACTCTTGGGCGACGGCACTGGCACAGGGTCCTTCATAGTACAATCAAGTGTCTCTGACGGTGGGGGTGCACACCCGTCGTCAGGCACACCGGCGTACTATGAGGGGCCCTGTGCCAGTACCGCCGCCCATGAGTGGGCCCCCCCTGCTTGCTCAGGATCACAGCACTGTTGAAATACTTACCTCTCCCTGCTCCACCACCGTGACGTCTTCCGCGTTTCCTGAGAGTGACATTCTGGTCAGAGAGCGCGATGACATCATGTCGCCCTCTGCTTAAACAGTCCAAGTGCAGAGAGATGGAAGATGGGGATGACGAGGAGTCCAGAGTACAGGGATTCCCTAACGAGGAGACTTATTTAATTGTTTTAAAGGTTGGCAGCAATTTTTGTGGAGCACTATACTCTGGAGAATGATATATGGGGCCCACCATACACTGGAGCATTCCAAAGGTGGACATCAGACACTGGAGCAGCATTTACAGGGCCCATTATACATTGGAGCATTAGAAATGGGGCCCATTATATATATATATTATATATGGAGCATTATTTGGGCCCATAAGACACTGGAGCATCATATCATCCATGGGGCCCATCATGTACTGGAGCATTGTAAATGGGGCAGATTATATATGGAGCATTATTTGGACCAATTGTACACTAGAGCATCATCCGTGAGGGCCATCATATGCTGGAGCTTTCCAAATGGGGTACATCAGACACTGGAGTAGCATTTACAGGGCCCATTATACACTGGAGCATTAGAAATGGGGCCCATTATATATGGAGCATTATTTGGACCCATAAGACAGTGGAGCTTCATCCATGGGGATCAACATATACTGTTGCATTATGTTGAGCTCATCATATACTGTATCGAACATTATATGGGACCAATGATTCTGTATGGAGAAATATGTGGGCCTCATTACTCTGTATGGCGCACTATGCGGTGGCCATAATACTGTATGGAGTAATATACTGTCCGTTTTTGGAGCTATTGGAGAATTTAAAATGGATATCAGTCATGTGATGTAAGAAGTGAAGTATTTTTCATTGCACTATACTGCTATTTCTCTGCCGTATCAGAGGATCATGAATTGTGGCATGTGTTAAAGGAGCTCAGTGACACTCTTTGGCCCTGGGCCCATGAAAATCTGGAGCCAGCCCTACCCCCCCACAACTTTAGCCAAATAACCCCCAGTTTTCAATGCCTAACTATTATTATAAAGTAAATTAAGGTTGACAAGCTTAAGTAATAAGAATTGATGTTTTTGGCATTAAAATGGGCACTGTAGGTGTGTTTCCTGTCCTCCACTCAGTGCCGACTTTTCTTCCCCATTGACTTGCATTGGGTTTCGTGTTTCAGTCGGCCTTCAACTTTTCACGATAATCGGCCGATTGCATTCGACCCGACTTTTGTGAAAGTCGGGTTTCATGAAACCTGACTCCACCCGAAAAAAGGCAAAGTCGCTAATCTCTACTCTCCACGACTAACACCCTGGCCACCTCACATAGCAATACATAAACAATTTTTTTTTCTGTAAAATAGTTCTTATTGTGTAAAAGCACCAAAACATAATAAAATTATATAAATGTGGTATCGCTGTAATCATACTTATCCAAAGAATAAAGCTGTTTATTTTACCACATGTGGGATGATATAAAAAAAACAATTCCTGAATTGCTGGATTTTGTTCATTCTGCCTCCCAAAAATCAGAATAGAAAGCACTCAAGAAATGTTTTGAGACTGAAAATGGTAACAATAATAACGTCAACTCGTCCTGCAAAAAACAAGCCCTAACATGAGTCTGTTGGCAGATATTTTGGAAAATTATAACTAATGAAAACAAGAGAAAAGCCAGCTCACCGATGATTCAAAGCAGGTGCACGGAACTTCGTCCTGGTCAGACGTAGATAATCCAATAGAAAAAACAGCAGTGTTCCAGCTCCTTGAATAAAATGCAAATCCTTTATTTGAAAAATTGATTAAAATATGAATGCTCCAGGAAGGATCGGAATGACAGAAGATGACAAGCGATGCATTTTGAACATGATCTTTGTCAAAGCTTTGACAAACATCACGGATGTAATCACACAGACCCGAAGAATAATGTTATCTAATGACTTATACTGCGCGAGGAACGGTTTAAAAAATAAAAAAAGATATTCTTCACCTGTTGATGATTTGTTCATCCGGCCTTCCAAAGATTGAGTAAGGATCGGCTCACATTTATCCTTTGCTTTATGCTGAGCACTTACACCAGGGTTTCCGTGTAAATCTCTGAAATACGTCATTCAGACAGAATCCAGGATGGAAGATTCCCTATAATGGGGCAGATGAAGACACTATGGATGCTGTCTATCCTTTGTTCCAGCAGTGTCTGTCTTTTTAAGCTTCCATAAAAGTGCCGTTATCCACAGTTTTGTGCACCTCTAAAAAGAAGGACACCACTGAGCAGAGGTCAGAAAGAGTCCAGAGTAGCTTTGCTGCCTCCTCATAGTGAAAGGATCTCTCAGGGGTTTCATCTGAATCACATCATTCAGAAAGTTAGATGGAAACCCTGATGTAAGTGCTCAGCGTAGAGCACAGGATAAACATGATTCACATTGTTATGAAAAATGTTCTCAATAAAAGCTTCAACTCAACCCACAAAAACAAAAAATCAAGTCCCCACTCAGGTCCAACATCCATCAATGGAAATATAGGGGACTTCCACATTACGTGTAGCGCTAAGGCTCTGGAAAAGTGCTAGGACTCCTCACCTCCCAAAAGGAATACAGAGAATTCTGCGCACCCAAATCCAAATGCCCCTCTCCCTTCAGTGCCACACAGTGTGCCTAAACCACAATTAGTAACTACATGTTTAGCATTTCTGTAGTGATGAGAGCCCGCATAATTTATGTGGTCCATGTCTCCAGAAGCATGAGCTAGGCAGAATGTATGGGCATTAAAATATACTGGGCACTACATTGGCAGATTTGTAGTTTTCACTCAGCAACATCCACTGCTGCTTGTGCCTGCAAAATAAATTCTCAGAGGGGTGTAATTTCCAAAATGGGGTCACTAGGGAGGGGATTCTGTTCTTCTGGCACTTAAGGGCTCTGTACATGGAGTCCGCTAACTATTCTATGATAATTTCTTCTCCAAGAGTGAAACAGTACATCTTACCTCCCGAGTTTCTCCATATGAATAAACAGTACACTACAGTCACATATGAGATATTGCCTTCGTTACTAATTTTTCCATGTGAAGATATAAAATATATGGCTAAAACTAAATTTTGTTGGTAAAAATTTAATTAGTTTTTCTTTAATGCCCAATGGTATAAAATTCTGTGACACGCATAGTGTCAATATGATGACTGCACCCTTAGATGACTTAATTGATCTGTGTAGTTTGTAAAATGGGGTCCTTTATTGGGGAGTTCTGCTGTTATGGCATCTCAGGGGCTCTTCCAGTGGGTCAGAACTCCTGCAAACCATAACAGCCAAATCTGCACTAAAATATGGCGCTGCCTCCTTTCTAAGCTTTCCACTGTGCCTGAAAAGTAGTTCCTGATTAAATGTAGGGTATTAGCGCACTCAGAAGAATTTGCACAACAAACTGAAAGGTCCATTTTTTCCAATTAGCCGTTATAAAAATTAAAAACTTGGGGCTAAACAACATTTTAGTGGTAAAAATGTAATTATTCTTTCTTCAGCTCCCAATGGTATAAAATTCTGTGAGGCACATGAGGTGTCAATATGCTCACTGCACTCCCTAGATGAATATATTGAGAGGTGTAGTTTGCAAAATGGGGTCAGTTATGGAGGGTTCTGCTGTTCTGGCAACTCAGGGGCTTTGTCAATGTGACATGGAACACTCAAACCATTCCATCAAAATCTGAACTTCAAAATGGTGTTCCTCCCTTTCTGAGCATTGCACTGTGCCTCAAAAGTAGTTATTATATACTCAGGAAAAATTGCACAACAAATTGTACAGTTTCTCCTTTACCTTTTTTGAAAATGAAAAACTTGGGGCTAAAGCAATATTTTAATGGAAAAATGGTAATTTTCCATTGACCAATGTTATACAATTCTCTGAATGCTCACTACACCCATAGATGAATTCTTCAAGAGGTATAGTTTCCAAAATAGGTTCAATTGTGGGGGGTTTCCACTGTTTAGGCACATCAGGGGCTCTCCAAATGCGACATGGCATCTGCTATCGATTCCACCCAATTTTGCTCTCCAAAAGTCATACGGTCCTGCTTCCCTTCCAAGCCCTGCCATGTGCTCAAACAATAGTTTTCTACCACATTTGGGGTATCAGTATATTTTGGAGAAATTGCACAGCAAATTGTACTGTGGCCCTTGTGAAAATGAAAATTTGGGTCAAAATCAACATTTTTGTAGGAATTTTTTTTTTTCAATTTTACAGCTCAACGTTATACAATTCTGTAAAGTATTTATGGGTTCAAAGTGCTCACCACACCTCTAGATAATTTCCTTGAGTCATGTAGTATCCTAAATTGGGTCACTTGTGAGGGGATTTCCACTTTTTAGTCACATCAGATGCTCTCCAAATGCAACATGTCATTCGTTATCAATTCCAGACAATTTTATGCTCCAAAAGTCAAACTGCACTCCTTCTCTTCCACCCAAACAGTAGTTTTCCACCACATATGGGGTATCGGTGTACTCAGGTAAAATTGCACAACAAATTTTAGGGTTTATTTTCTCCTGCTACCTGTTATGAATGAGTCACCGTAGGAGGCAAAAACAGAAATACTAGCAAGTCCAGAAAACCAGAGAAGTTGGCAGTTATCGGATTGCAGACCCCTGAACCTAACAACAACAACTAGCTGTAGCCGTGGGGGGTTCCTACAGTTCCCTAGACCCCTCGATCACAGCCGGAGAACTACATAGCCTAAAGACAGAAAGGGAAATCTAAACTGCCCCTGAGCAGACCCCAAAGCAATAGGCAGCCACCAACATATAATGACGGTGAAGGAAGATGAAAAAGCACTCACACAGATAGAAAGATAGGCTGAGCAAATGATGGGGCCCAAGCTAACTAAATAGGACAGGATAGAAAAGCTGCTGTCTGCAATCCGCCAAAACCCTCTCAAAACAAGAGCCAACAGACTGATAGGGAAAAAGGCCCTGAAGATGCTAGGCTTCAAAAAGACTATATCAGTACTCAGGTATTTTCTGAAGACAGAGCAAAAAGGAATTCAGCTCACCCAGCAGGGAAAGGCAGAAATCAGAAAAACAAGGCAAAACAAAACCAAAACACAAATGCAAAAAGCAGAGCAGAAAAACTTAGCTTTTGAGGAGCAGGAATCAGACTGGTCTCCAAGAATCCCTCAGAGAAATCACCCGCAAGGCAGAAGGGCGTCGGCTGCCTTATATCCAGTCAGCAATTCCAGTCACCCAGTCATCATCATTCTGCTCAGGTGCTTTGTAATCAGCCTCACTACCTTCCTTCACCAGAAGAGGGAGTTCATCAGACCTCAATGGTGAAGGGGAAAATGAACTCACAACAGTACCTCCCCCTTGAGGAGGGGTCACCGAACCCTCATCCACGCCACCAGGGCGATCAGGGTGAGCCAGATGAAAGGCACGCACCAATCTTTTGGAATGAATATCAGAGGCAGAGACCCAGGAATTATCCTCCTGACCATAACCCTTCCACTTAACCAAATACTGGAGTCTCCGTCTAGCCAGACGGAAATCCAGTATCTTCTCTACCTCATATTCCATGTTACCTTCAACTAATACAGGGTCCGGAGGTGCCACCCCAGGAACAACTGGTTCAACAAACCTGTTCAACAAGGACTTATGAAACACATTATGAATTTTAAATGTGACAGGAAGAGCCAAACGAAAAGAGACCGGATTAATAATCTCCAAAATCTTGTAAGGTCCAATAAATCTAGGCTTAAACTTAGGAGAAGCCACCTTCATAGCGATATTTTTTGATGATAACCAAACCATATCCCCAACCTTAAACTGGGGACCAATGGTCCTATGTCGGTTGGAAAACCGCTGGGCCTTTTCCTGGGAGAGAGATAACTTATCCACCACTTGGTCCCAGATCTGGTGCATTCTCTCCACCACAGTGTCAACACCTGGGCAGGCAGAAGGCTCCACCTGCCCTGAAGAAAATCGAGGATGAAACCCAAAGTTACAAAAAAAAGGTGACATCAAAGTGGCAGAACTAGCTCTATTATTTAAAGCAAATTCGGCCAAGGGCAAAAATGAAACCCAATCATCCTGATCAGCGGAAATAAAACATCTCAAATACGACTCCAAGGTCTGGTTTGTTCTCTCCGTCTGCCCATTGGTCTGAGGGTGAAAAGCAGAGGAGAAGGACAACTGAATTCCCAGCTTGGAACAGAAAGTCCTCCAAAATCTAGACACAAACTGAACTCCTCTGTCAGATACAATGTTCTCAGGAATCCCGTGCAAGCGAACCACCTGTTGCAAAAACTGGGGCACCAACTCAGAGGAAGATGGCAACTTAGGGAGTGGTACAAGATGAACCATCTTAGAGAACCTATCACAAATCACCCAAATAACAGTCATTCTCTGAGAGACAGGCATATCAGAGATGAAATCCATTGAAATAGGAGTCCATGGCCTCCTGGGTACCGGCAAAGACATAAACAACCCACTAGAGCGAGAACAAGGTTTAGACCGGGAGCAAGTCGCACAGGACTGCACAAAATTCCTGACATCACGAGACAAGGCGGGCCACCAAAAAGACTGACTCACCAGATCTCTAGTACCAAAAATACCTGGATGACCAGCCAATGCAGAGCAATGAACTTCAGACATCACTCTCTTCTTCCACTGGTCAGGAACATACAACTTTCCACTGGGACAACGCTCAGGTTTGTCCTCCTGGAACTCTTCCAGAGCACATCTCAAATTGGTCGAGATGGCAGAAAGAACTACCCCTTTGCCTAAGATGGTAGCAGGCTTGGTCACCACAGGAGAATCAGCAAAGAAGCTCCTAGAGAGGGTGTCTGCCTTGACATTCTTAGTGCCAGGAAGAAAAGAGACCACAAAATCAAAACGTGTAAAAAACAAGGCCCACCTAGCCTGTCTAGGGTTCAAGCGTTTGGCCGACTCCAGGTAAATCAAATTCTTGTGGTCAGTGAGGACCATGACTTGGTGTTTAGCTCCCTCCAACCAATGTCTCCACTCCTCAAATGCCCATTTCATGGCTAACAGTTCCCGATTCCCCACATCATAGTTACGTTCAGATGGAGAGAACTTTCGGGAAAAGAAAGCACAGGGATTCATTTTAGAAGTTACAGGATCCTCTTGGGACAAAACAGCTCCTGCACCAATCTCAGAAGCGTCCACCTCTACCTGGAACGGGAGTGAGACATCAGGTTGCCGCAAAACCTGGGCAGAAGTGAATCTTCGCTTCAGCTCCTGAAAGGAAGAAACAGCCTCCGGAGACCAATTCAACACATCAGCACCCTTCTTAGTCAGATCAGTCAATGGCTTGGCAATACTAGAAAATTTTGCTATAAATTTCCGATAAAAATTAGCAAAACCCAAAAACTTCTGGAGGGCCTTCAAAGAAGTGGGCTGAACCCAATCATAAATGGCCTGTACCTTGGCCAGGTCCATTTCAATAGTTGACGGAGACAACATAAATCCCAAAAATGAAATCCTCTGTACCCCAAAAAGGCATTTCGATCCTTTGACATACAGGGAATTCTCCCTCAAGATCCGGAACACAGTCCAAACATGTTCCACATGAGAATCCCAATCCTTGGAGAAGATCAAAATATCATCCAGATAGATAATCAAAAATTTATCCACAAAGTCTCAGAAAATGTCGTTCATGAAGCACTGGAACACAGAAGGGGCATTAGTGAGCCCAAAAGGCATCACCAGGTACTCAAAATGTCCCTCCGGAGTTTTAAACGCCATCTTCCATTCATCCTCATGCTTAATGCGGATAAGATTATATGCCCTCCTGAGGTCAAGCTTGGTAAACCAGCAAGCACCTTTAACTCTGGAGAATAGATCCGAAATCAGGGGTAACGGATACTGATATTTAATAGTAATTTTGTTGAGGGCACGATAATCAATACAAGGCCTTAATGAACCATCCTTTTTGGCCACAAAAAAAAACCGGCACCTAAGGGTGAAGAGGATGGTCTAATATGACCCTTCTCCAACGCCTCCTTAATATAGGATTGCATAGCCTCGTGCTCAGGTACAGATAAATTGAAGAGCCGACCCTTGGGAAATTTACACCCCGGGCTCAGTTCAATTGCACAGTCATAACTCCTATGAGGAGGCAAAGATGCAGACTCATTCTCACTAAATACATCATAAAAGTCTGCCAAATAGTCAGGAACATCATGCGACTGAGGAGAGGTGGAAAAAACCGGAGCCTCACTAAGGGCACACCGACAACCCCAACTCACCACAGACACAGATTTCCAATCCAAAACTGGATTATGAATTTGCAACCAGGGAAATCCCAGAACAATGGTATCATGCAAATTATGCAACACCAAAAATCTGCAATTTTCTTGATGGTCTGGGGCGACCTGCATTACCACCTGGGTCCAAAACTGAGGTTTATTTTTCGCCAAAGGTGTAGCATCAATCCCCCTCAAAGGGATAGGTGTCCGCAGAGGTGTCATCGGAAATCCACAACGTTTAGCAAAATCCAAGTCCATTAGGTTCAGGGCTGCTCCCGAATCCACAAAAGCCTTAGCGGAAAATGTGGACAGGGAGCAGATCAGAGTAATTGCCAGAAGAAACTTAGGTTGAACACCACCCTCAGAAAACGTGCGTGCAAAACGTTTCTCTCGTTTAGGACAGACAAAAATAATATGCGAGGCATCTCCACAAAAAAACACAGCTTATTACGCCTTCTGAACTCCTGACGTTGCTCCCTGGACAAAACTCTATCACATTGCATAGGTTCAGACACTTGTTCAACAGGTGGCAACACCTCTCGTGCAGTCCTGCGTTCACGTAAACGCCAATCAACCTGAATGGCTAATGACATAGAATCGTCAAGACCAGAGGGACCAGGAAATCCCACCATAGAATCTTTTACAGCTTCTGACAAACCCTTCCGAAAGAGAGCTGCCAAGGCATTATCATTCCAGGTAGTAAGGACCGCCCACTTTCGAAATTTTTGACAGTACAATTCTGCAGAATCTCGACCCTGGCTCAATGCCAACAGGGTCTTTTCAGCCTGATCAATAGCATTAGGTTCGTCATACAACAACCCCAAGGCTTGAAAAAATGCGTTCACATTAGTCAGAATAGGATCATCTGGTTTCAAAGAAAACGCCCAATCCTCGGGATCGCCACGCAGCAAAGAGATGACAATTTTAACCTGCTGTGCGGAGCTCCCTGACGAGTTAGGCTTCAAGGCAAAAAATAATTTACAATTATTTTTGAAATTCAAAAATTTAGACCGATCCCCAAAAAACACACTAGGAGTAGGGATCTTTGGTTCAGCAGCATGTGAATGAGCAAGGTAGGTGGAAATTCCCCGCACTTCCGCAGCGAGCTGCTCCACATGATCAGACAATTGCTTTATCTCCTTTGAGAGAGAAAAAAAAATTCTCCCTATGGCCTCAGAGATATAGAGGAAAAAATATACACACCTTTTTTTTCTTTTTTTTACAATTTTTTCCTGCTATTGAGTACCCTAGGATCTGCGGTATGGCGGGTGATTCTGTTATGAATGAGTCACCGTACGAGGCAAAAACAGAAATACTAGCAAGTCCAGAAAACCAGAGAAGTTGGCAGCTATTGGATTGCAGACCCCTGAACCTAACAACAACAACTAGCAGTAGCCGTGGGGGGTTCCTACGGTGCCCTAGACCCCTCGATCACAGCCGGAGAGCTACATAGCCTAAAGACAGAAAGGGAAATCTAAACTGCCCCAGAGCAGACCCCAAAGCAATAGGCAGCCACCAACATATAATGACGGTGAAGCAAGATGAAAAAACACTCACACAGATTGAAAGATAGGCTGAGCAAATGATGGGGCCCAAGCTAACTATATAGGACAGGATAGAAAAGCTGTTGTCTGCAATCCGCCAAAACCCTCTCAAAAACAAGAGCCAGCAGACTGATAGGGAAAAAACCCTGAAGACGCTAGGCTTCAAAAAGACTATATCAGTACACAGGTATTTTCTGAAGACAGAGCAAAAAGGAATTCACCTCACCCAGCAGGGAAAGGCAGAAGTCAGAAAAACAAGGCAAAACAAAACCAAAACACAAATGCAAAAAGTAGAGCAGAAAAACTTAGCTTTTGAGGAGCAGGAATCAGACTGGTCTCCAAGAATCCCTCAGAGAAATCACCCACAAGGCAGAAGGGCGTCGGCTGCCTTATATCCAGTCAGCAATTCCAGTCACCCAGTCATCATCATTCTGCTCAGGTGCTTTGTAATCAGCCTCACTACCTTCCTTCACCAGAAGAGGGAGTTCATCAGACCTCCATGGTGAAGGGGAAAATGAACTCACAACAGCTACCCTTCTGAAAATGAAAAATGTGAGGCTAAATCAACATTTTGGAGGGAAAAAGTAAAATGTTATCATTTTCCTTCCATATGTTTTAGTTCCTGTGAAGCACCTAAAGGGTTAATAAACTTATTGAATGTGGTTTTTGAGCACTTTACGGGGTGCAGAATGGTGTCACTTTTGGGTATTTGCTGTCATAGGCTCTTCAAAGTCACTTCAGATGTGATGTGGTGCTTACAAAAGTTGCTACTGTAAATTTTGTTGGAAAATTGAGAATTGAGAAACTGCTGATAATCTTTGAACTTTTCTAACTTTCTAACTCAAAAATATAATGTTTAAAAAATCATGCTTATGCACAAATTCCTATATTTTCACAAATAAACGCAAAAAAACAGTGGCCTAAATTTACCACTAACATAAAGTAAAATGTGCCACGAAAAACATTCTCAGAATCACTGGACACATTGAAGCGTTCCAGAGTTATTACCACTTAAAGGGACACTGGTCAGAATTTTAAAATTTGGCCTGGTTAGGAAGGTGAAAACAGGCTGGGTGGTGAAGGGGGTAAGTTGTGTACAGAATTCTCTTTGTAAGCTTTCTTTGTGGAACTTTAATATTAAATCACTGACTTCCTGAAAATAAATTCCTGTTTCTGAAGGAAATCTTGACAGACCCCATTAGTTGTCCAACAAGCATTAGTGGAACATTACAGAGGCTAAAGCAAGTCCCATCTGGTCACATAGTGTGAGGATACAGCAGGTTGTAATTTTTTCATATGAATGTGTCAGTGAATATTTTTCATGAGAACGTATGGAATGTATGTCCTATTTGGCAGCGTCTCACCCATATTGAACAGTTTTCTTCTACTGAATTGTTAAAGGTCTCGTATGTTTTACTATTTTCTGCATGCCATTTTTATGCACTTTACAGATGTACACACTTGGCAGACGATCTTTCTAAGGCTTTTACAAAGTGAGCTGCAAAAAGTGATTTCCTAGCCCAGGACATTAATTCTCATTATTATTTTGTTGCTAAGAGATATGGCTCTAACAATATGTGGAGGATGAAATTTCAGGTTTAATGCATCCATAAAGAGACTGCATTAGCATTCGTAAGGCCATTCTGATAAAGCAATAGATGTGAAATTAAACATCTTTTGACAAGCTAAACACCAAAACACATCAAATGCCTGTAACAGGTGTCTTGGAGACAGTGTCAGACTGAAGAACATTGGGCCCACTGGAGGATTTGATTCTGAGGGCCCACCTTTCTCCCCCACTGAAGAGCCCCAGAGCATCTGCAAGGTTTGCACTATGAACTTTTCTGAAGGAGAACCCAGGGCCCACTGGAGGATGCTCCGGTTCTCTGGTGGACCAGTCCAACCCTGTTTGAAGATGTACTGCTTAATACATAACATGAACATGCTAGTCATAAATAAAATATAAATATCAAACAAGCAAAGCATGAAAATATTCAATGACATGTATGCAATTAGTAAAGAAACCTACTATAACAATTATTAAACCTTAAAAAATTATCAAAACTTGTGCAAAAAAAATGTGGCAGAGATGCGCATAGCACACAATCAGATTACAGCTCTCATTTATTAGAGGCCTTTATAGAACCTTATTGTTTGAAGTTCACATTTCTTGTCCCAGGTCCCTCTGTCAGAGGGGCTCACGTGGAGCTACAGCCACTCTATGGCCTCTCTCACACAAGCGTATAACATGGCCGAGTGCTATGCAATGTTTTATTGGGTAGCCCTAGGCCCAATGTTATACGATGGGGCAGTGTAGATCTGCCATTATTTTCTCATGCCAATTCGACATGAGAAAACAATCAAAGCAGGCTGCGATTGGAAGCGAGACTCGACTGACATGCACCCATACAAACCTATGGGTGCGTGTGAAACATCGGTCTGCACTAGTATGTCATCCCAATGCAGTCTGACATACGCAGAGACAGGCTGTGCAGAAGATGGAGAAAATACTTTATCCATCTCCTCCACACCTGTGCTCCAATTCTCTAATGCGAGAGAATCAGAGCACAGTAGCACGACACATGCCTCACAATCAAAGCAGAGATAGAGCCGAGGGTTATTAGCAAATTGCATCAAAAGTTTTCGCATCAGATGTTATACACTCGTGTGGCTCCGCCTTAACTGCAGAATTCCGATATAGTTGAACCCTGCGATAAGGCAGGTAGACATGATCTCCCTGAACTACCGCTCTTCGTTCTGTATATAGCAGGTTGCTTTAAGTTGGTGCTCTACAGAACGGCAGGGAGATGCACTGACTAAGGCGCTGTGCATGCATAGGAAGTCAGAATTCCAGCCCAGGACTCAGGCCTCCTGTGTGTGCATTGGCACTATGATATCAGTGTGTTGGTCTGCCTGGGCCTTTCTGGTGGACTCATCAGGATCCTGGATTAGGTGAGTACAGTATATGATTTTTTTTATTTTAATTAAAACTTGTGGTAATGTGATTGTGGGGGTATTATAAACAATAGAGAAACCTCACAACAAGTGGGGGTTACTGTGGAGGTCTCTGATACAGTGTGGAGGGCCCTGATACATTGTAGAGACTACTGTTGCGGGCCCTCATAGAGTGTGGGGGCTATTACACAGTGTGTGAGCTGATGTGGGCATAAATAAAACATTTGGGGGCGATTTATACAGGTTGGGTGGATAATGTGGTGCCAGTGTACCGTTTGGGGCTTACCGTGAGGGCAATCATACAGTTTAGGGACTACTGTGGTGGCCTACATACAGTGTAGGGGGCACTCATACTGTGGGTGGGCCCCTCATATATTGTAGAGACATCTATGGGGGGTCCTCATAAAGTGTGAGGGCTATTTTACAGCATGGGAGCTAATGTGAGGCCATTATACAGTTGGGGGTCTACAGTTGTGGCAATCATACAGTGTAAGGACTACTGTGGGGACCATTATACAGAGTGGAAGTTAATGCAGGTGCTATTATACAGTTTGAAGGCTACTTTGGGGGCCATCATAAAGTGTGGAGACTATCTGGAGTCCATTATACAGTGTGAGGGACATTATACAGTGTGGGTTCTACTGTGGGGCCATTATACAGTATAAGGACTACACTGGGGGTCATTATACTTTGTTTTGGGAGAGCAGTGGGAACATCATACTATGTATATGGGAGCTGTAAGGGTATCATACTGTGTATAGCAGAGCTGCCGTCCCATCATACTTTGGTTTAGGGAGTTGTTGGCCCACTGTGGGGGAATTATATTGTGTTTAGGGGAACTGTTGGCCCATCATACTGTGCATAGGCTAGTTGTTGGCCCACCATATTGTGTATAGGGAAGCTATGGGCCCACTATACTTTGTATAGGTGAGCTTTGGGAGCATTAAACTGTATATGGGATCTGTGGGCCCATCATTTTGTGTATAGAGGAGCTATACATTGGGGAACTCGGGACATTATTAAATGTTAAGTGTGTACTTAATAAGCATTATTGTTATAGGGGCACATAAAGTACTTTATTGTGGTAGAATTTAGACACTGTTTTCTAGGCAATTCCACAGGGCATTAAATGTTTTATAGGGGGCAATTTTTCTATGTAGAAGGTACAAAGGCGGCACAGAGGGGCACTGTTATTGTGCCCAACGGGAGATGCAGAAATATTGACACATATATAAGCAGTGGCTTAGCATTAGAGTATCAGCAGGGTGAGGCTTTTGTGCAATTTGGGAATAGATGGGGACAGTGCTGGGAATGTGAGAAGTCAAATGTGTCTATGTTGTAATCACTGAAGACGAGTTAAGGCTGGAAAAAGTTGTCATATCGGTCTGGGCCAGGTGGAAAAGATGAGGAAAGTTAACAATTCCATCCGTATGGTCACCAGTTGATGGAAATATCTGTTTTGGTCTTTGTGTAGACTTTTATTTTCAGTAATACAATGGTCATCTACTGAGGTTCTCATATATCCACAATTAGAGTGTGCTACCGTAGTTCTGACCAGAGTTACCGGTTATAGGCCCTTTCAGATTTTTCACCCACCCAGAGCTGAATCCCTAGATAAATAAATTTGTCACATGCTTCCTAATGGATACATTTGATTCACAATTTTGTAACATTTTACTTGCGTTTCAGTCTCCTAATAGGTTTATGATGTGAAACTTGCAAACTTTATAAATTAGGCTTTTGATTAGAGTTGAGCGAAACGGGTCGAACAATTTCAAAAGTCGCCGACTTTTGGCAAAGTCGGGTTTCATGAAACGAAACCCGACCCTAGGATGAGGTCGGCCACGAGGTCGGCGACTTACGCGCCAAAGTCGCGTTTCAAAAGTTTGTTTAGCGCTCTTTTTCAGCCAATCAGGATCCACGGACACTGTGGGCAACGTGATGACATAGGCAGGGGTCGCCACCATCTTTCAGAAGGGCATGCAAGTGATTGGCTTGCTTTGGTGGGCGTCACAGGGGTTATAAAAGGGCGTGCACGCCGACCGCCATCTTACTTCTGCCGATCTTAGCATAGGGAGAGGTTGCTGATTCTGTAGGGAGAGCGTTAGGCAGGGAAGAAGACAAAAAAACTGCTTCTGCTGCTAGCGATTTTGCCTGTGCAACACACCAGTCACTGTGTGCGCAGTGCAAGGGGAGGCTATATTGTGGTGGATCAGCGGTGTTGGTTGTTAGGCTGCCTTCTAAGGCTTCCTGACAGCTGCATTGCTGTTTCCCCACTGCTCTGCAAACTGCTTTTTTAAAAGCAATCCCAATTTTTTTTTTGTCCTGCTAAGGTACTGAGCGTGCATTTATTCACACCATACAGCGGTGTACGCTCCTCACACAGTACCGTGTAACGGCTGTTATCACAGCCACAGTGAAGCTATCTGTGTGTCACTGTGGAAGGATAAGTGGAGGACTTGTTCCGTTCTTACAGACCTACACTCTAGGGAGATTCCTATTCTGCCCAATTCTACAATTCACTTTTTTCACACCTGTGCCATCGAGCCTGTGACATAGCGCTCTGATATTCAGTGGGCCTCACACAATCCAAAAGTGTCCAGTGTCCACAAGTGTCTGCAGAAATTCAAAATCTCCCTTATCCTGTAGTCACTTTTTTCACACCTGCTGCATCGAGCCTGTGACATAGCGCTCTGATATTCATTGGGCCTCACACAATCCAAAAGTGTCCAGTGTCTGCAGAAATTCAAAATCTCCCTTATCCTGTAGTCACTTTTTTCACACCTGCTGCATCGAGCCTGTGACATAGCGCTCTGATATTCATTGGGCCTCACACAATCCAAAAGTGTCCAGTGTCTACAAGTGTCTGCAGAAATTCAAAATCTCCCTTATCCTGTAGTCACTTTTTTCACACCTGCTGCATCGAGCCTGTGACATAGCGCTCTGATATTCATTGGGCCTCACACAATCCAAAAGTGTCCAGTGTCTGCAGAAATTCAAAATCTCCCTTATCCTGTAGTCACTTTTTTCACACCTGCTGCATCGAGCCTGTGACATAGCGCTCTGATATTCATTGGGCCTCACACAATCCAAAAGTGTCCAGTGTCCACAAGTGTCTGCAGAAATTCAAAATCTCCCTTATCCTGTAGTCACTTTTTTCACACCTGTGCCATCGAGCCTGTGACATAGCGCTGTGATATTCAGTGGGCCTCACACAATCCAAGTGTCCAGTGTCCACAAGTGTCTGCAGAAATTTAAAATCTCCCTTATCCTGTAGTCACTTTTTTCACACCTGTGCCATCGAGCCTGTGACATAGCGCTGTGATATTCAGTGGGCCTCACACAATCCAAGTGTCCAGTGTCCACAAGTGTCTGCAGAAATTCAAAGTCTCCCAGAAGTTCAAAATCTCCCTTATCCTGTAGTCACTTTTTTCACACCTGTGCCATCGAGCCTGTGACATAGCACTGTGATATTCAGTGGGCCTCACACAATCCAAGTGTCTAGTGTCCACAAGTGTCTGCAGAAATTCAAAATCTCCCTTATCCTGTAGTGACTTTTTTCACACCTGTGCCATCGAGCCTGTGACATAGCACTGTGATATTCAGTGGGCCTCACACAATCCAAGTGTCCAGTGTCCACAAGTGTCTTCAGAAATTCAAAATCTCCCAGAAATTCAAAATCTCCCTTATCCTGTAGTCACTTTTTTCACACCTGTGCCATCGAGCCTGTGACATAGCGCTGTGATATTCAGTGGGCCTCACACAATCCAAGTGTCCAGTGTCCACAAGTGTCTGCAGAAATTCAAAATCTCCCAGAAATTCAAAATCTCCCTTATCCTGTAGTCACTTTTTTCACACCTGTGCCATGAGCCTGTGACATAGCGCTGTGATATTCAGTGGGCCTCACACAATCCAAGTGTCCAGTGTCCACAAGTGTCTGCAGAAAATCTAAATCTCCCCTGTCTTATAGACACCTTGTACCTTGTTTTACATTACTATATAGTTTGTAGGATTTTGTCTACATTTCTACCAAAAATGAGGAAGGCTGGTGGAAGAGGCCGCGGAATTGGGCGGGGGTTGGCAGCTGGTAATGATGGTGTTGGTGGTGGATCTGATGGTAGTGGCAAAAGCAAAATAGGACCGAATGCAGGAGGTGTTGAGCCTGCGTCATCGTCTGGCTCCATAAGGCTTCGAAGGCTTAGTTTTCTAGGAGTTGGCAAACCGCTTTTAAAGCCAGAGCATCAGGAAAAAGTTTTGTCTTACATTGCTGACTCAGCCTCCAGCTCTATCGCCTCCTCTTCTTCAGTTGTAAAAAGTAAAAGCACTGAGTCATCATTGGAGGCTCATGTTCATGAACCACACCTTTCCTTGTGTCCTTCACCCCAACCAAGATTGAAGGATGACGCAGGCCATACTACTGATTACTCCATGGAGCTGTTTTCACATACCATGCCTGGATTATCAAGTCAAATGGTGAATTACCCAGGCCAAGATGAATCTGACATGGAGTGCACTGATGCACAGCCGCTGATGGATGATTCTGCTGGTACATTCACTCAGAGCACTACATTGTCCTCGCAGTGTACAGAGCCAGATTCTGACCCTGATGAGACTCAGGTGCACCTTCCCGCACACTATACCACCATACACGGTGACACAGAGGAAGGTGCACATGACATTGAAGAGGAGGTGATGGATGACCCAGTTGTTGACCCAGATTGGCATCCATTGGGGGAAGAGGGTGCTGTTTCCAATAGCTCAGATGAGGAGCATCCACAGCAGACATCAACATCGCAACAGCTGTTATCTGGCAGGCCCGGAGCACTCCAAAGACAGGTTCCAAAAATCAAAAGAGTTGCTGGACAGCTTGTCCAGAGGGTCAAAACATCACAGCGTGCTAGGCCGCAAAATGTCTGCCAAAGTAGGAAGAGTGCAGTGTGGCACTTTTTTGAACAAAATCCTCTTGATCAGGCCAAGGTTATCTGTAAGAAGTGTGCAAAGACCTTTAGCCGAGGGAAAAATCTGAAAAATTTGAATACCAGTTGCATGCTTAGACATTTAACCAGCATGCACTTGCAAGCGTGGACACAACACCAAACCTCAAGTGCCACATGTGCATCTGATCACAAAGAAGGTAGTCAGCAACGCTACATTGTTTCCCCCACTGTAAGCCCACCGGTTAGCACAGCAGCAAATGTTGAGGTGTCGTTGCAAGGCCACAGCAGTCAGGGAATCCCACTGTTATATCAACGAAATACTGAATCTAGGCCATCAGAAAGAACACCAACTCCATCACCATCATCAACCCTCTCTCAGTCCGCCCTGTCCACCGCTACTTCCACCATATGCAGCTCTCAAGTCCAGCTCACCCTCCCAGACACTATGAGTAGGTCAAGAAAGTACTCAGTCTCTCATCCGTGTACACTGGGTTTGAACGCCCACATTGCCAAACTAATCTCGTTTGAGATGATGCCCTATCGGTTGGTGGAAAGCACAGCTTTCCGCGAACTCATGGCCTATGCAGTACCACACTATGACCTACCCAGTCGCCACTTCTCTCGCAAAGCCATCCCAGCCCTCCATCATCATGTGAAAGACTGCATTGTCCATGCACTCAAGCAGTCAGTGAGTGGAAAGGTGCACCTCACAACTGATGCATGGTCCAGTCGGCATGGCCAGGGCCGTTACGTGTCCATCACTGCGCACTGGGTTAATGTGGTGGATGCAGGGTCCACAGGGGACAGCGGTGGTGGGACAGTGCTGCCTAGCCCACGGTATAGGAAACAGTTGGCTGTAGGCGTTCCACCCTCCTCCTCCTCCTCCTCCAGAAGCGAAAGCTCGTCCACAGAGCGCAGTCGTACGAGCACTCCATCTACAGCTGCCACTGTTGCACACGAGGTGTCCCCCTATCGAGCAGCTAGTGGAAAGCGTCAGCAGGCTGTGTTGCAGATGATGTGTTTGGGCGACAGACACACCGCCGAGGTGCTGGCCGAGTACTTGAAGCGACAAACTGAGTCATGGCTGGGCAGTGTACATCTTGAGGCAGGCAAGGTAGTTAGTGATAACGGCCGTAATTTTGTGGCAGCCATAGCCCTTTCAAAACTCAGCCACATACCTTGCTTGGCTCACACCTTGAACCTGGTGGTGCAGTGCTTCCTCAAAAATTATCCGGAGTTAACAGCCCTGCTCCATAAGGTGCGAAGACTGTGCGCGCACATCCGCCGGTCGCCTGTACACTCCGTTCGTATGCAGAAGCTGTAGCGATTGCTCCACCTTCCCAAACACCGCCTCATTATCGACATTGCAACAAGGTGGAACTCCACCCTGCACATGGTGGAGCGGCTGTGCGAGCAGAGGCAGGCCATAATGCATTTGTGGGAGGATACACGGCCAGGCACTTTGAGAGCAGACATGGAGTTGACAGGTGTGCAGTGGTCGAAGCTGAAAGACCTCTGTAAAGTCCTTCAGTGTTTTGAGGAATGCACACGGCTGGTAAGCGCAGACGACGCCATCCTAAGCATGAGCATCCCACTTATGCGTCTGCTCATGCAAACTTTGACGCACCTTAAGGAGCAGGCGTCTGCAGCCAATGTTGACGAGGAGGAAGAGGTGGAGGGAATCCTTGATGACATTCAGCCATTGTCTTCTCAGGGACCTCTCCTGGACGAGTTGGAGGAAGAAGAGGAGGAGGAGGATGATGATGGGGATGATTACTTAGGGGAGGAGGATGCATCTCGTGGGGCAAGTGAAAATGTTGGCGTGGCAAAGTCTGGTACAGGGTTTGTGCGTGACTGGAGGGATGTGGATTTGCCAGAAAGTGCTCCTCCAACCAGCACTCGCAGTGCATCATTGACACCAGGAACATTGGCCCACATGTCAGATTATGCCTTGCGGATCCTAAAAAGGGACCCCCGCATTGCCAAAATGATGAACGATGACGACTACTGGTTGGCCAGCATCCTGGATCCACGCTATAAAGGCAAATTACAAAACATCATGCCACAGGAGAACCTTGACCTAATATTGGCTAATAAACAAGCAACTCTGGTAAATCGGTTGCTTGAGGCATTCCCAGCACACAGCAGCGGTGATGGTTCTCACACGAGCCGTACGGGCCGGGGGCAGCTTGGCAGAGGTGTTCATGGTGCACACAGCAGAAGTGGCGTTGGAGACAGGGGTTTCATGACAATGTTGTGGACTGATTTTTCAAGTACCGCTCACACAACTGGTAATACAGCATTGATGGAAAGTGACAGGAGACAGCAGTTGTCAACTATGGTTACAAACTACTTTTCCTCCCATATCGATGTTCTCCCACACAGGTCATTCCCCTTTGACTATTGGGCTGCTAAACTGGACACCTGGCCTGAATTGGCACAATATGCCTTACAGGAGCTCGCTTGCCCAGCTGCAAGTGTGCTAACGGAAAGAGTCTTCAGTGCAGCTGGATCAATCCTGACAGAAAAAAGGACCCGTCTGTCAACCCAAAATGTGGATGATCTAACCTTCATTAAAATGAACCATGCATGGGTTTCCAAGGATTTTGTCCCACCTTCCCCTGATGACACATAGGGTGACAGAAAATTGGCTTGCTTTGGTCCACCTCTTCCTGGGACTTGACCTATTTCGCCTTTTGCTTCAGCTGAATGTCCAACATCAACATATGCCACTTTCTAAAACTCCCTAACTGTGCTGCCTCCCCCCCATGGCCGGGGTCACCACCTAGCGCACGACACCGTGCGATTGCCGTTGCCCTGGACAGGTGGGTAGGCTGACTCTTGGGCGCGGGCACTGGCACAGGGTCCCTCATAGTGCAATCAAGTGTCTCTGACGGTGGTGGTGCACACCCGCCGTCAGACACCCCCCGCCGTACTATGAGGGGCCCAGTGCCAGTACCGATGCCCACGAGTGGGCCCCCCTTGCTTGGGCAGGGCCCCAGCATTTGCAATCTTTACCTCTCCCTGCTCCTCCGCTGTGTAGTCTGGGCCGTCAAATCCATACTGTGCCTGACACCGTCTGAGCCTGCCTCCTGATGTATAGACATATCTTTTGAATGTGTACGCTATCCATACATATTATCCGGGGATACAGTACCCTTTCTCACCTTTGTGCAATCACTTGCAAGCCATACTGGGCCTAACACCGTCTGAGCCTGCCTCCTGATGTATAGACATATCTTTTGAATGTGTACGCTATCCATACATGTTATCCGGTTATACGGTACCCTTTCTCACCTTTGTGCAATCACTTGCAAGCCATACTGGGCCTTACACCGTCTGAGCCTGCCTCCTGATGTATAGACATATCTTTTGAATGTGTACGCTATCCATACATGTTATCCGGGGATACGGTACCCTTTCTCACCTTTGTGCAATCACTTGCAAGCCATACTGGGCCTTACACCGTCTGAGCCTGCCTCCTGATGTATAGACATATCTTTTGAATGTGTACGCTATCCATACATGTTATCCGGGGATACGGTACCCTTTCTCACCTTTGTGCAATCACTTGCAAGCCATACTGTGCCTGACACCGTCTGAGCCTGCCTCCTGATGTATAGACATATCTTTTGAATGTGTACGCTATCCATACATGTTATCCGGGGATACGGTACCCTTTCTCACCTTTGTGCAATCACGTGTAACCCATACTGGGCGTGAGAATGGATGGCGAGCTGTTAAGCAAGCTACAGCACCTGTGGTTTGCACACGTAAGTTTTTCATTTTTTTCAGGAATGACGGTTAGGCCTAATTCCGGAACTGCGGTTGACCTGCACTTACTGGGAAATCATCGTTCGCGAGTAATAATTGTAATCAGTGATCCCCATCACTAACGTTGTTCAGCGGTTTATCTGCACCTGTAAGCGACAAACGCTGGCCTTTTCAGTGTAGCGCACATGCAGCCATGGACATGTAAGGGCATGACACACCAGTTATTGACCAATCTCATGTGCCAGAGCCTCACGTGTCCCTCTAGTAAGCCGGACTCGGACCGCGGGGCATGACGGAGTCTCGTTCGTTAACGGAATTAAGCTTGCAATGTGTGCATCTGTTCTGTAGCTGGCATGGTTGAGGTTGCCCGTGTTGAGTCAAATTACGCCGTAGGCTCCACTCCTGGTGGTGCCCTTCTGGACATTCCTTTAAGGTTCAGCTTTGCAACCATACTGCCCACGTAAAACAAACACTTTGCCTTCATGAACGCTGTTTGGAGGGTCATGACTCGTGGGAATAACGCCGCCCAATCAGTTAACCTGCTAGAGAGATCCTTCGTTGCTCCCAAGCATGACATCACACTCCCTAGGAGGAAGGTAATGCCACTGTGGCGACCGTACTCCTGGGGGCGACACAAGTGCACTGATGCCCAGCCACTGCTCGATGAATCTGCTGGTACATTGACCCAGACCACTACATTCCCCTCGCACGCTACCCGGCCTGAATCTGACCCTGATGAAACTCAGGTTACCCTTCCCATATACAGTTCCATCTTACACGGTGACAAAGAGGAAGCTGCAGATGAAAGTGCAGGTTCGGCCCACCCGCCATCAGACACACCACCATACTATCATGGGCCCTGTGCCAGTGCCGTCGCCAATGAGTGGGCCCCCCCTGCTTGCTCAGGATCACAGCACTTGCAAGGTTGAAATACTGTGCAGTGAGATGGAAGATGGGGACGAGGAGGAGTCCACACTAGTACAGGGATTCCCTAGCGAGGAGACTTATTTCATTGTTTGCAATGTTGGGACAGCAATTTTTGGGGAGCACTATACTCTGGAGAATGATAGATGGGGCCCACCATACACTGGAACATTCCAAAGGTGGACATCAGACACTGGAGCAGCATTTACAGGGCCCATTATACACTAGAGCATTAGAAATGGGGTCCATTATGTTTGGAGCATTATTTGGGCCCATAAGACAGTGGAGCTTCATCCATGGGGACCAACATATACTGTAGCATTATGTGGAGCTCATCATATACTGTTTCAAACATTATATGATACCAATGATACCGCTATTTATCTGCCGTATCGGAGCATGATGAGTTGTGGTATTATGTGTTAAAGGGCCGCTCTTTCGCCCAGGGCACATGAAAACCTGGAGCCAGCCCTACCCCCCCACAACTTTAGCCAAATAACCCCCATTTTTCAGTGCGTAACTTGTATTATGAAGTTAATTAAGGTTGACCAGCTTAAGTAAGAAGAATTGATGCTTTTGGCATTCAAATGAGCACTGTAGGTGTGTTTCCTGTCCTCCTCTCACTGCCGACTTTTATTCCCCATTGACTTACATTGGGTTTCGTGTTTCGGGACGACCCTGACTTTTCCCTATAATCGGCAGATCTTGCTCGACCCGACTTTTGGAAAAGTCGGGTTTCACGAAACGAAACTCGACCATAAAAAACCAAAAGTCGCTCAACTCTACTTTTGATCCCTGTTGTTCACTAGTGTATGTGAAGTTATATGACAGGCTACGTGCTCAGTGTAAGGGTTCCCTCACACAAGTGATGATTCTCTCTTCCGAGAGAATCAGATTGGTTATGGCATTGACACTCGGCTGAAACTTTGATTAGAGTTCGTGAATGGGCTCTCATTTTTTGGCCAAATTTAGTGTCAAGCATCTCATGTGTTTTTCCTAAATTTCAAAACCCATTATGCTATTCACACTTCATGTATTTCACATTGACATGCCTTAATGCAATTGAGTGCAACCATTTCCTCATTTTGATATGTAAGCTGTTTTTTGGTATCCACCTATTCAGACTAGTTCTTGATGTGTCGTCAGTTGTCTGTTATTTGTATGCTAGCTTTCTGACTGAGCACTCCGCCCTTCACCATGCTGTGATTTTAGTTACATCCAATCACATTTGGTTCCGACCTTCCTATAAATACAGGCTTTACCAAGTTATTAGGCATAGGTAAGTGTTCACACTAGGCAGTTAGGTCAGGGACCCATTTGATGAGATCACCTTGACATTTGTGAATGGGCTCACATTTTTTGGCCAAAATTTGTGATAAATATCTCATGTGTTTTTCGTAAATTTCAAAAGCCATTATGCTATTCACACTTCATGTATTTCACATTGACATGCCTTAATGCAATTGAGTGCAACCATTTTTCTCATTTTGATATGTAAGCTATTTTTTGGTATGCACTTGTTCAGGCTAGTTCTTGATGTGCCGTCAGTTTTCTGTTATTTGCATGATTAGAGTTTGAGCAGAGTGTCATGTTACTGCGATCCTATTCTCTTGCGCTAGGGAAATGAATCATAGGTGCGGTCTCTGTCCATGGACATCAGACTGCTCTCGCATGACATCCAAGTGTAGTCCGATGTTTTCCACGCACCCATAGACTGGAATAGGTGTAGATGATCTGATTTGCGGAGCTATTCACAGCATGCTACAATTTTTTCTCATGCCATATTGACATGCGAAAAAAACGTATATATGCACTGTCCTATAGTATGAAATTGGTCCCAGTGCTACCGAGTTATTCATTCATGTCAGTGAGTCCTAAGAAGAAACCTGCTGAGTTTTGTTCTGCATCTATTTTACAGGATATAAATCATTTTGGTGGAAACTGCACAAGTTAAAAAATTGCATCCAAGATTTATGTAAGGCCACGTTCAGTATTTGGTCAGTATTTTACATCAGTATTTGTAAGCCAAAACCAGGAGTGGAGCAATCAGAGGAAAAGTTTAATAGAAACACGTCACCACTTCTGTATTTATCACCCACTCCTGGTTTGGGCTTATGTGGCCTGGCCTAAGACTGTAACATTTGTCTTCTCATTTCAGAAAAAAAGCAAACTATAGAAGTGTGCATGGTCGGAATGCAAAAGTGCAGTACTTTTACTTGTGCTTTGAGTGCTATCCCTCACATTATAAAAAACAAGGACAAACTCCACTAAAATTAAAAACAATTAAAATCACAAGTGTAAACATATCCAGCCATATATAAAAAGTGGCCTTCTTCTGACTCTACCATGGTATTTCTTCCTTCTTATTTCTCTTACTTCTGGTGACATGGTATTATTGGGTATCACATCATATGTATTTTTGCTGGCACTTATTAACCATGCATGGTTTTGTGAGGTACTCATATTGCCAGTGTATTTGTTTTAACAACCATTCTGCAGTTATAATTCAAACATTTGATGGAGTGACCGATTTATGAGACAATGTTTTGGGTTCCAACTCACACTATGTATATGTGGCTGGAAATGTTTCCCCTTATAGTTTAAATGTTTTTGGCTAAAAATAAAATTATTTAGTTTTAGATTTGTTTGCACTAGAGATGAGCGGCTCGATCTGCGAAGGACTGACTTTGAGTTGAGTTTTCTGAAATTTACAGGAACCCATGAAGTCAAAAATTGCGAGGATTGCAAAAAAAGAAACCATTTCACACACAGCTACAGACTCAGAGAGCGAGCTTATGACATGAGGCATTAACGAAAGGGCATCCTTAGGGTATGTTTCCACGGTCCGGATTATATCAGGATTAGCTGCGGATTGAACACTGCGTACAGCCACAGTGTTTGATCCTCAGTGTCCAGATGTTACAGCATAGTGGAGGGGATTTTAAGAAATCCCGTCTGCACCATGTGTACTAAAACACAGGTGACACACCAACGAATCCGGACATGAGGCACGTCTTTATAGAACACAGCATGTCTATTTTTCTTGCGGAGATGTGGGATTTCCGCTGTGTCCAAAGCGCCGCCAATCCGGATGGTGGAAACATACCCTTATAATGCCCTGCAGCTATCACATCACTTGGTCAAGCCCAGCCAATCAGGATGGACTGTTACAGCAGTAGAAAAGATTTTATGCATGTACAGTGTAGGGATGAGATTTTCAGAGCACACACTTCATTCCACATAAGGATAGAAAAGGTCTATTCTGATCAGTACTGAATCACATTGAAAATGTAAGTGGTAGTTTGAGTATGTGAGTAATAATTCAAAAATTAAAGTGATATATACTGTGACTGTAAATTGATTGATTTGTAATAAAATGCAGTATCAGCACCTTATTTGCGGGCTTTTTTTATTCTTCATGTACACTAAACAAAGAGTGCAATATTAAACACCTAAGCACTAATTTTTCTACTAAACCAAAATCCTGAACTGAAGACAAAATGTGTTTCCTGCAAGCCAAAAGAAAAACCTTCATAATCCAGAAATTTAAATAATGTCTACCTCACTGTGTTCATGTTGTGAAAAAATATTTTTGTGTTTGTGCATGCTTTGTTGATGTAATAGTCCAATATTAGACCTATAAGTGCCACCACAGTACCACTGTAAGATGAGGTCACTTGGATATTATTAATAAGGACGTCTTTGCATTAAAGAGCTCAAAATGGGTTCAATATGGTCCATTGTCATCCAAAGGCTTTTCATTATTGTGATTCGCGGCAGATAAATTCCAAAAAATTAGGAAGCTAGCCAATTCAAATTTGAAATGATCAGCCCAACTCTAATTTGCATACATTCTTGCATTGCTATTTTTTTTGTTTTCATTGCTGTCAATTCTGTAAGTGTAGCACCCAGTTAATATACGTTCTAGTTCTTTTTTCCAAAACAGTGATCGTTGCCATCTACTATATGGCAGAGTTATCAATTTAGATTGACATCTTCTTAACAATATTTTTATTGACCATTTTTTAAAATTAATCCAACAAACTTTCCCTATAAGGAAAGAGATAAGATATATTTTTATATTTATATTATATCACTACAAATTGAGGCAAAAAATGGATTTAAGGATTACAAACAAAAAAAAATTACCTTTTTTACTTTTTATATAGATTGACGTTTTTTGAAGCTTTATATTTTCATAAATTTTAATTAAGAATTTTCATGTAAAATGTAACATTATAGAAATTTCTGAAGTGTAGTGCTGGCGAAACATTGCCATTGGGTGTCACTCTGAACTATATTTTTGTCAGATGACAATGGAAATTGAACTTACGTGATGCATTAAAAAAGCTTTTGCCTGCCTTGTGCATTTTGGCATAGCAGTTTATTTTACCAGTAATTAGGATATGTTAGCCAATATGTAGGCTTTGTGAATACTTGTAGGCTTTATTCGCCAGTTAGCCTCATTAGTTGTGCTGGGAAAAGAACTTCTACAAGGAGAAAATTATTTTACCATGTGTAATTTAAGCTGTAACATTTGCAAATCAGTTTTTGTCATTTAGGTATCTCACATTGCATTATTTTGTTAAGCTTTGAAGAAATCCGAATATTCCAGAAATGGAGCTTCCGATTAAGGATTTATAAGACAAAATATACTGTAAAATTGTATGATAATTAATTGAAAAATAGAAAATTCAAAGCTAACAACATTCTAAGACATTTACATGCATTTTATCAGAATTCAACAACTAATTAGATCACTGACTCGCTTCCACACCATACTTTTATTACACTAAAGGGATAGACTGTATATCTTATTCTAATAGATGTAGTGCAGAAGTATTGCAATTAGGGTTTAGCGGATCGGGGATGTTTGGGTTCTTTGGGTTCAGCCAAACTAGATTTAAAAATATCCAAACTTAACTCAAAGCCTAATAGAATTTAATGGGGACCCAAACTTCTCTGCTTTAAAATGTCTGTTTAATGGTCATAGTAAAGGCTAGAGGGCTGCAAAAGGAAGCTAAATGGGGGTAAAATCAAGACAAGTGCCCTGAAAAACAAATTTGGATAGGCAAATGACTTAAAATAACAAAGAACCCCCCACAATTATGGGACGAATCTAAATATTTTGTGAAGTAAATTGGAGTAAAAATTTTTTTGAAGATGAGGCCCTGTACCACAAGGGTCACGTACACATTGATGGTACAGTAAAACTGTGAATGGTCATTAAATCAGTCAATTTAGATTAACTATTTTAAATCTCTGGCTACAGATTGCGGTAAAATTATGAATCAGTAAAAGAATGCATGGAAAATCTGATAAAGGCGCTGCATAGGCTCTCATGCCTTCACCCCTCTCATGAGCGACCCATGCATTGTCCTGGGTACGTTGGTTGACAAAGCAGGGCGGCTATGGTGTCCTCTAGAGGCCATTCACCTCACCCTCTCTTTGCAAGGGATGTTTTCTCTCTGCCTGCTGCTTCTGGACAAGAACGCACAGTGAGCAGCTCTCCCTTCCGACCATCCCCTCCGTTCCGTATGGGCTCCATTACATGCTGGGGTCCTTGGAGTACATTGAATTAGGGTTTGCATCTGGAGAAGCAGTCTAACAAATGGGTACCACTTCCAAGGAAGGCAACAGTCGAGCAAATGAATTACTCCTCAACTGAGTCAGCAGTTGATATTGCAAGACACAATAGCCATCCATGACAATTTAAAGGCTCTGTAATTGGAATGAGTAGTTGTATCATTTAATGAACATTTATTGAAGGGCAAGTCTGGTGCCAGCATCCACGGGTAATAACAGCTCCAGTAGTGTACAGTAAAGTCTCCCACCACTACTGCTCACACACGGATGGTACAGTGATTCTGTAATTAAATTAGTTTGTTTTGCCTTCACAGTGGCTCAGTGGTTAGTACTGCAGCCTTGCAGCGCTGGGGTCCTGGGTTAAAATCCCATCAAGGATAACATCTGCAAGGAGTTTGTATGATCTTCCTGTGTTTGCATGGGTTTCCTCCGGGTACTCTGGTTTCTTCCCACACTCCAAGGACATACCGATTTGAAATCTATATTGTGAACCCCAATGGGGACAATGATGATAACGTCTGTAAAGTGCTGCGGAATTCATGGAGTTATATAAGTGAGTAAAATCATTAAATAAATAAATTTCTCACCGTAAAAAACATGAAACTGTGAAAGAATGTATGGAAGACAGCGATCCAGATAAAAAATGTGTAATAGATATATATATATATATATATATATAACCAGAATACACACTTATTTCCAGCAGATGATATGGAAATGACACGATAAGATACACAATAAGATGGCAAAAGTCAAGAACTTGATGTCCACATCCATGTTCATTACGTGAAGCTCTACTCATATTATTAAAGTTGTTTATATGCAAATTTATCCCATAAACAAGTCTGCAGATTGGAAAAATGTATTTTTATCACAGTACTATCAGAGAAATGGGTGCATAACAGAAGAAAAATTTGCATAAAAGTATCAAAATTTGTTTGTACGCACAATACTATCAGACATAGATGTATAAGAGTAGAAAAATTTCTTTGTACACACAGTACTATCAGACATGGGTGCATAAGAGTATAAAAATTTGTTTTGATGCACAAGACTCCCACCTTCATGGTTGCACAGTATGCACAGTACTATCACAGACATGGGTGCAGTGTACACATGGAGAGTCTTTTTGGAAAAATGCTCACACACAAAACCTAATACTGTCTCTCACTACAGCTGCGTCCTGTCCCTATGCTAAGCAGAGCAGAAATAAAAAATAATAATCTTGAGCCAGGAGTAACAGGTCCAAGTGGAGAAGGAGATGAACATGTAGGTTTAAGAGGCAAGGTTGAAGTAATTCAACACTGTTTTTTTTTACCTTGTTTTCTTTTTATTTTATGGAACTAACATAAAATAACTTAGAATGGACAAAACCAAAACTAGCAATCTAGAACTAGGAGGTTCAAGTGGAGGAAGAGTTGGACGTGGAGGTATAGGCATTTTTTTTAGGTAATTTGCTTAAAAGAACATAGAATGAACCCAAAATAAACTAACTAGCTGCAATCAGGGGGCGAAGTTTCAACTGGTGGAGGAGGTGGAGGAGGGGGACGTGGCGGTGTAGGTGGAAGAGGCGGAGGAGACGCCCAAATGAAACGAATGGCAAATAGAGTTGAATACTGGCCGAGTGCGATGGTATAGTTGTCTAGTCATCCAAATATATGGACAAATCGTATTGGATCCATGCCTGGTTCATTTTAATGAATGTTAGCTTCCCCACGTTGGACAGGCGGATGCTCCTGTCAGTGATCACACCCACTGCCATGCTAAACACACTTTCCCACAGTACACGTGCTGCAAGGCAGACCATTACCTGCAAGGCAAAAAGGGCAAGCTCAGGCCATGTGTCCAGATGGAGATGAAGAATATAAATGGGGCTGTCCCATCATTTAGTAAACAGAGATGTGTAGACAGTAGAGTTGAGCGAAACGGGTCGAAAAATTTCAAAAGTCGCCGACTTTTGGCAGTCGGGTTTCATGAAATGAAACCCGACCCTAGGATGAGGACGGCCACGAGGTCGGCGACTTACGCGCCAAAGTCGCGTTTCAAAAGTTTGTTTTGCGCTCTTTTTCAGCCAATCAGGATCCACGGACACTGTGGGCAACGTGATGACATAGGCACGGGTCACCACCATCTTTCAGAAGGGCATGCAAGTGATTGGCTTGCTTTGGTGGGCGTCACAGGGGGTATAAAAGGGCGTGCACGCCGACCGCCATCTTACTTCTGCCGATCTTAGCATAGGGAGAGGTTGCTGCTGATTCTGTAGGGAGAGTGTTAGGCAGGGAAGAAGAAAAAAAAACTGCTTCTGCTGCTAGCGATTGTGCCTGTACAACACACCAGTCACTGTGTGTGCAGTGCAAGGGGAGGCTATATTGTGGTGTATCAGTGGTGTTGGTTGTTGGGCTGCCTTCTAAGGCTTCCTGACAGCTGCATTGCTGTTTACCCACTGCTCTGCAAATTAAAAGCAATCCCAATTTTTTTTTTTGTCCTGCTGAGGTACTGAACTGCAAACTGCTTTTTTAAAAGCAATCCCAATTTTTTTTTTTGTCCTGCTGAGGTACTGAGCGTGCATGTTTTCACACCATACAGCGGTGTACGCTCCTCACACAGTACCGTGTAACGGCTGTTATCACAGCCACAGTTAAGCTATCTGTGTCACTCTGTGAGAATAAGTCAAGGACATGTTCCGTTCTTACAGACCTGCACTCTAGGGAGATTCCTACTCTGCCCAATTCTACATACACCTTGTAGTTTGTGATACACTAGCCAATTTCTGACTGTGACATAGCGCTGTGATATTCAGTGGGCCTCACACAATCCAAAAGTGTCCAGTGTCCACAAGTGTCTGCAGAAATTCAAAATCTCCCTTATCCTCTAGTCACTTTGGTCACAGCTGTGCCATCGAGCCTGTGACAGAGCGCTCAGATATTCAGTGGGCCTCACACAATCCAAAAGTGTCCAGTGTCTGCAGAAATTCAAAATCTCACTTATCCTCTAGTCACTTTGGTCACAGCTGTGCCATCGAGCCTGTGACATAGCGCTCAGTTATTCAGTGGGCCTCACACAATCCAAAAGTGTCCACAAGTGTCTGCAGAAATTAAAAATCTCACTTATCCTCTAGTCACTTTGGTCACAGCTGTGCCATCGAGCCTGTGACATAGCGCTAAGATATTCAGTGGGCCTCACACAATCCAAAAGTGTCCGGTGTCCACTAGTGTGAGCAGAAATTCAAAATCTCACTTATCCTCTAGTCACTTTGGTCACAGCTGTGCCATCGAGCCTGTGACATAGTGCTCAGATATTCAGTGGGCCTCACACAATCCAAAAGTGTCCAGTGTCCATAAGTGTCTGCAGAAATTCAAAATCTCACTTATCCTCTAGTCACTTTGGTCACAGCTGTGCCATCGAGCCTGTGACATAGTGCTCAGATATTCAGTGGGCCTCACACAATCCAAAAGTGTCCAGTGTCCACAAGTGTCTGCAGAAATTCAAAATCTCACTTATCCTCTAGTCACTTTGGTCACAGCTGTGCCATTGAGCCTGTGACATAGCGCTCAGATATTCAGTGGGCCTCACACAATCCAAAAGTGACCAGTGTCCACAAGTGTCTGCAGAAATTCAAAATCTCACTTATCCTATAGTCACTTTGGTCACAGCTGTGCCATCGAGCCTGTGACATAGCGCTCAGATATTCAGTGGGCCTCACACAATCCAAAAGTGTCCAGTGTCCACAAGTGTCTGCAGAAATTCAAAATCTCACTTATCCTCTAGTCACTTTGGTCACAGCTGTGCCATCGAGCCTGTGACATAGCGCTCAGATATTCAGTGGGCCTCACACAATCCAAAAGTGTCCAGTGTCCACAAGTGTCTGCAGAAATTCAAAATCTCACTTATCCTCTAGTCACTTTGGTCACAGCTGTGCCATCGAGCCTGTGACATAGCGCTCAGATATTCAGTGGGCCTCACACAATCCAAAAGTGTCCAGTGTCCACTAGTGTGAGCAGAAATTCAAAATCTCACTTATCCTCTAGTCACTTTGGTCACAGCTGTGCCATCGAGCCTGTGACATAGTGCTCAGATATTCAGTGGGCCTCACACAATCCAAAAGTGTCTAGTGTCCACAAGTGTCTGCAGAAATTCAAAATCTCACTTATCCTCTAGTCACTTTGGTCACAGCTGTGCCATCGAGCCTGTGACATAGCGCTCAGATATTCAGTGGGCCTCACACAATCCAAAAGTGTCCAGTGTCCACAAGTGTCTGCAGAAATTCAAAATCTCACTTATCCTCTAGTCACTTTGGTCACAGCTGTGCCATCGAGCCTGTGACATGGCGCTCAGATATTCAGTGGGCCTCACACAATCCAAAAGTGTCCAGTGTCCACAAGTGTCTGCAGAAATTCAAAATCTCACTTATCCTCTAGTCACTTTGGTCACAGCTGTGCCGTCGAGCCTGTGACATAGCGCTCAGATATTCAGTGGGCCTCACACAATCCAAAAGTGTCCAGTGTCCACAAGTGTGAGCAGAAATTCAAAATCTCACTTATCCTCTAGTCACTTTGGTCACAGCTGTGCCATCGAGCCTGTGACATAGCGCTCAGATATTCAGTGGGCCTCACACAATCCAAAAGTGTCCAGTGTCCACTAGTGTGAGCAGAAATTCAAAATCTCACTTATCCTCTAGTCACTTTGGTCACAGCTGTGCCATCGAGCCTGTGACATAGCGCTCAGATATTCAGTGGGCCTCACACAATCCAAAAGTGTCCAGTGTCCACTAGTGTGAGCAGAAATTCAAAATCTCCCCTGTCCTATAGACACCTTGTACCTTGTTTTACATTACTATATAGTTTGTTGGATTTTGTCTGCATTTCTACCAAAAATGAGGAAGGCTGGTGGAAGAGGCAGTGGAATTGGGTGGGGGTTGGCAGCTGGTAATGATGGTGTTGGTGGTGGATCTGATGGTAGTGGCAAGAGCAAAATAGGACCGAATGCAGGAGGTGTTGAGCCTGCGTCATCGTCTGGCTCCATAAGGCTTCGAAGGCTTCGTTTTCTAGGAGTTGGCAAACCGCGTTTAAAGCCAGAGCATCAGGAAAAAGCTTTGTCTTACATTGCTGACTCAGCCTCCAGCTCTATCGCCTCCTCTTCTTCAGTTGTAAAAAGTAAAAGCACTGAGTCGTCATTGGAGGCTCATGTTCATGAACCACACCTTTCCTTGTGTCCTTCACCCCAACCAAGATTGAAGGATGACGCAGGCCATACTACTGATTACTCCATGGAGCTGTTTTCACATACCATGCCTGGATTATCAAGTCAAATGGTGAATTACCCAGGCCAAGATGAATCTGACATGGAGTGCACTGATGCACAGCCGCTGATGGATGATTCTGCTGGTACATTCACTCAGAGCACTACATTGTCCTCGCAGTGTACAGAGCCAGATTCTGACCCTGATGAGACTCAGGTGCCCCTTCCCGCACACTATACCACCATACACGGTGACACAGAGGAAGGTGCACATGACATTGAAGAGGAGGTGATGGATGACCCAGTTGTTGACCCAGATTGGCATCCATTGGGGGAAGAGGGTGCTGCTTCCAATAGCTCAGATGAGGAGCATCCACAGCAGACATCGACATCGCAACAGCTGTTATCTGGCAGGCCCGGAGCACTCCAAAGACAGGTTCCAAAAATCAAAAGAGTTGCTGGACAGCTTGTCCAGAGGGTCAAAAGATCACAGCGTGCTAGGCCGCAAAATGTCTGCCAAAGTAGGAAGCGTGCAGTGTGGCACTTTTCTGAACAAAATCCTCATGATCAGGCCAAGGTTATCTGTAAGAAGTGCGCAAAGACCTTTAGCCGAGGGAAAAATCTGAAAAATTTGAATACCAGTTGCATGCTTAGACATTTAAACACCATGCACTTGCAAGCATGGACACAACACCAAACCTCAAGTGCCACATGTGCAACTGATCACAACGAAGGTAGTCAGCAACGCTACATTGTTTTCCCCACTGTAAGCCCACCGGTTAGCACAGCAGCAAATGTTGAGGTGTCGTTGCAAGGCCACAGCAGTCAGGGAATCCCACTGTTATATCAACGAAAGACTGATTCTAGGCCATCAGAAAGAACACCAACTCCATCACCATCA
This sequence comes from Dendrobates tinctorius, assembly GCF_039654945.1. Classification (NCBI taxonomy): domain Eukaryota; kingdom Metazoa; phylum Chordata; class Amphibia; order Anura; family Dendrobatidae; genus Dendrobates; species Dendrobates tinctorius. Next base: position 27,034,465 of record NW_027361679.1, read on the forward strand.
TCAACCCTCTCTCAGTCCGCCCTGTCCACCGCTACTTCCACCATATGCAGCTCTCAAGTCCAGCTCACCCTCCCAGACACTATGAGTAGGTCAAGAAAGTACTCAGTCTCTCATCCGCGTACACTGGGTTTGAACGCCCACATTGCCAAACTAATCTCGTTTGAGATGATGCCCTTTCGGTTGGTGGAAAGCGCAGCTTTCTGCGAACTCATGGCCTATGCAGTACCACGCTATGACCTACCCAGTCGCCACTTCTTCTCTCGCAAAGCCATCCCAGCCCTCCACCATCATGTGAAAGACCGCATTGTCCATGCACTCAAGCAGTCAGTGAGCGGAAAGGTGCACCTCACAACTGATGCATGGTCCAGTCGGCATGGCCAGGGCCGTTACGTGTCCATCACTGCGCACTGGGTTAATGTGGTGGATGCAGGGTCCACAGGGGACAGCGGTGGTGGGACAGTGCTGCCTAGCCCACGGTATAGGAAACAGTTGGCTGTAGGCGTTCGACCCTCCTCCTCCTCCTCCTCCAGAAGCGAAAGCTCGTCCACAGAGCGCAGTCGTACGAGCACTCCATCTGCAGCTGCCACTGTTGCACACGAGGTGTCCCCCTATCGAGCAGCTAGTGGAAAGCGTCAGCAGGCTGTGTTGCAGATGATATGTTTGGGCGACAGACACACCCAGTGTCGGACTGGCCCACCGGAGACCCGGGGGATTCTCCGGTGGGCCCTGGCATCTGGTGGGCCCTGGCACCTGCTGGCATACAGGACCAGCAGTTGCCTAGGGCCCCCACTGATCCAGGGGCCCCCAGCCAGTGGTGTGTCGCACACTATGCAGCTGCTATGGGGGCCCTGCCAGCGGAGCAGCAGCGGGTGTCAGGAGGCAGGAGCCCCTGTCCCCGCTGCTAAAGAGAAATGAATATTCACTGCGAAGCAGTGAATATCATTTCAGGTCTCCACACCCCCAGAGGCCCCGCCCCCAGCCCAGTAAGCTGCTCTGCAGCTGTAAATCAGGGCCGGCGCCGCCCTCAGTCCTCTCTGCTCCTGGCTCACAGCCAGTGCGCGATGATGTCACTACATCGCGCACCCGCTGTGTGTCTGGCAGAGAGGTTAGCTTCTGACACTGAAGCCGGCTGCCGGAATCAGCGTGGGAGCGAGGAGGAGAGGTGAGTATTGTGTTTTGTTTTGTTTTTTATATCTCTCTCGCTCTCTCTATCTGTCTCTCTCTCTCTCTCTCTCTCTATCTATCTATCTATCTCTCTCTATATATCTCTCTCTCTATCTCTCTTATATCTATCTCTATATCTATCTATCTATTATCTATATCTATCTATTTCTATATCTATCTCTATCTATCGCTCTATCTTTATATCTATCTTTCTATCTCTACATCTATCTCTATATCTATCTATCTATCTCTATATCTTTCTATATATATCTCTATATCTATCTATTATGTCTATCTATCTATCTCTATATCTATCTATCTTACTCTATCTCTATATCTATTATCTCTATATTTATTATCTATCTAGCTACCATCTATATCTATCTATCTTTATCTATATATATCTCTATCTAATATCTATATCTATCTATCTCTATACCTATCTATCTATTTATTTATCTATCCGTTATCTATCTCTATATCTTTTCTCTGTATCTATCTATCTCTATCTCTATATCTCTCGCTATCTATCGCTCTATCTCTATATCTCTATATCTATCTTTATATCTATATCTATATATCTATCTCTATCTATCTCTATATCTATCTCTATATCTATATCTATATCTATATCTATTTCTCTCTATATCTATCTCTATCTCTCTCTATAGCTATCTATCTATATATCTCTATCTATCTCTATATCTATCTCTCTGTATATCTATCTATCGCTCTATCTCTATATCTATCTTTCTATCTATATATATCTCTATTTATCTCTATATCTTTTCTCTGTATCTATCTCTCTCTATATCTATATCTATCTATCTCTATATATCTATTATCTCTATATCTATATCTATTTCTCTCTATATCTCTCTCTATATCTATCTATCTATTTATCTCTATCTCTATATCTATCTCTCTGTATATCTATCTATCTTTCTATCTCTATATCTATATCTATCTATCTTTCTCTATCTATCTATCTATCTATTTATCTCTATCTATTATCTATATCTATCTCTATCTATCTATCGCTCTATCTCTATATATATCTTTCTATCTCTACATCTATCTTTATATCTATCTTTCTATCTATCTATATATATATCTATCTATTATGTCTATCTATCTAGCTATCTCTATTATCTATATCTACCTATCTCTATATCTTTCTATCTTACTCTATCTCTATATCTATCTGTTATCTCTATCTTTATCTATCTATCTCTATCTATTATCTATATCTATATCTATCTCTCTATCTATTTATCGATCTCTGTATCTATCTATCTCTCTCTATATCTATCTCTCTCTATATCTATCGCTCTCTCTATCTACCGCTCTCTCTATCTCTATCTATCTTTATATCTATATCTATCTATCTCTATATCTATCTATTATCTCTATATCTATCTACCTATCTATCTCTATATCTATCTATATATCTATATCTGTTTCTCTCTATATCTATCTCTATATCTCTCTCTCTATAGCTATCTATATATTATCTCTATATCTATCTATCTATATATTATCTATCTATCTATCTATCTCTATATCTATCTGTTATCTCTATATCCATATCCATATCTATCTCTATCTATCTCTATATCTATCTATCTATCTCTATATCTATCTTTCTAACACTATATCTCTATATCTATCTCTATATCTCATTATCTATCTATCTCTATCTCTCTCTCTTTATCTATCTATCTATTGATCTATCCATCTATCTCTATATCTATCTCTATATCTATCTATTATATCTATCTATTATCTCTATTATTTATATCTATCTATCCATCTATCTATCTAGCTATCTCTATCTATCTCTATATCTCTCTCTATATCTATCTATCTTTCTAACTCTATATCTATCTATCTCTATACATATCTATATATCTAGCTATTATCTCTATATCTATCTCTATATCTATCTTTCTATATCTATCTGTCTCTATATCTATCTCTATATCTATCTATCTATCTATCTCTATATCTATTATCTCTATATCTATCTATCTCTATATATATATCTCTATATCTATTTTTATTTATAACCATCTATCTATATATATTTATCTCTATATCTATCTATATATGTCTATATTATTAGTATTATTATTATTATTATATCTGTATATCTCTATCTATTATCTATCTATATCTATTATCTATCTATCTCTATATCTATCTCTATATCTTTCTATCTATAGCTATCTATCTCTATATCTATCTATCTATCTATCTATCTATCTATCCATTATCTATTTTCTATCTATCTCTATATCTATCTACCTATCTATCTATCTATCTATCTATCTATCTATCTATCTTTCTTTCTATATCTATCTTTATATCTATCTCTATATATCTCTATCTATCTCTATGAATCTTTCTATCTATATCTATCCATTATCTACTTTCTATCCATTATCTACTATCTATCTCTATATCTATCTATTTCTACATCTATCTTTCTATCTATATCTATCTAACTCTATATCTATATATCTATATAGCATTATACCCTATGAGGGGGGCAGTATTATACCCTATGAGGGGGCAGCATTATACCCTATGAGGGGGCAGCATTATACCCTATGAGGAGGCAGCATTATACCCTATGAGGAGGCAGCATTATACCCTATGAGGGGGTGCATTATTCCCTATGAGGGGGGCAGTATTATACCCTATGAGGGGGGCAGTATTATACCCTATGAGGGGGGCAGTATTATACCCTATGAGGGGGGCAGTATTATACCCTATGAGGGGGTGCATTATACCCTATGAGGGGGGCAGTATTATACCCTATGAGGGGGGCAGTATTATATTCTATGAGATGGCTGCATTATATTCTATTAGATGGCTGCATTATACTATGTGAGGGGGCTGCTTTATATTCTATGAGGGGGCTACCCCAACTCCTGCTACATAATTAAGACATGTACAACCTTATATTATACCCGGATATAAGTGTGTTTTACCGCATAATTGGTGGTCTGGTATTTAACTCTATGCAGCTACATAGTGGGCCCCAAGAATGATTTTCTCTGGTGGGCCCAAGGTGTTCCAGTCCGACGCTGGACACACCGCCGAGGTGCTGGCCGAGTACTTGAAGCGACAAACAGAGTCATGGCTGGGCAGTGTACATCTTGAGGCAGGCAAGGTAGTTAGTGATAACGGCCGTAATTTTGTGGCAGCCATAGCCCTTTCAAAACTCAGCCACATACCTTGCTTGGCTCACACCTTGAACCTGGTGGTGCAGTACTTCCTCAAAAATTATCCGGAGTTAACAGCCCTGCTCCAGAAGGTGCGAAGACTGTGCGCGCACATCCGCCGGTCGCCTGTACACTCCGTTCGTATGCAGAAGCTGCAGCGATTGCTCCACCTTCCCAACCACCGCCTCATTATCGACATTGCAACAAGGTGGAACTCCACCCTGCACATGGTGGAGCGGCTGTGCGAGCAGAGGCAGGCCATAATGCATTTGTGGGAGGATACACGGCCAGGCACTTTGAGAGCAGACATGGAGTTGACAGGTGTGCAGTGGTCGAAGCTGAAAGACCTCTGTAAAGTCCTTCAGTGTTTTGAGGAATGCACACGGCTGGTAAGCGCAGACGACGCCATCCTAAGCATGAGCATCCCACTTATGCGTCTGCTCATGCAAACTTTGACGCACCTTAAGGAGCAGGCTTCTGCAGCCAATGTTGATGAGGAGGAAGAGGAGGAGGGAATCCTTGATGACATTCAGCCATTGTCTGCTCAGGGACCTCTCCTGGACGAGGTGGAGGAAGAAGAGGAGGAGGAGGAGGATGATGGGGATGATTACTTAGGGGAGGAGGATGCATCTCGTGGGGCAAGTGAAAATGTTGGCATGGCAAGGTCTGGTACAGGGTTTGTGCGTGACTGGAGGGATGTGGATTTGCCAGAAAGTGCTCCTCCAACCAGCACTCGCAGTGCATCATTGACACCGGGAACATTGGCCCACATGTCAGATTATGCCTTGCAGATCCTAAAAAGGGACCCCCGCATTGCCAAAATGATGAACGATGATGACTACTGGTTGGCCAGGATCCTGGATCCACGCTATAAAGGCAAATTACAAAACATCATGCCACAGGAGAACCTTGACCTAATATTGGCTAATAAACAAGCAACTCTGGTAAATCGGTTGCTTGAGGCATTCCCAGCACACAGCAGCGGTGATGGTTCTCACACGAGCCGTACGGGCCGGGGTCAGCTTGGCAGAGGTGTTCGTGGTGCACACAGCAGAAGTGGCGTTGGAGACAGGGGTTTCATGACAATGTTGTGGACTGATTTTTCAAGTACCGCTCACACAACTGGTAATACTGCATCGATGGAAAGTGACAGGAGACAGCAGTTGTCAACTATGGTTACAAACTACTTTTCCTCCCATATCGATGTTCTCCCACACAGGTCATTCCCCTTTGACTATTGGGCCGCTAAACTGGACACCTGGCCTGAATTGGCACAATATGCCTTACAGGAGCTCGCTTGCCCAGCTGCAAGTGTGCTATCGGAAAGAGTCTTCAGTGCAGCTGGATCAATCCTGACAGAAAAAAGGACCCGTCTGTCAACCCAAAATGTGGATGATCTAACCTTCATTAAAATGAACCACGCATGGGTTTCCAAGGATTTTGTCCCACCTTTCCCTGATGACACATAGGGTGACAGAAAAATGGCTTGCTTTGGTCCACCTCTTCCTGGGACTTGACCTATTTCACCTTTTGCATCAGCTGAATGTCCAACATCAACATATGCCACTTTCTAAAACTCCCTAACTGTGCTGCCTCCCCCCCCATGGCCGGGGTCACCACCTAGCGCACGACACCGTGCGAGTGCCGTTGCCCTGGACAGGTGGGTAGGCCGACTCTTGGGAGTGGGCACTGGCACAGGGTCCCTCATAGTGCAATCACGTGTCTCTGACGGTGGTGTGCACACCCGCCGTCAGACACACCGCCGTACTATGAGGGGCCCAGTGCCAGTACCGACGCCCACGAGTGGGCCACCCTTGCTTGGGCAGGGCCCCAGCATTTGCAATCTTTACCTCTCCCTGCTCCTCCGCTGTGTAGTCTGGGCCATCAAATCCATACTGTGCCTGACACCGTTTGACCCTGCCTCCTGATGTATAGACATATATTTTGAATGTGTACGCTATCCATACATGTTATCTGGGGATACGGTACCCTTTCTAACCTTTGTGCAATCACGTGCAATCCATACTGGGCCTAACACCGTCTGAGCCTGCCTCCTGATGTATAGACATATATTTTGAATGTGTACGCTATCCATACATGTTATCTGGGGATACGGTACCCTTTCTAACCTTTGTGCAATCACGTGCAATCCATACTGGGCCTAACACCGTCTGAGCCTGCCTCCTGATGTATAGACATATATTTTGAATGTGTACGCTATCCATACATGTTATCTGGGGATACGGTACCCTTTCTAACCTTTGTGCAATCACTTGCAATCCATACTGGGCCTAACACCGTCTGAGCCTGCCTCCTGATGTATAGACATATATTTTGAATGTGTACGCTATCCATACATGTTATCTGGGGATACGGTAACCTTTCTAACCTTTGTGCAATCACGTGCAATCCTTACTGGGCGTAACACCGTCTGAGCCTGCCTCCTGATGAATAGACATATATTTTGAATGTGTACGCTATCCATACATGTTATCTGGGGATACGGTGCCCTTTCTAACCTTTGTGCAATCACGTGCAATCCATACTGGGCCTAGCACCGTCTGAGCCTGCCTCCTGATGTATAGACATATATTTTGAATGTGTACGCTATCCATACATGTTATCTGGGGATACGGTACCCTTTCTCACCTTTGTGCAATCACGTGTAATCCATACTGGGCGTGAGAACGGCTGGCGAGCATTAAGCAAGCAACAGCACCTGTGGTTTGCATACGTAAGTTTTTCATTTTTTCAGGAATGACGGTTAGGCCTAATTCCGGAACTGCGGTTGACCTGCGCTTACTGGGAAATCATTGTTCGCGGGTAATAATTGTAATCAGTGATCCCCATCACTAATGTTGTTCAGCGGGTTATCTGCACCTGTAAGCGACAAACGCTGGCCTTTTCAGTGTAGCGCACATGCAGCCACGGACATGTAAGGGCATGACACACCAGTTATTGGCCAATCTCATGTGCCAGAGCCTCACGTGTCCCTCTAGTAAGCCGGACTCGGACCGCGGGGCATGACGGAGTCTCGTTCGTTAACGGAATTAAGCTTGCAATGTGTGCATCTGTTCTGTAGCTGGCATGGTTGAGGTTTCCCAGGTGGAGTCGAATTTAACCGTAGGCTCCACTCCAGGTGGTGCCCTTCTGGACATTCCTTTAAGGTTCAGCTTTGCAACCATACTGCCCACGTAAAACAAACACTTTGCCTTCATGAACGCTGTTTGGAGGGTCATAACTCGTGGGAATAACGCCGCCCAATCAGTTAACCTGCTAGAGAGATCGTTCGTTGCTCCCAAGCATGACATCACACTCCCTAGGAAGAAGGTAATGCTACTGTGGCGACCGTACTCCTGGGGGCGACACAAGTGCACTGATGCCCAGCCACTGCTCGATGAATCTGCTGGTACATTGACCCAGACCACTACATTCCCCTCGCACGCTACACGGCCTGAATCTGACCCTGATGAAACTCAGGTTACCCTTCCCATATACAGTTCCATCTTACACGGTGACAAAGAGGAAGCTGCAGATGAAAGTGCAGGTTCGGCCCACCCGCCATCAGACACACCACCGTACTATCAGGAGCCCTGTACCAGTGCCATCACCAACGAGTGGGCCCCCCCTGCTTGCTCAGGATCACAGCACTTGCAAAGTTGAAATACTGTGCAGTGAGATGGAAGATGGGGACGACGAGGAGTCCAGACAAGTACAGGGATTCCCTAGCGAGGAGACTTATTTGATTGTTTTCAATGTTGGGACAGCAATTTTTGGGGAGCACTATACTCTGGAGAATGATAGATGGGGCCCACCATACACTGGAACATTCCAAAGGTGGACATCAGACACTGGAGCAGCATTTACAGGGCCCATTATACACTAGAGCATTAGAAATGGGGTCCATTATGTTTGGAGCATTATTTGGGCCCATAAGACAGTGGAGCTTCATCCATGGGGACCAACATATACTGTAGCATTATGTGGAGCTCATCATATACTGTTTCAAACATTATATGGGACTAGAGTTGAGCGAAACGGGTTGAAAAAATTCAAAAGTCGCCGACTTTTGGCAAAGTCGGGTTTCATGAAACGAAACCCGACCCTAGGATGAGGTCGGCCACGAGGTCGGCGACTTACGCGTCAAAGTCGCGTTTCAAAAGTTTGTTTTGCGCTCTTTTTCAGCCAATCAGGATCCACGGACACTGTGGGCAACGTGATGACATAGGCACGGGTCACCACCATCTTTCAGAAGGGCATGCAAGTGATTGGCTTGCTTTGGTGGGCGTCACAGGGGGTATAAAAGGGCGTGTACGCCGACCGCCATCTTACTTCTGCCGATCTTAGTATAGGGAGAGGTTGCTGCTGATTCTGTAGGGAGAGCGTTAGGCAGGGAAGAAGACAAAAAAACTGCTTCTGCTGCTAGCGATTCGGCCTGCACAACACACAAGTCACTGTGTGTGCAGTGCAAGGGGAGGCTATATTGTGGTGTATCAGTGGTGTTGGTTGTTGGGCTGCCTTCTAAGGCTTCCTGACACGCTGGCATTGCTGTTTACCCACTGCTCCGCAAACTGCTTTTTTAAAAGCAATCCAATCTCCCTTATCCTCTCGTCACTTTGGTCACAGGCAGCTGTGCCATCGAGCGTGTCACATAGCGCTCAGATATCAGTGGGCCGCACACAATCCACAAGTGTCCAGTGTCCAAAAGTGTACGCAGAGATTCAAAATCTCCATTATCCTCTCGTCACTTTGGTCACAGGCAGCTGTGCCATCGAGCGTGTCACATAGCGCTCAGATATCAGTGGGCCGCACACAATCCACAAGTGTCCACTGTCCACAAGTGTACGCAGAGATTCAAAATCTCCATTATCCTCTCGTCACTTTGGTCACAGGCAGCTGTGCCATCGAGCGTGTCACATAGCGCTCAGATATCAGTGGGCCGCACACAATCCACAAGTGTCCACTGTCCACAAGTGTACGCAGAGATTCAAAATCTCCATTATCCTCTCGTCACTTTGGTCACAGGCAGCTGTGCCATCGAGCGTGTCACATAGCGCTCAGATATCAGTGGGCCGCACACAATCCACAAGTGTCCACTGTCCACAAGTGTACGCAGAAATTCTAAAACTCCCCTGTCCTATAGACACCTTGTACCTTGTTTTACATTACTATATAGTTTGTTGGATTTTGTCTACATTTCTACCAAAAATGAGGAAGGCTGGTGGAAGAGGCCGTGGAATTGGGCGGGGGTTGGCAGCTGGTAATGATGGTGTTGGTGGTGGATCTGATGGTAGTGGCAAGAGCAAAATAGGACCGAATGCAGGAGGTGCTGACCCTGCGTCATCTTCTGTCTACATAAGGCCTCAAACGCTTAGTTTTCTAGGAGTTGGCAAACCGCTTTTAAAGGCAGAGCATCAGGAAAAAGTTTTGTCTTACATTGCTGACTCAGCCTCCAGCTCTATCGCCTCCTCTTCTTCAGTTGTAAAAAGTAAAAGCACTGAGTCGTCATTGGAGGCTCATGTTCATGAACCACACCTTTCCTTGTGTCCTTCACCCCAACCAAGATTGAAGGATGACGCAGGCCATACTACTGATTACTCCATGGAGCTGTTTTCACATACCATGCCTGGATTATCAAGTCAAATGGTGAATTACCCAGGCCAAGATGAATCTGACATGGAGTGCACTGATGCACAGCCGCTGATGGATGATTCTGCTGGTACATTCACTCAGAGCACTACATTGTCCTCGCAGTGTACAGAGCCAGATTTTGACCCTGATGAGACTCAGGTGCCCCTTCCCGCACACTATACCACCATACACGGTGACACAGAGAAAGGTGCACATGACATAGAAGAGGAGGTGATGGATGACCCAGTTGTTGACCCAGATTGGCATCCATTGGGGGAAGAGGGTGCTGCTTCCAATAGCTCAGATGAGGAGCATCCACAGCAGACATCGACATCGCAACAGCTGTTATCTGGCAGGCCCGGAGCACTCCAAAGACAGGTTCCAAACATCAAAAGAGTTGCTGGACAGCTTGTCCAGAGGGTCAAAAGATCACAGCGTGCTAGGCCGCAAAATGTCTGCCAAAGTAGGAAGAGTGCAGTGTGGCAGTTTTTTGAACAAAATCCTCATGATCAGGCCAAGGTTATCTGTAAGAAGTGCGCAAAGACCTTTAGCCGAGGGAAAAATCTGAAAAATTTGAATACCAGTTGCATGCTTAGACATTTAACCAGCATGCACTTGCAAGCGTGGACACAACACCAAACCTCAAGTGCCACATGTGCAACTGATCACAACGAAGGTAGTCAGCAACGCTACATTGTTTCCCCCACTGTAAGCACACCGGTTAGCACAGCAGCAAATGTTGAGGTGTCGTTGCAAGGCCACAGCAGTCAGGGAATCCCACTGTTATATCAACGAAAGACTGATTCTAGGCCATCAGAAAGAACACCAACTCCATCACCATCATCAACCCTCTCTCAGTCCGCCCTGTCCACCGCTACTTCCACCATATGCAGCTCTCAAGTCCAGCTCACCCTCCCAGACACTATGAGTAGGTCAAGAAAGTACTCAGTCTCTCATCCGCGTACACTGGGTTTGAACGCCCACATTGCCAAACTAATCTCGTTTGAGATGATGCCCTTTCGGTTGGTGGAAAGCACAGCTTTCCGCGAACTCATGGCCTATGCAGTACCATGCTATGACCTACCCAGTCGCCACTTCTTCTCTCGCAAAGCCATCCCAGCCCTCCACCATCATGTGAAAGACCGCATTGTCCATGCACTCAAGCAGTCAGTGAGCGGAAAGGTGCACCTCACAACTGATGCATGGTCCAGTCGGCATGGCCAGGGCCGTTACGTGTCCATCACTGCGCACTGGGTTAATGTGGTGGATGCAGGGTCCACAGGGGACAGCGGTGGTGGGACAGTGCTGCCTAGCCCACGGTCTAGGAAACAGTTGGCTGTAGGCGTTCGACCCTCCTCCTCCTCCTCCTCCTCCAGAAGCGACAGCTCGTCCATAGAGCACAGTCGTACGAGCACTCCATCTGCAGCTGCCACTGTTGCACACGATGTGTCCCCCTATCGAGCAGCTAGTGGAAAGCGTCAGCAGGCTGTGTTGCAGATGATGTGTTTGGGCGACAGACACACCGCCGAGGTGCTGGCCGAGTACTTGAAGCGACAAACTGAGTCATGGCTGGGCAGTGTACATCTTGAGGCAGGCAAGGTAGTTAGTGATAACGGCCGTAATTTTGTGGCAGCCATAGCCCTTTCAAAACTCAGCCACATACCTTGCTTGGCTCACACCTTGAACCTGGTGGTGCAGTGCTTCCTCAAAAATTATCCGGAGTTAACAGCCCTGCTCCAGAAGGTGCGAAGACTGTGCGCGCACATCCGCCGGTCGCCTTGTACACTCCGTTCGTATGCAGAAGCTGCAGCGATTGCTCCACCTTCCCAACCACCGCCTCATTATCGACATTGCAACAAGGTGGAACTCCACCCTGCACATGGTGGAGCGGCTGTGCGAGCAGAGGCAGGCCATAATGCATTTGTGGGAGGATACACGGCCAGGCACTTTGAGAGCAGACATGGAGTTGACAGGCGTGCAGTGGTCGAAGCTGAAAGACCTTTGTAAAGTCCTTCAGTGTTTTGAGGAATGCACACGGCTGGTAAGCGCAGACGACGCCATCCTAAGCATGAGCATCCCACTTATGTGTCTGCTCATGCAAACTTTGACGCACCTTAAGGAGCAGGCGTCTGCAGCCAATGTTGATGAGGAGGAAGAGGAGGAGGGAATCCTTGATGACATTCAGCCATTGTCTGCTCAGGGACCTCTCCTGGACGAGGTGGAGGAAGAAGAGGAGGAGGAGGAGGAGGATGATGGGGATGATTACTTAGGGGAGGAGGATGCATCTCGTGGGGCAAGTGAAAATGTTGGCGTGGCAAAGTCTGGTACAGGGTTTGTGCGTGACTGGAGGGATGTGGATTTGCCAGAAAGTGCTCCTCCACCCAGCACTCGCAGTGCATCATTGACACCGGGAACATTGGCCCACATGTCAGATTATGCCTTGCGGATCCTAAAAAGGGACCCCCGCATTGCCAAAATGATGAACGATGACGACTACTGGTTGGCCAGCATCCTGGATCCACGCTATAAAGGCAAATTACAAAACATCATGCCACAGGAGAACCTTGACCTAATATTGGCTAATAAACAAGCAACTCTGGTAAATCGGTTGCTTGAGGCATTCCAAGCACACAGCAGCGGTGATGGTTCTCACACGAGTCGTACGGGCCGGGGGCAGTTTGGCAGAGGTGTTCGTGGTGCACACAGCAGAAGTGGCGTTGGAGACAGGGGTTTCATGACAATGTTGTGGACTGATTTTTCAAATACCGCTCACACAACTGGTAATACTGCATCGATGGAAAGTGACAGGAGACAGCAGTTGTCAACTATTGTTACAAACTACTTTTCCTCCCATATCGATGTTCTCCCACACAGGTCATTCCCCTTTGACTATTGGGCCGCTAAACTGGACACCTGGCCTGAATTGGCCCAATATGCCTTACAGGAGCTCGCTTGCCCAGCTGCAAGTGTGCTATCGGAAAGAGTCTTCAGTGCAGCTGGATCAATCCTGACAGAAAAAAGGACCCGTCTGTCTACCCAAAATGTGGATGATCTAACCTTCATTAAAATGAACCACGCATGGGTTTCCAAGGATTTTGTCCCACCTTCCCCTGATGACACATAGGGTGACAGAAAAATGGCTTGCTTTGGTCCACCTCTTCCTGGTACTTCACCTATTTCGCCTTTTGCATCAGTTGAATGTCCAACATCAACATATGCCACTTTCTAAAACTCCCTAACTGTGCTGCCTCCCCCCCCATGGCCGGGGTCACCACCTAGCGCACGACACCGTGCGAGTGCTGTTGCCCTGGACAGGTGGGTAGGCCGACTCTTGGGCGCGGGCACTGGCACAGGGTTCCTCATAGTGCAATCAAGTGTCTCTGACGGTGGTGGTGCACACCCGCCGTCAGACACACCGCTGTACTATGAGGGGCCCAGTGCCAGTACCGACGCCCACGAGTGTGCCCCCCTTGCTTGGCCAGGGCCCCAGCATTTGCAATCTTTACCTCTCCCTGCTCCTCCGCTGTGTAATCTGGGCCATCAAATCCATACTGTGCCTGACACCGTCTGAGCCTGCCTCCTGATGTATAGACATATTTTGAATGTGTACGCTATCCATACATGTTATCCGGGGATACGGTACCCCTTCTAACCTTTGTGCAATGACGTGCAATCCATACTGGGCCTAACACCGTCTGAGCCTGCCTCATGCTGTATAGACATATATTTTGAATGTGTACGCTATCCATACATGTTATCCAGGGATACGGTACCCTTTCTAACCTTTGTGCAATGACGTGCAATCCATACTGGGCCTAACACCGTCTGAGCCTGCCTCATGCTGTATAGACATATATTTTGAATGTGTACGCTATCCATACATGTTATCCGGGGATACGGTACCCTTTCTAACCTTTGTGCAATGACGTGCAATCCATACTGGGCCTAACACCGTCTGAGCCTGCCTCATGCTGTATAGACATATATTTTGAATGTGTACGCTATCCATACATGTTATCCGGGGATACGGTACCCCTTCTAACCTTTGTGCAATGACGTGCAATCCATACTGGGCCTAACACCGTCTGAGCCTGCCTCATGCTGTATAGACATATATTTTGAATGTGTACGCTATCCATACATGTTATCCGGGGATACGGTACCCCTTCTAACCTTTCTGCAATGACGTGCAATCCATACTGGGCCTAACACCGTCTGAGCCTGCCTCATGCTGTATAGACATATATTTTGAATGTGTACGCTATCCATACATGTTATCCGGGGATACGGTACCCCTTCTAACCTTTGTGCAATGACGTGCAATCCATACTGGGCCTAACACCGTCTGAGCCTGCCTCATGCTGTATAGACATATATTTTGAATGTGTACGCTATCCATACATGTTATCCGGGGATACGGTACCCTTTCTAACCTTTGTGCAATGACGTGCAATCCATACTGGGCCTAACACCGTCTGAGCCTGCCTCATGCTGTATAGACATATATTTTGAATGTGTACGCTATCCATACATGTTATCCAGGGATACGGTACCCTTTCTAACCTTTGTGCAATGACGTGCAATCCATACTGGGCCTAACACCGTCTGAGCCTGCCTCATGCTGTATAGACATATATTTTGAATGTGTACGCTATCCATACATGTTATCCGGGGATACGGTACCCCTTCTAACCTTTGTGCAATGACGTGCAATCCATACTGGGCCTAACACCGTCTGAGCCTGCCTCATGCTGTATAGACATATATTTTGAATGTGTACGCTATCCATACATGTTATCCGGGGATACGGTACCCCTTCTAACCTTTGTGCAATGACATGCAATCCATACTGGGCCTAACACCGTCTGAGCCTGCCTCATGCTGTATAGACATATATTTTGAATGTGTACGCTATCCATACATGTTATCCGGGGATACGGTACCCCTTCTAACCTTTGTGCAATGACGTGCAATCCATACTGGGCCTAACACCGTCTGAGCCTGCCTCATGCTGTATAGACATATATTTCGAATGTGTACGCTATCCATACATGTTATCCGGGGATACGGTACCCTTTCTAACCTTTGTGCAATGACGTGCAATCCATACTGGGCCTAACACCGTCTGAGCCTGCCTCATGCTGTATAGACATATATTTTGAATGTGTATGCTATCCATACATGTTATCCAGGGATACGGTACCCTTTCTAACCTTTGTGCAATGACGTGCAATCCATACTGGGCCTAACACCGTCTGAGCCTACCTCATGCTGTATAGACATATATTTTGAATGTGTACGCTATCCATACATGTTATCCGGGGATACGGTACCCCTTCTAACCTTTGTGCAATGACGTGCAATCCATACTGGGCCTAACACCGTCTGAGCCTGCCTCATGCTGTATAGACATATATTTTGAATGTGTACGCTATCCATACATGTTATCCGGGGATACGGTACCCCTTCTAACCTTTGTGCAATGACGTGCAATCCATACTGGACCTAACACCGTCTGAGCCTGCCTCATGCTGTATAGACATATATTTTGAATGTGTACGCTATCCATACATGTTATCCGGGGATACGGTACCCCTTCTAACCTTTGTGCAATGACGTGCAATCCATACTGGACCTAACACCGTCTGAGCCTGCCTCATGCTGTATAGACATATATTTTGAATGTGTACGCTATCCATACATGTTATCCGGGGATACGGTACCCCTTCTAACCTTTGTGCAATGACGTGCAATCCATACTAGGCCTAACACCGTCTGAGCCTGCCTCATGCTGTATAGACATATATTTTGAATGTGTACGCTATCCATACATGTTATCCAGGGATACGTACCCTTTCTAACCTTTGTGCAATGACGTGCAATCCATACTGGGCCTAACACCGTCTGAGCCTGCCTCATGCTGTATAGACATATATTTTGAATGTGTACGCTATCCATACATGTTATCCGGGGATACGGTACCCTTTCTAACCTTTGTGCAATGACGTGCAATCCATACTGGGGCTAACACCGTCTGAGCCTGCCTCATGCTGTATGGACATATATTTTGAATGTGTACGCTATCCATACATGTTATCCGGGGATACGGTACCCTTTCTAACCTTTGTGCAATGACGTGCAATCCATACTGGGCCTAACACCGTCTGAGCCTGCCTCATGCTGTATAGACATATATTTTGAATGTGTACGCTATCCATACATGTTATCCAGGGATACGGTACCCTTTCTAACCTTTGTGCAATGACGTGCAATCCATACTGGGCCTAACACCGTCTGAGCCTGCCTCATGCTGTATAGACATATATTTTGAATGTGTACGCTATCCATACATGTTATCCGGGGATACGGTACCCTTTCTAACCTTTGTGCAATGACGTGCAATCCATACTGGGCCTAACACCGTCTGAGCCTGCCTCATGCTGCATAGACATATATTTTGAATGTGTACGCTATCCATACATGTTATCCGGGGATACGGTACCCCTTCTAACCTTTGTGCAATGACGTGCAATCCATACTGGGCCTAACACCGTCTGAGCCTGCCTCATGCTGTATAGACATATATTTTGAATGTGTACGCTATCCATACATGTTATCCAGGGATACGGTACCCTTTCTAACCTTTGTGCAATCACGTGCAATTCATACTGGGCGTGAGAACTGCTGGCGAGCTGTTAAGCAAGCTACAGCACCTGTCCAGACAAGTACAGGGATTCCCTAGCGAGGAGACTTATTTGATTGTTTTCTATGTTGGGACAGCAATTTTTGGGGAGCACTATACTCTGGAGAATGATAGATGGGGCCCACCATACACTGGAACATTCCAAAGGTGGACATCAGACACTGGAGCAGCATTTACAGGGCCCATTATACACTAGAGCATTAGAAATGGGGCCCATTATGTTTGGAGCATTATTTGGGCCCATAAGACAGTGGAGCTTCATCCATGGGGACCAACATATACTGTAGCATTATGTGGAGCTCATCATATACTGTTTCAAACATTATATGGGACCAATGATTTTGTATGGAGAAATAGATGGGCCTCGTCATGAGATGTAAAAAGTGAGGTATTTTTCATTGTACTATACCGCTATTTCTCTGCCGTATCGGAGCATGATGAGTTGTGGTATGTGTTAAAGGGGCGCTCTTTCGCCCAGGGCACATGAAAACCTGCAGCCAGCACTCCCCCCCCACAAATTTAGCCAAATAACCCCCATTTTTCAGTGCGTAACTTGTATTATGAAGTTAATTAAGGTTGACAAGCTTAAGTAAGAAGAATTGATGCTTTTGGCATTCAAATGGGCACTGTAGGTGTGTTTCCTGTCCTCTCACTGCCGACTTTTATTCCCCATTGACTTACATTGGGTTTCGTGTTTCGGGACGACCCCGACTTTTCCCTATAATCGGACGATCTTGCTCGACCCGACTTTTGGAAAAGTCGGGTTTCACGAAACGAAACGCGACCCTAAAAAACCAAAAGTCGCTCAACTCTAGTAGACAGGTATTCTTCCACGATGCTGTTGTAGCGCTGGCTCCTACTTATACAAACTGTAAAAGATTGTTATTGCCGGATGTTGTGATGTGATTATAAAGTTTTGCCACATTTTGGCTATGCTAACCCTGCCTTCTGAGGTGGTGGCAGTGCCCAGCTGTGCTGGCGACTTCCTCCTCCATCTCTGCCTTCTTCCACTGAGCCCCCGCTGTCATATTCACATATCTTGTGATCTTACTCCCGTGACGGAAGTAGTGATGGTGCATTGTCCTTGTAGCAGGGATCCAGCAGGATGGCCAAACAATAATCTGTACTGGTAACAATACGGGCAACTCAGCGGTCGTTGTGCAGGCACAGCAGCATGTATTGGCTGATGTGTAGCAGGCTGCCCATAGGCAACAACAAGCTTTCCTTGGTGGGAGGTGTATCGTTTGGGTACTCTGTATCCCCCTAGCCACACTACAGTGATGGCCATGAGCTGGTCTGCGTACCACCCTGATGTGAACACGATTGTTTTTCCTCCTCCCAAACTGTCCTCTTACTGTACAGGTGGGTACCTGGTCGCTGTTGGGACAGTAACCCAACCTCCGAGCTATGTGTGGATGACAGGCCTAATAACAGTGTGAATTGTCCTTGTTCCTCCTGCTCCTCTTACTCCTGTGCCTCTGCAATGCAGGAAATCGGATGCAGCGACACAGATACACAGAGCAAGGGTTAACAGGGGTAGCAGTGATTTGATTTAATGATTACAGGAAGATATCTCCTCACAGGGAGCAACAGGGGGGTAAATCAGATTTAATCTAAGAATCACAGAAGAACTGACAAACCTAAGGCGACAGTTTGTGAGTATTTCCACTTATCGTGAGTTTGACGCTTGTCTGCCGGTGCTGAAATCTTCAGGCTTCCCTGCCCAACAGATTAGCCTTTCCTCTTCTGGCGGCAACGGGCGGTCATCGGTTCGACCCATTGAGACCCTAGTCCATCACACTGCTCTGCAACCGGGAGCTTTTCACCACAATCTCCCGGTCGTCGCACCCTGCTGTCAAGAGTCTCGCACAACAATCTCCCGCTCAATGTGCTCTGCAATCGGGAGTCTCGCACAGCAATCTCCCGCTCAACATGCTCTGCAATCGGGAGTCTCACACAATGATTCCCCGCTCAGTCTTCTCTGCACTTATGTCCTCTCATTGCCGCATGGACTAACTCTACCAGCAGCACGCCACAGGTCTGCTCTCTTATTTCTCCTCGGTGGGAACTCTGTCTGTCTTCCCGTGCAAAACTCCTGGTCCCTGCTACACTTACCATGCCCCCTGCCTGCAGGTCATGTGTGACCTCAGTCCTCAATTTCCTTCCCCCCTGCAACAATGGGTGCGGCCCCAGCAGTTCCGGACCCGGTGCTCTGTCGGCACTCGCAGCCCAGTCTTCTTCCTTACGCCACCGCCTCATCCATCATCACCTGAATTGTTTTTTCCAGCAGGCATATAAATGGTATAGTAATGCTGATGATGGCCATATTGGGGGAGTATTCAAAGCAGCCCAATGCAGCACAGATGTCCCGCATGGAGGCCCACTGATTGGTAGTGAAGAGGTGTTGTTCTGTAGAGCAACTCACTCGTGTATGCTGCAGCTGAAACTCCACTATTGCCTACTGCTGCAGTCTCTCCAGCATATGCAAAGTGGAGTTCCATCTTGTTGGTACGTCACATATGACGTGGTGAGTGGGAAGACAGAAGTGACGCTGCAGAGCAAACAAGCAAGCAGCAGCAGGGTGAGAACACCGAAAGCAAGCACACACTATCCACGCTTTAAGCAGCAGCTCTGACATGTGTGGGTAGTTTTAAAAGAAGCTCTGCACCACCAAGTTCAACACATGTGCCAGACAAGGTATGTGTGTTGAATTGGCTTTATTAAAAAAGCCTCCATTCACACATCTGGGTAAATTTTTATATCCAAGAGAAACTGTCCATTTTTCGTTCTAGGGGCTTGTGCACATGACTGACTATATCAGTCAAGTGTTATCTGTGGTTTTCACGGATAGCACTCATACCCATGATACCATGATATTCTATGGGGATGTGCATATGTTCGATTTTTTTCCTCGTATTGAGCTGTCCGAGTGTTTGATCAAAATTGGCAATGCAAGTCTATGGGTCAGTGAAAAACTATTAGGTCTCATTCCCACTTACGATGAAATCGGATGAATGCAATCGGATAAAAAATTGGATTGAATTCGGACCAATGTTATTCTATGATTGTGTCTTCAGCTGTGCTTTTTTTCCAGCTTAGATTGGATCACAATCAGACTGGAAAAAAGTAGCAGCATGCTGAGATTGTAATCGGAATTCGGATCGCATCCCATAGTAGTAGTCAATGGGTGCGAGAAAAAGATCACACAGCACTTGGTCCTTGCAAATTTTTCACGATGATCTGCTGTGAAGACACTGAGCTTGAACTGCGGTGACCTCATCACTGGCATGATTCCTTGGTCCAGAGGTCACCCCAGTTCAGGCCGGCTGGGAGTACAGCTTCAGTGATGTCATCACTAGTCACCGAAGCTGCCATCAGCTCATTCACCAGTTGTTTTCAGCCGGGATGGTCGAATTTTGGCACCGTCCAAGTTGAAAACTATTTCTCCTCCAGATATGGATTATGGCGTGGGACAGAACGATGAATAGGTATGGTATATTGTTGTTTTATTATTTTACTTATATTACGAGGGCTTCGCTGGAATTAGGCAAGTTTGTAAGTATGGTTTAATTAAGATTATTAAAGGAGTCTGTGTCTTTCTTTCAATTAAAGGACATTTTTCTGGGTGTCTGTGTTTTCTTACAATGTGACTATGGGGTTAGTAATGGGAGTGTCTTATTGATGCCTCTCCATTACTAACCTCAGGGCTTGATGTCACCAGACAAAGGTGACATCAACCCCCCAACTATTACCCACTTGCCACCGCTACAGGGCAAGTGGGAAGAGCGAGGTTAAGTGCCAGAATTGGCGCATCTTAGAGATGCGCCTTTTCTGGGGTGGCTGAGAGCAGATGTTTTTAGCCAGGGGGGCCAGTATCCATGGCCCCTTCCTAGGCTATTAATATCAGCCCACAGCTGTCTGCATAGCCTTTGCTGGTTATTAATTATAGGGGGACCCTATGTCATTTTTTTTAGTGTCCCCCATTTTAATAGCCAGTAAAGGTTAAGTGTACAGCTGTGAGCTGATATGGGTATTACCCCCTTCCCAGGCTATAAACATCTGCCCCCAGCCATCGGCTTTCCCTCTGATGGTTATGAAAATTGCGCGGGAGCCCACAACATTTTTTTTCCAAAAGATAATCTTTAATTGTATGTGTGTTTGTCACTGACATATATATATATATATATATACACAGTATATATATATATATATATATATGTGTGTGTGTATTCTGTGTATATATCTATTCTATTTACTCTATTCTAACCTGTTAGTGTGATTTTACTGTACCCGCATATGAATTCCCGGCTTTTCAAGTGCGATCAGTGTGTAAAAATCTGACAGCACTTGCATAGACCGAGTGCTGTGTGACTTTTTCTGACACCCATTGACTTCTATTGCGGGATGCGATCAGAATTCCGATTACAATCGCAGCATGCTGCGACTTTTTTTCAGTCCGATCGTGATATGATCTGAGCTGGAAAAAAAAGCGCAGCTGAAGACACAATCATAAAATAACATTGGTCCCAATTCAATCCAATTTTTTATTGGATTACATTCGTCCGATTTCATAGCAAGTGGGAATGAGCCCTTATACTGCACTCAGATGTGGTCTGATTTTCATGGACTGACAAAATGGAGATGGTGGACAACTTTTTTTCCTCTGCATCTCCGAGGAAGTCCGGGGTCACACTTGTGAGTGTGATGCGATAAACTCACGTGAGTTGCTCGCATCAATACCCGACACTGCTGCCGGAACTCGGGACCAGAATGTGCAGCAGCATGTCTTTCTAGGCAGCCGCACACTCTGGTCCGAAGCGCCGACGGTGCACTCGCAAGTGTGACCCTGCCCGAAAGCTGATGCCACTTTAATGAAATTCTGATCCAACTCATCAGAGTCTGATCAGAATAATCGGACCGTTTTTCTCAGGGTCTGATCAGAATAACCGGATTGTTTTTCTCAGGGTCATATCAGAATAATTGGACTGTTTTTCTCAGGGTCTGATAAGAATAATCGGACTGTTTGGCCAGGGTCACACTTGCGAGAAACTCGTACGAGTCTCGCACCTCAATACCTGGCACTGCCGCCAGCACTCGGGACCGGAGCGCTAAGCTGCATAGAAATACATGCAGCCGCGGCAGTGCTGGGTATTGAGGTGCGAGTTTCTCACAAGTCTGACCCCGACCTAACCGGATCGCTTTTCTCAGGAAAAGATCAGAATAACCGTACGATTTTTCTCAGGGTCTGATCAGAATAATTGTACTGTTTTTCTCAGGTTCTGATCAGAAAAACCAGATCATTTTTCTCAGGGTCTGATCAGAATAATCGGACCGTTTTTCTCAGGGTCTGATCAGAATAATCGTCTCGTTTTTTTCAGGGTCTGATCAGAATAATCGGACTGTTTTTCTCAGGGTCTGATCAGAATCTTCAGACCGTTTTTCTCAGGGTCTGAACAAAATAATCGGACCATTTTTCTCAGGGTCTGATCAGAATAATCGGACCGTTTTTCTCAGGGTCTGATCAGAATAATTGGACAGTTTCTCTCAGGTTCTGATCAGAAAAATCATATTGTTTTTCTCAGTGTCTGATCAGAATAATTGGACTGTTTTTCTCAGGGTCTGATCAGAATAATCGGACCATTTTTCTCTGGGTCTGTAGGGAGGTGGCAGGTCCCCTCAGTTGCTCCCTCTCCTCTTTCCATGTCACCAGTGTGCATCTTATGTGCTTTGCACTAAAATGCAACATATGAGTTTACTGGCTTGATTATAATATTTAATGTTCACTATGTGTCTTATTATAATGTCTGTGCTTGTATTATTCTAAAGTAATATATGTGATTGTATGGTATTGTGCACTGTGGGGAGATCCCCTTTAAGTACTATTGTTAGATTAGGGAAAGCAACAGTTAAACT
This sequence comes from Dendrobates tinctorius, assembly GCF_039654945.1. Lineage (NCBI taxonomy): Eukaryota > Metazoa > Chordata > Amphibia > Anura > Dendrobatidae > Dendrobates > Dendrobates tinctorius. Next base: position 27,057,106 of record NW_027361679.1, read on the forward strand.
GGTGGGCTGGGCCAGTAGCAGAGAGGCTGAACTTGCAGCCACAAGGGGAGAGGAATCTGTTGCTTTCTCAGAACTGCCCGGATACATTGGCCAAGGCAGATGTGTTTCACAGACGGTGCACTGCCAGACCCCCAGAAGGGAGAGGTCTGTTGTCCTGGACTCCAAGGACTCAAAGGACTCCAGGGACTCAGGAGGGGTCCTGAAGACTACAGGACTAATGACCGCAGCACAGGCCTTAGTACTCTGGGAAGGAACCTGCTGGAGGGGTTGGAAGTATGGAATTCCTCTAATCTTTGGCTGCTGCAACTTCTGTGGGTGCGGTTGGAAAGTGTGACAGGGAGAGAGTAGGAAAACCAGTGTTGTACTTGTGCCCTTCTTCTTCTTTTTCTTTACCACTGTTAATTAAAGAATTCTTTTCCCTGTTGGACAACAATTGCCTTTGTGAACTTTGAATAGTCTGGACTGCTGTGACCAGAAGAGAAGGTAATCTGTGGAGAAAAACTGCATCAATCCCATGTTACATGTACAAGGGAAAGGGGGTGCTCACTGACTGTTAGCTCAGTGGACTTTTTCTATGTACTGTGCCTTTAAACAACTCGCCACAACTACCCCCCTGGTTGCCCTTGTTACACTTGGTGTAGTGTGACAGGATGGAAACCCGCAGCCTAAAGACTGATGGATGGAATATGTGAGACTTGTGAATTTGAAGTGTCCACCATAGATTAGAGATGGCAGATGACCGGGACTGTGAATCTTAAATATGTGATGTGCTACCCGGATTGGAAGAGATGGAGTTGTCGGCTGACAGCGATCCTGAGATTTGCGACTTTGAAATTGGGATTTATGATGTGTTGCCTGTCGTGGCAGGATTGTGGATAGTGGATGTTGCGATATGGCGCTGACCACTGAAAAGATGGCGCCCATTGTTGCAAAAACTGAAGAAATTGCCGCCTTTCGTGGGCATCATGCAGAGAATTTGGCACCATAAGAGAGAGGCCACACCCCGTTGTGAGAGATGCCTGCCCTAAATGGGTGCAGGCAAAGAAGGAGCTGCTGCCCTTGCTGCCTGATCTGGAGAAATGGGTGGAGCAGCAAGGAATGACCCCACCCACAGATGGGTGGCACCCAAAGGAGCTATCCAGCATGCCTGCGAAAGAGACCCCATTGCAGGCTGGAATGGAGAGAAGCAGCATGTCTTACCATGGCGACATTGGCCTCCAGGATTGGAGGCATACCAAGGTCCGGGCGGAGGCGGGCCTGAAGTTTGAGGACTGGTGATCAGAAGAATTGGAGGAGCTACCCCTGTTTTCGCGGCTGAGTCAGCGACCGGTGGAGGACCCTGAGGACGACGAGGATTATGGGGGCCTGGTGATGCCCCAACAGGAACCTGTGGGAGTCCGGAAGGCTTTGGAGGTGGCTCTGCAGGGGTTGATGACAGCCGCAATCACTAATGTCGGCGGCCATGCAAGATGATTACAGGTGGCTGCGGCTGTAAGAGACCCTTTCTCAGCCAACCCGCTGCCCTGCCCGCTGTTCTCTTACCTCCCCTAACTCCGTCATTGCCTCCAGCCTCGTTGGCACCCGTACTCTCCCAGGCCGCACTCATTCCAGCTGACAGGCGCGGCCTACGTGCAGAGGAGCCCTGGGTGTCTACAGAGGCCGAGTGGATCCATGAAGTGATACGCCAGAAAAGGCAGCAGGAGCGCAGTGTCCTTGCAGAACTACAACACCCTGGCAGAGGAACCACAGCAGTCCGGATGACCTGTGGCCTTGTCAGGTACCTGAATCGCAGCAAGGTCTATGACTTTGTACAGGAGCTGGAGACTAGGGCCAAGGTCTACATAAATGCCCGGCTCCCTCATGTTCAATGGCCCCCTTCGGGAGGAGGATTATGTGGAGTTCATTAAAGAACAGGGACCTTGGGGGCCCTATGCAGTGGCCATTAGGATAGCCTCTAACCGGGAGGCCAGTCCACCGCCGGAGGACTTAAAACATGGAACAGCCAGCTGCTGTAGCTGCAGTTGCCCTGGGTGCACAGGAGAGAGTGGTGCCTCAGGGCAGTGAGGTGGCCGCAACTGTGTCAGCAGAGCAAGAGGCTCAAGGAACTACAGGACCACCACTGGAGGGAGTGCGAAGCCGGAGGAACATCAGAGACTCCTCTTCCTCCAATGGGTCTGCATCACAAGTGTACGTGGTGGTACAGAGACCAAATGCAACCCACTATGCAGCTCAGCGGCCATGTACAGACTGAGCGGCCCCTTTAAGGATTTATGTTAATTGGTGCCTGTTGCACCCAGCATATATGAGAAAAGGACAATGGACCTTAAATGGCAGTCAAGGACAATGGTGTTTGTAGTGGCCACCCGTGGATGGCCATGTTTATTTGTTTCCCCTCCTCCTAGTTTTGGTTACATCCATTGGTGTCCCGCCTGCTGGATCACAGGACCAGGACCCTATGGGTGGACTCTGGATGCGGATGCTGTACTGCATGTTTCTGAACTTTGTCCCCACTTCAACTCTTCAACTAACCCCATGTTTATAAAAGCAGCCCATCACCGTTTAAGGGCCCGTGATCCGTCAAGAGGAGGGAGGGGGAGACTGACTTCAGAAGGACCAGGGTCAAGTGGACAGCAGAAGGACTGTCTGGTCTGAGTAAGGCCCACTTCAAAGACTTTGGTCACCCGTGATAAAGGACCAACCGGCTCTTGTGGAATATGAACTCATATGCAGAGGGACTGAGACTCTGAGGTTAAGTATTATACAAAGGTTGCCATGGCTGGGGATGGCCATGTTTAAGGAGGGGAGAGTGTAGGGAGGTGGCAGGTCCCCTCAGATGCGTCCAACTTCCGTGTCACCCCCATGCATCTTATGTTTTGCACTATAATGCAACATATGAGTTTACTGGCTTGATTATAATATTTAATGTTCACTATGTGTCTTATTATAATGTCTATGCTTGTATTATTCTAATGTAATACATGGTATTGTATGGTATTGTGCACTGTGGGCAGATCCACTTTAAGTACTGTTGTTAGATTAGGGAAAGCAGCAGAGAGGCTGGACTTGCAGCCACAAAGGGGAGAGGAAGCTGTTGCTTCCTCAGAACTGCCCGGATATGTTCACAGACTGGGCACTGCCAACCCCCCGGATGGCAGAGGTCTGTTGCCCCAGACTCCAAGGACTCCAGGGACTCAGGAGGGTTCCCGAAGACTACAGGACTAACGACCGCAGCATGGGTTGGAGGAGTTGGAAGCACCTAGACTCCAGCGCGTAAAATTCCTCTAATCTTTTGCTGCTGCAACTGCTGTAGGTGCAGTTGGGGATTGTGACAGGGAGAGAGTAGGAAAACCAGTGTTGTACTCGTGCCCTTCTTCTTCTTTACCACTGTTCATTAAAGAATTATTTTCCCTGTTGGACAACAGTTGCCTTTGTGAACTTTGAATCGTCTGGACTGCTGTGACCAGAAGAGAAGGAAATCTATGTGGAAAAACTGCATCAATCCCGTGTTACATGTACAAGGGGATGGGAGTGCTTGCTGACTGTTAGCTCAGTGGACTCTGTCTATGTACTGTGCCTTTAAATAACTCACCACAGCTAAAACCCGGTCACCCTTGTTACATCTGATGAGAATAAGCGGATCGTTTTTCTCTTATGTTAGAGAAAATGGCCATGTGAACCTGCTTTAGTTGTAACTGTGTTACATCCTTTGTTTTACATCCCTTTTTTTCACTGTAGCAAGAGCTTTTTTATCCATTGACTCTTAGTGAAAGATCAATTAAAAATGGAAGAAACTTATAAAGATTCCCATAGATTTTAATGGCCGAGGCTGATCCACAAATAGAATGAGAACAAGACATGTCTGTGTCTCACAGACCGGACACACGGATCCATTTTTATAACAGATGTGTGTATAGATCAGTATAACTATATGGGTCCGTGAGCTGTCTGACAAAAAATTGGACCACACCCAGATGTGTTACATGGATATGTGAATGTAGTCTTAAAGCATTTTTTTTCTTTTCAGGACACTTTTCTGAGACATGGAAATATTTAGTTCCCATACTTATCCAATATAAATACTTTAAATGCCAGACCATAAACAATGCATTCTAAGCCTATGCCAGCAGCAGATAAATAAACACACATTTATTATTTATATTTTTCAACTTTGTCACATTATTATACTTTGAAAATGATGTTTTAAGTAAAATTGGTAACTGAAATGAACATCGTATATGAGATTGAGAAAAGATTCAGTTTTTTCATTTTTAACTATTTTTTTAAAATATCTAGAGCTTTCAAAATGCACAATTTGGCTTTGTGTTAGAGTATCACATGATGTTGATATTAATTCCTCAGATATTTTTTTGGCTGACTATTCATTTGGATATTATTTATGATCCCATTTCATTTACAAGAACGCTGAAGTAATACCATCTGGTACTCATGTAGACCCCTCATCTAATAGCCAGACTGATGTATCACGCACATCTAATATCCATGCATTGACCTTTTACATATGAGAACTGCAGACTTCCTAATTTTTACCTTTTTGTATCATTGCCAGGAAATTGAAAATTTGTAGCTGGATTTCCCCACAGATTACAGTTTAGCAGTGGGATACCCTGTGATCAGATTATCATGGGGGGCCATTCTAACAAAGAGGGGTTCTTAAATACTTTTGTATTCCTTCTCCACAGAATAGGAAATTGATGCATGATTGCTAGAATCCAGGGGGAACCTCTGCGGGGGCTTCCACTGATTGCTATAACGGTGATACTGAGCAATAAACGTGAAAGGTTTTAATGGAGTCTCAGTCGAACATGTGTGTTGTTGCTCGATTCAGAGTGCATAGAATTGAGAAAATGTTGCTGGAATGCTAGAAATCCAAAAACCACATTATGATAAAATCACAATCTACAAACTCCTACCAACATACTGGTCAGGTAGAAGGGATAACTGGGGCTAATTAGTGTCTCAATGGGCTTTTTTTCAACAAAATGTACTAATGTAACCTTGCAATTATTCTGGTAAAATTTTTTGCAAAAGGTTTCATTAACTTCCCCAAAAAACACCATAAGGCCGGAGCTATACATGTCCGTGTGTCCATGTGGATATGTGGTACCACCGTGTGGCACACATGTGGCTACCATGCGTTGCACGTGTGCCGCATCAGGACCACACGGACGGCCGCCGGGAAAGAAGCGCTACAGTAAGCTCTGTTCCCCTGCAGCTGGTGCTGAATGAGGTTGTCATTGTTCTCTCCTGCTCTGCCGGCAACAGCGAGCAGGAAAGAAAAATTAATGAAAACCCGACTTGGGGTCCCATCCAAATTGGGAACCAACCCAGCAAAACTCACAACTGGGGGCTGCTATTCTCAGGCTGGTAAGGGGCCATTGATCTTGGCCCCCGCAGCCTAAAAACAGCAGCCCGCAGCTGCCCAGAAAAGGCGCATCTATTAGATGCGACTATTCTGGAGCTTTGTCGAGTTCTTCCCACTTGCCCTGTAGTGGTGGAAAGTAGGGTCATAAGGGGTTAATGTCACCTTTCTATTGTAAGGTGACATTAAGCCCGGATTAGTAATGGAGAGGTGTCAATAAGACACCTATCCATTGCTAATCCTAGAGTCTGTCAAGGGTTAAAAAAACACACACAGTAAGAGCAAATTCTTTTAATGAAAGAGTACACTACACACATTGTTTAAAGTTTTATTCCACTCCTAAATCCAAAACAACGCCATCGTTCTCCTGTAAAAAAGTATAGAATAATAAACCAAAAATATATATTACCTGTCCGGTGCACAGTCACGTCCCACGGCATAATCCATCTCAGGGGTTAATCAGATTACAGGCAGAGTGCTGCTAATGCGACCGCTCTGACTGTAAACTACTGGGAAATGAATGGAAGCAGCCGCCGCATGCTCGATAACTAGCGGTGATATCACCGCTCATCACTGAGTCTGCTCTCTGCTTCCATTCATTCCCCAGTAGTTTACAGTCAGAGCGGTCGCATTAGCAGTGCTCCACCTATAAACTGATTAACCCCTGAGATGGATTACGCTGTGGGACGTGACTGAGCGCCGGACAGGAAATGTAAATTGTTGGTTTATTATTTTGTACTTTTCTACAGGAAAATGATGGCGTCGTTTTGGATTTAGGAGTAGAATAAAACTTTAAACAATGTGTGCAGTGTGTAGTGCACAGGCATTGGGAGAGGTCTGGCGCCTGCGCATTGCAGTATACTGCTCTGCCCTCAACAGGGCAGAGCAGTGCGCCGGAGCCACTACAGGAAGGGAAGAAGAGGACGGCATCATATGAAGATGGGAGGCGCCGGACCGTGACACCCATCGGACCGGACCGCCCCCCCGGTGAGTATAGTCTAACGTGTTTTTCTTATCTTTCAGGTTACATCGGGGGCTTATCTTCAGCATTACAGAAGATGGTTCATCTGTGCTACTGAGCAATTTATTAGCCATTAACAACTTTTCATTGTCTGTAATGGTGGGATCAAAAAACGATAATCCCACCAACTCTGCATTCAAATACCACAAATGGTTCGAAAATTTGGTCAGGGCTATTTCTGCAATGTTGTTGTCACATTCTTTATAGTCTAACAGACTATGCAAAATACCTAAATCTTAAAAAACCTCAATTTGGATTTTTTCAAACTTTGAGCGACGAGCGGCATGGGTTAACGTCGTTTGATCGAGCTCAAATTTTGGCTATCTCAATATCTGGAAAGGGGAATCGTTTTGTGGGGTCCAGACGGACAAAATTCCGACATCGATTTTTTGTGGTCACCCTAGTGAGCACGGAGAACAGTGTGAACTGTTCTCTGTGTGCATGTGTTCAGCACTTTTGCGGACCGTGCGATCCCACAAACACTGACATGTCTCCGTGTTTTTCACGCGGACCATGTGTCCGTGAAAACACACTGACATGTGCAGAGACACATTTATTTTAATGTGTCTACACGTGTCAGTGTCTCTGGTACGTGAGGAAATTGTTACTACACGTACCGGAGCCACTGACGTGTGAAACCAGCCTAAGAAAGTTTGGCTGTAGAAATATGTGGCACCCTGCGTCTTTATCGCCACAAAAGGGTTAAATATGTACTGTTCTGTATGTGTTTTGTGAGCAATGGGAGTTATGCTTTCTCTGCTAGACACACACACACAATTTGCCTAATTCCCTCATTTGTCTGAAGCTGAGAAATTTGCAGACATACCCTAACTGGGAGGGGGAGGGGCCGAGTGGTCGTTCTCAGTGTGAAGAAGGAGGAAGTACACCTGGACGCCATGATGACATGTGGCTGATCCAGGAGTAAGAGCTAAAAAGCATGGAACCAGCCCCTAGATCATCCATGCTTTCAGAGCTGGGTGGTAAGCTGAGAAACTGCGTAGGATTACACAACCAGCAGAAAGGTGTTTTCCCTCAGAAATACAGCAATAACCTGGAATCAGTGAAGGACATAGCAAGTGGGAACTTGAGCTGCGTCACAAAGGATTCAAACTGCAAGTTGCTGAAGGCAAAATACTGTACACAGTGAGTAAAGGCAATACTGGGAAGTTCTAAACTCCAGAAAGCCTTGGTCCCAAAAGAGATTAGAATAGCAGGAGGTTACACTGAGTCACAAGCAGAGTGAAGGATAACTCCCATTCTCCAGAGCAGACTGTCACCTGGTGAGAGTTGTAATATCTCCTCTGAACCACACCTGGACTACAGTAAATGATAAAGTGACTTTCCTTGTCTCCTGCCTTATTACTTCGTGCCTTCTACTTGCATCACAATCTCTGGGGGTCCTACCCTGGTTGGAGAGGGTTTTAACATCTGCACTGCCATCACCATCTACTCCCCCCAGGAATCATCTGCAGTGCCAGCTGTACTACAGTCGAACACTCCAACTGGTGTCACGAATCACTACATAAACTTTATCCCCATTCAACACTACCCCTTTTACATGACCCCCTGGGGCCACGGACTGGGTCACCACCACTGTGACATCTCCCATTGAAGTTAACGAGACTGGTACCGAGTATCCCATGGCCCCTCGGGCGCTTCATTTTTGGCGTCACGAACAGGATGCGGACAGGATTACCGTGCATGCCTAAAGTCCTAAAGGAGCAACGACCTGCAGCAACTGAGTCGCACCCCTGCAAAGGTTAACTGGGGGGGAAAATGTCTAATCCCAGCGACGCTCAGGGAGCAGCAGCCGCAGCTCCCATATTGCCTCTCACCATGCCTTATATATCGGGTGCAACATGGTTGCCACAGTACAATGGCGAATCGCACACCTTAAGTGACTTTAAAGGGAAGCTGCGCAGTATGTTTGAAATTTACCCTATGTCAGGGGAGCAGAAAGTCAGTATACTTTACAAGTCAGCTCAGTGGCGCTGCTCAGAGAGAAGTTAAATCTTGGCGAGCTACTGATAAAAAGACGTAAAAGACATTTTTGCTAAATTAAAGGATACTTTTGACACCCGTACTACTTCAGAAATAAAGATACGATTTTTCAGCTGCAGACAGAAATCACAGAACACTGTCAGAGACTATGCCCTTAACCTTCAGGAGGCGCTGCAGGCCATTAAACAAATTGATCCAGACAGTGTAAGAGATGAGAACAAAATGCTGAAAGAACAGTTTATTGAAGGTCTTCTGTCTGATTCTAGTAAGGCACAACTTCGCATGATGCCATTACAGAACCCTGACATGGACTTTGTTCAGTTTAAGGACAGATCCATCCATATCTTAAGAGAATCTACCTATGTCAGCACTGAGCCAGTTAAACATCCAGCAGTTATGTACCACCAGGGGGCAGTATCCTCACCCCAGGTTCATGCAGTACAGCATGTGCAGATTCCAGTTGATGATTCTACTGCAGATTTACGGCTGCAAGTACAGGAACTGACTAAAAATATGGCTGGTCTATGTAAAACTGTTCAGACTCTCCAGGCTTGTCCCCCCACAGAGAGGATACAACTAGCATCAAGCCCGGATGGTCTCCCATGGCGACGGCCAAAGAGGATGCCACAACATCAGTGACGACTGACTCGCAACGGCAGGAGAACAACGGATCGATTTGACTCTTCTGGGAGACCCATCTGCAGGCGGTGCAATAAGGTGGATCACATCGAAAATGAAATTCCTTTAAATGGGCGACCCCTGGGGGCGAGGACCACCCCCCAGGAGTAAGACAATCTGGTCCAACTAACTGGAGGAACAGGTATGTTGTAGGACGTCCACTTATACCCGTGGTAGTGGATGGCATCCCCTTCACCGCCCTCGTGGACACTGGATCACAGGTAACCACAATGCCTCACACACTGTACCAAAGATATTGGACTGAGACTGATTTCACCCAACTTGCTGATGGTAACTTGTCTTTAATAGCAAGTAATGGTCAACCTTTGACACAGGTGGGGTACAAAGAGGTTGTCATTAAAGTGGGGAAGGTGGAGCTCAAAACTCAAGGTCTTGTGGTGGTAGAGGTGGAAAAACGAGACTGTCCACCTATCATAACATTGGGCACAAATGTGATTGAAAATTGTTTAAGTGAGGTCATCACCATTTTGAAAGACATAGCCGAGTCGGCCCCGTACAAAGAACAGCATGCCCTCAATAAAGATATCAAGGCCCTCGTGCAGCAATAGCAGGTGGTGTTAACTGGTGGAGAGATTGGTAGTGTAAGTGTGAGTGATCACTACTCCATTATGCTCCCCCCTAGGAGTGAGACCCTCATCTGGTGCAGAGCAGCCATAGGCATCAGAGGACGGGACTACCAAGCTCTCCTTGAACCAGTCTATTCAGATAGCAGACCTACTGTGCTGACAGCCAGGGGAATTGTTGATGTTAAAAGGGGCAGGTTCCCGGTACGTGTTCTGAACTGTGAAGAGGAGGAAGCTTGCTTGCCCCGTTATGCAACCGTAGCCAAACTGTTCACAGTCAGTAACAATGATATTTAGGCTGTAGAACCCTTGGATCCGTCAGAAGCGACGGATGGCAATGGCTCTTCTGTTCAGACGGAGGAATGGTTCCAAAGGATACATGTTGGCACCGATTCCACTCCTATACATCAGAAAAAGGGAGTGCAGCGGGTGGTGCAAGAATACGAGAGGGTTTTCAGTAAGCATCTTTTGGATTTCGGGTAGGTAAAAGGGTTTCAACATAACATCCCCACAGGAGATCACCCACCTATCAAAGAAAGGTATTGTCCTGTACCTCCAGCTCATTATCAGTGTGCAAAAAGTATGCTAAGAGAAATGAAACAAGCAGGCGTAATCAGAGATAGCTACAGTCCCTGCGTTCACTACCCCAATGGGGCTATGTGAGTTTAATTACATGCCATTCGGACTGAGCAGTGCTCCTGGAACCTTTCAGAGAATCATGGAATGTTGCCTGGGACACATGAACTTTGAGACTGTGCTATTGTACTTGGATGATGTGTGTATATTCCAGGACCTATGAAGAACATCTGCAACACCTGTCAGAGGTCTTGGAGGCATTGTCCAACTTCGGCTTAAAGGTAAAACCATCTAAGTGTCATCTCCTAAAGCCCAAAGTGCAGTATTTAGGCCATTTTGTGAGTTCAGAAGGAGTAGCACCCAACCCAGACAAAGTGACTGTCATCAGGGACTGGCAAGTACCCACCAACATCCAAGAGGTCAGACAATTCCTAGGCCTAGTGGGGTACTACAGATGCTTTATCAAAGACTTTACTAAAATGGCAGCTCCTCTTCAAGATCTCCTAGTTGGCCAATCCAAAAAGGCCAGAGGCAAGAGTCCCCTGGTAGAGTGGAATGCTAGGTTGGATGAGTCATTCAACAGCCTTAAGCAAGCACTTACTGAAGAAGAGATCTTAGCGTATCCAGACTATGATCAGCCGTTTATCCTGCACACCGATGCCAGCAATGTTGGGCTAGGAGCCGTCCTATCTCAAGTGCAGCAGGGTAAGGAGAAAGTCATTGCTTATGCCAGTCGAAAGCTTCGTCCTACTGAGAGGAACCCTACCAACTATAGCTCCTTCAAGCTAGAATTCTTGGCTATCGTTTGGGCAGTGAAATTTACCATCTACATGGACAACAATCCGTTAACCCATCTGGAGACCGCCAGGCTTGGCACCTTGGAACAAAAATGGATGGCTCGGTTGTCCAATTATGAGTTCATCATTAAATACCGAGCTGGCACTAAACACGCCAATGCCGATGCCTTGTCCCGTATGCCAAATGCTCCTGTTCCAGCAGAGGAGCTAGAAGATCTGGAAGAAATAGAGATGCCAGCATTCCATCGCGAAGGTGCCTCTCAAGACTTTAACCTCGAGACAGGTAGAAGTCTTGCCGTTCATGAAGGTTCCCTTAATCCACTACCTCACCATGGTTGGGCAGAGACGCAGAGCAGTGACCCGGCTATATGTATGGTCAAAGAACTCCTTGGAGAAGCAGATTCATCTCCAGCTCCTGATGCACCTGCAGATGTCCAACAGTTGTGGAAAGAGAGAAAGAATTTATGAAGGCAAGTTGATCCGAAGAGCTATAAACCCCCGTACGCATGAACTGGTATGGCAGATCGTGGTCCCTAAAAAGCATGTGCCCATGGTCTTAGAAGCTAACCACAATCAAGCGGGACACTTTGGTTGGAAAAAGCTGGAAGTAGTCATCCGCGACAGCTTCTTCTGGACAGGTATGAGACGGTCCATTGAACAGTGGTGTAGGGAATGTGGCCCATGTAATCTCAGAAGAAGGAATTCTGCCAATCAATGGGCCCCCTTAAAGCCCATCATCACTAATCAACCTTTGGAACTGGTGGTCTTAGACCACGTGCAAGTAACCCCAAGCCGATCAGGGTATACCTATGCCTTAACAATAGTGGATCACTATTCCCGTTTCCTAGTGGTCGTTCCGGTGAAAGACCAAACAACAAGAACAGCTACAAAGGCATTCCAAAAATATTTCTGCAGACCCCATGGCTACCCAGATCAAGTTCTGACAGACAGAGATCCAGCCTTCGAAGCAGAAGTCTTTCAAGAATTTTGCTCCCTCTATGGATGTAAAAAGATCAGAACTACACCATACAATCCTCAAGGCAATGGTCTTTGTGAAAAACTAAATCATCTGGTGATCAATTTATTGCAGATCCTACCACTAGAAGAAAGGAACCAATGGCCTGAGAAATTGCCTGATTTGATTGAAATGTACAACCATATCCCAACCAGTGCAACAGGATATGCCCCAGCGTACTTGATGCGTGCACGGCCAGGTAAACTCCCCATCGACCTGGAAATGGGAGTCCTAACTCCTGAAACCACATCCAGCCAAATGGACACTGATTGGAATACGGAAAGACAACTGCAGTATCAGAAAGATCTACAATGTGTAGAGGAAAGTCTTGCTCAAGCTAGGCAAAAACAGGAAAGGAACTTCAATAGACATGCTGTGGCAACCCCCATACCAACAGGTGAACAAGTGCTGAAGAAAAAGAGAAGAAATAACAAGTTAGATGACCAATGGGAGGCTCAGCCTTACACTATTCAACCATCTAGCTCAGACAACAGCAAAGTGTGTACCATCTCCAAAGACGGCGGAAAAACGTGTACTACCGTATCCAGAGACAATCTGAAAGTATGTCCAGCACAATTGCGTGAAAGAGTTGAGAATAAGGATGACTCTCAGTTAAAGGAAAAGACTGATACAAAGATATGCACTGTTCTAGGTGAATTCCGTAGTTCTTGGCTACAAGTTAACAACGCAGTGGTAGTTCCAGTAATGGTGTTCCCACAAAGGTCTTTACCAGAGACACCAAATTGTTCTGGAAGTGATGAATCGCTAATGCCAACTACTAACACTGTGCATGAGGAAGAATCCGAGCTTGCCTACAGTCAGCAGTGAATCTGTTGTACCCATGGTAGGTTCAAAGGTTCATAGAAAGTTGTCTAGTATTCCTATCTTGTGCAGATCACAGCGTAGCACACAGGGTCAAACCCCTTCTCACTATAGAAATGATTTGTAAAATATTCTAAGATTAATAATTTAGTTTTTGAGTTGCACTAACATTGAAATTTGCTTTAGGTAACGTTATTGAAAATGTTAAAGAAATTGTGCCCACATGGACTAATGTGAGATTTCACTAGTTATTATGCCTTTTTCTATCACAAGAACTCTTGTAAAGACTCTTAAACTCAAGAAGAAGAAACTATTCATCATGACTTGGCAGGAAGCCATCTAAAACAGCCAGTGCAGTGAATTTTCTATTATGGTCTGTGTGCCCTGCAGCTGCACTCAGGGATGATCCAAACAATCAGAAGTGGTTTCGGGCTGTAATCCACGACTCAACTCAGTTGCTGGGACTGTTCACCCATACCCAAGTTAACTGTTATGTCATTTGTTATGTGCTTATGTTCCAGGTGTAGCCCGAGGACGTGCTACCTTTAACTAGGGGGGGAATGTGGCGCCCTGCGTCTTTATCGCCACAAAAGGGTTAAATATGTACTGTTCTGTATGTGTTTTGTGAGCAATGGGAGTTATGCTTTCTCTGCTAGACACAGACACACAATTTGCCTAATTCCCTCATTTGTCTGAAGCTGAGAGATTTGCAGACATACCCTAACTGGGAGGGGGAGGGGCCGAGTGGTCATTCTCAGTGTGAAGAAGGAGGAAGTATGCCTGGACGCCATGATGACATGTGGCTGATCCAGGAGTAAGAGCTAAAAAGCAGGGAACCAGCCCCTAGATCATCCATGCTTTCAGAGCTGGGTGGTAAGCTGAGAAACTGCGTAGGATTACACAACCAGCAGAAAGGTGTTTTCCATCAGAAATACAGCAATAACCTGGAATCAGTGAAGGACATAGCAAGTGGGAACTTGAGCTGCATCACAAAAGATTCAAACTGCAAGTTGCTGAAGGCGAAATACTGTACACAGTGAGTAAAGGCAATACTGGGAAGTTCTAAACTCCAGAAAGCCTTGGTCCCAAAAGAGATTAGAATAGCAGGAGGTTACACTGAGTCACAAGTAGAGTGAAGGATGACTCCCATTCTCCAGAGCAGACTGTTACCTGGTGAGAGTTGTAATATCTCCTCTGAACCGCACCTGGACTACAGTAAATGATAAAGTGACTTTCCTTGTCTCCTGCCTTATTACTTTGTGCCTTCTACTTGCATCACAATCTCTGGGGGTCCTGCCCTGGTTGGAGAGGGTTTTAACATCTGCACTGCCATTACCATCTACTCCCCCAGGGATCATCTGCAGTGCCGGCTATACTACAGTCGAACACTCCAACTGGCCTCACGAATCACTACATAAACTTTATCCCCATTCAACACTACCCCTTTTACATGACCCCCTGGGGCCACAGACCGGGTCACCTCCGCTGTGACATCTCCCATTGAAGTTAACGGCCCCTGTACTGAGTATCAAACCGGCCCCTCTGGCGCGTCAAGTACAATATCCTTTTTTTTCCTTTTAAGTTTGATGTTAGCCATAAAGGATACAAAAAAATAAAAAAGATTAATTCACAGAACTGAAAGCAGAAAAATACACCAGTTTTTGCTCTAACACAGTTTTTTTCTCCTTTGTTATATTATTTTAGGTGGAGCTAAAACTGGCAAAGCTCTTGGCAGGCCAAACTCTTTGTGTTTTGTTGAATTTCTAATATCTGCACCATCTGTTTCAAATTGCAAAGACCACTTATTAAAACAATTCACCTTTCCAGACTAAGGACAGGTGGATTCATGATCCCCTTTTCTACAATAATCACTAATCAGCATTATCCATTTGCCCTTGGTCAATCACCTTGCAGAAAAGAGAAATATTTATAATAGGCACCATCAGCTTTAATTTTTCATAAACAGATATGTTAGCTTATACATTCTGTATTGTTTATTTTTTTATATCTACATAGCATTTTTATGCAGTGTTATATATATATATATATATATATATATATATATATATCCAACAATGTAGACCAGCTCACTCCTGTGAACCACCTGGAACCTCAGCTGACCTGGTTAACTCCGTTGTGCCCGGATCTGGATGTAGGAGTCCATCCATACAAATGTGAACAACGACAAAGCAAAGTCCAGCAATAACGTGAGCAATCCAGGATGCTGTTAAAATTTTTTTTCTTTTTATTCATAAATCCATTAAAATGCAATGGTCCAAGCAGTTCAAAACAGCAATAACGCAGGAAAGTCGTGCAGTTAGG
Source organism: Dendrobates tinctorius (assembly GCF_039654945.1). Classification (NCBI taxonomy): domain Eukaryota; kingdom Metazoa; phylum Chordata; class Amphibia; order Anura; family Dendrobatidae; genus Dendrobates; species Dendrobates tinctorius. The sequence continues at coordinate 27,072,302 of NW_027361679.1, forward strand.
ACTACGCGTTTCAGCGGTAGAACCCGCATTCTTCACGGTCCAGAATCCAGATTCTGGAAAAAAGAAAACATTTTTTAACAGCATCCTGGATTGCTCACGTTATTGCTGGACTTTGCTTTGTCGTTGTTCATATATATATATATATTCTAACGCTGGTCACTTGTCATGGCCAAGCCGTGAGTCAGAGTGGTCAAGGAGTCCACGGTCAGAAGCCCGGAAGGTACATCATAAACAGAAGGAAGAGACAAAGGTGTGGTGCCCCTGAGGGTTTAGTCGCCACAGAGGTACTGCACCTCCTCCTGAGGTGTGGTAGCCCACTATCCAGGTAAGGTAAGGTGGAGACACCTGACCACACTCCAACACTCGCATCCCACACGCACACCAGTAGTGTAGCAGAGCAACCTTTGTGGCTCCCTGCTTGGAACATGAAGAGTGCTGGGAGGTGGGTGGAGCTTAGACTGCACAAGAGAGCCGGAGAATATTAGGAAAAGGTCAGTCTGTGAGAGAAGATCCCTTGAGAGGGATGGAGTGAAGGAAGTGCTGCAGCAGACTCCTGTGACCTGGAGCTGCTGGCACAGGAAAAAGCCATAGAAAGCCTGATTCTTCAGAAGGAGGATAGTTTAGTACGGAACGTAAGGAGAAGAAGAGAACTAAGGACTAGGGTCAGAGCAGAGCCCTTCCTCAAGTTTGAAGCGCATGACCGGAGTCCGGTCCCCGATGTTGTATGGATACTGATGTTCCTGCAGCAGAAGCCGGAGGAATAGAAGTCATCACCACTTTATTCCCATCTAAGACTTGGGGGCACAACAGCAACGTGGGTGACCCGGGACATGATAGCAAGGAGTCCCCAAAGCAGGCAACAGCTGTCTGCCGTACAAGTAGAGTTCTAATAACATCAAGAAGGAGGAACTTGAGTTTAATACGCAACTACAAGTACTTCAGATTAGGCGCTAGTGTGGAGACGTTCAGAGAAGGCACATGTTGGAGGAGTGCTGGAAAGGTGTACTTTACCTTGCCTGGAAGTTGGCTGAGCCCCTGACCTGGAGGACACGGTACCGAAGCGGGCATCTGTGTGCACCAGACTGTGAGTAAAGTCTTGGAACTACATGCCCTTGTGTCCTCCACTTATTCTTGCGCCTTACACCTGGCTCTGCTACATCTACTTCTTTACACCATCTCCCCACTTACTAACCTCATCTACACTGCCCTGGGACTACAGTTCCAGCTGTGGGGAGCTTCAACATCATTGCTGCACCACCCCATCTGTCCCAGAGAAGCAACCCTGCAGTGCTGGTGAAACTGACCAGAAACCACAGGTGGCATCACGAATCATCTCAACAACTTTATCCCCATCACTCTTCCCCTTTTACATTGACCACCTGAGGCCACGGACCGGGTCACTGCCACTGTGACATCTCCCATTGAAATCAACAGGCCCGGCACCGAGTACCCCACGGCCTCTGGGGGCGAGTCAAAGGCGTAGTCATGTAACGTTCCGAAGTTAGAGTACCGGGAGGTTAATGGATCAGAACTGAAGGGGTTAAGCACGCGATGGTAAGAACGAAGTCCAAAGTCAGGCAACAGATCAAGCAAACAGAATACAAGGCACAGGCGAGCACAGAGCACAAACCTCACAAGATGAAATTATGTCTGGCAGTGGTCTGGGAGAAGCTGCTAAGATAAGTAGGCATTGCAATTACCCGGGATAGTGAACACCTGAGACAGCCGACGCTTCCCTGTCACAGATTGGCTACTCGAGATGTCAATCAACATACTGACAGGTCAGCACACCCCTGTACCAGATTGGATGGCCATGCTGTCCATCAAAGTACTGACAACTTCAGCACGCCCCTGTACCTGATTGGACGACCGAGCTGTCAGTAGCTGCATCCCAGACACCCTGAGGGGTGGAACCGTTACAGGTATCAGTCAGGCCAGGTGAATGGGTGCAGAGCAGATTGAATATACTTGTGCTCAAGCTATTTCAATTCTATAGTTAGACTCATAAATGGTCATGTTAATATCATGATTATACAGCCATTCTGACGTGTATTTTCAAAGTAAAAATATAATCAGTGGCATACTGCTAATAGCGGCAGACCGCGCAGCCACTATGGGGTCTGTGAGTCTGTGGGCCTGGTTCCAGCTCTGGCTCTGGGTCCCCCTGCCCCACATTCAACTGTATATGCATCCTAGATGTAGACACAGTTAAAACAAATGCTGGAAGATGTGGCCGTCAACTGAGGCTCCCTCATCCATCTTTCTTCCTGTGGCTCTGATGTCTCGGGGCAGCAGGTGCAATGATGTCATTCCATCATGATGGCTGTCCTGAGCAGCGCAAACTACACAGTACAGACATCATACTATTTGGAGGGGTATTTGGGGGGCCATCATACTATTTAGATGGCTTCTAGGGTGGCTATCATACTATTTGGAGTCTTAATTGGGGGGCCATCATGCTACTTGGGGTGTTATACTATTTGGAGTGCCATTTGGGAGCCACAATCAATGATGGTTTCGGGAGCCATGTCATCTGTTGGTATAGGTCCATTGTGTTCTATCAAGACCAAAGTCAACACAGCCATCTACCTGGAAATTTTAGAGCACTTCATGCTTCCCTTTGCCTCAAGCTTTTTAGAGATGGAAATTTAATTCTCCAGCAGGACTTGGCACCTGTCCACACTGCCAAAAGTACCAATTCCTGGTTTAAAAACAACAGTATCACTGTGTTTGGTTGGCCAGCAAACTCATCATACCTTAACCCCATAGAGAATCTATGGGGTATTGTCAAGAGGAAGATGAGAAACACCGGACTCAACAATGCAGACGAGCTGAAGACTGCTGTCAAAGCAACCTGGGCTTTCATAACACCTCAACAGTGCCACAGACAGATCGTCTCCATGCCATGCCACATGGATGCAGTAATTGATGCAAAAGGAGTTCCGACCAAGTATTGAGTGCATTTACTGAATGTACATTTCAGTCGGCCAACAGTTCGGATTCTAAAATCATTTTTTCAAGCTGATGTGATAAAGTATTCTAATTTACTGAGATAATGACTTTTGGGTTTTCATTGGCTGTAAGCCATAATCTTCAACATTAATAAAAATAAACACTTGAAATAGTTTATCAAGGAAGTTTAATTAAACAGAAAACATTTCTTTGTTCAGTAATTACAAACCCACAACAAAATCTGCATGTGATCTGCAACATAAATTGACATATGGTGGATTTAAAATTCCGTACTCTGGGTCAATTTCCACATACATTCTTCCAGAATTTTTCAGATGGAAAATCTGCAGAGCATCTGCTCCCTATGAACATTTTCTTAAAGTAGTGATCTCCAAGATTTCTCACTTTGAAAGGGACATTCAGCTCTGAGAGACCGTCATAATCCATGTGCAAAGAAATCGTAGAAGCCATACAGTATAACCAATAGACAGATCTGGTGCAACAACTGAGAAGCTAGACAGGTGCGAATGATCTTATTAAATCAATGTGCTCAATTCGGGTATAAGTTTCCACCTGGTGTTTTAGTAATATGGCAGATGAAAAATATGACAGAAAGCTGCCTATATGTGCACAATACATTAGTGGTCTGAAAATAATATATTTATCTAATTCAGCTTTGGAGCCTATTATTTTATTTTTATCCTGTAGACTGGTGGGGTTCCTGAGACCCCCACCAATCATTAAGGGCGGATCCTACACCCAGAGTGCCTGAGGCTATACTCCGCACTGTGCCAGTGGTCATGCAGGAACTGAGCGATTCTGCATACTGAGCTGCCCCAATCTTTGGAGTCTCAGGACACATGAAGGGTCATAACTAGTGAGGAGTGAGCATACTCGGTAATGCTCGGTACTCGCCCGAGCTTCACTAGACTTGTGGTACTCGGCGAGCGCCGAGCATTTCCAGGTTTGCTTGGCGGGAGTTCGGGTCCCCGCCCTACATGTTTGGAGCTCTTTAGCGAGCCAATCAACATGCAGGGATTGTTTGCCATGCACTGTAATGCCGCAGCCATGTTGGTTGTGGCATTACAGTGATTAGCTGGCCGCACATCATCATCAGGTCTATATGAGACCTGCCACCGCCCTGCTTGTCACAGTCACCTCCGGAATCAGATAGTGTAGGGAGAGTTGCTGCTGAGATAGGGTCCGATTTGGGGGTTTATAAGTTAGTGTGGGTATACCATAATAGAATACACAAATCCAGCTTAATCAACAGTCCTTCTAAGGACTAATTACGGGATATATAGATTGCAGTGCTAAGCAGGCAGGGAGTATCTGTGGGTATATAGATATCAGTAGCAGGCAGGCATTGAATGTGGCCTACTTCATTGCATAGATCAAGAGGGTCCACTTCATTACTGTCTGTTTCTGCTGCCTATTACATATATTGACCGTATATACATAGCCCCAGGTTTCAGTAGGCAGGAACATTTTTTTTTGCATCTTAATCCTGATTATTTTATTCCATAGCAATCCAGAGCCCCCTTTTTTCTCTATTTGCTTGTTGACACTGCAGAATACAGCCAGATCCTTTTCATAGTACAGCATGACAGCTATTTTAAACGGGTTTGCCCATCCCAGCCATCACATCTGAGTGTGCAAAAAATTCTGCCTTTTTTGTGGTACTGTAAAAAATTTTTTGAGTGTCTTATATAGTTTCTTGACACCATTTTGCTGCCAAAAAAATATTTAGCTGCCAAAAAAATATTTAGCTACAGGGCAGATATTTTCCACTGGGTTTTGTCCACCACACGGATATCATAGCACTCCTAATTGTGCCATTTCAGGCCTCCACAGAATTTTTTTTGTTGTGTATTAGCCTACTTATTGACACAATTTAGCTGGCTGTCTGTTACACTAGTTCTATACATTATTTTGCAGTAAAAAAAAAAATACAGGCCAGATATTTGAAAGTGGGCTATCTCCATCAAATGCCTCAACTATCTGTGTGCTAAAAATTGTAGCATTTCAGGCCTCCATTCAACTGTTTTGCTGTCTGTGACCCTAGTTCTATAAACTATTTTGCGGTAAAAACAATAAAATACAGGCTACGTATTGAACAGTGTGGTATCTCCGTAAGAAGCCTCATCTATCTTTGGGCTACAAATTGTGGCATTTGAGGCCCCCATTCAACTGTTTTGACTGTCTGTTATCCTAGTTCTATACACTACTTTGCGGTAAAAAAAGAATTCAGGCCACATATTGAACAGTGTGGTATCTCTGTAAGATGAAGAAAGGACAAAAGCGCTCCAGCTCCCATAAAATCGTAGATTTTTATTCTTCCATTAAAAGCATTGGACAAATGGCATGCTCATGTGAGGCAGCTCAGGGAACAAGGGACGTGTTTTGATCAATAAGATCTTTATCACAACCTTTATCTTTGAGGCCTCCATTTACGGGTGCACGCTTGTCCTGCTCCGTGCACCCGTGGCAGACTGGTGAGCTGGTTACTTTTTCTTTTTTCTATACATCTCTGTAAGATGCCTCATCTATCTGTGGGCTATGAATTGTGGCATTTCAGGCCTCCACTCAACTCTTTTGGTTGTCTGTTACCCTAGTTCTATATACTGTTTCACTGTAAAAAAAAAATACAAGCCACATATTGAACAGTGTAGTATCTCCATCAGACGCCTCATATATCTGTGGGCTACAAATTGTGGCATTTCAGGCCTCCATTTAACTGTTTTTGCTGTCTGTGACCCTAGTTCTATACACAACTGTATTTTGCGTAAGAAAAAAATACAGGCCACATATTGAACAGCGTGGTATCTCCGTAAGACGCGTCATCTATCTCTGGGCTACAAATGGTGCCATTTCAGGTCTCTATTCACCTGTTTTTGCTGTGTCTTACCCTAGTTATTCACACCAGTTTGCTTAAAATTTTTTTTAACCTACAGTCCAGATATTTTAAACTGTGGTTTTCCCGCACACAGATCACACATAAGCTCGCTCCCAATTCAGCCATTTGTAGTGAACATGAAATATATTGTAGTCCATATAAAATGGGCAAGGTATGTGGTAAAGGATGATCAAGGGCCTTCATTGCAAAAGGAGTGAATAGATATGCACATGACAATTTTTAGTTATTCGATCACATAAATTAAATTTTTGCCTATATTTTTCTCAATTCATTTCATCAGATTAGTATATTTAGTGCTGACACATGACACACCGATCGGATTACAAAAATTTTTAAGCACAGGTTGTAATGTAGCAAAATAGGTAAAAAACAAGGGAGCTGAATACTTTCGCAAGCTACTGTAGGTACATCAAATGGTGTGAAGGGATTAAAGAGACCAAAACCTTATAAATGGGCATATAAAATAGGCAAATTAACATTCCATATGAGGAATACTACCATAGGCCACTAGGTCCTCCCTCCACTTCTGGAAGGAGGACCCATGCATCAACTAAGTGGGAGTCTTGTTCCTCCCAGGCCATGTCCATCCAAATCCTATATGATAATGTTGGTTGTATAGACATATACAATTATGGCATGAAAGATGATCATATTGTGTTCTCATCTCTATTTTACTAAACACTAGCTGAAGAGCCCAGCGCTGCCCGGGCATAGTAACTGACTAAGGTTAGTTATAACAAATTATAATGATTATGTCTATATATATAAAGCTGAGTGTAGAGCCCCACCCACTCCGCATAGCCACATTCACTATAATATCCCACATCATCCCGTCAGCCAGAGCCACGGGACTACTACCCCTAATATCCCACATCATCCTGTCAAAGCCACCAGACTACTACCCCTAATATCCCACATCATCTCGTCAGCCAGAGCTACCGGACTACTACCACTAATATCCCATCATTCTGTCAGCCAGAGCCATCGGACTACTACCCCTAATATTCCACATCATCCCGTCAGCCTGGGGTCAGAACCAAAGCGCTGAGTGGAACGGTCCTAACTTCCATACCTGGGATCCCTTTAAGAGAGGCATGAGGTCAGAACCAGAGCGCTGAGTGGATTTGTCCTGACTTACATACCAATGATCCCTTTATAAGAAGCCTGGGGTGAGAATCAGAGAGCTGAGGGATTTACCCTAACTTCCATACCGGAGATCCCTTTAAGAGAGGCCTGGGGTCAGTACCAAAGTGCAGAGTGGATTTGACCTCACTTCCATACCGGGGATCCCTTTAAGAGAGACTGGGATCAGAACCAGAGCGCTGAGTGGATATGCTGTGACTTGCATACCAATGATCCCTTTAATAGAACCCTGGGGTCAGAATCAGAGCATTGAGGGATTTGCCCTAGCTTCCATACAGGAGATCCCTTTAAGAGAGCCTGGAGTCAGAACCAAAGCGCTGGATGCATTTGCCCTGACTTCCATACCGGAGATCCCTTTAAGAAAGGCCTGGGGTCAGTACCACAGCGCAGAGTGGATTTGCCCTAATTTCCATACCAATGATCCCTTTAAGAGGGAAGATGTGCCTACGGGATGGATATGGGCAGGGAGGGGGGGATTCATTTATGTCATGTGTTCTCTGCTCCTTTCAGGGGGGCAGACAATGGCAGGGAGCTTATGTTACCGGGGATGCTAGCTAGATTTCTCTCACCATGTCAGTGTCTGCTGAGGTGTTGTCATGTGGGAAAACTTGCTCATAGCAACCAATCACAGCTCAGCTACTTTTAAACAGCTCTCGTGAAATGAGAGATGCTTAGTGGTTGGTTGCAAGGAAAACTGTTGCTCATAGCAACCAATCACAGCTCAGCTTCTTTTGAACAGCTCTGGTAAAATGAAAGATGCTTCGTGATTGGTTGGTGATACACACACACACATACATACATAAATTCACTTTTATAAAAAGAGATGTTCAAGAGTAATAACTAAGGATGAGTGAGCGTGCTTGATGATACTTGGATATCACTTGAGTATCAGGGTACTCCGATAAGCTTGGCACTCGGCAAGCATTAACCAGTGCTCAAATTTGAAGCTCAAATCCCTGCACTACATGTTTGGCATCTGTTACACAGCCAATAAACATGCAGGGATTGCCTGCCAGTCACTGTAATGCCGTAGCCATCTTGGTAGTGACATTACTGTGATTGGCTAGATACTTTACCTCATCAGAGATTATGATAGGACAGATGCCAACATGCTAGACACACTGACGCCATTGCACAGCTCAGGAACAGTTCTTATTGGATGGAGAGAGTGCTTGTCCAGGCCTGTGTGTACACAGTTTAACAAGTCAGAGTTCTATAGTGTTGTTACTGGTGCTGAAGCTGGAGCATCATTCTAACAGTCCTTCTAAGGGATGATCTTTTCTTTTTCTGTTTCTATGCAACACATTCCTCAATTAGCCTAGATGCAACCGCTGGAGCAAAGAGTTGAGTACAGACTCTAGGAAGATCTTATTCTTAAGGCTTTGCAACCTGTTGATAAATATACATTTGATCCCAGCAAAGAGCAAACAGATGAACGGCATACTAGGGCACACAAATCACCACATTACCAGACGGAGCTCTTTATCTGAAGTATTGCGGCATATGATTCAGTCAAAAAATGGAGGTGCTTGCATGAAAAAACATGAATATTTCAATGTGAAGCAAAAAAAGAAGAAATATGCAGCACTCACCAATGTAGCTGAAAAACTGTGAGTCTTTATTTTACATAATTTCCATCAAATGTGTGGACATGCAGGACGTGGAGGAATGCTAGGGGAGGGAGGTGCCGGACAACGGCCGTTTCGCGATTACTCGCTTCTACGGGTCCAGGTGAGGGGATTAGCTAAAGGTCATTCCCTATATAGCATCACAGACCTTACTAATTAACATACATAACAAGTTGTGAAACAAACATTTACAAAAAGTATATAGTTATACAATATACAGAGTGCAAGATAGTAGTAAATAATAGTAGTAAAGAATAAATCTTTCCATATCGTAAATCGATATGGAAAGATTTATTCTTTACTAGTATTTTGCACTCTGTATATTGTATAACTATATACTTTTTGTAAATGTTTGTTTCACAACTTGTTATGTATGTTAATTAGTAAGGTCTGTGATCCTATATAGGGAATGACCTTTAGCTAATCCCCTCACCTGGACCCGTAGAAGCGAGTAATCACGAAACGGCCGTTGTCCGGCACCTCCCTCCCCTAGCATTCCTCCACGTCCTGCATAAATATACATTTGCTGCACAAATGAAAAAAATTACTGTTTTATCATCCATAGAGTACTACATGCTTTCCAGTAAATTTTGGTGGTATATAACACTCCAAAAAAGCATTGAAAGATTTTTGTTGATTCAGTTAGTCATTCATAGAGTATTATGTGCTTTGTAGTACATTTCAATTAAATGGCATATAACACTCCACAAAAGCATTGAATTTTTTTCTGGATTCAGTTAGTCATCCATAAAGCATTACATGCTTTCTGTTCAATTTTGGTGCTATATAATACTCCAAAAGAATTCAAACATTTTTTTTGGATTCAATTACTCATCCATAGAGTATTACATACTTTCTTTTAAATTTTGGTGGTATATAGCACTCCACAAAAGTGTTAAAAAGTTTATCTTGATTTAATTAGTCATTCATAGAGTATTATGTGCTTTCTGTTAATTTCTGGTGGTATAAAACACTCACAAAAAGCATTTAAACATTTTTCTATATTCAAGTAATCATCCATAGAGTATTAAGTGCTTTGTGGTACATTTTGGAGGTAGATAACTCTCCAAAAAAGCATTGAATTTTTTTTTCTAGATTCAATTATTCATCCGTAGAATATTACCTGCCGTCTGTTAAGTTTTGGTGGTATATAACACTCCAAAAAAATGTGACATTTTTATCTGGATTCAGTTAGTCATCCATAAAGTATTGTGTGCTCTGTGATACATTTCAGGGATTGTAACACTCCAAAAAAAGGTTAATTTTTTTTTCTGGATTCAGTTAGTTATCCATAAAGTATTAAGTGCCGTCTGTTTAATTTTGGTGGTATAGTACATTCTAAAAAAGTATTGAAATTTTATTTTGGGATTCAATTAGTCATCCATAGAGTATTGCGCGCTTTCTGTTAAATTTTGGTGATATATAAGACTCCAAAAAAATAGTTATTTTTTTCTGGATTCATTTAGTCATCCATAGAGTATTACATCCTTAGTGAGCGTCAAAGTGACGAACATGGCAGAATCCAGCGATACTCTCGAGGGAATGACCGGAGGAATATCGGAGCCACAGCAAGCTTGCGCAACAGCAGAGGTGCCAGGAATCTGGGGTCCAGACCGGCAGCTTTACCAGAACCACCAAGGCCCAAATCCAGGCCATATCCTTCACTGCTGGAGACATGCTTGCAGTCACGCTAGCTGCAAGGTATTGAGAGTTAGCATCCTGGGGGGCGGTAGTTATGTACAACCGGCAGCCGAAATGGGGATCCATAGAAGAGTTTGGGACCCGTCATCATATCTCGTTGAACCAGAGGGTAGTAGAGATGTGTCACGATACCCCGTCCTGTGTGACGCGACCCACAGGTCAGTAACTGTAAACAACAAGACGCGGCATGTGATACAGTCCTGTGTGACACGGCCCACAGGCCGGTAACTAAAACAACAAGGCAAAGGGAAGGGAAAACAGTTACAATGGTGGGCCCTGCAATAGGGAAAGGGGACGTGGAGACCTCCTGTACTCCCCTGAGTCAGTGTCCCTAACGCTCCTAACGTTCCCTTTGCTGGTTCCGCATCTGGCGCCGCTCAGGATACCTGTCGCCCTAGCACACCCTACACCTATCCCTTGCTAGGGAGCTGGGTGGCGCAGGCATTGGCCCCATCGCTGTACTAATACACACGAAGGGAAAACACAAACAGGAATACACCACTTAGCTTTACTCTGTTACACTTGCTCCTGGCAACAGAGTCCACCACCAGAATGCAGCTCTCCTCCTGAAATGCTGCCACCAAGCTCTGTCAGAGCTGCAAGGAAATCCCCTCTGACTCCTTCCACACCAGGGCTAAGACAGTGCTGCAAGGAACATTCTCCAGCTCCTTCCTCCACCAAGAATGGTTGAAATGAATACTATCACCAACGCTGATTGCAACACCTGTGACTCTTTTATAGCAGAGTCAGCAATCACACCTGCATTATAAACATGGCACTTACTGTAACTAAAGAAACAGAGTGCAATGATGCTCACCACCACCGGGGGCAAACGTAGAACAAACGACACCACAGTGCAATAATCCAAATGGCCACCGGGGACAAAAACATCTCTAAGCACAGCTTGAGAAAAAGAACAAGGTTTCCTGTGCTTTTATCTGTCCTGATCCCGCATGGATCATGACAAGATGGAACACTTTCCTCAAAGGCTACAGATGTTGATTGCTAGAAAAATTCAATGCTTTTGTGGAGTGTTATATGCCATTTAATTGAAATGTACTACAAATCACTTAATACTCTATGAATGACTAATTGAATCAACAAAAATCTTTCAATGCTTTTTTGGAGTGTTATATACCACCAAAATTTACCAGAAAGCATGTAGTACTCTATGGATGATAAAACAGTAATTTTTTTCATTTGTGCAGCAAATGTATATTTATCATCCCTAGTAATAACGTAATAAAATCTTTATTGAAAGTGTGCAAAGATATACAGTATAATACAACTACAGCATAGAAAGCCATGAATACTAATAATATATTATACTAGCTATTGAACCCGTTCTACGTCTGGGTGGCGAGCATTGTTATTGGTACATTTATACAGTGTCTTCTATAAAATGGCACAGGAGATCGCAGTGTGCGCGTGCACTCTGGTGTAATTTTTTTAAGTAATGTATTATAGCATCAACATAGTATAGAGAGAGACGACATAAAAAGAAAAAAACAGATATATGGACAGAATGATATCCCTATTGCCAATGTTAACCTTTTCCATGTAGCAAGGCATGAGGTATTCTATCCAATACTGAATGTATTTTATTTAATGAATGGAGTCCTTTACTTTCTATGAATGACATAATACTATTGATATTCACACAGTGAGTAACTGATTGCTACACTATTGTGTTCACATATTGCAGCCATGACTTACCATATTTTAACGATTATAAGACACACTTTTTTCCCCCAAGTTTTTTGGGGGGGAAATTGGGGTGCGTCTTATAATGCGTATATACCACACTGGCACCGTTGCAGCAGGCTGGGATGAAGGCGTGCCCGGCGGTGCTGCTGAGGTGTCCAACGGTGCTGCGGGGGGTCTCCGGTGCTCGGGGGCTCTGTCGACATTTCATGAAAGGCCAGAGCCCCCCGCAGTTCCGTGGTTTCCTGTGCGGTGGACTCTGGGAAAATGGCTGCTGGGGGCGGCGCATGCACAGATGGACATCTCAGCATCAACATCTCGGGATATGAGATTTCACCCCGCAGCACCGGACACCCGAAGCACCTGACACCTGCAGCAGTGCACTGCATATCGGACACTCCCTCATCCCGGCCTGCAGCATCACCCCACTCCTGCCTCTGCCACCCTAAGACCCCACTTCACCGCAGCCACCACCACCGGTGAGCAATAAGACGCATGGATAATAAGAAGCACCGCCATTTTATTAAAAAAATGTTTTTCCTATTTTTCTCCTCAAAATTTGGGGTGCATCTTATAATCAGAAAAATATGGTACATAGGTGTAAGTTTATTGAATCAGAATGACAACAGTAAAATAATACCTGGGTGATTGCTAAATGATCTCATTCACAATGTTTTTAAATAATTATATCATTACTAGATGGTGGCCCGATTCTAACGCATCGCGTATTCTAGAATATGTATGTAGTTTATTTGTGAAGATTTAAGAATAATGCAATGAATACACAGAATTTTCCAGGTAAAATATATACATTATCATTAAATGTTATTGCTCATAGAACTTAATACAACTGAATGAAATTATTAAACAGATTATCAAAATATATAAACCATTACATGAATATCTGAAGGTTAAATTCCATGCCAATACCACTGATTGGTCGCCGGGCGTGACCAATCAGAAAAAGCATGGTTCAAATCCCGCGGCAATTCGCGGGCGGACTGCACCTGTCGCTGATTGGTCACGCCCGGCCGCGACCAATCAAGCTAGCGCTGGTCTTCTCCCGGCTGCGTCACCGCTAACCTCCATGCGGCAGGAGATGACCCGCGGCAACCATCGGGAGATCAGTGGCTAGCGCCGCAGATCTCCCGACAGTAGGGGTGGCGTGCATCATTCAAAGTCCGTGCCAATTCGCGGCTGGATTACGCCTGTCGCTGATTGGTCGAGGCCGGGCACGACCAATCAGTGATGCGGGATTTCCGTTACAAACAGACAGACAGACAGAATTAGACGATTATATAGTAGATGGGTGTGAAATTGAAAATTGAAAATGAGCTTTTTTAATGCTCTGCTGAATAATTACTTAATATACTGTATTTTTCCATAGACAAGGCTAAATGCTATAATTCTGGCTGCCACCACTTTGGTGACTACTGTGTACTGTTTTTATATTGAACTAAATAATAGAGAGAATACTGCAATTTCCCGCAACACCTCTAGTGGCCGCCACAGGAAACAGTATATTCTGATTGAATAATGTCTATGCCCGTATAACTGTGTATCAGGAAAATATTGCCACTTTCCAATTGCTAGTAAAATGATTAGATCACCAGCACCTCAGTGCAATATTGGCATAAAGCTGGGTAATCAGTGACCAAATTTCCTGTTTCTATAGAATAGAGGTTCAGAGAAGAGAGAAGATGCAGCATTTGCTTTACAATGTGTAGTCCTTTATTCCCATGAACACATGAAACATTGGAATAAAGGAACATACATGTGAATGGAAGTGTTGTGACTTCTCTGTGCCATCTAACTGCTATAAAGATTAGTTAAAGGGAAATGATTGAGATGAGTGATCACTTAAGCTTAAAGCAAATTTGACTTCAATTAAAAAAAACTGATTCACTATAATTTTGCTTGTGTGAATCCAAAGAAAGTACCGAATACGAGTTAAAACATTTTTCTAAACTCACCTCTTCTAGGCCATCACCAGTCCTATCCTATCACCAACATCTATCTTCCTTCCAGGCCACTGGCCCCCTTTTGGCTAGTTGTTCCATTCAATAAGCCTAACACATGGATACAAGTAAATGGAAGATACAACAGGAAGGTACCGGAGGTCCTCAGTGAGGATAGGAAATAAGAGGTGGTGCTGTCAGCTGAACCATAACGCATGCTGTTTTCTTTTCGCTATGGTGGTACTACAAGTTCTCTGTATATGTTGTGGTATAATTTTCTAATTGAATTTTATTTAGGTAAATTGTTGCACTCCTTTATACTTCCTATATTGTCATAGATATGGATCAGAACAGACAATGGGTTTATTTGTAAGGTCAATAAGTTATAAAAGGAAATGCCGGTAATTACATTCACTAGTGCCAACATAATTTGTTTATTGTCCTACACATTTATACATCTGTATAGTCCCAGATCTATAATTTATGACTGTCGCTAGCGCAGCCAAAGAGCACTCTAATCGCAGTAGTTAAATGCTTAAATGCCACTGTCAATCTCTGGTATCATCATAGCGATCAAGCGATCGCCAGTGTGTGGTTATTGGCTTTCACCAGCTCCCCACAATATGATTACAGGGAACCAGTGGGCTGTCATGGCAGTTCTGCTGAAGTTCCCTCTTGCTGCCATCTTAGTCCTCCTGTGAAGCTGAGACATGTGCTGAGCTTCATAGAAGAATATCTTTTTCACTATAAAGTCCTAGTATAGAATGAGGTCATTTTTAGTGCATAATGAATGGCATGAAAACAAAAGCCAAAATACAATTGCAGAATTGTATTCTTGAACAATTTCACCACACTCGGAATTTTTTCTGTTTTAGGACACACAGAAAGGTAAAATAAATGGTGCCATTGAAAACTACGTCTCCTAAGACATAAATCCTCATGCATCTATGTGAATGGAAAGAGGGGAGAAAAAGAAGGGGAGGAAAAATTAAAGAGCAAAAGTGGAAAATTGCCACGCTGGGAAGGGATTAATGCAATATGTGTAAGAAATTATAGCATTATAGGTTTAGTGATTCAGTCAGTCAAGAAGTAAAATAAAGTATGTAAAAATGCACCGTGAACATAATTATTCCATACAAATAATTGCTTGTATACTTTCAAAATAATTCAAAATGATTCACATACAACACACAAGCCTGACCCAGAATTCTGGAAACATATGTGAAAGTCATTGTTTTAATGAAATAACCTCTTGCTCTATATGACTGGCGCAGGAGAGGATAAATAAGTGCCATAAAGCGTAGGCCCCAGGCACTCAATGTCCTTCTAAGCTTGTAAAGTTCAAGTCATATTAACTGTTTCACATCTGAATCTTTCACGTATTTAATCAACTCCAAAGTATCATCAAGTAGTGCAGCTGGGAAGGGGTTACTTAATCTGTTGCGAGAAATGCTTGCAGGTTAACGTTAGAATAATTCTTTATGCATACAATAAATACCTTCCCTTGCATCCCCTAGCGTCCATGACAGCACATTAAAAAGTACTTTCTGGTAAATCATTTGCATTAAATCCGCTCGTTGGAAACCATGTGAAATGCTTCTTGCAGTCACTTGCTTTTACAAGCCTTGTCTTCCACCCTTGTCGTGATGGAAAATCATCAGCCTACTGGAATATTTTAAGAGGCTGGTGAACTTTTGTGGAGTTCGACAGTTCTGCAGCACAAGCTTCAATTAGTTACTTACTGTTCTGTTTCGCAAATACTGTACAAATAGTAAAATTCTAAAATGAAGAAGAATTTTAACCTTTTTTCATTAATTTTCTGAGGGATTTGGAACAAAGGTAATAGATGAAAGGCTAGTTTCATAATTCTAGGCTGGTTTCATAGTTCCTTACATTATGCTGCCGAGTTTTCGTTAGAAGAATCATGGCCAGTCCATGCGTTATAGATAGAGATGAGCGACTTTCCCTTTTTTAGGGTTGAGTCGGGTTTCATGAAACCCGACTTTCTCAAAAGTCGAGTCGAACGAAATCGGCCGACTGTAGGGAAAAGTCGGAGCCCAACTGAAACACGAAACCCAATGCAAGTCAATGGGGAAGCAAAGTCGACAGGGAGTGGAGGACAGTAAACACACCTACAGTGCCCATTTCAATGCCAACATCAATTCTTATTACTTAAGCTTATCAACCTTAATTTACTTTATAATAATAGTCACGCATTGAAAACTGGGGGTTATTTGGCTAAAGTTGTGGGGGGGGTAGGGCTGGCTCCCGGTTTTCGTGTGCCCCGGGCCAAAGAGTGTCAGTGTGCCCCTTTAACACATACCACAATTCATGATACTCCGATACGGCAGAGAAATATTGGTATAGTACAATGAAAAATACTTGACTTCTTACATGACATGACTGATATCTATTTTAAATTCTACAATAGCTCAAAAAACGGACAGTGTATTACTCCATACAGTATTATGGCCACCACATAATGCCCCATACAGAATAATGAGCCCCATATATTTCTCCATACAGAATAATTGGTCCCATATAATGTTCCATACAGTATATGATGAGCTCCACATAATGCTACAGTATATGTTGGTCCCCATGGATGATGCTCCATTGTCTTATGGGACCAAATAATGCTCCATATATAATGGGCCCCATTTCTAATGCTCCAGTGTATTATGGGCCCTGTAAATGCTGCTCCAGTGCCTGATGTCCCCCATTTGGAATGCTCCAGTATATGATGTGCCTCATGGATGATGCTTCAGTGTATGATGGGCCCAAATAATGCTCCATATATAATCTGCCCCATTTAGAATGCTCCAGTATATGATGGGCCCCATGGATGATGCTCCATTGTGCTATGGGCCCAAATAATGCTCCATATATAATGGGTCCCATTTCTAATCCTCCAGTGTATAATGGGCCCCATAAATGCTGCTCCAGTGTCTGATGTCCCCTATTTCGAATGCTCCAATAGATGATGGGCCCCATGGATGATGCTCCAGTGTATGATGGGCCCCATATCTCATTCTCCAGTGTCTAGTGCTCCCCAAAAATTGCTCCCAACCTTTAAAAAAATTAAATACCTCTCCACGGTGGGCACTGCTATACTCGGGACTCCTCAGCATCACCATCTTCCAGCTCTCTGCACTTGGACTGTTTAGGCAGAGGGCATACAGATGTGATGTCATCGCGCTCTCTGACCTGAATGTCACTGTCAGGAAATGCGGAAGATGTCACGGCGGTGGAGCAGGGAGAGGTAAGTATTGCAAGTGCTGTGGCCCTGAGCAAGCAGGGGAGGGCCCACTCGTGGGCGACGGCACTGGCACAGGGCCCCTCATAGTATGCCGGTGTGTCTGACGGCGAGTGGGCCCTCCCAACGGCAGAAACACTTTTGCGTACTATGAAGGGCCCTATGCCAGTGCCGTCTCCCATGAGTATGCCCCCCCCACCTGTTCAGGGAATTGGAACTTTCATCTGCACCTTCCTCTGTGTCACTGTGTAAGGTGGTATAGTATGCGAGAAGGGGCACCTGAATTTCATCAGGGTCAGATTCTGGCTTTGTAGAGTGCGAGGGGAATGTAGTGCTGTGGGTGAATGTACCGGCAGAATCATCTAGCAGTGGCTGTGCATTAGTGCACTTCATCTCTGATTCATGTTGGACTGGGGAATTCAGGATTTGACTTGATAACCCATGGTATGTGAAAAGAGCTCCATGGAGTAATCTGAAGTGTGTGCTGCCACATCCTTCACTGTTGGTGGGGGTGAAGGACACAAGGAAAGGGGTTGTCCCTGACCAGAAGCCTGCACTGCCGACTTAGAGCTTGCATTTTTTGCAACTTCATTAGATGAGGCGATAGAGCTGGAGGTTGTTTCGGCAATGTAAGCCAAAACCAGTTCCTGATGCTC
This sequence comes from Dendrobates tinctorius, assembly GCF_039654945.1. Classification (NCBI taxonomy): domain Eukaryota; kingdom Metazoa; phylum Chordata; class Amphibia; order Anura; family Dendrobatidae; genus Dendrobates; species Dendrobates tinctorius. The sequence goes on from NW_027361679.1 coordinate 27,090,217, forward strand.
CTGCTTTAAAAGCGGTTTACCTACTCCAAGAAAAGGGAGCCTTCCAGGTCTTCTGGAGCCAGACCATGCTGCAGTCTCAACACCTCCTGCCTTAGCCGCTATTGTGCTTTTGGCACTACCAGCAGATGCACCACCACTACCATCTGTACCAGCTGGCCCCCCACACCCACATCCGCAGTCTCTTCCACCATACTTCCTAATTTTTGCGAAAATGGACCCAAAATACCAGCAGATATATGGTACTGTATCAGAAGCATACAGCTGTATACAGTGTAGGGGTAATTGTAAATCTCTGTATATATTTCATGAGTCAGACACAGATGCTCACAGGCTCAGTATGAATTAAACAATACTATAAAAATTTGAAATAGCGTACAGTATCCCCGGATACAAGGTATATATAGTATAGTTTAAACATTCTAAATCTACATATATATTTCAGGAGGCAGACACAGACGCTCTCAGGCTCAGTATGGATTCAAAAAGAATCTAGAAAGTTGAAAAAGGGTACAGCAACACCAGATACCAGGTATATATAGCATAGTTTAAACATTCTAAATCTCTGTATATATTTCAGGAGGCAGACACAGATGCTCTGAGGCTCAGTATGGATTAGACAATAATTTAAAAAGTTGAAAAAGGGTACAGTAACACCAGATACCAGGTATATATAGTATAGTTTAAACATTCTATATCTCTGTATATATTTCAGTAAGCAGACACAGACGCTCTCAGGCTCAGTATGGATTACACCACAATATAAAAATCAGTAAAAGGGTAATGGATCAGAAGCGTACAGCTTTAAACAGTGTTGGGGTAATTTTTAAATCTACATACATTTCAGGAGTAACACACAGACTCTCACAGGCTCAGTATGGATCACACCATAATATAAAAAGAAGATCCGCAAGAAATAATCACACATGTGGGCCAGTGTTCAAGGTGTCAATGAGGCACTTAGAGTGGTGGGTGGAGGAGGACTTTCTGGCACAAAAGGTACTGTATCAACAGATACCAGGCATATATAGTATAGTGAAAATAGAAAAAATCTCTGTATGTATTTCAGGAGGCAGACACAGACGCTCTGAGGCTCAGTATGGATTAGACAATAATATAAAAAGTTGAAAAAGGGTACAGTATCACCAGATACCAGGTATATAAAGTATAGTTTAAGCATTCTAAATTTCCGTATATATTTCAGGAGGCAGACACAGATGCTCTCAGGCCCAGTATGGATTACACCATAATATAAAAAGCAGTAAAAGGGTAATGGATCAGAAGCGTACAGCTTTATACAGTATTGGGGTCATTGGGGTCATTGTAAATCTCCGTATATATATTTCCAGAGTCAGAAACAGACTCTCACTGGCTCTGTATGCATTAGACCAGAATATAAAAAGCAGTAAATGGGTAATGTATCACAAGCATACAGCTGTATACAGTGTTGGGGTAAGTTTTAAATCTACATATATATTTTAGGAATAACACACAGACTCTCACAGGCTCAGTATGGATCACACCATAATATAAAAAGAAGATCCGCAAGAAATAATCACACATGTGGGCCAATGTTCAAGGTGTCAATGAGGCACTTAGAGTGGTGGGTGGAGGAGGACATTCTGGCACAAAGGGTACTGTATCAACAGATACCAGGTAGATATAGTATAGTGAAAATAGAAAAAATCTCCGTATGTATTTCAGGAGTAAAAAACTGGAGTCTGAACTGAGAAAGTAAATTAATGTGTATGCACAATGTAAGTGCATATTAACACATGACCATTAGCCAGAGAAAACAGAAAGCAAAAAGCACAAATATCCTGAAATAAAAAGTAAAAAATAAACTGCAAATAATGCATAAAGGTAATAATAATAATAAGGGTATTTAGCAAACATAATTTTGATCAAAATAATGTACAAGCCATCCCGCCACATCACGGCAACCCTTGTGGGACAGTCCTACTCTAGTATTTAAAACCTTTTCACTTGCCAAGTGACGTGAATGTGAACAAGGATCGAGGGACACAGACGCACTCAGGCTCAGTATGGATTAGACAATAATATAAAAACTTGAAAAAGGGTACAGTATCACCAGATACCAGGTATATATAGTATAGTTTAAACATTCTAAATCTCCATATATATTTCAGGAGGCAGACACAGACGCTCTCAGGGCCAGTATGGATTCGACAAGAATATAGAAAGTTTAGAAAGGGTACAGTAATACCAGATACCAGTTATATATAGTATAGTTTAAACATTCTAAATCTCCATATATTTTTCAGTAAGCAGACACAGATGCTCTCAGTCTCAGTATGGATTACACCACATTATAAAAAGCAGTAAAAAGGTAATGGATCAGAAGCGTACAGCTTTATGCAGTGTAGGGGTCATTGTAAATCTCCGTATATATTTCCAGATTCACAAACAGACTCTCACTGGCTCTGTATGCATTAGACCAGAATATAAAAAGCAGTAAAAAATGGGTAATGTATCACAAGCTTACTGTTATATACAGTGTGGTGGTAATCATAAATCTCCAAATATATTTCTGGAGTAACAGACAGACATTCACAGGCTGAGTCTGGATTACACCAGAATCTAAATAGCAAAAAAGAGTACTGTATCAGAAGCATACAGCTGTATACAGTGTTGGGCTAAATTTAAATATATTTCTGGAGTCACCCTCAGACGCTCACTCAGTATGGATTTGACCATAATACAAAATGTTTAAAACAGGTACTGAATAACAAGATAGCAAGTATATATATTGTAGGGTACAGTTTAAATCTCCGTATATATTTCCGTAGTCACCCTCAGACACACACTCAGTATGGATTTGACCGTAATACAAATTGTCTAACAAAGGTACTTTATCACAAGATAGGAGGTGTATATAGTATAGGGTAAAATTTTTATCTCCGTATATATTGAAGGAGTAAACCACACACGCTCACTCAGTATGGATTATAACGTAATAAAAAATTTAGAACTAAGGTACTGTATCAGCAGATACCAGGTGTATATAGTATAAGTGAAAATGTAAATCTCCCTATATATTTCCGGAGTCACATACAGATAGTCAGCATGTATTTCTCCATGATACTAGCCTGTACACGGTAGTGTGTGAGGAGCGTACAGCTCTATACGGTGTGGGAAATAATGAACGTTCGCTCACTGTGCAGAAAAACAGAATAAAAGTAGGAATGCTGTGTAAAAAACAGTCTGCACAGCAGAGTCCAGACAGCAATACTGCTGTAAGACAGGCTAATAATCAGCACTGCTGCACACAAGAAAATCATTCCCTGTCACTGCACACTAACTGTACACAACAATTGCGTTCAGCACAAGCACATAAGAATTTCTGTTTACAGGCCTAAGTGTCTCCCAAATGATAAACAGCGTCAGCAACCTCTCCCTACTGTAAAGATGGGCAGAATAAAAATGGCGGTCGGTGGTGAGGGCTTTTAGACACACTCCGTACATACAGGGGTTGGACAAAATAATGCAACCACCTAACGTTTTAGCATCATAATCTTCGAACATGTCATAGACATGCAAACCGTGACATATGGTAATGTTTTGTAGTTGATTATTTGTGTTATGTGATATGTGTATGTAAATTAACTGTTTGTTTTGCATAATTGTAAGAACATTGAGGAAAACCTGATACCAAAGGCAGACCTCTCTGATTTTCAATGCTTTCTGATGCTTGTATAGCAGGCGCTAGTGTAACAGAAAGTGCCTGTCTGCTTGGCGGGTCAAGAGGTACTGTCTCCAAAGTAATGACTTTGTTGTAGAATCATAGAATCATAGAATCGTAGAGTTGGAAGGGACCTCCTGGGCCATCTGGTCCAACCCCCTGCTCAAAGCAGGATTCGCTAAATCATCCCAGTCAGATGTCTGTCCAGCCTCTGTTTGAAGACTTCCATTGAAGGAGAACTCACCACTTCTCGTGGCAGCCTGTTCCACTCATTGATCACTCTAACTGTCAAAAAGTTTTTTCTAATATCTAATCTGTGTCTCCTCCCATTCAGTTTCATCCCATTGCTTCTAGTCTTTCCTTGTGCAAATGAGAATAAAGTTGATCCTTCTACAATGTGACAGCCCTTTAGATATTTGTAGACAGCTATTAAGTCTCCTCTCAGTCTTCTCTTTTGCAAACTAAACATTCCCAAATCCTGCAACCTTTCCTCATAAGACAGGGTTTGCAGACCGGTCACCATTCTGGTCGCTCTTTTCTGAACTTGCTCCAGTTTGTTGATGTCTTTTTTAAAATGTGGTGCCCAAAACTGGACACAATATTCCAGATGAGGTCTGACCAAAGAGGAGTAGAGGGAAATAATGACTTCACGTGATCTAGACTGTATGCTTCTGTTAATACATCCTAGAATTGCATTTGCCTTTTTTGTTGCTGCATCACACTGTTGACTCATATTCAGTCTGTGATCTATTAGTATACCCAAGTCTTTTTCACATGTGCTGTCACTTAGCCCTATTCCTCCCATTCTATATATGCTTTTTTCATTTTTACTGCCCAGATGTAGTACTTTGCATTTCTCCCTGTTAAAAACCATTCTGTTAGTTGCTGCCCACTTCTCCAGTTTATTTAAATCTTTTTGAATCCTCTCTCTCTCTTCTCTAGTATTAGCTATCCCTCCTAGCTTTGTGTCATCAGCAAATTTAATCAGTTTACCCTCAATTCCTTCATCTAAATCGTTGATAAAGATGTTGAACAATACAGGGCCCAGGACAGAGCCCTGTGGTACCCCACTTGAGACATTCTTCCAACTGGATGTGCAGCCATTTACGACCACTCTTTGGGTCCGATCACTAAGCCAGTTATGAATCCACCTAACAGTTGCCTTGTCCATTCCATACTTAGTCATTTTTTCAATAAGGATTGTATGAGAGACTTTGTCAAATGCTTTGCTGAAGTCAAGATATACTCTATCCACAGCATTTCCTTGATCCACCCAATCAGTGATACCGTCATAGAAGGAAATTACGTTAGTCTGACATGACTTATTAGTTACAAACCCATGCTGACTCTGTTTAATCACTTCATTCTTATCCAGGTATTGACATACATGTTGTTTAATAATTTGTTCAAAGATCTTTCCTGGTATAGAAGTCAGACTCACCGGCCTATAGTTGCCTGGGTCCACCTTCTTCCCCTTTTTGAAGATAGGAACAACATTTGCCCTTCTCCAGTCTTCTGGCACTTCTCCTGTTCTCCAAGAATTTTCAAAGATTATGGAGAGGGGTTCAAAAATTTCTTCTGCTATCTCCTTCAGTACTCTGGGGTGTAATTCATCTGGACCTGGAGACTTGAATTCATTTAGGTTAGCTAAGTGTTTCCTCACTATCTTTCTGTTTATAGATATCCTGGATTCTTCTATTCCCTTAATAGGACAGTGAATAACAGTTGATGTTACATTTCCTTTCTGAGAGAAAACAGATGCAAAATAGGAATTTAAAAGTTCAGCCTTCTCAACATCCTGTCTTACCATTTCATCATTTTCATCCTGTAAAAATCTTATAGCATCTTTGACTTTTCTTTTACTTTTGACATATCCCCAAAATCCTTTATTATTGCTTTTGACATCTCTTGCAAGCCTCAATTCATTTTCAGCTTTAGCTAATCTGATTTGTGCCCTGCAGGTTCTGCAGACAGCATTATATTCTTCTTTAGATATGCCTCCCTCTTTCCATTTTATAAAGATTTTTTTCTTCCTTTTTAGCATGTGCTTAAGTTCTGTGTTCATCCATCCTGGTTTCCTTAAATGCTTCCTATTCTTCCCTCTTTTCAGAATTGTTAACAACTGTGCTTTGAGAATTTCATTTTTCAAGATTTCCCATCCTTCCTGGACATTTTTGTCTTTAAGGATATCCAGCCATTGGATCCCTCCAATTCTCTTTCTGAATCCCTTAAAATCTGCCTTTCTGAAATCTAACCTTGACGTCTGAGTCTTCACAGGTCTTCCGCCTCTAGTTATCCAAAATTCTAAAATAGCATGGTCGCTACCTCCTAGGGTCCCAGCCACTTTTACCTCCTCAACCATTTCCTCCCTGTTTATAAGGATTAGATCCAAGGTAGCAGTTCCCCTTGTTTTCTCCCTTACCTTTTGGAAGATAAAGTTGTCAGCAAGAGAGGATAAGAATTTCCATGACCTGTTAGTTTTGCCTGAGAGAGATTCCCAACAAATGTCTGGATAGTTGAAATCTCCCATGACAACTATGTCATATTTTTTGGAGAACTTGGCCATTTGATGCATAAAGAGTTCATCCATATCTTCAGCTTGCACAGGCGGCCTGTAGTAAATGCCTACAATGGTGTCCTTTCCATTGTTCTGTCCTTGTATTCTTACCCAAACAGTTTCCACAGAACTCCCAGTCTCTGAAGCTTCAATCTCTGTGCAGATATACGCGTTTCTAACATACAATGCGACACCCCCTCCTCGTTTATCAAGTCTGTTTCTTGCAAATAAGTTGTATCCTTCTAGTCTTTCATTCCAATCATGTGTATTGTCCCACCAAGTTTCAGTGATTCCAATGACATCATATTTCTTTTCCTGTGTTAGTAGTTCCAATTCTCCTTGTTTGTTGCCCATGCTTTGTGCATTTGTATAGAAACATTTTAGTTTGTGATTGGTTTCTCTTTCTCCAATATTTTTATTAATTAGATTCTTTCGTCTTTGTTCTTCCTTTCCACTTCTAATAGCAGAGTTCTCAATAGCATTTGTCAGGTGTATGGCTTTTTCTGGTCTTTTGCTTCCCTTCCCATGTTGTTCTAGTTTAAAGCTCTCCTTACAAGTGTAGCAAGGCGACTTCCAAATACATGCTTTCCAGTCTTCGTAAGGTGCACCCAATCTCTAGCAAGTAGTCCATCGTATAAGTAGTTCACTCCGTGATCCAGAAATCCAAATCGTTGCTGACGGCACCATCGACGTAGCCAGTTGTTCACCTGCAGAATCTTATTCCACCTCCTTGTTCCATGGCCATCCACTGGGAGGATGGAAGAGAAGACCACCTGCGCTCCCAGTTCTTTCACTTTCTTGCCTAAGTCTTCAAAGTCTCTGCAGATGGTTTCCAGGTCGTTTCTTGCGGTGTCATTTGTCCCCACATGTAGTAGCTGGAATGGGTAGTCATCTGTAGGTCTGAAGAGTCCTGATATCCTGTCAGACACATCTTTAATTTTTGCACCCGGAAGACAGCACATTTCTCTTGAAGTTATATCCGGTCTGCAGATAGCGGCCTCTGTTCCTCTCAACAGGGAATCCCCCATGACCACCACTCTCCGTTTCTTCTTCACAACATTTTTCTTTCTCCATCCAGGAGGACTCTGAAGGTGTACAAGGTTGCTGTTTGTTGGCAAAGTCTTATCCTGATGTATTTCTTCATCGTTTTCCTGCGTGAGAGCCTGGTACTGGTTTCTGAGCAGTATGGGTGCTGACTGCCTCCGGATCCTCCTGCTTCTCTGGGTCACATGTCTCCATTCCTCTGTTTCTTCAGGTGCACTTCGAATTTCTTCTCTTTCTGTAACATGAAGAGATAATTCTGCTCTGTCCAAGAACTCTTCACCTTCCTTAATGATCTTCAATGTAGCTAACCTCTCTTTGAGATTTTGCAACTTTTCCTCCAACAGGGACACAAGCTTGCATTTGTGGCATGTGAAGTTTGGCTTTTCCACTGGTAAGTCTGTGAACATGTAGCAAGAAATGCAGCTCACCAAATGGCTCCTGGCCTCTTCCATATTGAGATTTCTTAAAAATGATGAAAGATGAGGCAAAATTTGCGCGCCTATCGGCGCACAGTTTTCCGGTTTCCTCTTTTCAGCTGCGACGGCCAAAACCCAGTGATCGTTGAGCTCGCGGAGACTCTTCACTTATCCCAGAAGGCACTGGGAATATGCAAATGATCTCCTCAAGACTCTTCCCCTGGTTTTCCGATTTCCTCTTTTCAGCTGCAACGGCCAAAACCCAGTGATCGTTGAGCTCGCGGAGACTCTTCACTTATCCCAGAAGGCACTGGGAATATGCAAATGATCTCCTCAAGACTCTTCTCTTGTAAAGAGAAGGCAAAAAGTCAGCAGCAAAGCCCAGGTCCGGCCAAAAGTGGAAGTTGACTGAAAGACACTGTCGGACTCTAAAGCGAATTGTGAGAGAGGAACGCAAGACCCCGGCTCCAAAAATCAATGCTGAGCTCAATGAACACCTACAGAACACAGTTTACACGAAAAATGTTCATTGGGAGCAGCACAAATCTGGATTCCACGGAAAAGATGCAATTTTAAAAGCACTGCTCTCACTGACAAATGTTTCCAAGCGTTTAGAGTGGTGTAGAAACCTCCAGAATAGGTCCCTCGAGCAGTGCAAACGTGTGATATTCTTAGACAAATCATCGTTTACCCTATTTCCGCCTTCCGGCCGAGTGTACGTTTGGAGACAACCGAAAGAAGCATTCCATTGAGACTGCCTTCTCCCAACCGTAAAACATGGCAAAGGTTCTGTGATGATCTGGGGTGCTACTGTATTTCGTGAAGATCGGCCGGGCCAATGATATCCCTTCATGTAAGAATTAACAGCCGCGATTATTTAGGCATTTTGGCCAACCAAGTGCATCCTATGGTTCAAGCACTGTTCCCGGAGGGGAACGGCCATCTTTCAGGATGATAATGCACCAATTCATACCACTAGAATTGTTAAAGCATGGCACGAGGAACATTGTAATGAAGTTGAGCATCTCATCTGGCCCCCACAATCCACAGACCTCAACATTATTAATCATTTATGGCCGATTTTAGAGATTCAAATTGGACGTTGATTTCCGCCGCCATTGTCGCTCAAAGAAACGGAGTGTGTTTTAACATAAGAATGGGCTACAATTCCTTTGGAAACATTTCACACCTTGTATGAATCCATACCTCGGATAATTGAGGCTGTAATCGTCGCTAAAGGTGGACATACACAATATTAAACTAACTTTTGTGGATGTTTCCAGGTGTTTCCATTATTTTGTCCAACCACCAGATTTCAGGAGTCACCCTCAGACGCTCACTCAGTCAGTATGGATTTAACCATAATCCAAAATGTTGAAAAAAGGTACTGTATCAGCAGATACCAGGTGTATCCAGTCTAGGGGTAATTGTCTATCTCCGTCTATATTTCCGGAGTCAGACAAAGACACTCACAGGCTCAGTATGGATTAGACAAGAATATAAAAAGTCGTTAAAGGGTAATGTATTACAAGCGTACAGCTGCATACAGTGTTGGGGTCATTTTAAATCTCCTTATAGTTTACCAGAGTCAGACACAAACTCTCACAAGCTCAGTATGGATTACACCATAATATAAAAACTAAAAAAAGGGAAATGTATTTGAAGCGTACACCAGTATACAGTGTTGGGGTACTTTTAAATCTTTATATATATTTCAGTCTCAGTAAGCCAGTCCAGACTCTCCGCTACAGGAAACTAGATGGATACAAGTACAGGCGGAAAGTGGAGTGAGTGCAGAAATTTGGGAATTAATAATCACGGGAAAATCTCCCGGGAGAATTCGCTGAGGCGATGGTGACCCTCAATTACTTTGTCTGTGTAGACTGCGAAAACGGTTCTTTGTGAAGAAAGGGTTGCTGTATCGCAGTAGCATGGATCCCATCACTGTTACTAGTCTCCATCAAATTATGATCACAGGGAGAGATGTAGACATGGTCCTCACTGCCTATCATGATCTGTCTGTTCACTTTGGAGTGCAAAAGACAGAAACCACAGGCTGTAGGCGATTCTATTGGATTGGCATGAGAGGAGACATTGAAAAATGGTGGCAGTAGTGTCACATGTCTGTGACTAGGAAAACTGTGAAAGCTGATCATAAAGCACCACTGCATCCGATTGTGAGTCGACGTCCATAACATATGGTAGCCATTGATCATCTGAAGGTAGAGCCCAGCAGGACAGACCATAGCTACGTCTTAACCATCATCGATCAGTTCAGCAAATTTGTAGTACCAGTCCCTGTGAAGGATTTAACTGCCCAGACTACACAGCGGTGTAGCAGAGAGAAGTAAGTCTTGCAAGTGCTTGGGCCCTGAGCAAGCAGGGGGGGTACACTCATGGGCGGCGGTACTGGCACAGGGACCCTCACAGTATGCCTGTGTGTCTGACAGCGAGTGGGCCCCCCACTGTCAGAGACACTTTATTGTACTATGAGGGGCCCTGTGCCAGTGCCGTCGCCCAAGAGTGGGACCACCCACTTGTTCAGGGCAACGCCACTTTCCCGGGTGCGCCAGGTGGTGACCCCGGTCCTGGGGGGGGCAGCCCAGTTAGGGAGGTTTAAAAAATGGCATATGTTTATGTGGAGGCTGGACATTCAGCAGCTGCAAATGGAGGAAGTGGACAAGTCCGAGGAAGAGGAGGACAAAAGCGAGCCATTTTTCTTGCAACCTATGTGTCATCAGGGGAAGATGGGACCATATCCTTCGAAACCCATGCATTGTTCATTTTAATGAAGGTTAGGTCATCAAAATTTTGGGTCGACAGACGGGTCCTTTTTTCTGTCAGGATTGATCAAGCAGCACTGAAGACTCTTTCCGACAGCACAGTACCAGCAGGGCAAGCGAGCTCCTGTAAGGCATACTGTGCCAATTCAGGCCAGGTGTCCAATTTACAGGCCCAATAATCAAATGGGAATGACCTGTGAGGGAGAACATCGATATGGGAGGAGAAGTTGTTTGTAACCATAGTTGACAACTGCTGTCTCCTGTCACTTGCAATCGATTCAGTATTACCAGTGGTGTGAGCAGTACTTGAGAAATCAGTCCACAACATGGTCATGATACCCGTCACCAACGCCACTTTGGCTGTGTGCACTCCGAACACCACTTCCATTTTTCCCTCTATGGCTCGTGGGAGAACCAGCAACGCTGCTGTGTGCTGGGAATGCCTCCAACAAATGGTTTAGCAGAGTTGCTTGTTTGTTAGCCAATATTATCTCTAGGTTCTCCTGTGGCATGATGTCCTGTAATTTGCCTTTATAGCATGGAATCCAGGATGCTGGCCAACCAGTAGTCTTCATCCTTCATCATTTTGGCAATGCAGGGGTCCCTTTTTAGGATCCGCAAGGCATAATCACACATATGGGCGGGCCAATGTTCCAGGTGTCATTGATGCCCTCCCATTGTTGGGTGGAGGAGCACTTTCTGGCAAATCCACATCCCTCCAGTCACGCACAAACCCTGGACCTGACCTTGGCACACCAACATTTTCTCTTGCCCCCCGAGAAGCATCCTCCCAAAATAATCATCTCCCTTCTCCTCCTCTTCCTCTTCTTCCTCCTCCTCGTCCAGGTCAGTTGCCCTCGCTGACAATGGCTGACTGTCATCAAGGCTTCCCTCCTCCTCTTCCTCCTCCACTGCTGCAGATGCCTGATCCCTAATGTGCATCAAAGTTTGCAGGAGCAGATGCATAAGTGGGATGCTCATGCTTATGATGGCGTCATCTGCGCTTACCAGCTGTGTGCATTCCTCAAAACACTGAAGGACTTTACTGAGGTCTTTCAGCTTTGACCATTGCCCACCCGACAAATCCATGTCTGCCCTCAAACTGCCTGCCTGTGTATACTCCCACAAATGCATTACAGCCTGCCTCTGTTCGCACAGCCTCTCAACCATGTGCAGGGTGGAGTTCCACCTTGTTGCAACGTCTATGATTAGGTGGCGCTTGGGGAGGTGGAGCGATCGCTGCAGCTTCTGCATACGACTGGAGTGTACGGGCGAGCGACGGATGTGCGAGCACAGTCTTCGCACCTTATGGAGCAGGGCTGTTTTCTCCGGATAATTATTTAGGAAGCACTGCACCACCAGGTTCAAGATGTGAGCCAGGCAAGGTATGTGTCTGAGTTTTGCAACGGCTATGGCTGCAGCAAAATTATGGCCATTGTCACTGACTACCTTGCCTGCCTCAAGATGTAGACTGCCAAGCCATGACTCAGTTTGTCGCTGCAAATAGTAGGCCAGTACCTCTGCGGTGTGTCTGTTGTCGCCCAAAGACATCATCTTTAAAACAGCCTGCTGCCACTTACCACTAGCAGTTCGATAGTGGGACACCTCGTGTGCAACACTGCCAGCGCAGATGGAGTGCTCGTGCGACTGCGCTCTGTGGACAAGCTTTCGCTTCTGGAGGAGGAGGATGGTCAAACGCCTACAGCCAACTGTTTCCTATACCGTGGGCTACGCAGCACTGTTCCACAGGCGCTCTCCCCTGTGGAGCCTGCATCCACCACATTAACCCAGTGCGCAGTGATGGACACGTAACGTCCCTGGCCATGCCTACTGGCCCATGCATCTGTTGTGAGATGCACCTTTCCACTCACAGATTGTTTGAGTGCATGGACAATGTGTTCTTTCACATGCAGGTGGAGGTCAGAGATGGCTTTTTGAGAAAAGAAGTGCCGACTGGGTAGGTCATAGCGTGGGACAGCGTAGGCCATGAGCTCTCGGATCGCTTCGCTTTCAACCAAACGGAGGGGCATCAGCTCTAATGAGATCAGTTTGGCAATGTAGCCGTTCAAAGTCAGTGTACGCGGATGAGAGGATGAGTACTTTCTTGTCCTACTCAGAGTGTCTGCTAGGGTGAGCTGGACTTGAGAGCTGCATATGGGGGAACTAGCGGTGGACCTGATGGACTGAGAGGGGGTTTGTGATGGTGATGGTGGTGGTGGTGATGGCCTAGATTCAGTCTTTTGTTGCAAAAACATTGTGATTCCCTGCTTTGGCCTTGCGACGACACCTCAACATTTCTTGCTGGTGGTGTGCTTACCGGTGGGCTTTCAGTGGGGGAAGCATTGGAGCATTGCTGGCTGCCTTCAGTTGGAGCAGGTGCACATGTGCTACCTGAGGTTTTGTAGTCAGTCCACGCTTGCAAGTGCATGGTGGTTAAATGTCTAAGCATGCAACTGGTGTTTAAATTTCAGAGATTTTTACCTCGGCTGAAGGTCCTTCCGCACTTTTTACAGATAACCTTTGCCTCATCAATAGGATTTTGGTCAAAAAAGTGCCACATTGCACTCTTCCTACTATGGTATAAATTTTCAGCGCTTGCACACTGTGCCAATTTGACCGTCTGGCCAAGCTGTCTTGCAACTCTTTTGTTTTTTTAACAAGTTTTGGTACAGCTACGGGCCTGCCAGATAACCGCTGCTGCAATGTCAATGCCTGCTGCGGATCCTTCTCCTCTTCTGAGCTATTGCCAGCGGCACCCTCTTCCCCCAATGGATGCCAATCTGGGTCAACAACTGGGTAATCCATCACCTCCTCTTCAATTTCATCTGCACCTTCCTCTGTATCACTGTGTAAGGTGGTATAGTATGCGGGAAGGGGCACCTGAGTTTCATTGGGGTCTGATTCTGGCTCACTAGACTGCAAGGCAAATGTATTGCTCTGGGTGAATGTACCAGCAGAATCATCTAGAAGTGGCTGTGCATCCGTGCTCTCCATGTCAGATTCATCTTGGACTGTGGAGTTCAGTATTTGACTTGATAACCCTGGCATGGTATGTGAAAAGAGCTCCATGGATTAATCTGAAGTGTGGGCTGCCGCATCCTTCACTTTTGGTGTGGGTGAAGGACACAAGGAAAGGTGTTGTTCCGGACCAGAAGCCTGCACTGACGACTCAGTGTTTGCAGTTTTTGAAACTTCAGAAGAGGAGGCAATAGAGCTGGAGGCTATTTCGGCAATGTAAGCCAAAACCTGTTCCTGATGCTCCGGCTTTAAAAGCAGTTTACCTACTCCCAGAAAAGGGAACCTTAAAGGCCTTCTTGTGCCATACGATGACGCAGGCTCAACACCTCCTGCCTTAGCTGCTATTGTGTTTTTGCCATAACCAGCAGATGCACCACCACCACCATCAGTATCAGCTGCGCCCCACCACCCATGTACGCATCCTCTTCCACCATACTTCCTCATGTTTGGGAAAATGTAACAAAAATAACAGCAGTGATATGGTACTGTATGAGGAGCGTACAGCTGTCTAAGGTGTATGGAAAAATTTAAATCTTAGTATATATTTCCTTAGTCACTGTCTCTCTCCTAGTATGTATTTGACCGTGATCCAACCAGCAGATATACGGTACTGTATCAGAAGTGTACAGCTGTATACGTTTTTGGTGAAAATGTCAATCTCCGTATATTTGTTTCCGGAGTCACACACAGATGCTCTGCCAGTATGTATTTGACCATAATACAACCAGCAGATATACGGTACTGTATGAGAAGTGGACAGCTCTATACAGTGTATGGAAATGTCCATATATATATTTCCTACACTTCACTCCTATACTTCATACACACACGCTGTCTCTGTATAGATGTGACCGTAATGCGAACAGCAGATATACAATACTGCTTGAGAAGCGGACAGCTCTATATGGTATATGGAAAAATGGAAATGTCCGTATATGTCTTTCCGGAGTCTCACACACACACGCTGTCTCTGTATAGATGTGACACTAATCCAAACAGCAGATATACGATACTGTTTGAGAAGCGGACAGCTCTATACGGTGTATTGAAAAATGGAAATGTCCGTATATGTACTTCAGGAGTCTCACACACACACACACACGCTGTCTCTGTGTAGATGTAACCGTAATGCGAACAGCAGACATACAATACTGTTTGAGAAGCGGACAGCTCAATAAGGTGTATGGAGAAATGGAAATGTCTGTATATGTATTTACAGAGTCTCACACACATACGCTGTCTCTGTATAAATGTGACCATAATGCGAACAGCAGATATACGATACTGTTTGAGAAGCAGACAGCTCTATACGGTGTATGGAAAAATGGAAATGTCTTTCCGGAGTCTCACATACACCCGCTGTCTCTGTATAGATGTGACACTAATCCAAACAGCAGACATACGATACTGTTTGAGAAGCGGACAGCTCTATTCGGTGTATGGAAAAATGGAAATGTACGTAGATGTATTTTCGGAGTCTCACACACACACGCTGTCTCTGTATAGATGTGACCATAATGCGAACAGCAGATATACGATACTGTTTGAGAAGCGGACAGCTCAATACGGTGTATGGAAAAATGGAAATGTCTTTCCGGAGTCTCACATACACCCGCTGTCTCTGTATAGATGTGACACTAATCCAAACAGCAGACATACGATACTGTTTGAGAAGCGGACAGCTCTATTCGGTGTATGGAAAAATGGAAATGTACGTAGATGTATTTTCGGAGTCTCACACACACACGCTGTCTCTGTATAGATGTGACCGCAATCCAAACAGCAGATATACGATACTGTTTGAGAAGCAGACAGCTCTATACGGTGTATGTATGGAAAATTTTAAATCTCCGTCTATTTTTTTCCGGAGTCACACACACACGCTGTCTCTGTATAGATGTGACTGTAATCCGCAAACAGCAGATATACGATACTGTTTGAGAAGCGGACACCTCTATACGATGTATGTACGGAAAAATGTAAATCTCCGAGTATTTTTTTACGGAGTCACATACATATAGCATGTATTTGTCCATGATACCAGCCGGTACATGGTAGTGTGTGAGGAGCGTACACCTCTATACGGTGTGTGAAAAAATGAATGCTCGGTAACTGTGCAGAAAAAAGGAATAAAAGTATTTTTGCTTTGAAAAAAGCAGTCTGCACAGCAGTGTGCACAGCAGTGTGCACACAGTAATGCAGCCATCAGGTAGCCTTATAAGGCAGCCTAATAACCACCAGCGCTGCTGCACAGAAAAGTGTGAAAAAATGAACACTCGGTAACTGTGCAGAAAAAAGGAATAAAAATATTTTTGCTTTGAAAAAAGCAGTCTGCACAGTAGTGTGCAAACAGCAATGCAGCTATCAGCCTAATAACCACCAGAGCTGCTGCACACAAAAATATCCTCCCCTGTCACTGCACACTAACTGTTGTGTTGTACAGTGGAAATCGTTATCAGCAGAAGCACAGTTTTTTTTCTTTCCTGCCTAAACACTCTCCCTATTGAGAACGAGCAGCAGCAACCTCTCCCTATGCTAAGATCGGCAGAAGTAAGATGGCGGTCAGCGTTCAGGGCTTTTATAGCCACTGTGACGCCACACAAAGCAAGCCAATCACTGCAATGCCCTTCTCTAAGATGGTAGTGGTCGCTGCCCATGTCATCGCGTTGCCCACAGTGTGCGTCCTTGATCACTGGCTGAGAAAAGGCGCTGGAAGCATTATGGGAAACGCGACTTTGGCGCTCGAGTCGGCGACCGCATGGCCGACCTCACTCTATGGTCGGGTTTCGATCTGCGAAACCCGACTTTAGCGAAAATCGGCGATTTTTGAATTTGACCAACCCGTTTTGCTCAACTCTAGTTATAGATTGAAAAACACATGTGTGAAACCAGCCGTAGTTTATTTCTTGTCTCTACAAAATATCTGAACTTAAACTTTAACAACCACCTGTGGTATTTTTAATTCATCACATCTCATTAAAAAATGTGTAAAAATAATAAAGATCCTGATTGTTTTGATCACTACATCAATAATAAAAAAATAATTAAGATTGATGCATAGTGCTATTTAGACAAGATCACTTGCAGACTATGGACAACATATATTAAGCAGTTTATGATGGTTTTTAACAATTGCTAAAAAACATGTCAAATGATTACTAAAGAGAACTTTTCATCAGTTTTAGTCTGTGAAAATGGCCACATGATGGAATAGTGACTACAGAGCTGAATAAAATGTAATTCTTTACTTTTTAATTTCTCCTCTCCATTGCATAGATATTAGCTTGTAAAGATTAGGTTATATTTATGTTATAGTTCAACTGGACATTAGTAGAGATTTGTCTCTGAAGGCGTGTATTTATTCCCTTGTATGAAGGTTGACCAATCATAAGCAGACAGAATCATGGGGGCAAAAGAACACGTTCTCCTCTCCTCACTGATCTCATGCAGTTACTATGTAGAGGTAAAGCAAAGCTGAGATATATTTCATTACAAACATTGCAACAGTCAGTGTGGGGGGATGGTAGAGCTGACAGCAATGTGAGATGAGTTCTAGAAGTGTTTGTAATAATACATAACTCAGCTCTGCTGTATCTCTACACAATAGCTGCAGATATCAGTGAGCAGAGGAGGGCATGTTCTATTCCCCCATGCATGACACTGCCTGCTGATGATTAGTCAACCTTATGCAGGGGAAGAAGTACATGCCCCCAGAGACAAATCTGTGGTAAATCACTGTTCAAATATAACAGAATTCATAACTTAAACTTTACAAGCTTATAAAAACTAAAAACTAGGTTTTGCTTAGCTCTGCAGCCACTCTTCCAAGGTATGGCCAGTTTAACATGCTCAAACTGGTCAAAGGTTCTCTTTTACACTGAAATTTAAGACTTATTTTTATCTGCTCATGAATTGTAAAATAATTACAAAAAAAGGTGATTGTGGCCTCCAAACAGATGTTGAAGCCTGAAAATGACATAAATATTGGTGCAAATATTTCTGCTAGCAGGTATTGATTTCATATTCTGTTGTACAGTTCCACAAACTTCAAGTTTAATAAAAAGAATGCAATTTTCAATAACTTTGGAACAGATTACTCAAGTATGGAATTTACAGGGTCAACAACACTCATTTTTTTCTTCAAAACACTATTTTTGTTTTAGACTTCAATGTAACTTCAAGGAGACAAACGCAGAAGAATTCTCATGAAGAAAAAGATGAGCTTATGCAAAGCACCAAACCTTTCAACTAAATAAAACAAGAATGCTTACACCATAGTCTAGTGACAAATTCTGAAAAATGAAAGTGTCTACTGGCATGAAATCTTCCAAAAGTGCAGTCTCCCACATCATTAAAGGGAACCTGTCACCTCATTTTTCGCATATAAGCTGCGGCCACCGCCATTAGGGGCTTATCTACAGCATTCTAGAATGCTGTAGATAAGCCCCCCAATGTAACCTGAAAGATAAGAAAAACAAGTAAGGGTACTGTTACACTAAGCGATGCACCAGCGATCCCGACAACTATATGGATCGCTGGTGCATCTCTAAGTGGTCGCTAGTGAGCTGCCACACAGGCTGATCTCACGAGCGACATAGCAGGGGTCGGTGGTCGCTACTTACCTGTCAGACGCGGCGATCCTGACATCCTCCCACCCGCGTCCACGCGTCGCTCATCGGCGCCACAGGAAGCCCAGCAGGAAGAACCCGACTAGAAATGGTCCAGGACCTTCTTGCGCGATCAGCGATAACCAGCAGGGGAGCCGGTCGGAGGTAAGTATCACATGTAGCGATATCGCTAGCAATATTGCTGCTACGTCACAAAATCGGTGACGTTACAGCGATATTGCTAGCGATATCGCTATGTGTAACGGGCGCTTTAGATTATACTCATCCGCGGGGCATCCGGTCTGATGGGTGTCACAGGTCCAGGTCCGGCGCCTCCCATCTTCATGCCATGACATCCTCTTCCTTGCTTTTGTCACGGCTCCTGTGCAGGTGTACTGATGGGAGGCGCTGGACCCGGACTTGCGACACCCATCGGACCCGGACCACACCAGACCGCCCCTTGGTAAGTATAATCTAACTTGTTTTTCTTATCTTTCAGGATACATCGGGGGCTTATCTAAGGCATTACAGAATGCTGTAGATAAGCCCCTAATGGTGGTGTGACACCCCTTAGTCCGGTTGTCACAGTGACATCGCCTTCCTCTAAGAGGTGAAGTCATGCTTGGAGGCAGAAAAGGGACCCTATGTCAGGTAATAGATAAAATCACAAATTCCTGCTGCAGGTCAGAAAAGGGTGATGCCTTATAAATTCTGGCCAGCAGAGGGGGTTGGTGAGTCAGCTAGAAATCAGCTGAGGGGGTTGTCATGGAAACAAAACAGCTGTGAGCTGTGAGGAAAAATGACAGTTAAAAACGTGAGGTAAAAAGATCTTTCTGGAAGATCCTGTCAGTTGAAGACAGGGAGCTGATCTGTAAGCAGCTGGTGAGGGGCAGCTGATCTGTGAAGAAGGAAAAGGACATGAACAGAGATGGAGAGACTCTGGGAAAGCTAAAATACTGCATATAGCAGACCCCTGAGTGAAGCGCTAATAAAGAGAAAAGGGACATCAGAGTCCTAGGCTGACAGGAACTGTACGCCCTGATAGCCGAATCAGAAAGTACAGGGGATTGTAAATTCCTGTGCACATTAATCACCCGAGGGCACGGAAGCGGATAAGGAGCCTGGGGCTGACGGTGAAGAGAACGGTACCCTTGGAATAGGCTCACGCTGACAGCCGTACAGGTTACTGAAACCATCACGAATAGAGGGTCGCAGCATAGTTATATACAGCGGAGACCCACACACAAAGTGCAGAAAGGAAGGTCCTAAATCCCCACCTGGCAAGGTGGATCCCCTGAATGCCTCCAGGCGAGCCGGACTCATTCCATCACCTGTATGTGGTACTCCGGACTGCAACCTATTACCAGTAAAAAGGTAAAGAAACTGCACCTCTCT
Organism: Dendrobates tinctorius; assembly: GCF_039654945.1. NCBI lineage: Eukaryota > Metazoa > Chordata > Amphibia > Anura > Dendrobatidae > Dendrobates > Dendrobates tinctorius. The sequence continues at coordinate 27,109,737 of NW_027361679.1, forward strand.
GTGTCTTTCTCTCATTTATCTGCACCCCAACGTTTACAGCCATTTTTACTATTTATTTAACATCTTTGCCCTGGGACTACAGTCCTACCTGTGGAGGGCTACAACATCATAGCTGCGCCCAACATCCAACCCAAAGAAGCAACACCACAGCGCTGGTCACCTCTGACTAGAATACCACAGGTGGCGTCACGTATTTCACCATCTAATAACTTTATTTTCATTTTTTTACCACATAAATACCACACAACTTTCCCCTATTTTATTACTGGACGCCTCTGGGCCACGGACCGGGTCGCGGCCGCCATGACACCGTTCCCCATGGAAGTCGACGGTACCGAGTATCCCCAGGCCCCGCGGGTCACACAAACTGGCGTCACGAACAGGATTTAGCGAGCCTAGCAATGTTGGATACAAGGAGCCTGACAAAGCTGGGTACTGTGCGCCACAGACTTTATTAAATTGAGTGCTAAAGACTTTACTGAGCTTTCAAATAACCGCCAAAACTGCGTAACACAGTGCATGCGTGCAGAGAGGAACGTGCAATTGTGGACAGAGCCAGAAATAAAGCACGACGCAAAGCCCCCTGCCCGTGCTTTGATGTTAGTGAGCAAGTGAAAAAGCAGGAAGAAAAATGCCCAACGTGGGTGAAGATTCAACGGCGGTCGCAGCCGCAGCCTCAATAATGCCGCTATCAATGCCATATATACCAGGGGCGGCCTTGTTACCACAGTACTCAGGGGAGTCGCACACCCTGAATGATTTTAAAGAAAGACTATGTAGTTTGTTCAAAGTGTATCCCCTGTCTGAAAGCCAAAAAGTCAGTATCCTCATTGGCCAGTTAAATGGTGCGGCTCAGAGGGAAGTAAAGTCCTGGCTGGACACTGATAAAAGAACTGTCAAACAAATCTTAGCCAGACTGAAAGACACTTTTGATACCTGCACTGCAACAGAGATAAAAATGAGATTTTTTGGGTGCAAACAGAGAGTGCAGGACAGTATACTTGACTATGCCCTTAATCTTCAGGAGGCACTACAGGCTGTAAAGCAGGTTGATCCTGAGAGCGTGCAAGATGAAGATAGATTATTAACAGAGCAGTTCATAGAGGGACTCCAGTCTAACAACCAAAGAACACAGCTGCGTATAATGGCCCTACAAAATCCTGAATTGGACTTTGCACACTTTAAGGATAGAGCCATCAGAGTGCTGCGTGAACCGAACCCTAGCAGCACAGAACCCTCTAAGCATCCTGCAATTACATACCAGCAGGAGACAGCATCCTTTCAAAAGACCTCTATTGAGACTGACAAGCCGTCCCGAGATGATGATTCTGCTGCAGACTTACGTCTCCAAGTCAAGGAACTAACTAAAAGTGTGGCTACACTCACAAAAACTGTGCAGTCCCTGCAAGTGATTCCAAAGAAGAAGATCCAGCTGGCCTCCAGTCCAGAAGATGTCCCGTGGCGACAGCAGAAGAGGATCCCGTTGACCAGAGGGAGAGATAGCGATCATTACGACGAGGACGGACAGCCCATCTGTCGCTGCTGCAACAAGGCAGGACACCTAGCAAGATACTGTCATTTAAACAAGCAACCCCTGGGGCAAAGGGCCAGCCCCCAGGAGTAAGACGACCATGCCCACCAAATTGGTGAGACAAGTACGTAGGAGGACGACCAGTCTTGCCTGTTGTGATTGACGGTTTTCCGATGAACGCTTTACTAGACACCAGTTCCCAGGTGACAACGATACCATATGTTCTTTTTAAGCAGTACTGGGCAGATTCAGACATTACTCATAGCCCAGATAAAGACCTTACCATTTTTGCCAGCAATGGTCAGCCCTTGCCTCAGATGGAATATAAAGAGGTGACCATCAAGATTGGCCGAGTAGAATTGCAATCGCAAGGTTTGATAATAGTAGATATTGACAAACGAGAATGCCATACTATGATCACTTTAGGCACTAATGTAATTGAAAATTGTCTTGGAGAAATTATTGTTTTGTTACAACAGGTAGTCGAGACCGCCAGCTCCAGTCAGCAACGGGTCCTGCAAAAGGAGATCAGAGCCCTAATGCAGAGACAACAGGTAGAGCTGTCTGGTGGAGAAGTCGGCAGTGTCAGAGTAAGTGATCCTTTCCCCATTGCAGTACCTCCCAGAAGTGAAATGTTAATTTGGTGTCGGGCAGCAATAGGCCTAAGGGGTCAAGATTACCAAGCCCTGGTAGAACCCATGTACTCTGATAGTAGGCCCACTATCCTGACAGCCAGAGGGGTAGTTGATGTCCGCAAGGGGAGAGTACCAATATGCATCTTAAATTGTGTGGAGAGAGAGGTCCAGTTACCCCGGTATGCCACCCTTGCTAAATTGTTCACCGTCAGTAGCAATGCAATCGAGACACTAGAACCCTTGCTTCCGTCTGACAAGGTGGAAGAGAATGGCTCTGAAGGGCAACAGGAGGATTGGTGTCAGCAGCTACACGTAGGCACTGACTCCACCCCTTCACACCAAAAGCATGGGGCTTACCTGTTGGCTCGAGAATTTGAACAGGTCTTCAGCAAGCATCCTCTAGACTTTGGGCAGGCAAAAGGGGTTCAACATCATATCCCCACCGGAGATCATCCATCCATTAAAGAGAGACACCGGCCTGTATCCCCAGCACACTACCAATGTGCCAAGAGTAAGTTACGAGAGATGAAGGAGCCTGGGGTAATCAGAGACAGTTGTAGCCCCTGGGCAGCTCCATTAGTCCTCGTTAAGAAGAAAGACGGTACTATGAGAATGTGTGTAGACTTCAGGTGGATTAACAGCATTATACATAAAGACGTGTACCCATTGCCTAGAATTGAGGAATCACTAGCTGCACTGAGAACTGCTAATTATTTCTCTACCTTAGATCTCACCAGTGGGTATTGGCAGGTTCCTGTGGCAGAGGCAGTCAAGGAGAAGACAGCGTTTACAACACCAATGGGCCTCTGCGAGTTTAACTATATGCTGTTCGGGCTCAGCAATGCACCAGGAACATTTCAGCGGTTAATGGAATGCTGCATTGGACACAAAAACTTTGAAATCGTTCTGCTGTACCTAGATGACATCATCGTCTTCTCCAAAACCTACAAAGACCATTTGAAGCACCTAGCCGAGGTATTCGAAGCCCTGTCAAACTTTGGCCTGAAAATAAAACCGTCCAAATGTCACCTTTTGAAACCCAAGGTGCAGTACCTAGGCCATGTGGTGAGCGCGGAAGGTGTGGCACCCGATCCTGACAAAGTCACCGTTATCCGGGACTGGAAAAGACCCAGCACTATCCATGAAGTGAGGCAATTTCTTGGGTCAGTAGGCTACTACCGAAGATTTACCAAGAACTTCACCAAGATAGCAGGACCGCTGCAAGATCTTCTAGTGGGCCAATCCAAGAAGGCCAAGAACAAAAATCTTCCGTTCGAGTGGAACAAAAGGATTGAAGAGTCTTCACCAAGTTGAAATTGGCCCTCACAGGAGATGAGATCCTGGCCTACCCTGACTATGAACAACCGTTTGTACTTTACACTGATGCCAGCAACATGGGATTGGGAGCAGTGCTGTCACAAGTGCAGAAAGGCAGAGAGAGAGTGATTGCCTACGCCAGCAGGAAGCTTCGTTCCACTGAGAGGAGCCCCGACAAATACAGTTCCTTTAAGCTGGAGTTCCTCGCCATAGTCTGGGCAGTAACAGAGCGCTTCAAGCACTACTTGGCTTCCGCAAAGTTCACCATCTACACGGACAATAATCCGCTTACCCACCTTGAAACGGCAAAGCTCGGGGCACTTGAGCAGCGACGGATGGCCCGGCTGTCCAACTATGAGTTCACCATCAAGTACAGAGCAGGACATAAGAACGCTAATGCGGATGCGCTGTCCAGGATGCCCAATTCACCAGACGGGGGAAAAGATCCAAAAGAACTCAAAGAAATCGAGTTACCAGCCTTCCACCGTCCAATTGCAGCCCAGCGCTCTCAAGGAGTGAGGAATAAGCGCTTTATCGTATGAGAGGTAAAGTTGAATCCATTACCCCATCATGAGTGGGCAGAGACACAAGACAGTGACCCAGCTGTTCGCCTAGTAAAGGAGTGCCTGGCAGACGCTGATGCACACCCTGGTCCAGATGACCCACAGGAAGCACAGCAGCTATGGAAGGAGAGAGGCAAGATGTTCATCTACGAGGGTAAACTGTGTCGGAGGAACATCAACTCGCGCACACACAAACTGGTCTGGCAGGTGGTAGTCCCGAAGAGGGATGCACCAATGGTCTTAGAGGCGTACCACAATGGAGCAGGACACTTTGGTTGGAAGAAGTTGGAAATCCTACTTCGTGAAAGATTCTACTGGGTTGGCATGAGGAGTTCCATTGAGAAGTGGTGCCGAAAATGTGGCCCATGCAACCTGCGCAGAAAAGATCAAAGCAGCCAGCGAGCCCCATTACAGCCGATCATCACAAAACAGCCGTTTGAACTGGTAGCCTTGGATTACGTGAAGTTAACTCCGAGTAGGAATGGCTACACCTATGCTTTGACCATCGTGTACCATTACTCAAGGTTCTTGGTAGTCGTACCTGTTAAAGACCAAACAGCGAAGAAAGCAGTCAAGGCATTTCAGCAGCACTTTTGTCGACCGCACGGATACCCTGAACAAGTGCTCACCGACCAAGGTCCAGCCTTTGAGGCAGAAGTGTTTCAGAAGTTCTGTAGCATGTACGGTTGCAAGAAAATCAGAACGACACCTTACCATCCACAGACAAATGGCATGTGTGAGAAGATGAACCAAGTGGTCACTGACTTATTGAAGACCTTACCTCTGGAAGAACGAAACCAGTGGCCAGAGAAGTTGCCAGATTTGGTAGATCTATATAATCATATACCGGTAAACTCTACAAATTGCACTCTGGCCTACCTGATGAGAGAAAGACCTGGCAAGTTACCTATTGATTTAGACATGGGAGTCTTAACACCTGAAACAACCTCACCAGATGCAGACTGGGATACAGAGCGGCAGCAACAATACTGCAAAGTACAAGAATGTGTGGAGAAAAGTTTGTCTCAAGCAAGACAGAGACAGGAAAGAAATTACAACCAACACGCCCCTGCAGTTCCCTTGACACCAGGTGAACAAGTACTTAAAAGAAAGAGACGTGTTCACAAACTAGATGACCAGTGGGAAGCAGAGCCATACACCATGATACCTTCAGACTTTAATAACACCAAAGTATGTATCATCAGCAAAGATGGAGGAGAAACCTTCGAAGCAGTCTCAAGAGATCATCTAAAGATGTGCCCTGATCAATTGAAGGACAAGAAAGAAGTCCAAGACACTCCACAACCCATAGTAGAGGTGGAAGAAAAGATTCAAACTATACTTGGAGAATTTCCTCGGACGTGGACACAAGTAAATTAGGCAATAGTAGTACCAGTACTAACCTTTCATCAGCCTACTGCACCAAATGAAGTAGAGACTCTAAATGAAATGGCTCCAGTAACAGATACCACATCTGCAGAGGAATGCGGAAATCTGTCCCCTGCTAACAGCGAAACTGACAATCTCATGGTGAGTCTAGGAGTAGAGAGAAGGCAGTCTAGAATACCTATCTTACACAAGTCTACTTATAGCTTAGTGACTAATGCTCCAACAGTAGACATCAGAGAACAGGTCAGGTCATCGGAAATACCTATACTGCGTAGATCCACTCGTAGTACTAGAGGTCAGATCCCTGCCCGTTACAGAGATTACATAATGTAAAGTAATAAGAGTGTACAGTAGTAACCGTTAAGCATAAGCGCCTACAGAGAATTACTGTATGAACCTTTTTAAAAAAATTCATAACCAGTTAAAGGACAATTGGGCCACAGGACTATGTGTGGTCAGAACTGTATTTGTAAATAGTTACTCCAAAAAGGCCTTGGAAATAAGCCGCCGGCATGGCCGAAAAACAGGCCCATCTACAGAGTGCCCTGTAGCCACGCCCAGGGACAACACACAAAGTGGGTTAACGTGGTTCCCACCAACCAAACTCCAGGTACAAGCACAAAGACAATTCCTGGATAGCAGCTTAAGGACTGGTCGCTGCAGTAACTGTGCTATTGTTTTCTTTTTCTTGTCTGGTTTTTGATAATTTTTAAATTTTTAAGACTTTGTAGATTTTCATTAACTGCTGTTGTTAACAATTCTTGTTATATTTTCCTCAGTCCAGGAGTACTGAACTTAACTGGGGGGAATGTGACACCCCTTAGTCCGGTTGTCACAGTGACATCGCCTCCCTCTAAGAGGTGACGTCATGCTTGGAGGCAGAAAAGGGACCCTATGCCAGGTAATAGATAAAATCACAAATTCCTGCTGCAGGTCAGAAAAGGGAGATGCCTTATAAATTCTGGCCAGCAGAGGGGGTTGGTGAGTCAGCTAGAAACCAGCTGAGGGGGTTGTCATGGAAACAAAACAGCTGTGAGCTGTAAGGAAAAATGACAGTTAAAAACGTGAGGTAAAAAGATCTTTCTGGAAGATCCTGTCAGTTGAAGACAGGGAGCTGATCTGTAAGCAGCGGGTGAGAGCTCTGTGAAGAAGGAAAAGGACATGAGCAGAGATGGAGAGACTCTGGGAAAGCTAAAATACTGCATATAGCAGACCCCTGAGTGAAGCGCTAATAAAGAGAAAAGGGACATCAGAGTCCTAGGCTGACAGGAACTGTATGCCCTGATAGCCGAATCAGAAAGTACAGGGTATTGTAAATTCCTGTGCACAGTAATCACCTGAGGGCACGGCAGCGGATAAGGAGCCCGTGGACGACGGTGAAGAGAACGGTACCCGTGGAATAGGCTCACGCTGACAGCCGTACAGGTTAGTAAAACCATCATGAATAGAGGGTCGCAGCATAGTTATATACAGCGGAGACCCACACACAAAGCGCAGAAAGGAAGGTCCTAAATCCCCACCTGGCAAGGTGGATCCCCTGAATGCCTCCAGGCGAGCTGGACTCTTTACATCACCTGTATGTGGTACTCTGGACTGCAACCTATGACCAGTAAAAAGGTAAAGAAACTGCACCTCTCTGTGTCTTTCCCTCATTTATCTGCACCCCAACGTTTACAGTCATTTTTACTATTTATTTAACATCTTTGCCCTGGGACTACATCCCTACCTGTGGAGGGCTACAACATCATAGCTGCGCTAAACATCCATCCCAGAGAAGCAATACCGCAGCGCTGGTCTCCTCTGACTAGAATACCACAGGTGGCGTCACGTATTTCACCATCTAATAACTTTATTTTCATTTTTTTACCACATAAATACTACACAACTTTCCCCTATTTTATAATTGGACGCCTCTGGGCCACGGACCGGGTCACCGCCGCCGTCACACCGTCCCCCATGGAAGTCGACGGGCCCTGTGCCGAGTATCCCCAGGCCCCGCGGGGCGCACCAGCAGTGGCCACAGCTTATCTGCAAAAAACGAGGTGACAAGTTCCCTTTAAATTATTATCACCTAGAAGGGCAGTAGGAACAATATAAGAGCACAAGGTATCCCAGAAGCATAGATCCAATTGAAAAAAACTTCTAAACTTCTCCAGTCGAAAAATTCAGGTAAAATATATTTACTTTATTCCAGTGCGATGAAAAAATGAATGCCATGTTCATTTTCATCCAGCTATATACGAAGTATAAATTTCAAAAATTTACACTATATTGCTGGATGCAATTGAAGATGGTATTCATTTTTTAATCTCACTTGAATAAAGTTCTATTTTTTATCTGAATTTTTTCGGCTGGAGGAGTTTTTTCTATTGGATCTATACAGCACTGAGTCAGGAGTGGCTGAGGCAGGAGTGGCTTCCCCCATGTCAAGAATCTCTGTCACGTAGCAGAGGTGGCCTGATTGTTCCTATTTACTCCAGAGACAACAAGTCAGGAGGACTAAAATGGTGAACTGGGTGAATAACAATCTCAAAAATGAAGTGGGATAAAAAACACTGAAACAAAAGTCTTCCTCTTAATATTTAAAATTCAAGATTTTATTGGGAAAAGCACAAGAATTGTGCTCTCTTTACTTTGTCATGGTCCAAAAAGCATAAAAACCTTTTATCTTTTCTTATGATTCTGAGCGAAGATCAAGTTACTTACAGATGAGGTTCCTATTTTCCCTAACAGGACAAATAAATGAAAGATCTGCCACTATTTATTCTTTTATGGACATGTCATATTTCTGCAATATAATAGATATTCTCTTGCCTAATCTATTGGGGAAAACAAGAGATGCAAACATCTATATCAAATTTCTACCCCATACAGCTGATTATTGTCTATGGATACCAACCATGCCTTTTTAAGGCGGTTTCCATCTGAAATCTGCCCGAAAAATCACCCAGAAAACACTCAAACTGCAATATCATGTTTTAATAGAATAACCATGCATTCCCACATTTCCACAATTAAAATTTCTAGGGAGGAACGTGACCCCATAGGAGTGCCCTTCAATTGCAGGAAATATTCCATGTTAAATATGAAAAAGTTGTATTCCAACAAATATTCAGTTTCGGTGAGAATGAATTCTTTTAGTTAGCTGGTATAACTACTATAGTTGTTCAAGTGATATTTCAGTGTAATTATTGAGTTGTCATGTGGGATGGTGGAGAAAAGATTGATCACAACACACGTGCCACACATGACAAAGCAATAGCTGCTAAAATGCTAGAAACCTTTAAATACTGTGGTGCTATCTCTAAGACAGCTTGGAACTTTACGAGTTAAAGGCTGAAGATACTCATCTATCCAGACACTGAGTTTGTCATTGAGAAGCCCAATGCCTAAACTTAGACTATTCTACAGCCAAATTGGTTCAGAGACCAAAACAGTTGAACTCAACTAATATTGTGCAGCTGAAAATGAATAGGAAGCTTAAATTTGCTGAATGGCTCTAATACTCAAGATCCAGAGGCGGTTGTAATTACTTATGACACCTTTCATGCAGGCTTATAGAAAAATTAAATCTTTATTATTTCTTAATCATTATTGCATTGTTAGTAGCTAGTCTATTACATCATCTATTTAGTCTATTGTGCCTTCAGTATTCTATCATCTTAGGGTGACCAATCAATCAATGACATCTTAGCTCCGATGACATAATCCTAATTACAGTTGCATCACCTAATTTCATAAATGTTCTCTGTGTAGGGTATACAGATTTCAGCTTATTACAATGCCAACTTTACAGGTCAAAGCCTATACTGGTGGACTAATGATTACAAGCCCTCTTGGCTGGAGCTAGAGTTGTCTTTTAATGAGTTATTCCACTTAACAGAATTATATTTATCTTCTTACGGAAAAGAGTGTGGTTTGTTATAACCACTCTGTTTTTCTAGCAATAGTTGTGGCTTGGAAAAAACTTTTAAAACTGAAAAGTAACTCCTCCAGGTCAGAACTTCTTAGGAAGCTCTGTCTTTCATTCGTGGAGTTGGTTAATAGATTCAAATTGGATCCTGCATGGGCTGACTGGGGAGTTTCCAAGATTCAAGATACCTATGATGGTGACAAATTTTACTTGATTGCTTATTTAAAGAATAAACTCAACATTCCTTCATCTGCCTTCATGCAGTATTTAGTCTTGAAAATCCACTTAGAAACTTTCATTCAAAACAATCCACCTCTCTGAGAACCTGCAATACATATATTAGCCATAATATTTTTTGGTTATTCAGTATCCATTTAAATGGCTGAACAATGATTTCGAGTTTGTTAAGTCTCCATATATGCTCAAGTGGGAGGCGAACCTTCAAATTTTGATCAATGTACATGACTGGGAACAAGCCATTTCATTACCCTACTCATCTTCTGTATCTATGGCTCTCCAGGAGTCGTTCTATAAAATAATATCTAGATGGTTCTACACCCCTTCCAGATTGGCATTAATCAATACTAATAACTCCCCATTATGTTGGAGAGACTGTGGACAATATGGTAATCTATTACACATTTTCTGGTTATGTCCCTTTTGACATGGCCAGAACAAATAGATTCGTCCTTAACCCCTTAATGTCCAATGATGGACACAGTCCGTCATCAGACATTTCCCCTGCTCTGATGAGGGCTCCGGCGCTGAGCCCGCATCAAAGCCGGGACATGTCAGCTGTTATGAACAGCTGACATGTGCCCACAATAGGCGCGAGCGGAATCGCCGTCCGCCCGCGCCTATTAACTAGTTAAATGCCGCTGTCAAAGCTGACAGCGTGCATTTAAATAGCATTTCCGGCCGCCGGGTCGGAAATGACGTCACCGCCGACCCCCGTCACGTGATCGGGGGTCGGCGTCATGTTGCCTGGACAACCAGAGGTCTCTATGAGACCTCTATGGTTGTTCCAGGCATATGGCTTTCAGCGCCACCCGGTGGTCGGCGCTGAAAGCACAGCAGTAAATCTGCCACATATGGGCGATCTGCTCATCGCCCATATGTAGCAGAGCCGATCGGGTTGCGCATGCTTCTAGCCTCCTATGGAGGCTATTGAAGCATGCCAAAAGTAAAAAAAAAAAATGTTTAAAAATAAAAAAAATTAAAAAAACCTAAAAGTTCAAATCACCCCCCTTTCGCCCCAATCAAAATAAAATAGTAAAAAAAAAATCCCACATACACATATTAGGTATCGCCACGTTCAGAATCGCCCGATCTATCAATAAAAAAAAAGCATTAACCCGATCGCTAAACGGCGTAGCGAGAAAAAAATTAAAAACGCCAGAATTACGTTTTTTTTGGTCACCAAGACATTGCATTAAAATGCAATAACGGGCGATCAAAAGAACGTATCTGCACAAAAGTGGTATCATTAAAAACGTCAGTCCGGCAGGGAAAAAATAAGCCCTCACCCGACCCCAGATCATGAAAAATGGAGACGCTACGGGTCTCGGAAAATTGCACAAATTTTTTTTTTTTTTAGCAAAATTTGGAATTTTTTTTCACCACTTACATAAAAGAGGACATAGACATGTTTGGTGTCTATGAACTCGCAATGACCTGGAAAATCATAATGGCAGGTGAGATTTAGCATCTAGTGAACCTAACAAAAAAGCCAAGCAAAAAACAAGTGTGGGATTGCACTTTTTTTGCAATTTCACCGCACTTGGAATTTTTTTCCCGTTTTCGAGTACACGATATGGTAAAACCAATGATGTCATTTAAAAGTACAACTCATCCCGCAAAAAATAAGCCCTCACATGGCCATATAAATGGAAAAATAAAAAAGTTATAGCTCTGGAAAGAAGGGGAGGGAAAAATGAAAATGTAAAACCAAAAATACCCCTGGTCATTAAGGGGTTAAGGCGACTCACTCTACATATTCTACTAGTCTTTAAAATTAACATTGCCTTGTTCTGGAAGTCTACCAAATATCCCCTCTTTACAAGATATTATAAATGAAATGTCACTACAAAAAATCTTGCGAAAAATAAATTAGCATTAATGAATAATTATTTTCACAAATTTGATAAGAAACGGCATCATTGGATGGAATTGTTTGCATAAGGGCAGACTTTATTGTATTAGTTTACTCGTATATTTTGCTTTTTCTTTATGTACATATCTATGATGATTCATGTAAATTATTCATTTATGTATTTGGACTACATATGTCTTGTAAAGTCATTTATTTCCCTTAGTTCTCTCCTTCCCCTTCCCTTCCCCCTTCTAATTATTTGAAAATGTTAATAAAATATTTGGAAAGCAAAGGCAAAACTTTACTACTGTGATAAGGAAGGCCTACAACCTGTACTTTGGCTGCAGAATGGGAGATCAGGACAAGAGTTGGGCTCCACACATATGCTGCAATAAATGGGCATCACATCAGTGGTTGCATGGGAAGAGGCAATCTATGCCTTCTGCAGTTGCAACGATCTAGAAAGAGCCAACCGATCACACTATCAATTGCTATTTCTGCATGGTGCCTCCATTAGGAAAGGAGTTTTAAGGAAAAAGAACGGGACTATGCACGATCCAAACATTTCATCTGCAATACACCCAGTGCCACATACAGAAGAGCTGCTGGTTCCAAAGGCACCAGAAACATTTTCGGTAAAGTCAAGTGAAGAAGAAGAGGGAGCTTGGTGTCATGAAGAATCTTCCTCTCATGACCCAGACTTTATGTCAGCAACCTCAACTGACCCACACCTTATGACATAAAGTTAACTTTAGCTAAATCCTCCACATTGCTGGCATGTAGCATCTTCTCACCCTATGCCGGAGCTGCAGTGATATCATCATGTAGTTTGCCTTGTTCTGCATGAGTCATGCTGGGAACTATTTGTTGCACTGATTTATGAGGCATTACATTTCGGGGCCCAGCCTGTCACCATTATATTCAGGAGGTATAGCACATTGCACTATTATAGTGAGGCGTGCAGTGTGTTGCTAAGGCCTCTTTCACACTTCCGTTTTTGACAATCAGTCAAGATCCGCCGATTTGGAAAAAAATGGATCCGCCATTTTTCTTTGCGGATCCGTTTTTTTCCCCCATTGACTTTCATTATTGGCGGATCTTGACGGATTGCCGTCCGTTGCATCCGTTTTTGTGCGGATCCGCCAAAATGTTGCTGTCCGTCAACATCCTCAAAGATTTCCAAACGGAGCTTGCAACGTTTTTTTGGCCGGCGGATCCTCCAGACACTGATTTAACCCGAAATTCTGTCTGGGTGCCGGACAAAAAAAAAAAATCTCTCTCTCTCTCTCTCTCTTTCTCTCTCTCCTTTTCCAGGCTGCGATTCCTTTAACATTCTTCATTTGGCGGATCCGTCAAAAAAACGGACGGGTGGCATCCGTTGTCATCTGTACTAAAACGGATCCGCTATCCGTCCTTTTGGCGGATTTTAACTGACACAAAAAACTGAAGTGTGAAAGAGGCCTAAGATATTCACGGAGCACACTTTGTGGCATTGTTATATTTCATAGGGTAGTTTGCGATGCAATTATTCATTGGAATAGCTTCTGATACCATTATATTATAGGAGCAAAGCATGCCATATCATTATAGCCAGGACACAACATTATATTCAGCAAGCACATCATGTGGCTTCATTATAGTCACAGGGTACAGCATGTGGCAATATTACAGTGGCATGTTAAAGTTTGGACACCCCTGGTCAAAATTGCTGTTATTGTGAACAGTTTAGGGTATGTGCACACGTTGCAGATTTGCCTGCAGAATATTCTGCACAGAATCTGCATCTCTTGGCAGAAAATGCAGGTAAAAATCCGCGCGGACTTGATAAGTTTTTGATGCAGATTTTCATACGTTTTTTTTCATGCGGATTTGTATGCCTTTTTGTAAGCTAGATAAAAATTTATTATTTAACAAAAAAAAAAGAATTGTGATGTAATTTCTTTGTCCAACCTCTTATTTTGCATACTCCATTGAAGAATAATGTTTACACGCACAGATAGATAGATAGATCTATAGATAGACAAATCTATAGATATATATCTAACTATCCATAGATACAGTGGCATTTAAAAGTTTGGGCACCCCTGGTCAAAATTACTGTTATTGTGACCAGTTAAGCAAGTTGAACATGGAATGATCTCTAAAAGGGCTAAAGTTAAAGATGACACATTTTCTCTGTATTTTAGGCCCAAAAAAATTATATATTGTCATTTTGTACATTTTAAAAATTACAATAAGGAAAATAAGCCAATGCAAAAGTTTGGGCACCCTGCATAGTTAGTACCTAGTAGCACTCCCTTTTAAAATATCACAGCTTGTAAACGCTTTTAGTAGCCAGCCAAGAGTCTTTCAATTCTTGTTTGATGGTTTTCATCCATTCTTCCTTGGAAAATTCTTCCATTTCTGTGAGATTCCTGGGTCGTCTTGCATGCACTGCTATTTTGAGGACTAGCCACAGATTTTCATTGATGATCGAATCGGGGGACTGTGAGGGCCATTGAAAAACCTCTAGCTATCGCCTTTTGAGGTAGTCTATTGTGGATTTTGATGTGTGTGATCATTATCCATTTGTAGAAGCCATCCTGTTTTCAAATTCAGCTTTTTTACACATGGTGTTATGTTTGCATTAAGAATTTGTTGAAATTTCATTGACTCCATTCTTCCCTCTACCTGTGAAATGTTCCCTGTGCCATTGTCTGCAGCACAACTCCAAAGCATGATTGATCCATTCCCATGCTTAATGGTTGGAGAGATATTCTTTTCCTGAAATTCTATGCAATTTTTTCTCTGCACATACCTTTGATCATTGCGACCAAAGAGTTTTATTTTAACTTCAACGATTCACAGGACTTGTTTCTAAAATGCATTGGGCTTGTTTAGATGTTCTTTTGCATACCTCTGATGCTGAATTTTATGGTGAGGGTGCAGGAGAGGTTTTCTTCTGATGACTCTTCCATGAAGGCCATATTTGATAAGGTGTCTCTGAACAGTAGAACAATTACCACAACTCCAGAATCTGCTAAATCTTTCTGAAGGTCTTTTGCAGTCAAGTGGGGGTTCTGATATGCCTTTCTAGCAATCCTACAAGCAGCTCTCTCTGAAATTTTGCTTGACCTTCCAGACCATATCTTGACCTCCACTGTTCCTGTAAACTGTTATTTCTGAATTACATATTGAACTGAGGAAAGGACAACTTGAAAACACTTTGCTATCTTCTTATAGCCTTCTCCTGCTTTGTGGGCCTCCACCATTTTCATTTTCAGAGTGCTAGGCAGCTGCTTAAAAGAACCCATGGTGGCTGTTTTCTCACACAAGGTTAGAGGAGGCTATGTGTTTCTAAACCTGTGGAATCTGCATCAGCTGGCCTTTCCTAACATTGAGGGTGAGCAAGCCATATCCCTTACAGGCTAATTAAGGTCTGAAACCTTGGTCAAAGTTATCTGAGCACACAAATCTCCAAAGGTGCCCAAACTTTAGCATTGGACCATTTTTCTTTTTGTAATTTTTAAAATGTGAAAAAATTATAATGTGTATTACTTTTTAGCTTAAAATACAAAACAAATGTGTCATCTTTAACTTTAGGCCTTTTAGAGATCATTTTATCTTCAACTTGCTTACCTGTTCACAATAACAGTAATTTTGACCAGGGGTGCCTAAACTTTTGCATGTCACTGTAGGTATAGCTATAGATATATCTAAAGATATATCTATAGATAGATATAGATATCCATAGATATATCTATTTATAGATGTATCTATCTATCCATAGATACAGTGCCTTGCGGAAGTATTCGGCCCCCTGGAACTTTTCAACCTTTTCCACATATCATGCTTCAAGCATAAAGATACCAAATGTAAATTTTTGGTGAATCAACAACAAGTGGGACACAATTGTGAAATTGAACGAAATGTATTGGTTATTTTAAATTTTTGTGGAAATTCAAAAACTGAAAAGTGGAGCGTGCAATATTATTCGGTCCCTTTAACGTAATACTTTGTTGCACCATGTTTTACTGCAATTACAGCTGCAAGTCGCTTGGGGTATGTCTCTGTCAGTTTTGTACATCGAGAGAGTGAAATTCTTGCCCATTCTTCCTTGGAAAACAGCTCGAGCTCAGTGAGGTTTGATGGAGATCGTTGGTGAACAGCAGTTTTCAGCTCTTTCAACAGATTCTCGATTGGATTCAGGTCTAAACTTTGACTTGGCCATTCTAACACCAGGATACGTTTATTTGTGAACCATTCCATTGTAGATTTTGCTTTATGTTTAGGATCATTGTCTTGTTGGAAGACAAATCTCCATCCCTGTCTCAGGTCTTTTGCAGACTCCAACAGGTTTTCTTCAAGAATGGTCCTGTATTTGGCTCCATTCATCTTCCCATCAATTTAGCCATCTCCCCTGTCCCTGCTGAAGAAAAGCAGGCCCAAACCATGATGCTACCACCACCATGTTT
This sequence comes from Dendrobates tinctorius, assembly GCF_039654945.1. Lineage (NCBI taxonomy): Eukaryota > Metazoa > Chordata > Amphibia > Anura > Dendrobatidae > Dendrobates > Dendrobates tinctorius. The sequence goes on from NW_027361679.1 coordinate 27,125,631, forward strand.
GACAGTGGGGATGGTGTGTTCAGGGTGATGAGCTGTGTTGCCTTTACGCCAAACATCGTTTGGCATTGTTGCCAAAAAGTTCAATTTTGGTTTCATCTGACTAGAGCACCTTCTTCCACATGTTTGGTGTGTCTCCCAGGTGGCTTGCTGCAAATTTTAAACAACACTTTTTATGGATATCTTTGAGAAATGGTTTTCTTCTTGCCACTCTTCCATAAAGGCCAGATTTGTGCAGAGTACAACTGATTGTTGTCCTATGGACAGACTGTCCCACCTCAGGTGTAGATCTCTGCAGTTCATCCAGAGTGACCATGGGCCTCTTGGCAGCATCTCTGATCAGTCTTCTCCTTGTTTGAGATGAAAGTTTAGAGAGATGACCGGGTCTTGGGAGATTTGCAGTGGTATGATACTCCTTCCATTTCAATATGATCGCTTACACAGTGCTCCTTGGGATGTTTAAAGTTTTGAAAATCATTTTGCATCCAAATCCAGTTTTAAACTTCTCCACAACAGTATCACTAACCTGCCTGTTGTGTTCCTTGGTCTTCATGATGCTCTCTGTGCTTCAAACAGAACCGTGAGACTATCACAGAGTAGGTGCATTTATACGGAGACTTTATTACACACAGGTGGATAAAATTTATCATCATTAGTCATTTAGGACAACATTGGATCATTCAGAGATCCACAATGAACTTCTGGAGTGAGTTTGCTGCACTGAAAGTAAACGGACCGAAGGGGCACTTTTCAGTTTTTGAATTTACACAAAAATTTAAAATAACCAATAAATTTCGTTCAACTTCACAGCTGTGTTCCACTTGTTGATTCTTCACCAAAAATTTACATTTGGTATCATTATGCTTGAAGCATGATATGTGGGAAAAGGTTGAAAAGTTCCAGGGGGCCGAATACTTTCGCAAGGCACTGTATATCTATATCTATCTATAGATATATCTATGGATAGATTTATCTATCCATAGATATATCAATAGATATAACTATATATATAGATATATATATCTATATATATATAGATATCTATAGATATATCTATCTATCCATATATATATCTATCTATAGATATATCTAACCATAGATATATCTATCTCTCTCTCTCTCTCTATATATATATATATTATATATATGGATAGATATATCTATGGACAGATCTAAATACACAGCCTGAAATAAAGTCTTTTATTGAAATAAAATACTACACAGTTTTGCCATATTTATTAGACTCCTAATCCATTCGACGCCCTCGATCTCCTGCAAAAAAAATAATAAAGAAACAAATACTCCCTGTTCCGATGTAGTCCATTTAATAACGAGTGTCCCACCACAATCTCCCCTGTAGAACAGTGACATTGAGTGATGTCACTGCTCTACAGGTTCTCCCACGATGCACTGACAGTAGACAATGGCTCCTGCAGTGTATCACTGAAGAAGTTACCTGAGTTCATCCTCTCAATTTACTGCAATGCTGCGTAAGAATTTTCTCACACAGCTTTGCAAGTAAGAGAATGAACTTAGGGTTAGGGTTAGGGTTAGGGGACCTCTCTCCCGGCGGCGGAGGGATACAACTCGGAGGATTACCTCTGCCTGTCAGTTCATTGCGGGAGCCCCTGTAGAGCACTGACATCACCCGATGTCAGTGTTCTACACGGGAGATCATCATGTGACACTCGTTATTAACTGGACTACGGCGGAAAGGTAAGTATAGGTTGGTTTATTATTTTTATTTTTATTACAGGGGATCGAGGGCTTTGGGGACTAGGTGATTGGTAAGTATTTACTGTATGTCACAGTTGTGGCCAAAAGTATTGACACCCCTGCAATTCTGTCAGATAATACTCAGTTTCTTCCTGAAAATGATTGCAATCACAAATTCTTTGGTATTATTATTTTCATTTAATTTGTCTTAAATGAAAAAACACATAAGAGAATGAAGCAAAAAGCAAAACATTGATCATTTCACACAAAACTCCAAAAATGGGTGAGACAAAAGTATTGGCACCCTCAGCCTAATACTTGGTTGCACAGCCTTTAGCCAAAATAACTGCGACCAACTGCTTCCGGTAACCATCAATGAGTTTCTTACAATGCTCTGCTGGAATTTTAGACCATTCTTCTTTGGCAAACTGCTCCAGGTCCCTGATATTTGAAGGGTGCCTTCTCCAAACTGCCATTTTTAGATCTCTCCACAGGTGTTCTATGGGATTCATGTCTGGACTCATTGCTGGCCACCTTAGAAGTCTCCAGTGCTTTCTCGCAAACCATTTTCTAGTGCTTTTTGAAATGTGTTTTGGGTCATTGTCCTGCTGGAAGACCCATGACCTCTGAGGGAGACCCAGCTTTCTCACACTGGGCCCTACATTATGCTGCAAAATTTGTTGGTAGTCTTCAGACTTCATAATGCCATGCACACGGTCAAGCAGTCCAGTGCCAGAGGCAGGAAAGCAACCCCAAAACATCAGGGAACCTCCTCCATGTTCGACTGTAGGGACCGTGTTCTTTTCTTTGAATGCCTCTTTTTTTCTCCTGTAAACTCCATGTTGATGCCTTTGCCCAAAAAGCTCTACTTTTGTCTCATCTGACCAGAGAACATTCTTCCAAAACGTTTTAGGCTTTTTCAGGTAAGTTTTGGCAAGCTCCAGCCTGGCTTTTTTATGTCTCGGGGTAAGAAGTGGGGTCTTCCTGGGTCTTCTACCATACAGTGGCTTTTCATTCAGATGCCGACGGATAGTACGGGTTGACACTGTTGTACCCTCGGACTGCAGGGCAGCTTGAACTTGTTTGGATGTTAGTCGAGGTTCTTTATCCAACATCCGCACAATCTTGCGTTGAAATCTCTTGTCAATTTTCCGTCCACATCTAGGGAGGTTAGCCACAGTGCCATGGGCTTTAAAATTCTTGATGACACTGTGCACAGTAGAACATTCTGGTCTTTGGAGATGGACTTGTAGCCTTGAGATTGCTCATGCTTCCTCACAATTTGGTTTCTCAAGTCCTCAGACAGTTCTTTGGTCTTCTTTCTTTTCTCCATGCTCAATGTGGTACACACAAGGACACAGGACAGAGGTTGAGTCAACTTTAATCCATGTCAACTGGCTGCAAGTGTGATTTAGTTATTGCCAACACCTGTTAGGTGCCACAGGTAAATTACAGGTGCTGTTAATTACACAAATTTGAGAAGCATCACATGATTTTTCGAACAGTGCCAATACTTTTGTCCACCCTCTTTTTTATGTTTGGTGTGGAATTATATCCAATTTGGCTTTAGGACAATAATTTTTGTGTTTTTTCATTTAAGACAAATTAAATGAAAGCAATAATACCAAAGATTTTGTGTTTGCAATCATTTTCAGGAAGAAACTGAGTATTATCTGACAGAATTGCAGGGGTGTCAATACTTTTGGCCACAACTGTATATGTTGTATGTACTGTATGTAATGTATGTGTATATGAATGTACTCTATGTTCTGTATTTTTTTTTCTTTTACTACTAAACACATGCATTGTCTGATGGCACTACTTTCCCATCATCGGCAATGCTATCACTGTGAGCATTCATGACCGGATGGGAGTAGTAGTCCCAACAGACAATGGCTGCTTACACAGACACAGTGACATGCACACACACAATACAGAGACCCCCGCACACACATTCACACACATAGTCTCTGCCCACACTCCGCCCACACACTTCCCTCCTCCTGATCTGCAGCATTTCTCGCACCCAAATCCACAGCAAATCCTTAGATCTTTTTTACACCTGCAGTTTTGCTGCAGATTTGACTGACTCAATGGAGGTCAATTGGTGCAGAAATGCTGCAGATCCTCAAAAAGAATTGGCATGCTGGGGAAAAAAACACTGCAAATCTGCATGGATTTTTCCGCAGCATGTGCACAGCAATTCTTAAATTCACATGGAATAAGATTGGCTGTGCACTACACTGAGGATTTGATGCAATTCCGTTCATCCAAAAACGTTGCAGAAACGCATCTAAATCCACAACGTGTGCCCACAGCCTTAAGCAAGATGAAGAAGAAATGATTTCTAAAAGGCCTAAAGTTAAAGATGACACATTTCCTTTGTATTTTTGGCAAAAAAAAATGTTTTTTACGTTATAAAATTACAAAAAACAAAATGAGCAGATGCCAAACTTTGGGCAACCTGCATGATTAGTACCTGGTAGCATCCCTTTTTGAAAGTTTGTAAACGCTTTTTTTTAGCCAGTCAAGTGTTTTTCAATTATTGTTTAACCCCTTCACAGCCTTCACTGTACTAGTACTGCTCTGTGGGAGGTGCCTTTTTTGCCCCGAGCAGTACTAGTATGGTGGCACGATCGTGCGGCACTCATGCTGAGCGCCGCGACAATTGCATGCGGGTGTCAGCTGTATGTGACAGCTGACACCCTGCAGCAATGCCCACATTCGGTGCTAATACCAATCGTTGCCATTTAATCTCTCTGATGCCGCTGTCAGTAGTGACAGTGGCATAGAGAAGCTTCTTGCAGGGAGTGGGCTCCCTGCATGCGCCCACCAGGACATCGCGATGTGATAAGAAAGTAAGAAAAAAATATTATAAAGTGTAAAAATATTTTTTTAAAAATTTCTAAATAAAGAAAAAAATAAATAAATAAATGTATTTATTGGAAAAATATTTATGTAAATAAAAAACAAGCAATAAAAGTACAAATATTTGGTATCGCTACGTCAGTAACAACCTGGTCTATAAAACTCTCCCACTAGTTAGCCCCTTCAGTGAACACAACAAATAAATAAATAAAAAACGAGGCAGAAAACAATGCTTATCATTATACCGCCGAACATAAAGTGCAATAAAACGCAATAAAAAAATGGATGTAAATAAAAATGGTACCGCTAAAATCGTCATCTTGTCTCACAAAAAAACAAGCTACCATAAGGCTCCATCAGAAGAAAAATAAAAAAGTTATAGCTCTCAGAATAAAATGATACAAAAATAATTATTTTTTCTATAAGATAGGCTCTATTGTGTAAAAGCACCAAAACATAAAAACTATATAAATGAGGAATCGGTGTAATTGTACTGACTCAAAGAATGAAGCTGTCTTACCAATTTTACCACACGCGGAACGGTATAAAAAACAAAAAGCAATTCCTGAATTGTTGGTTTTTCTTCATTCTGTCTCCCAAAAATCGTAATAGAAACCGATCAAAGAATGTCATGTGCCCGAAAATGGTACCAACAGACACGTCTGCTCGCCCCGCAACAAAAAAGCCCTCGTATGACTCTGTCGACCAAAATATAAAAAGTTATAGCTCTCAAAACATGGTGATGCAAAAACTAGTTTTTGCAATAAAAAGCGTTTTTTAGTGTGTGACAGCAGCCAAACATAAAAATCCAATAAAAATCTGGTATCGCTGTAATCGCACTGACCAAAAGAATAAAGTTGCCTAATCACTTATTCTGCATAAGGAATAACATAAAAAACAAATAAACCAATTCTTCACATGCTGTTGATTTTTCATTCTGCCTCCCAAAGATTGCAGTAAGGCTCGGTACACATTTATCCTGCGCTCTGCGCTAAGCACTTACATCGGGGTTTCCATGTAAATCTCTGAGAAACGTAATTCAGACAGAACCTCTGGCTGAAGATTCCCTATCATGAGGCAGATGGAGGCACTGTGGACGCAGTCTGTCCTGCGATCCGGTGGCGTCCATCTTTTTAGGGTTGCATACAAGTGCCATCGGCCACAGTTTTGTGCACTTCTGAAACAAAGGACACTGCTAAACAGAGGCTAGACGGAGTCCAGAGTAACTCTGCTGCCTCACTATAATGAATGGATCCATCGGGGGTTTCATTGGAATCACGTCAACTAGAGATTTAGATGGAAACCAAAAAGTAAGTGGTCAGCGTAGAGTAGAGGATAACTGTGATCCCAAACATTATGTAAAATTTTCCAAATAAAACCTTCCACTCAATCCACAAAAAAGCAATCTCTCACTCAGATCTGTCATCTGTTAATGGAAATATAGGGGGCTTCTACGTTACTGGTGTAATGCTGCTGCAGTGCAGTATAGCAAAACCTCCACCAGGGGGTGCTGGTGAGGGAAGAGAGGTTGCACACACAGCGTAGCACCACTGAGCAGCTGCACAAGGGCCACCAGGTGGCAAAAAAGTGATCAGATGAGCTGAATCAGAAACAGTCAGGACAAACGGGACAGAGGAAAAAGCAATACACATGGTCAAATACAAGTCAGAAACCAGAGCCAGATGGGAGCAGAGATAACAGAGACTTGAGACAATCAAACAGGTCAGAAGACAAGCCAGGTCACAAACCAAGAGGTCCAAGCACAGGGAGCGAACATGAATACAAGCAGGGTGGCAGGAAAGAAGTAACGGGATAAGAGTAAATAGGCAGAGGACAAAACATGGTATCAAGGGGTCAGCCTGGGAGCATGAACTATCACTGATGTTGATCTTCAGGCCACAGCAGACTGAAATAGTCACATAGAACCCAAAAGGAGTCAGAGAAGGTTAACCCCTGCACAACCAGAGAATAACAAGAAACAAACCCCGGCCTGGAACTGGTAGCACAAAGGCTCTGGAAAAGCGAAATGGCTTCTTACCCTCCAAAAGAAATTCAGCAAATTCTCCACTCCCAAATCCAAATGCCCACCTCCCTTCTGAACCCCAGTGTGCCTAAACAACATATAGCGCCCACATGTTTGGCATTTCTGTAGTCATGAGAGCCTGCCTAATTTACAGGTGCATGTCTCCAGAAGCATGAACTGGGCATAACGTACTGGTGACTACAATGGCAGTTTGCAATTTTCACTCAGCAACATCCACTGCTGCCAGCTTCTAGAAAACACCCATGGAGTCAAAATCATCACCAAAGGGTTATAATTTCCAAAATGGGGTTACTTGAGGGGGGATTCTGCTCTTCTAGCACTTAGGGTCTCTTTATATGGAATCCACAAACTAGTCTAGGGAAATCTGCGCTCCAGGAGGCAAATAGCGCTCTGTCCCTCCTGAATCACTCAGTATGGCAAAGTAGTACTGTACAACCGCATATGGGGTATTTCTACATTCAGTGGAAATTGGGGGACAAATTTTGGTGCCATTTTTACCCATTTCCCAGTATGAAAATGTAAAACTTGGGGTTAACACACAATCTTGGTCGTAAAACTATAGATTATTTTTTTTTCACTGCCCAATGGTATAAAAGTTTGTGACACACTATCGGTGTCAATATAATCACTGCACCCCTAGATGAATTCATTGAGAGGTTTAATCGGTAAAATGGGGTCACTTATGGGGGTTCTGTTGTTCTGGCACCTCAAGGGCTCTGCCAATAATAATAATAACACATTTTGTTTCTATAGCGCCGACATATTCCGCAGCACTTTACATTTCAGAGGGGATTTGTACAGACGATAGACATTACAGCATAACAATAATCACATAGATTATAACAGATACCAAGAGGAATGAGGGCCCTGCTCGCAAGCTTACAATCTATGAGAAAGAGGTAGATACGAAAGGTGGGTGGTAACAATTGCCCTGATTGTTTGGACCAGCCATAATGTTAATTGTGTAACAGTACAGACACAGAGAGCTAATGGATGCATAAAGCATGTGGGAACATGATACGGGGAACCTGGTTATGGTAAAACTTTTGACTGTGCCACACAGGGATAGATTAGGTTAATGTGCTGAGGCGGTAGGCCAGTCTGAATAAATGCGCTTTCAGGGGACGCTTAAAATTAGCCACATAAAACTAGCCACATATTGGCAGATCCCAGACTGCAGACCACATACTTCGTAAGTCTACAAGTCACTCCAGTGTGATGAATAGACAGTATGTGAAAATACAGTATATACCGCTCAGGGAACGCAACTTCCAGAGATAATTTCCATATTCATACTAAATAATTGCACAGATCTCCCAGACATTATCACATATCCCTAGTGCCAATGTAACATGTCACCCTCAAACAAGTAGAGCAAAGTATGCATTGTAATATGGCGCTACTTCCCTTTCTGAACTTTACAATGTGCCTCAAAAGTAGTTTTCGATGAACTCAGGAGAAATTTCACAACAAACTTAGGGGTCCTTTTACTCCTTTTGCCCTTGTGAAAATACAAAATTCGTAGCTAAAAAGATACTTGTGGGAAAAATGTGATTTTTTTTTATCATCTTCAAGGCTTAACGTTATAAACCTGGGGGTTCGAGGTGTTCAATACACATCTAGATAAAGTCCCTAGTTTCCAAAATGGAGTCACGTGTGGGGGTTTCCACTGTTTAGGCACATCAGGGGCTCTTCAAACGTGACATGGCATCTGCTAATTATTCCATCAAATTTTGCATTCCAAAAGTCAAATAGCGCTCTTCCCTTCCAAGCCCTGCCGTGCTCCCAAACAGTACTATTCCCCCTCATATGGGGTATTGGCATGCTCAGGAGAAATTGCACAACAAAATGTATAGTCCATTTTTTTCCTGTTACCCTTGTGAAAGTAAAAAAAAAAAGAGGTCTAAACTAAAATTTTTATGAAAGAAAAGTAAATGTTTATTTTTTTCCTTCCACATTCAAAAAATTCCTGTGAAGCACCTGAAAGGTTAGTAAAGTTTTTGAATGTGGTTTTGAGTTCCTAGAGGGGTGCAGTTTTTAGAGTGGTGTCACTTTTGGGTATTTTCTGTCATATAGGTCCCTCAAAGTGACATCAAATGTGATGTGGTCCCAAAAAAATGATTTTGTAAAATTTGCAGAAAAAATGAAAAATTACTGGTCAACTTTTAACCCTTATAACTTCATAACAAAAAAATGTTGGTTCCAAAATTCTGCTGATGTAAAGTAAACATATGGTACAGTGCATTACGAAAGTATTTGGCTTCCTGGAACTTTTCAACCTTTTCCCACATATCATGCTTCAAACATAAAGATACCATATGTACATTTTCGGTGAAGAATCAACAAGTGGAACACAATTGTGAAGTTGAACGAAATTTATTGGTTATTTTAAATTTTTGTGGAAATGCAAAAACTGAAAAGTGTGGTGTGCAATATTATTTGGCCCATTTAACTTAATACTTTGTTGCACCACCTTTTGCTGCGATTACAGCTGAAAGTCGCTTGGGGTATGTCTCTATCAGTTTTGTACCTCGATAGGCTGAAATTCTTGCCCATTCTTCCTTGGCAAACAGCTTGAGCTCAGTGCGGTTTGATGGAGATCGTTTGTGAAAAGCAGTTTTCAGCTCTTTCCACAGATTCTCGATTGGATTCAGGTCTGGACTTTGACTTGGCCATCCTAACACCAGGATACGTTTATTTGTGAACCATTCCATTGTAGATTTTGCTTTATGTTTGGGATCATTGTCTTGTTGGAAGACAAATCTACGTCCCAGTCTCAGGTCTTTTGCAGACTTCAACAGGTTTTCTTCAAGAATGGTCCTGTATTTGGCTCCATCCATCTTCCCATCAATTTTAACCATCTTCCCTGTCCCTGCTGAAGAAAAGCAGCCCCAAACCATGATGCTGCCACCACCATGTTTGACAGTGGGGATGGTGTGTTCAGGGTGATGAGCTGTGTTGCCTTTACGCCAAACATATCGTTTGGCATTGTTGACAAAAAGTTCGATTTTTTTTTCATCTGACCAGAGCACCTTCTTCCACATGTTTGGTGTGTCTCCCAGGTGGCTTGTTGCAAACTTTAAACAACACTTTTTCTGGATATGTTTGATAAATGGCTTTCTTCTTGCCACTCTTCCATAAAGGCCAGATTTGTGCAGTGTACGACTGATTGTTGTCCTATGGACAGACTGTCCCACCTCAACTGTAGATCTCTGCAGTTCATCCAGAGTGATCATGGGCCTCTTGGCTGCATCTCTGATCAGTCTTCTTCTTTTTTGAGATGAAAATTTAGAGGGATGGCCAGGTCTTGGTACATTTGCAGTGGTATGATACTCCTTCCATTTCAATATGATCGCTTGCACAGTGATCCTTGGGATTTTTAAAGTTTTGAAAATCATTTTGTATCCAAATCTGGCTTTAATCTTCTCCACAACAGTATCACGGACTTGCCTGTTGTGTTCCTTGGTCTTCATGATGCTCTCTGTGCTTCAAACAGAACCCTGAGACTATCACAGAGCAGGTGCATTTATATGGAGACTTGATTACACACAAGTGGATTATAGTTATCATCATTAGCCATTTAGGACAACATTGGATCATTCTGAGATCCACAATGAACTTCTGGAGTGAGTTTGCTGCACTGAGAGTAAAGGGGAGGAAGAATATTGCACGCCCCACTTTTCAGTTTTTGAATTTCAAAAAAAATTTAAAATAATTTAATAAATTTCATTCAACTTCACAATTGTGTTCCACTTGTGGTTGATTCTTCACCAAAAATTTACATTTGGTATCTTTATGTTTGAAGCATGATATGTGAGAAAAGGTTGAAAAGTTCCAGGGAGCTGAATACTTCCGCAATGCACTGTAAATGTTATTTATTAACTATTTTGTGTAACATGACTCTGATTTATGGGCATAAAAATTAAAAATTTGAAAATTGCTAAATTTTCAAAATTTTTGCCAAATTTCCATTTTTTCACAAATAAACTCAAGCCATATCGAAGAAATTTTACTGCTGTCATGAAGTACAATATGCATAAGAATACAATCTCAGAATCACCAGGATCCGTTGAAGTGTTCCAGAGTTATTGTCTCATAATGTGAAAGTGGTCAGAATTGTAAAAATAGGCCTGGTCATTAAGGTGAAAACAGGCTAGGTCTCAAAGCGATTTTCATCCATTCTTCCTTGGAAAATTCTCCCAGTTCTGTGAGATTCCTGGGTCATCTTGCATGCACTGCTATTTTGAGTTCTAGCTACAAATTTTCACAATATTCAGATCATTGTAAAACTTTCAAAGCTTGTGCATTTTGAGGTAGTCTATTGTGGATTTTGATGTGTATTTAGGGTCACTATCTATTTGTAGAAGTCATTCTCTTTTCAATTTCAGCTTTTTTTTTACAGATGGTGTTATGTTTGCATCAAGAATTTGTTGAAATTTCATGGAATCCATTTTTTCCTCTACCTGTGAAATGTTCACCGTGCCACTGGCTGCAGCACAAAATCAAAGCATAATTGATCAACCCCCATGCTTAATTGATGGCGAGATGTTCTTTTCCTGAAATTCTGCGCCATTTTTTCTCCATATACAGTATACTTTTGATTATTGTGCCCAAAGAGTTCTATATTAATCTCATCAGTCCACAGGACTTGTTTCCAAAATGCATCAGGCTTGTTTAGATGTTCTTTTGCATTTTTCTGACTCTGTGAGGACACAGGAGAGGTATTCTTCTGATGACTCTTCAATGAAGACCATATTTATACAGGTGTCTCTGAACAGTAAAACAATTTACCACAACTTCACAGTCTGCTAAATCTTTCTGAAGGACTTTTCAGTCAAGCAGGGGTTGTGATTTACAGCTCTAGCAAATCTACTAGCAGCTCTCACTGAAATTTTGCTTGGTCTTCCAGACCTTATCTTGACCTCCACTGTTCCTGTTAACTTCCATTTCTTAGTTGCATTTCAAACTGAAGAAAGAGCAACTTGAAAATGCTTTGCTATATTCTAATTGCCTTCTCCTGCTTTGTGGACCTCCACCATCTTCATTTTCAGAGTGCTAGGCAGCTGCTTAGAATAACCCATGGTTGTTGTTTTTTAGTACAAGGTTAGAGGAGGCAGCGTTTTGGTAAAGCTGGGAAATCTGCATCAGCTGGCCTTTCCTAACGTTCTGAAAATATGCCATTTGACAATTTGTATCTTTACAGAACTTGTGAAAACTACCTTCCAAAGAAGCCTTTTATTTCTCAGGACCAATTTCAGAAGTGGTTAAACCTGGCTAAGTCTTTTTTTTCCACTGTGGAGTTCTGAACTGCCCATAGAACATTCTTGATTAATCTTTATTTTGTTTAGTCTAGCATCAAAGTTAGATCACAGTTGTGGTTCTCACTGGTTGTAAATGACTCACTCTTTCTGTACCAGTGACATATTAAGGATAATTTATTCAGGAATTAACGCACTGCTTGGATTAACTCACCTTTACTAGGAAAATCCCTTTTGCAAGACTACTTCCATCTTTACTCTTGACAAATTAGTTTGTAAAACAATGAGCAACAGTTAAGAAAGTGCTGAACTGCAGGTTTCATATAGCAAGTAGACTTGTCAGTCAGGGGAAAATGTAATATTACAAGGTGGTCATTTAGATAAATGGTTGTGCATGTAATCCATGGATGCATCTATTCCATTAGAGCAGGAGTCACTTTACAGAGCAGCTCTGCATTCTTGCAGGACCACTCTAGATGTTCAACTGCCTAATAGGGCATAAGGACATGGACTGTCAACATATGCCTTCACATGAAATCAAGGAATGCTCATTCCAATAGAAGATGCTGGTAAGGTTAATTGGAGCAGTCAATATGAAAAGTCTGAGATCATGTGCTGACTACATTGTGTGCAGAATTATTAGACAAGTGATTATTTTGGTCATATCATAATTTTTATGTCTACTTTCCAATTCCAAATTTATGCGTCTTGTTTAATGGTGGTCAGGTATCAGTTTTCCTTACCTTGGCCATGAGTCTGAGCACCCAGAAGTACAACTCCTTGTACTTCCGGGCACTTCAGAAAGGTTGCAGTTCTGGAATATGACAGCACTTGAAGAAAAAAGGTCTCGTGATCGTTTTATGTTTGTATTCTTCCAACCAGAGCCGAAAACCCCTAGGGTGCTTCCTGTAAAATGATAGATCCGTGTCCCTTGGGATGGAGCCATGATATTGGCTGCTGTCATGTTTCTGAATTAACACTATTTTTCTTATAAAACTTGTGAAATGGAACAAAAACCTCTTCATAAAGAAACATACCTTATACATTCATTTCAAACAAAGGCATCACTAAAATACAGTAAATGTTTGAAAATTTCATTCTAGTTTAAGCTTTTTTATTGACTCCATATATTTGTGTTTTGAACACAATTTCCAAAAAATCGTCAAAAAATATTATGCTAATAAATACACATATTTATTCAAAAACAAAATTAAATGAAAAAATACATGTATTTATATTATAAAATGTAGCCTAAACTACTTTTTCACATCATACAGCTGAACAAAAAATAGAATAAAACATGATCAATACATTATATGTAAATAAGAATGATATAATTGAAAATGTCATGTTGTCCCACCAAAAACAAGCTCCCAAACAGCTTTATCAATGGAAAAATAAAAAAGCTTAGCTGTCAGAATAAGACCATGCAAAAGCATTTTTTCTATAACAGTTTTTATTGTATAAAATCAGCAAAATATCGCAAAATGATATAAATGTGGTGTCACTGCAAATTACTGGCTTGAAGAATAAAGCTGTCTTATCACTTTAACTATATGGTGAATGGCATAACAAAGCAACAACAAAAAAATTCTAAACTGCTGCTTTGCTTGCCTATTCTGCCTTTCAAACGTCTGAATAGAAAATGATTAAATAATGTTATATCCTGATAAAAACAAACTATCACATGACTCTGTCAACAGAAAAATATAAAAATTATAGTGGTGACAACATGGTGATGCAACTAAACGTTTTTTGCAAAAAAGAGTTTTTAATGTGTGATGATAGCAAAACCTAAAAAAGATAAAAATATTGTATAGCTGTAATCAATCATTCTGATGCGAAAAATAAACTGTCTTATCACTTGTACTCCATGGTGAATAGCATAAAAAATAAACAAAACCAATTCTTGATCAGCTGTTGATTTTTTGATTCTGCCTCCCAAAGAACTCAGTAAGGCTTGGCTCAAATTTATCCTGCGCGCTGTGCTGCACATTTACTTTGGGGTTAACATGTAAATCTCTGAAATACGTGATTCACACAATATGCCCAATGAAACATTCCTTATAATGGTGCAGATGGAATAACTTTAGAGTCCATCTGCCTTATGATCCGATGACTGCTGGTATGCCTTTTCACAGTGGCAGTTAAGGGTACTTAAACCACAGTGCCACTATTTAAAAGCGCTGATGTTTAAGTGTATAGCGCCCCCCAGAGCAGAATTTTCTCTGAGGTGTCGGCTGCCGGGGGTAGTTGAGACCCCAGAGAACATGATTCAGGTCGGTTTTTACCAACCCCGGTTTTGCGATCGCCGTTAATAACCGTATAACTGCGACCGCAAAAAAAAGTCAGATGTGCCATTTAATTTCTTTCTCCTATGATGTGATTGCACACCAGAGGAGAGAGAAATAGGGTCCCCAATCCCCCCGATACCTCCCTGTGTCCCTGGGTCTAGTGGCTTCCCCCCATGGCCGCTGGCATCTCCTTCCGGTAAGAAAATTGTGGGCGCATGCGCAGTGTGCCTGCCGAGATCTGCTGGCCGGCAACCGGAAACAATAGGAAGATTTTTCCTATTGGTTCATTTTGGTCACTGTGATAGACCCTATCACATTCATCAAAATAAAAATATAGTAAATAAACCCACCATTTATCACCCCCTCAGTTAGGGAAAAATAGTGAAATAAAGAAAATATATTTATTTCCATTTTTCCCTTAGGATTAGAGTTAGGCTAAAGTGAATTGGGCTAAAGTAAGGGTTAGGATTAGGGTTAGGGTTGTGGTTAGGGTTATGCTTGAGATTAGGGTTAGGGGTGTGTTGGGGTTAGAGTTGTGGTTATGGTTAGGGTTGGGATTAGGGCTAGGGGTGTGGTGGGGTTAGGGTTGTGATTAGGGTTATGGTTAGGGTTGGGATTAGGGTTAGTGGTTTGTTGGGGTTGGGGTTTGAGTGAGAATTGGGGGGTTTCCACTGTTTAGGTACATCAGTTGGTCTCCAAACTCTCCCTCCCTTCTGAGTTCTGCCATGTGCCCAAACAGTGGTTTACCCCCACATATGGAGTATCAGCATACTCAGGACAAAAAAATGATTTTTGTGAAAAAAAATGATTTTTTATTTTCACGACTCTGCGTTATAAACTTCTGTAAAGCACTTGGGGGTTTAAAGTTCTCACCACAAAATCTAGATAAGCTCATTGGGGTCTATTTCCAAAATGGTGTCACTTGTGGGGGGTTTCCAAAGTTTAGGCATATCAGGGGCTCCCCAAATGTGACATGGTGTCCGATCTCAATTACAGCCAATTCTTCATTGGAAAATTGAAACGGCGCTCCTTCCCTTCCAAGCTCTGCCATGCGCCCAAACAGTGGTTTACCCCCACATATGGGGTACTGGTGTATTCAAGAGAAATTGCACAACAAATTTTGAGGTTCATTATCTCTTTTTACACTTGTGAAAATAAAAAAAATTGGTTTTGAAATAAAATGTTTGCAAAAAAAGATAAATGTTTATTTTTTCCTTCCACATTGCTTCAGTTCCTGTGAAGCATGTAAAGGGTTAAAAACTTCTTGAGTGTGGTTTTGAGCACCTTGAGTGGTGAAGCTTTTAGAATGGTGTCACTTTTGGGTATTTTCTGTCATGTACATGCCTCAAAGTGACTTTAAATATGATGTGGTCCCTAAAAAAATGGTTTTGTAAATTTTGTTGTAAAAATGAGAAATCACTGGTCAACTTTTAACTCTTATTAGTTCCTAACAAAAAATTTTTTTTCCCAAATTGTGCTGATGTAAAGTAGACATGTGGGAAAATGTTATTTATTTACTATTTTGCGTGACATCTCTCTCTGATTTAAGGGGATAAATATAAAAAATTTGAAAATTGCAGAATTTTTAAAATTTTCTCCATATTTCTGTTTTTTTCATAAATAAACGCAAGTTGTAAAGAAGACATTTTACCACTAACATGAAGTACAATATGTCATGAAAAAAACAATCTCAGAATCGGCAAGGTTCATTGAAGCGTTCCAGAGTTATTACCTGATAAAGGGACAGTGGTCAGAATTATAAAAATTGTCCCGGTCATGAAGCTGCAAATTGGCTCTGTCACTAAGGGGTTAAGACATGCACAAAACCGTGGTCTGGAACAGTTTTGTGTACCTCTGAAAAGACCGACACTGCTGAACAGACGCCAAATGGAATCTGGAGTAACTATGCTACCTCATAGTGATTGCATCCATTGTGGGTTTCATCTGAATAACGTGTTTCAGAGATTTAGATGGAAACCCCAAAGTAAGTGTTCAGTGTAGCGAACAGGATAAATGTGAACTGATGCAAAATGTTTTGTAACCCAAAATGCTACCAATAAAAGCTTCAACTCAACCCACAAAAGGAAGCCCTCACTCAGGTCCATGATCTATTAAATAGAAAATAGGGGGTGTCCATTACTGGTAGCAAAGAGGCTCTTGAAAAGCAACATGGTTCACACCAAAATAAATTGTGTAATATCTATGCTTCCAAATCCAAAAGCCCTTCTCTTCTAAGCCCTGCAGTGTGCTTAAACTGCATGTTAGTACCCATATATTTGACATTACTGTAGCGAGGAGAGTGAGTTTAATTTAAAAGTTTGAAGGAACGCCAGATCCTCAGCACAGTACTGAGGCAGACTTGGCCGAAGATAAGGAGTATTAGGTGGAACGAGTATTGAAATCCAGACTTGTCAGGCGGTGACTTCAACTTTTTTTTTAAATGGAAGGGTTTTGGTCCGGATAACTCTTGGGTGAATGCTAAAGATCTACTGTACATGCTGATCACTTAGTGAGGGAGCTCTAGCTTTGGCGTCAGCAGTTGGGGATCTCGGTGGGTTTAGTGGCCTCTCCTTGAAGGGTGGTGCTTCTGGATTCGAACCGTCTGTGTTCCGTGTTTTTTTCCACTGAGCCACAACAGATACACCTTTTATTTGGGTGTTTTAGTTCTGTAATCTATGTTTCTGTCGGTTTTGGGTAACAGGTATTTTTCATTTCCTCTGTTTGTCTGTCCTATCACCTTTTTGGGTATAGCTGTGAGTAATTACTATTATATTAGACTTAATCAAAGGTGCAATAGTGTGCAATATAAAAATATAACTTTTAATTTATTATTTTAAAATACCAATTATATATAAAAACTTATATAACATAGGCACCTAGATTCCACTGGTATAAACCCTGTGTCTCTCATGTTTGCATGGATTGGGACCTCTATGAACATGTAATTTTGCTGTAATATATATACATATACCCCTCCCATTGAATAAAATCAGGTTGTATATCTTTAACCAACATTAAGTAAACATCAGATAATTGAATATACAGTATTTATAAAATGTTAATTATGAAGGATTTAATGCCCACCTTTTCTGAGAGAAAGTACTCAAAGAATGAGAATGAATCATGTCCAAAATAACCCTGCTGGAATATGAATGTCCTGATTAACCCCTTTACCCCGAAGCCTGCTTTCTCTTTCCTGGCCAATTTTTACAATTGTGACCACTGTCACCTTATGAGGTCATAACTCTGGAACACTCCCAGTGATTCTGTGAATGTTTTCTCATGACATATTGTACTTTATGATAGTGGTAACATTTCTTTGATATGAGTTGCATTTATTTGTGAAAAAAACAGAAATTTGGTGCAAATTTTGAAAATTTTGCAATTTTCAAACGTTTAATTTTTATGCCCTTAAATCAGAGAGTCATATTGCACAAAATAGTTAAATAATAACATTTCCCCCATGTCTACTTTACATCAGCTCAATTTTTGAAACATAATTTTTTTTTGTTAGGAAGTTATAAGGGTTAAAAGTTGACCAGCGATTTTTAATTTTTTCAACAAATTTAACAAAAACATTTTTTTAAGGACCACATCACATTTAAAGTCACTTTGAGGGGTTTATATGAAAGAAAATACCCAAAAAGTGACACCGTTCTAAAAACTGCACCCCTCAAGGTACTCAACCACATTCAAAAAGTTTATTAACCCTTCAGGTGCTTCTCAGGAATTTTCGGAATGTGGCAGGAAAAAATAAACATTTACTTTTCTTTCACAAACATTTTCCTTTAGACCTAATTTTTTTTTACTTTCGCAAGAGTAACAGGAGAAAATGGACCATATATTTTATTGTGCAATTTCTCCTGAGTGCGCTGATACCTCATAAGTGGGGGAATGCTACTGTTTGCGCACACGACAGGGCTTGGAAGGGAAGGAGCACCATTTGATTTTTTGAATGCAAAATTTGATGGAATAATTAGATGATGCCATGTCGCGTTTGGAGAACTCCTGATGTGCCTAAACAGTGGAAACCACCCACAAATGACACAATTTTGGAAACTAGACCCCTTTGGGACCTTACCTAGATGTGTATTGAGCACTTTCAACCCCCAGGTTCTTCACAGTTTGTAACGATAAGCCGTGAAAATAGAAAAAAAATCTCATTTTTCCCACTAAAATCTATTTTAGCAACAAATTTTGTATTTTGACAAGAGCAAAAGGAGAAAATGGACCCCAAAGTTTGTTGTACAAATTTCTCCTCAATTCACTGATACCCCATATATGGTCAAAAACTAATTTTGAGGCACACAGTGCATAGCTCAGAAGGGAAGTAGCGCCATATTACAGTGCAGATTTTGCTGCACTTGTTTGAGCGTGCCGTGTTACATTGACAGAGCTCCTGAAGTGCCAACACAGCAGAAACCCCATAAGATACCACATTTTACCAATGAAACCTTTCAATGAATTCATCTAGGGGTGCAGTGATTATATTGACACCACAGGTGTGTCACAAACTTTTATACCATTGGGCAGTGAAGAAAAAGTAATTTACAGTTTTACCACCAAACTTGTGCGTTGACCCCAAGTTTTACATTTTCACACAGGAAATGGGTAAAACGGACTCCAAAATTTGTCCCACAATTTCTACTAAATGTAGAAATACCCCATATGTGGCTGTACAATACTACTTTGCCATACTGAGAGACTCGGGAGGAATGGAGTGCTATTTGCCTCCTGGAGCGCAGATTTTCCTAGACTAGTTTGTGGATTCCATATAACGAGACCCTAAGTGCTAGAAAAGCAGAATCCCCCTCAAGTGACCCCATTTTAGAAATTATAACCCTTTGGAAATTTACAATGGGGGAAAAAAGTACCATATTTTTTGGATTATAAAACACACTTTTTCCCCCAATTTTGGGTGGAAAATGGGGATACTTCTTAATAATGCGGATATACCTTACCAGCTGTGGTAAGGGTCCCAGGGTCGCGGCTGGAAGATGAAAGAGTGGAGCATTGCTGCAGGCAGTAGACTGGGATGAGGATGTGTTTGGATGTGCAGCGCACCACTGCAGGTGTCTGATGCTGCTGCGGGTGTCCGGTGCTGCTGCAGATGTCTCTGGTGCTGCGGGGGCTCTGCCAACATTTTGTGTAAGGCCATAGCCCCCGCAGTGCTATGGTTTCCTATGCGGTGGACTCTGGGAAAATGGCTGCCGGGGCTGGCGCATGCACAGATGGAGATCTTGGCACCAAAATCTCAGGAGATAAGATCTCAGCGCCACTAGGAATTTTGGGGCCCCATACTGGCAAAATTTTTGGGGCCACCTTGAGACTCCACGCAGGCTCCACCCCAGCTCCTGCCTCCACCCCTCAAACTGTCTACAGTCAAAAGATTTTCTAAGCTGCCACCATGACAAGGTAGACTCTTTAGGCTGGGCCCTACTCTACTCTAACCTATTAATCACTTGTTAAAATATACAATACAATTTAGGTATATTTTTATTTATTTTTCAACTTTTAAAATGACCAATAAATAGTAATGTCTACATTCTGCCCCGTGTCTACATTCTTCCCCCGTGTCTCCAATCATGCCCTTGTCTCCAATCCTGCCCCTGTGTCTCCATTCTGCCCCTGTGTCGCCATTTTGCCCCTTGTCTACATTCTGCCCCATGTATCCCATGCTGCCTCCATGTCTCCAATTCTGCCGTTGTCTCCATTCTGCCCCCTGTGTCTACATTCTGCTCCCGTGTCTCCCTTTCCTGCCTCGATGTCTCCCATCCTGCCCCCAAGTCTCCATTCGGCCCCATGTCTTCATCCTGCCCCGTGTCTCCATCCTGCCCCAGTGTCTCAAATACTGCCCCAGTGTCTCTATTCTGCCCCTTTCTCCATTCTGCCCCTTGTCTCAATTCTGCCCCTTGTCTCCCATCCTGCCTCCGTGTCTCCCATCCTGCCCCATGTCTCCATTCTGCCCCTGTGTCTCCAATCCTGCTCCTGTGTCTCCAATCCTGCCCCCATGTCTCCATTTTGCCCCCGTGTCTCCATTCTACCGCATGTCTCCATTCTGCCCCTGTGTCTCCATTCTGCCCCGGCAGAATGGAGACACATGGTCCATGTGTCTCCATCCTGCCGGTGAAACATAGTGCGGCTTGCCGCTTTCAATAAAAATAATGAAAAAAAACAACTTTTTTCTTACCTGGCTGCACTCCTGCAGCGATGATCTCCCCCAGCGTTTCAAGCGTGCATTTGCCAGCGAATGACAATGACATCATACACCGGAGATGTGCGTGTTGACATCACTGCCAGCCTCCGATTGGCTGGCGGCTTTAACTATTGCCATGTGGGCCTGCACGGGCCACGATTTTACACTTCGAAAGTCCTCTGTGTAGTGGGAGTGGCAGGGAAGTGGCAGTCCCTGGGAGCTGCAGCCACTCATTGGCTGTGCAGCTCTGTGCTTTGATTGGCTGCCAGGCTGCAATTGGCCTGACGCTGATTGGTGCATCAGGGCAGCGTGTGACAGGCTTAGAAGGTAGAATGCATACATTCAGGAGCGCGCTCAGTCAGTACGGAACAAAGGTCGTGTAATATTTGTATACATGTGAAAAGTGGGCCCCCAAAGTCAATGTTACTGGTGGGCTCTTAGCACCCCAGTCCAACACTGGATGGGAGTAATCATCTGTCCCTCCTGCACTGTAAATAAATAATTAAAAAAAACCCTGCGTGGATTCCCCTATATTTTTGATAACCAGCCAGGCAAAACTCACAGCTGGGGGCTGCAACCCTCAGCTGTCAGCTTCAGCAAGGCTGGTTATTAAGTGTAGAGGGATCGCCATGCCATATTTTTAAACTATTTAAATAAATAATTTTAAAAAAATGTCATGGGGTCCCCCCATTTTTGGCAACCAGCCTTGCTAAAGTTCACAGCTGGGGGCTGATATTCTCAGGCTGGTAAGGGGCCATGGATATTGCCTCCCCAGCCTAAAAATGGCAGCCCACAGCTGCCCAGAAAAGGCATGGCTCTTCCCATATTTGTGGAGTTGATGACACCTTTGTATTGTCA
Organism: Dendrobates tinctorius; assembly: GCF_039654945.1. Classification (NCBI taxonomy): domain Eukaryota; kingdom Metazoa; phylum Chordata; class Amphibia; order Anura; family Dendrobatidae; genus Dendrobates; species Dendrobates tinctorius. Next base: position 27,146,862 of record NW_027361679.1, read on the forward strand.
GGTGACATCAAGCGCACGGATTAGTAATGGAGAAGTGTCTACAAGATGCCTATCCATTACTAATCCTATATTTGTATGGTAAATAAAGACCCAGCCAGAATAAAGAAATAATTAGAAATAAGACTAAACACAGTTTTCCATTTAATTTAAATATAACAAACACAGTTATACTCACCTAATGCCTAATTTCACTGAATCCTTTGTTCTCCTGTAATAAAATAAAAATTACAAAACAACAATATACCATACCTGTCTTTTGTTCTGTCCCACATCGTAATCCATGTCTGGGGGATTAATAGTTTTCAACCTGGATGGTGCCACAATACGACCGTTCAGGCTGATAACCACTGGTGAATGAGCTGCTGCGAGCGCAGCCTCAGTGACTAGCAGTGACGTCATCGAAGATACCTCAGGACTCTGAGGCTGTGTTCCCAGCAGATCTGAACTGCCGTGATCTCAGCACCATGGGAAAAAGTCAGTGAAGAGGTCACCACAGTTCAAGCTCAGTGACTTCACAGCAGATCACTGTGAGAATTTCTGACCTTGACATTTTAATAATCTTAATTAAACCATACTTACCACCTTGCCTATTCCCCAGATGCCCTCGTCATCTGCAAAAGAGATAAAAAAACAAACAACAATATTTCTCACCTTTATGCAGATATGATGATAATTCATTTGTCCTAAGACGGGTCTAGCTCTGCTACATCTAGATGGCACACTGCATGATGAGACCATACAACCTGTCATCCAGTAAACACTGCTATTCCCTGTCTGAGGCTAGTTTCACACTTGCGTTTTTTTGCGTTGTTGTTTTGCGCAAAAAAGCGCATGCGTTTTTTTCCTATACTTTACATGGGTGTGCATACACATTAGTTTGTACGCTTTTGTATGCACATGCGTTTTCGTTTTTTTGTAGCACTTTTGTTGCACTTTTTGTGCATCCGACTTGTCCCAAAAAAACGCATGCGCATGCAATGCGCACAAAATTCACCCAAACACCCAATATAGCCTATGGGTGCGCTGACATCAGCGCAAAAAAAGCATGCGTTTTTTTAAAAAACAATGCGCAAAACCACAAAAAAAGCACACAAACTCATGATGCGTTTTTTATGTACGTTTGCACTGTGCACGGTGCACAGTGCAAAAAAAAAAGCAAGTGTGAAAGTAGCCTGAGAGCACCGCGAGCCTGAGAAAGTTCTCCTGTTCGCAGTGCTGTTTGACCGGTCCTTTGAGTTCACAGCCAATGAACTCACTTCACCTTTCTGAAGTCAGTGGGAAAATGACGTCACATAGGTGAAGTGAGTTCATTGGCCGTGAACTTGCAGGACCTGCCAGCTTAACTTAGTTAATTTATGTTTTAAGGGGGTAATCACTTTTACACACAAGGCCCTGTATGTTTGGATTTCTTTTTCCCTTAAGAAAGACCTTTGTTTAAAAACTGCATTTTTTGTGTACTTGTTTTAATCTTTGTCTATTAATACAGTTTATTTTATGATCGGAAACATTTAAGTGTGACAAACATGTTAGAAAATTTGGAAATCTGGAAAGGCGCAAACACTTTTTGTCATAACTGTATCTTTCTTAATATTTTGGCTATGTATGCGCCTTCTTCCATTTAAAAACCTATATCTGTGTGTAAAAGACATTTCTTTTTTTAAATCTCTCATATATGAATTTAACTTTTCGTTTTTTGCTGTTGGAAGAGTGACTACATAAACGGAATTGTTGCAACTGCGGATATGATGATATACGCTTTGAGTATACAGTATACAGTACGTGTATGTTGTGTATATATGTTTCTTAGCTATCTAAGGAACCTAGCAATTAAGACAAGTCTCCTACCACATGTCTAGGTTGTACTTAAAGATAATTCACCACTGTGCATTAATATTAAAAAACAGTGAAAAGTTCAAATATTAGACTTTCTGTACAACCTTCTTGGTTGCAGAAGTGCCAACATCAACACCAAGATAGTGGAGAGTTCATGTTTCTGTCTCGACTGTGGTGTGCTTCTGAAATGGTACATGCAAGCAAGTGACTGAACTCTTCAAATTTAAAATTGTTGCCAAGGAGATTAAAGAGTTTATAAAAAGAGTTTTCCACAATGATAAAGTTCTAACCCTATAGTTAATTTTCCACAAAATTGTGTAGCTTGTTATAAATATATGATTTTCTTCTTGACAACTTTAAATCTGGGTAAGTAATCAAAAACTTTTCCATGTTTTTAGTGTAATTTCAGTCATCAAAAGTGACATAATCTCAATAAAAAAAGACTTCACGTATCTCAATAAGTTCGAGAGGCACAGCTGGGGTCAAATGAGTGTGTGAAAAATCGTCTGATTTTCAGTCGGAAAATTTGGTCGATTTTCATTCATAATGTTATTCGTTTGGTATCATTGTGTCTGCATTTTACATCCATGCAACATTCGGTGCCATCCACGTGGCATCTGGTTTTATTCATGAATATTTTAAAATATAAGTCCAGTTTTTTTTGTTAATATTAACAATGTATCCATAAAAATCAGATGCAACAAATGATCTATTTGAGATTCATTTTTTTTTTGCGCTCCCTTACACGTGAATGGACCAGTCTCATCCAATACTTGGAAGAGAATAGTGCAGGAGAGCTTGGCAGTCTATAAAGAAAGCTGCGCTAACAAACCTGTATTACTTATATGTAAGTAATTGCCATAAAATCATGTGTCCAAAACACTTAATAAAATAAACATACAGTGGTCAACCTTTTTAATTGCACTGCATTGCAATCCATTGCCGGTAAATTTTTTGGCATCCTAAAAGTGCTCTCCTCATTTCATTAATACTGGATAAATAAAAAAATGTATTAGATAGTATTTAAGGCTCCTGAAATGTGAATCCAGTACTGACACTTTAGTGTAAGAGACAACTTCCATAGTATCCAATGTCTAGGCACAAAGTATTGGGTTGACATGGCTGGTGGAATCATGGAATGACCATTATGGAAACAAAATGCTGACACATTCACTGTACGCCTAGAACATATATAATTAATAATGACTGACATGGTATTTTTTAATATGGACAATGATTGACAAAGGGAAACAGGAATATAATGCTGGTCCTAAATTAAACATATTAAAGGTGTTACGGGCTGGCGGAACGCACCAAATAATATATTGATAGTAGGTGCGTTCGCAACCCGGAGTCCACCATGCAGAGGTGGTAAACTGTTGCGGTATATAGCTGTATACAAAGGTCATACGCGGTTAACGTCACCCGGTGTGAACAGAAGCGGTCTCTGTTACGTCACAAAGCCACAGTACCGCGAAACTTAAATGCCGGAGTCTGTTAGTACTCACAGAGCTCTGCAAGGGGGCGCTCAGAATGTGGTCACAGAACTCTGTCCCAAGGACATGGGGTCAGAGTCCTTCTAGACCTCCTGAGCGCGCGGCGTTGCACCTGCAGATGCCACTATAGATGCTGACTATGGAGTGTCGATCACATGCTCCGTGGCGTGCCGAGCCACAGGTGGACACTGATGCCTGTCGCAGTCTCTGTCCTACCTACATCTAAGCCTGGGCACTGAACAGGCTAGCCTGCACAACACATGCGTACCAAGGGTAGGGGTTTCTTAATGAGTCATTCACCAGAGACATTCATATATGCATACGACACTCACTCCTCATAGTCTGATAATGCAGTCTATACTAGCGCATGGCCGAGCGGCCATGCAAACCTTCTATAGCCGTATCCTTCCGGGACCTTCCTGATCTTTCTGATGGTCCAATCCGAGCTGGAGAAGGACCTGAGCATGTGACCTTCAATCTCCAATGAGAGATCGTCCCACGAGCATGCTCAGTGGTCCGAAAGGAGGACTTAGTCCCTGGAGTAGCTGGCTGCTGACCAGCCTGCATTGCTATAGCTGGTCCAGAGGTGGCAGCAGCAACTAAACCTAAGAGCTGGTCTGAGCAGAGCGCCTGGATCGACGTGTCTGCTGAGCAGCCTCCTGTGCGGCTGGAGAGGAATGGGAGACTGCTGAATGCAAGGCTTGGGATTCCTGCTGTGCAGGGACCGGAACCTGATGCGCAATATTACCCCCCTCCTGGGGCCCCATCCTCTCTGAGCCTTGCTACGCTCAAACGCCGCAATAAGGAGCGAAGCATGGATGTTCTCCACTGGCTCCCAGGTCAGAGGCTCTGGACCATGACCCATCCAATACACCAAATAAAACTTTTTGCCCCGCATCACCTTGCATCCCACGATGGCATTGACCTCGAACTCATCCGAAGACAGGTCTGATTTCCCGGCAGATGACTTGGTGAACCGGGACATGTGAACAGGCTTAAGGAGGGACACGTGGAACGTGTCCGAGATAGCCAAGTGTGGTGAAAGGGCCAGACGGTAGACCACAGGGTTGATCTGCTCAAGGACCTTGAAGGGACCAATGTAGCGCGGTGCAAACTTAGCGGACTCAACCCACAGCCTGATGTTTTGGGCGGAGAGCCACACTAAGTCGCCAGGAGCAGAGGTCGGAGCAGGGCACTGGTGTGCATCAGCGGAGGTCCTCATTCTCTCCTTGGAGGCCAGGATAGCATCTTGAGTGCAATCCCAAATGTCACATGCCTCCACCGCCCAGTCTGCCACCCTAGAGTCGGTGGATGACACGGGCATGGGCACAGGGATGCGCGGATGCTGGCCATAATTTAGGAGGAATGGGGTCTGACCGGTGGAGTCAGCCACAGCGTTGTTCAAAGCGAACTCCGCCCATGGCAGCAAGGATGCCCAGTCATCCTACCTGGCCGAGACAAAATGTCATAGATATGTGACCAGGGCTCTCTCTACCAACCCGTTCGTCTCGGGATGATAGGCCGAGGAGAGATTTAGCTCGATGCTGAGCAGGTAACAGAGCTCTCTCCAGAACCGAGACGGAAAGTGAGGACCCCGGTCGCTGACAATCTTATCCGGCATGCCGTGCAGGTGGAGAACGTGCTTAATAAACAATGCTGCCAGGCCCTGTGAAGAAGGTAGCAGAGAGAGTGGTACCAGATGCACCATCATGGAGAAATGGTTGGTGACGACCAAAATGACGGTGCTGCCACTGGACTTGGGCAGTCCCACCACAAAGTCCATAACGACCATCTCCCAGGGTCTGTCCGCTACTGGCAGGGGGTAGAGTAGCCCAGCGGGCTGCTGCCGAGAGGACTGATTCTGGGCTCAAAAGACGCACGCCTGAATATAGTCCCTGATGTTATGGGCCATATGCGGCCACCAGTACGTCCTCGCCAGAAGCTCAGAAGTCCATTTGGTCCCAAAATGTGAGAGGACCTCCGGTCGCAGACGGGCAGGGACAAAAGTCTTGCCCAGAAGTACAGACTCAAAGGCGATTGGAGCCACGGTCCTCAGGCTCTCAGATGGGACTATTAGCCGAGGCTCCTCCTCTTCCTCCGATGACACCACGGAGTGGGAGAGAGCATCATGTTCTTCTCCCCGGAGAGAAAATGCAGGGTGAAGTGGAATTGGGAGAAGAACAAGGACCATCTGGCCTGGCAAGAATTCAGCCGCTGGGCTGTTTGTAAATAAACCAAGTTCTTGTGGTCGGTGAACACCTGGAAAGGGTGGCGAGCCCCCTCCAGGAGGTGTCTCCACTCTGAAAAGGCCAACTTCATTGCTAGCAACTCCCTGTCCTCAATGGAATAATTCCTCTCCACCGGTGTGAAGGTCTTGGAGAAGAAGAAGCATGGATGCTTCCGACCTTGCGAGTCCTTCTGGAACAGGACCGCTCCAGCTCCGACGGAAGAGGCATCCATCTCCAGAATGAAGGGTTTCTCCACATCGGGGCGATGTAGAATGGGAGTGCAAGCGAAATGAGATTTAATAGAGGAGAAGGCGTTGGAAACAGGTTCCAACCACAACTTGGAGTTTACACCCTTCTTGGTGAGGGCTACCAAGGGCTCTACCAAAATCGGGAAGTGGGGGATGAATTGGCGATAGTAATTTATGAACCCCATAAAGCGCTGCACCGCTTTGAGAGAATGGAGTTCCTGCCAATCCATCACCGCCTGTAGCTTGGCAGGATCCATGGCCAAAGCCTGGGCGGAGATGATATAGCCCAGGAAAGGCAAGGACTCCTGCTCAAACACACACTTCTCCAACTTGGCATAGAGGGAGTTTGCCCACAGGAGGTTGAAACTTTGCAAACATCTCTCCGGTGGGAGTCAATACCTGGAGAGTAGATGAGGATATCATCCAGATAGACTACTACCGAGGTGGTAAGCATATCCCGGAAGATATCGTTGCTATAGCTGGACCAGAGGTGGCAGCGGCAACTAAACCTACAGAGCTGGTCAGAGCAGAGCGTCTGGATTGACGAGTCTGCTGACCAGCCTCCCATTTTGCCGGAGAGGAATGGGAGACTGACGAATGCAAGGCCCGGGATTCCTGCTGTGCAGCGACCGGAACCCGATGCCTAACAAAGAAGATGTCCAGTGACAACAAGTAATCACCCATTCACAGGATAGGTGATAACCTGCTGATCGGTTGGGGTCTGATTGCTGAGATATACACTGATTGACAAAATAATTTTTATCCCCAATGCAAAACTTTTGTCCCCGTTGCAAAATGAAATGGTGGATTGGACACCTGTGCGTCACTCCATTTATTCACTTTGGAGCTGACAGTACAAGTCGAGTTCAGAACTCGAAAGCCCCACAGGGAATGAATCGAGCAGCAGTTTAGCATGCACACAACCGTTTCATTATAATGCTGATAACAATCCCACTTTCGGTGGATCAGCGTGGGTCCCAGCAGTTGGATTCTTTTAGGATCCTTGGGGATAACTTGTTTTCACCAGAAAATCTTTTTTATTTATTGAATATAGTCTGTCAAAATGTTCATGCACATAATGGCGGGAGGAATTGCAGATATCATAAGAGTGACACTTTTGTATCACATCTCTAATTCACATATGTCAAACTCTGGGCCATGTGCCAAATCTGTCCTGTAGAGTGAGTATATTGTCCCACGACATCGGGCGGGTCTTACGTTCAGCATTGCACTTTTAACTATATCGACCTATATGTTGATACAGTTAAAAGCAATGATGGAGAAAGGAGCATCAGCTGACACTCCCTCTCCCATTATTCTGCCTCTGCGTCTGACATCTCAGCACAGTGGGTATGATGACATCATTACAATACACCTGCTGACCAAGATGTGCAGAGAATCTGAAGAATACATGAATAGACTGTGGCAGCTGGGGAACATAGTGTATATAGCACTATGTGTGGGCCCTCTATATTGTATAGAGCACTATATGAGGCTGTTATACTGTATGGAGCACTATATGGGGCCCAGTATATTATATGGAGCACTATATTGGGCCATTATACAATATGGAGCACTATGTGGGGCCATTATACTGTATGGGACACTACGTGGGGCCATTATACTGTGTGGAGCACTATGTGGGGCTATTATACTGTATGGAGCACTATGTGGGGCCCTTACACTGTTTTAAACACTATGTGTGGCCCTTATACTGTATGGAGCACTATGTGGGGCTATTATATGATACCCCCTCATCATATTCACTGTGCGAGTATCACACTGTGTTTGGGAGCACTTTTGTTTGCATCATACTTTATTTACATTATTTTATTCAAGGTTTTTTATCCTTTATTATTACATATTTAAATTAGGCCATTGGGTCATATGCTTTTTACTGCTCTTACATAACATATTATATTATTCCAATAGTTTATTCTAAGACCTATTAATTAAAATGCACTTTGTTCATGGAACAACCCCCTTAAAATTGCTTCCATATGAAAGTTCATTGTTATATTTGATGATAAGGAAAAGTTTATTCAATTGTAGACATTTTTTTCAATAAATATCAAGGTTGACCCGTGACTTTGTCCAAGCTTTTAATTTTGGCCCACTGTGTTTCTGAATTTGACTTCCAGTCTCTAAATGTAGTGTGAACATCTATTTGCTAAGGTGACAATAAAGACACATTTAAACAAAATGGAGGAAAAATATTTTAGGTTCCGAGTGTTTACAACCGCATTTTTCACATTTATTATTAAAAAACCCATTTGTGGCAAATTATTAATATTATAATGAGACATGTTAGACGGCTTTGAGGATTATGCAAACTGGACTAACTGTATGAAAATCATGCACAGAGAATGAAAAATGTGATGGACATGTAGTATATTTTTTATGGGGTAAAAAAATGTTTAAGTGATATATGAAATAGGGTCCCAAGAAGACAAATACAACATATAAAGAAAACCCTTTAATCCCTTTCTGACATCTGACGTACGATCCCGTCCACGGTACCTGGGCCCCTATGACCGGGGATGGAATAGTACGTCATCACGATCAGCGGCCCTCCCGGGGGGCACCGCTGATCGCAGCCGGGTGTCAGCTGATTATCACAGCTGTCACCCGGCACTATGTGTCAGGGGCGGTCACGGACTGCCCCCAGCAGTTAACCCCTGGCACACTGCGATCAAATATGATCGCAGTGTACTGGGGGTTTAGAGAAGCATCTGCAGGGATGGGGCTTTCTCCGTGCTTCCCTGAGACCCCCAGTGCAGCGCGATGTGCTGCACTGCTCTAGGGGCCTCCATCACTGCAGGTCCCCGAATCCAATATGGCCATTGGGGCCCTTTGGGGCCTGCAGGGAGGCGGCTTCCTCAGTGCCTGCAGAGCGCAGGCATGAGGAAGCCTTGTGCAGCGCCTGTCAGATCGCTGATCTGACACAGCGCTGTGTGACGTGTCAGATCAGCGAACTGACACATGATATTGATGTCCCCCTCTGGGACAATGTAATAAAGTAAAAAAAAAGTGTAAAAATAATTTATAAAAAATTGCTAAATAAATAAAAAAAGTAAAAAAAAATCACTAATAAATTCATTTTTTGGAAATAAAAAAAAATAAAAGAATAAAAGTACACATATTTAGTATTGCCGTGTCCATAACAACCCGCCCTATAAAACTGTCCCATGAGTTAATCCCTTTAACGAACCCCTTAAAAAATAAAAATAAAAAACAAAGCAAAAAGCAATGCTTTATTATCATACTGTTGAACAAAAAGTGCAATAACGCACGATCAAAAAGACGAATATAAATAGCCATGGTACTGCTGAAAACGTCATCTTGTCCCGCAAAAAAACGAGCCACCACACAGGATCATCAGAGAAAAAATAAAAAAGTTATAGCTCGCAGAATTACTTCATAATAATAGTTACGCATTGAAAACTGGGCTAAAGTTGTGGGGGGGTAGGGCTGGCTCCAGGTTTTCGTGTGCCCTGGGCCAAAAAGTGTCAGTGTGGCCCTTTAACACATACCACAACTCATGATGCTCCAATACGGCACAGGAATATAGGTATAGTACAATGACAAATACTTCACTGCTTACATGACATGACTGATCTATTTTAATTTGTACAATAGCTCAAAAAAAGGACAGTATATTACTCCATACAGTATTATGGCCACCACATTGTGCGCCATACAGAATAATGAGCCCCATATATTTTTCTCCATACAGAATAATTGGTCACATATAATGTTCCATACAGTATATGATGTGCTCCACATAATGCTCCAGTATATGATGGGCCTCATGGTTGATGCTCCAGTGTATGATGGGCCCTAATAATGCTCCATATATAATGGGCTCCATTTCTAATTCTCCAGTGTATAATTGGCCCCTTAAATGCTGCTCCAGTGTCTGATGTCCCCCATTTGGAATGCTCCAGTATATGATGGGCCTCATGGATGATGCTCCAGTGTATGATGGGCCCTAATAATGCTCCATATATAATGGGCTCCATTTCTAATGCTCCACTGTATAATGTGCCCCATAGATGCTGCTCTAGTGCCTGATCTGCACCATTTATAATGCTCCAGTATATGATGGGCCTCATGGATGATGCTCCAGTGTATGACAGGCCCTAATAATGCTCCATATATAATGGGCTCCACTTCTAATGCTCCACTGTATAATGGGCCCCGTAAATGCTTCTCCAGTGTCTGATGTACCCAATCTGGAATGCTCCAGTTTATGATGGGCCTCGTGGATCATGCTCCAGTGTATGATGAGCCCTAATAATGCTCCATATATTATGGGCTCCATTTCTAATGATCCACTGTATAATGTGCCCCATAGATGCTGCTCTCGTGTCTGATCTGCCCCATTTATAATGGTTCAGTATATGATGGGCCTCATGGATGATGCTCCAGTGTATGATAGGCCCCAATAATGCTCCATATATAATGGGCCCAATTTCTAATGCTCGAGTGTATAATGGGCCCCGTAAATGCTGCTCCAGTGTCTGATGTCCCCCATTTGGAATGCTCCAGTATTTTTAATTAACGCATGCATGGTATGTGAAAAGAGCTCCATGGAGTAATCTGAAGTGTATGCTGCCGCATCCTTCATTTTTGGTGTGGGTGAAGGACACAAGGAAAGGGGTTGCTCCTGACCAGAAGCCTGCACTGACGACTCAGTGCTTGCTTTTTTTAAACTTCAGAAGAGGAGGCAATAGAGCTGGAGGCTGTTTGAGCAATGTAAGCCAAAAACAGTTCCTGATGCTCCGGCTTTAAAAGCAGTCTACCTACTCCCAGAAAAGGGAGCCTTACAGGCCTTCCAGAGCTACACCATGATGCAGGCTCAACACCTCCTGCCTTAGCTGCTATTGTGTTTTTGGCACTACCAGCAGATGCACCACCACCACCATCAGTACCAGGTGGCCCCCCACGTCTGCATCCTCTTCCACCATACTTCCTTAAGTTTTGGAAAATGGACCTGTTATGCAAATATGTATGTATATGTATTTCATCTAGATCTCACTTGCCTGCTATAGGCTATACACTGCCATATACTCATGTATTCTTATATACTCTTATATGCACACAGATACATATTCACAGTTTGAACCTTATAACTAGTTGGTGGAAATAACCTGCTACCCCCCATAAGAGAGTCTGGGGAGCTGATGTGATCTCATGATAGCATTGTCTTGTGACATGTCTCCTATACATACAGAAGAGGAAGTTAGGCCAGATGGTCCAGCCGATATTGGAGACTTGCTGACGAGTGCAAGACTCCGGACAGTAAATCATGTGGTGTCTAAGTAACCCCAGGTCGGACACCCATATATGTTCATGTATTTAAACTGACCAATTAGATAAGAAGTAAAGCCTTTATGTTAATGAGTAACCACTCCTTTCTGTACAAACTGATAAAAAACCATGAATGTGAATAAAGCTTCCAGAGTTTTGCTGGAAGGTATTGCTGCTAACCAGGTGTGGCGTCTTTCCTTCCTTGAGCGCTCAATAAGACTCTGTCTAATTAGGACAGGCCACAGCACGCACAAGGGTATAGCTACCCAATCAGTCAAAAAATCCACAACAAGTGGCGCCCAACGGCTGTGGACGAAAACGCACGGGGATCCTGCTGACCGGAGAGGACAGAGGTGCCGGCCAAGGACTTGGCTCATGGGAACGGAGATTTGCGCAACTCCATAAGTAAGGTAAGAAAATCTAGTTATCTTACCTGAATGTTCCCTGTGCCCAGTCCGGGTCAGCAAATCTAACCGGTCAGTGTGGTCACCAAACCCAGGTAGTGTAAAAAAGTCCACCTTTATCCAGACCCTGGGATAAGCTAAGTGTCTGCTGTGGTCCTGAGTGTCTAAGATCCGGGTGAGAGAGCTGGTGGAAACACGGTGACTGATTATGCTTGTGGCTGCTGATATCCACGCGGAGGTTTTGACTTATATGGGATATCACAGGTGAATTCCTCTGAAAGAGCTGTCACGGTCCCCGCACACATACACGGAGGTGTCAGCTTCAAGGAGGTATCACAGGTGAATCCCTCGGCTGCCACAGTCCCCACACACACGCGGATGCAGGCAGACTGGAGAGATATCACAGACTGATCACTGGAGAGATTACCATGGTCCCCGGGTGCACACGGAGGGGTGATAATCTAGTGGGATATCACGGCGCCCATCTCCCAGCAGACGGAGGGTGATACATCCCGGTGCTAACCAAAGCGCCACGGATGATTGGCAGTTATCGGTTGTCAGCAGCTGTTTGACATACGAGTCACAAAACAATGGCTTCGATCTCTCCCCGGACATCTATATGTGAATTCATTGCAGGTTTCTGCAAAGATTTGAAGCAGAGGTTTTTTTTTCCCTTTCTTGTACACTTCCTCTTTTGCCTACAGGGTGTGTCCCTGATATACATATATTTCATACTGACACATTTTGTTCTATACTCTGCTGTTTGCATAATTTCATCTTGCATTTTTGGTAGAGGTTTTTGTTACTGCAGTGTGAGAATTTTCGGGAAAGCTGGGTCTCTGACTGCTTTCTGTTTCCACTGTTCTCAGATTTGACTGAGAGACACAGGCAGAAAAAAAATAAAAGGGGGGAAGTCTGTGTATCCTGCATCATTTCTGCATTAACCCTTTTATTGTTGGAAGTTGCACTGATTTTTAAATTCTTATAAATATTTTGGAGTGTTTTTCCAAGGTCTACCAACTTCATGAGTATTATTTTTGTTTTCTTTCCTTTTTCCTCCATGTTTTCCTGAATCTACTGATTTTTTTATTTCTCTGAGTGGTGCTTTTGTAAGTTTTATCAACGTTTTGATTTGTTTTCCTTTTAAAAATCTTTTACTCCCTGATCATTTTTCTCTTTTTCTTTTGGGTTTTATTTCCATTTTTAAGTTTTGTTATGAGTCTTTTTGGTTTTCACCACCCATAGAGATTTTTTCCTTTTCTTTTATTTTGTTAGAAAGAGAAAGAAAAATAATTTTTCCCTTTTTATCTCTTTTTAGTTTTCTTCCACTTTTTGTGACATTTTATCAGCTTTTTTAAGTTTTAGTTTTCACTTCTTTCAGTTTTTTGTTAAAAAGAGAATTTTTACCTGCGTTGGGTTATTCCTGTGTTCTCTTGTCAATTTTGATTTTCCTTCTTTGTTTCCACTACTTTTGGAGTTTCTTCACTAAATATTCTTGTATTGTTTTTCCTTCCCATTTAAGCAAGTTAAAAGGGGTTGCAAAGTTTTTAAAGTTTTGATCATTTTTTTTCCAGTCTTTAAAACAGACATAGTATGTGGTTTTTTGCAAGAACAGTTTTCTTTAAACTGTAGCATGGCATAATATATTGAAAGGAAAAAAGGGAAGTAGCTAGTAATTGCCATCTGCATTTCTTAAAGTGACAGAGGATTTCACAGCATAGAAGGTGCTTACAGATAGTGTGAAGGATTGTTTTTTTACGTGTAAAAAGTGTTTTCAGCGGCATTCTAATTTGTGCCGTCTGAGAAGGACCACAGGTCTAAGGATGCCTTCTGTGACGACAGAAAAGGGGAAGCAGTCCGCCCCCCCACCTTTTTCTCTCTCTCCCCTCTTCCCTCCTCCCATCCCTCTCACCTCTCTCCTCCCTCTATCTCTGCTATTCTCACTCCCACCTCCCCTCTCTCATCTATTTCTCCTCCTATCCCTCATCCTCCCTCACCATCTCTCTCTCCCTCCTCTATCTTCCTCATCTTCGCCTATCTCTCCCCCTTCTCTCACTCCCATCTCTCCTCCCTCTCCAACACCCATCTTTCCCCCTTCAATCTCTCACATTTCTCCTCCCTCGTCATCGCCCTCATCTTCACTCTCCCCCCTCTTCTGTCTCCTTCCCACTCCTCCACTATCTCTCACTTCTTCTCCTGTTCCCAACCTCTCCTCTACCTTTCCCTGCTCCAGTCTCTCTTCTTCCCCACCACCTCTCCATTCATCAGCTGGCCCAGTGCCAGATCCAGACAATGAGGTGTCCCTATTTCCACAAGGCACCCTCTCTAAAGAGACAGTTATGACATTGGGAGAAAAAAGTGAATCACTCCCCACACACAACACAGCTGCCCTCCCGATACAACAGCTAGCAGAAGGGAGGTGTGATCCATCAGAGACTGCACCTGCTTAGTCTGAGACTGAAGATCCTATGTGCCAGACGGAACTGCAGTCTCAGAAGGGGGGGAGTACTACCCACTCACAATGGCACAGTTTCTCCTCTGATGAACATGAAAAGGAGATTATGCTGCATAGTACTAGGGGAAACTCACATACACCAAGTAGGCATGGGCAGATAGAGCCAGAGCTCTTACACTATGTGCCCTTCACCCCTAGTCAGGTGTTTAGCATTCTAAGAACTCTGCCAGACCCAGATATGGACCCCATGTCATTTTCCTGAAGAATGCAGCAGAGCCAACAGACATATGCTGCAACCTGGAGTGATCTCTGGTCCATAATGGAGATAAAAGCAGGTGAAACACTCTGGTCAATCATGAAGGAACACTTCAAGCTTCCATCAGAATTAGATGTGCATTCCTGGGAATCAGGATCAAAGCTAACTGAACAGTTTAGAGAGTGGGCCAATGCGAGACAAGCACTCAGCCTGCATAGCATGAGCCAAGCCGAAACAGAGTCTGTAGACAAGTTTCATGGCAGAGTGAGGCAAGTATTCCAAGTTTTAGGCTTCACCATTCATGATCAGATACACGGACTAAAGTTGTCACAGGCCTTTGTGCATGGACTAAGAGAAACAATCAAGAAACTACTGATAGTGGCCAGGCCTGAGTACAGGACAATAGCAGTAGATTTCCTGCTCGCAGTAGCCAGAAGAATTGAGTCCCTCCCAGGGGTGCGGAGGACAGGCCCTCCTGTGGTGGCCACTGACATGGAGGCGCAACTATCACACAGAGTTCGGAGAGCTGGCAGGTGTTTCAACTGTGGCAACCTTGGCCATTTCCGGAACCAGTGCACAGCACCCTGGCAACCCAGGTCATCCCGCAGAGGAATAGGCCAAGAAAGAAACACAGAAGACAATGAAGAACCCTGTCCAAACCAGGTCCGCCAGACATCACGCCCCTGACATGTGGAAACCCCATCAGCGGACCCAATACCTCAAATCACTGGGGGCTGTCATATCTTTCCTGGTGGACAGTGGTGCAGTCAGAAGTGAAAATCCCCGACCTCACCAGTCTATCAGAGGACTCTGTGTCTTGTGTGGGGATTAAAGGTCAAGACAGACTTTCCCCAGCTCGCAAGCCCCTTAGCATGTGGACACAGCCAGGACACTCCATCCTGTTCCAGTTTATGGTGGAGACCTGCCCACCACACCTGATGAGAGCAGACCTACTGCAGGAACTGATGGTGACCAAAGTGTCCCATGAAGATGTGACCTTGACCTCTTCTCCACCCCAGACCCAAGAAGAATCAATCATGCCCATGCTGTTGACACTACAAGAGCCTCGCTCGAACAACCGGTGCAAGCCTACCCAAGGAGGTGCTGGACATAGCACCCAGAAGCCTATGGCCCAAGGGAGACTTCAAGTTGCGCCAGTGCGGGTGTCACTCAAGTCTGGAACCCCGGACGCTCAGAAGGCCCAGCATCCGCTGCTCATCACCTAGAGCTAAACTGCCTCTGACCAACTGGAGGTCTAAGTGGAACTGCTGTTCAAGAAACGGCCTAAGAACTTTGCCATGGGCCAGGAAAACTCTCAACCCAGAGGGACCACACCCGCTCCGTGAAATGACTGCACTGCTTCTGGCTCCAGCACCAGAGGATCATCTTGGACAAGATTCTGAAGGTGCTCCCTGAAGTTAATTGAGGCCCTGGACCTGAAGACAACCACTCAGCTCCTCAGATTGGTTAACAAGATGCTGACCTGAGATCGAGCTGGGTGAAAGGAACTGCTGCTGGCTGGTAAAGAAGACGCCCCAGCAAAAAGACCCTCAGTGAGAGCAAGAAAGCTCAGCTGGACGTCATCTCTGATGAAGAGGACCCCAGTATAACGGCTTGTTTTCCTGCCGGCCCTGTGACTCCCGTCACTGTGAAGAGCAAGGCCAGATTGAGCCGTCTCACCCACGGGAATCAACATGCAGTCCCAGCTTTTCTCGATCAAGAGGAAGACTGTGAAAGGAGAACCAGACCAGATTGAATGGTGCATAACCTGAGGGCTGTGAGCGAAGCAACCGTGTTTGAAACTCCAGTTGTGCCAGATCTGCATACTCTGCTGACAAACATGCCAGCCACAGCAACGGTGCTCACGGCAATGGATCTGCCCGAAGCTCCCCTCAATGGTTCCCCCTCACCTGGATGACCAGTTCCTGAAAACGCACAAGGGGGGTGAGGAACAAATGGACAGTGATGCCCAAGAGGGCCCGGAGCAGCCTTTCACAGCTCGCAAGAGCATTGTCCTCCACCCCCGTCAACTGGATTGCGGAGCATGCAGAAGTCATCGACATCGCTACCTGCACAGTGCTTTCCATGTCTCCTCTACTCTGCCTGGCAGAGCAGCAATGTAAGTTCTGCAAAAACAGAGTCCAGTGGTGTGAAAAGCAAGTTCCTGAAGACACCGTATCGCTCACTAGATAAAACACTTGACAGATGACCGGAGGACCGCAGAGGAGAACATGGCTCCCTCAACAACTCCGAAGATGCAGGCCTCCCTGGTGGTCTAGTCTCATACTGCAGAACTTGGATCCCTGGTGCTCCAGGCTTAATACAGCATTCGTCTCGTGCAGGAAACTGAAAGACTTCATGGTCTCTGTGCCAGCTCTAGGCCTCACTGACTACGAGAAGCCATCCCATCTTGGCCGAACGAAAATGAAGGGCAAAGATGGAGAAGGTAATGCTACTGGCCAGTCCTAAAACAGACCCCGCCGAGGAAAACCAGAGGCCTCTAGACTACCTCTCAGCCGGCCTGGATCCAGTTGCAAGGGGGGCCCTCCTGAATTAAAACAATATCTGCAGCACATGCCCTCCTGACAAGGCTACTCTCCACCACTCTTCAGTGCTCTCAGCCGTTACCTGTCTCTACTCCCACTCCCAAGGGGGATGTGGATACGGACCCTCAGATGAAAAATCTGCAGGATACTGTAGATGGCTCCAGTTTTGCAAATGATGAAGGAAGATTCCACACGGGATGTGCAGTGACCAGCAATCAAAACATCCTATGGTCCAGAAGTTTGTCAGCCAAAGAGCCCAAGAAACGGAGCTGATAGAGCTGACGAAAGGCCTGCCAGATTGCAAAGAACAAAACTTCCAGGTACTCGCATGGCATAGCACATGACTTCGGACCCATCTGGGCTGCAAGAGACTTCATCACAGCAAGTGGATGAAGCATCACGGAGCCATCAGAGGCCTGCTGGACACTCTTCAACTACTAAAAGTGGTGGCAGTGTTGAAGGTCAAGGCATACGGAAAACTGAACACAGTAGAGACACGGGGCATCAACATGGCAGACGTGGCAGCCAAAGAAGCAGCCAGAGGAAGACAATATGGAAAATGGGAGAGGTCGTAGAGCTGGACGGCTACTACATGACGACTGAAGACGAGAAAACCTGGCATACAGAAGTCAATGGGAAAACCGGTGAAAACGCCATCTCTGAATTGGACAGAAGTGCTGCCTCCTCCTCCTCCACCAGCCAACAAGCTGAATCACTTCCAGGATGAAGACTCTGACGTGGATATGAATTCTGAGGCAGAAGAATGGTGCCCACCTTTACGGCAACACTTACCCCGTCCCCCCGAGACGAGCTGCATGAGTCCGAAGGTATCCCAAGGCTACAACAGTTTGACCTTCCCCCTCATCCCCGGAGAATGCCGGCTGGGTCTGCACCAATGCAAAGAGTCCCAAGTTCTCCTCTGACACAGTCTAACCCGAGTCTTCATACAGAGGGAGGCACGGACATAGACGAAACCTCAGCCAAAATCCCACTATTAGCTCAGAGAATGTCAATTACCACAACCCAGTCACTAAACCTGACAAAATGACTTCCTGAAACCTGTACAAGAAGTAGCAGGATCAGACTCGGAAGGAGGAGAAGGAAAGCTGGATGCTAAAAGGCAAAAGCACTGGGCTTCAAGAAACCCGTCTACCTCAAACCGTCTACCTCAAAACGTCTACCTCAAGACAGACCCAGTCTACCTCAAAGTGTGTACCCTACGGTGGTTCAATGGGCACATGGCCCCCACACAGAATTGAAGACACAGATGAATGACCCGATTAGACTGGACTCCCACCTTAACAGCCAAATTCCTAGCAGCTGTCTGGCCTCTGACAAATTCAACATCGGTCAAGCGGGAAAAGCTCACCCACATCATCTGGCCTGAAGACTTCCCAGTAAGGAACCAATTGGCGAAGAATACTGCAAAGAAGCTACTCTCAAAAAATAGTGAGCAGATATGGGGGTTCCAGAGGCAATAGCAAGTGATCAGGGACCCACATACACAGCAAACCTGACACAAGAGATCTGATCAGCAGTAGGGTCAGACTTAGGCCTACACACACTACCCACCATCCCGCATCATAGACTAGGTGGGACACTTAAGAGCAGCATGCTAAAAAATTCTGCCAAAAAACAGACAAACCCTGGCATTAGACACTCCCATAGGCTCAGAAAAAGCTGTCACCAATATGAGACATTATTTGGGTCTAACCCCCAGGTTAGGAGTATTCTTTACTTAGCAGTTAACTATGCAAAATGATACTTTGTCTGCATGTGTAATTGAATTTATCAAGAATCTTGCTAATGTCCATTCTCGAGTTTTCTCCATCATTGCCAGGTCTAGATTCGGTGCCTGGTATGCATGCCCTGAAGTCAGGACACTTCTGAGTGTTGGTGGAAAAAAAGGTCCATGAGGAGAAGCACTCAATCCCAGATCTGATGACCCTTCTCCAGGTGCTGACGCCACCAACCTGGAGCGAAAACCCCCACCTGGATCCACGCATCGCATTGCAGGAAAAGGCCTTCATACCAGAAGATACACCTGAGCTGGAATGATGCTGTGGATGACCTACCTGACTGAATAAATTACCTACCTGATAGAGAATACACATGCACTGACTGCATAGACTGCTAACTAAGAGACTTTGATTACATTGCACCACACCCCCTTCAGGGACAGATCTCCTGACCGCCCATTTGCAAAAAGTCTGTACAGAGGAGAATGTATGCGCTAGGCTTATGTCAGTCCACTGGCAGCATAAAAGAGTTGCAGCGCTTTGGGCCAGGAGCAGGATTTTAGGGCAAGTGATATCTAAGGGGGATTGTTATGGAAAAATATATGTTTATGTATTTCATCTAGATCTCACCTGCCTGCTATAGGCTATACACTGCCATATACTCATGTATTCTTATATACTCTTATATGCACACCGATACATATTCACAGTTTGAACCTTATAACTAGTTGGTGGAAATAACCTGCTACCCCCCCATGAGAGAGTCTGGGGAGCTGATGTGATCTCATGATAGCATTGTCTTGTGACATGTCTCCTATACATACAGAAGAGGAAGTTAGGCCAGATGGTCCAGCCAATATTGGAGACTTGCTGATAAGTGCAAGACTCCGGACCGTAAATCATATGGTGTCTAAGTAACCCCAGGTCGGACACCCATATATGTTCATGTATTTAAACTGACCAGTTAGATAAGAAGTAAAGCCTTTACATTAATGAGTAACCACTCCTTTCTGTACGAACTAATAAAAAACCATGAATGTGAATAAAGCTTCCAGAGTTTTGCTGGAAGGTATTGCTGCTAACCAGGTGTGGTATCTTTCCTTCCTTGAGCGCTCAATAAGACTCTGTCTAATTAGGACAGGCCACAGCACGCACAAGGGTATATCTACCCAATCAGTCAAAAAATCCACAACAGGCCCAAAATACCAGCAGATATATGGTACTGTATTAGAAGCATACAGCTCTATACAGTCTAGGGATAACAGTAAATCTCCGTATATATTTCATGAGTCATACACAGAAGCTCACAGGCTCAGTATGGATTACACAATAAAATAAAAAGTTGAAAAAGGATACAGTATCACCAGATACAAGGTATATATAGTATAGTGTAAACATTATGAATCTCGGTATATATTTCAAGAGGCAGACACAAACACTCTCAGGCCCAGTATGGATTACACAAGAATATGAAAAGCTGTAAATGGGTAATGTAACACGAGTGTACAGCTGTATACAGTGTTGGGGTAATCTTAAAGCTCCAAATATATTTCCGGAGTAACAGACTGACGTTCACAGGCTCATTATGGATTATAGAATCTAAATAGCAAAAAAGGTTACTGTATCAGAAGCGTACAGCTGTATACAGTGTTGGCCAAATTTGAAATCTCGGTATATATTTCCGGAGTCACCCTCAGACGCTCACTCAGTCTGGGTTTGACAATAATAAAAAATGTTGTAAAAAAGGTACTGGATAACAAGTATATATATTATATGGTACAATTGAAATCTCCGTATACATAGTCCCGTAGTCACTCTCAGACGCTTACACAGTATGGATTTGACCGTAATACTAAATGTCGAACAAAGGTACTATATAACAAGATACAAGCTGTATCGAGTATAGGGTAAAAATTGGTATATCCGATTCACCGTTTATATAGAAGGCGTAAACCACACACGCTCACTCACTATGGATGATACTGTAATAAAAAATTTTGAACAAAGGTACTGTATCAGCACATACCAGGTGTATGCAGTCTAGGGGTAATTGTACATTTCTATCTATACTTCCGGAGTCAGACACAGACACTCACAGGCTCACTATGTATTACACCAGAATTTAAAAAGTAGAAAAAGGGAAAGGTATTCGAAGCGTACAACAGTATACAGTGTTGTGGTACTTTTAAATCTTCGTATATATTTCAATCTCAGTAAACCAGTCCAGACTCTCCGCTACTGGAAACTACATGGATACAAGTACAGACGGAAAGTCGAGTGTTAGCCGAAATTTGGGAATTACTCATTGTGGGAAAACCTCCCAGTAGATGTTGCAGAGGCGATGCAGACCCTCAATTACTGTGTCTGTGGAGACAGCGAAAACGGTTCTTTGTGAAGAAAGGATTGCTTTATCGCAGTAGCGTGGATCACATCACCGTTACTCGTCTCCATCAAATTGTGATCACAGGGAGAGATGTAGACATGGTCCTCACAGCCTATCGCGATGTGTCTGGCCATTTTGTAGTGGAAAAGACAGAAGTCACAGGCCGTAGGCGATTCTATTGGATTGGCATGAGAGGAGACATTGAAAAATGGTGGCAGGAATGTCACATGTCTGTGACTATAACAACTGTGAAAGGTGATCATAAAGCACCACTGCATCCGCTTGTAAGTTGACGTCCATTACAAATGGTAGCAATTGATCATCTGAAGGCAGAGGCCAGCAGGACAAGCCATAGCTACATCTTAACCATCATCGATCAATACACCAAATTTCTAGTGGCCGTCCCTGTGAAGGATTTAACTTGCCAGACTACACAGCGGTGGAGCAGGGAGAGGTAAGTATTGCAACTTGCAAGTGCTGTAGCCATGACCAAGCAGGGGGGGCACACTTGTGGGCAATGGTACTGGCACGGGGCCCCTCATAATACGCTGGTGTGTCTCACGGTGAGTGGGCCCCCCCACCATCAGAGACACTGTATTGTACTATGAGGGGCCCTGTGCCAGTGCCATCGGCCATCAGTGGGCCCATCCACCTGTTCAGAGCAATGGCACTTGCTCGGGTGCGCCATTTGTTGACCCCAGCCCTTAGGGGGCTAGGCAGCCCAGTTAGGGAGGTTTAAAAATGGCATATGTTGATGTGTCGGCTGGACATTCAGCTGCTGCAAATGGTGGAATTGTGTAAGTCTGAGGTAGAGGAGGACAAAAGCGAGGCAGGTTTCTGGCAACCTATGTGTCTTCAGGGGAAGGTGGGACAAAATCCTTTGAAACCCATGCATGGTTCATTTTAATGAAAGTTATATCATCACCATTTTGGGTCAACAGACGGGTCCTTTTTTCTGTCAGGATTGATTCAGCAGCACTGAAAACTCTTTCAGATAACACATTAGCAGCAGGTCAAACAAGCTCCTGTAAGGCATAGTGTGCCAATTCCGGCCAGGTGTCCAGTTTAGAGGTCCAATAGTCAAAGGGGAATGACCAGTGAGGGAGAACATCGATATGGGAGAAGTAGTTTGTAACCATAGTTGACAACTGCAGTCTCATGTCACTTGTAATCGATGCAGTATTAGCAGTCGTGTGAGTGGTACTTGAGAAATCATTCCACAACATGGTCATTAAACCCCTGTCTCCAATGCCACTTCGGCTGTGTGCACCAAGAACACCTCTTCCATTGTGCCCACTTCAGCTCGTGGGAGAACCAACACCGCTACTGTGTGCTGGGAAAGCCTCAAACAAACGGTTTACCAGAGTTGCTTGTTTGTTAGCCAATATTATCTCTAGGTTCTCCTGTGGCATGATGTTGTGTAATTTGCCTTTGTAGCGTGGATCGAGGATGCTGGCCAGCCAGTAGTCATCATCCTTCATCATTTTGGCAATGCGGGGGTCCCTTTTTAGGATCCACAAGGCATAATCGCACATGTGGGCCAATGTTCCAGGTGTCAATAATGCACTGCCACTGCTGGGTGGAGGAGCACTTTCTGGCAAATCTACATCCCTACAGTCATGCACAAACACTGTACCTGACCTTGGAACGCCAACATTTTCTCTTGCCCCCTGAGAAGCATCCTCCTGCCCAAAATAATCATCCCCCTCATCCTCCTCCTCCTCCTCTTCTTCCTCTTCTTCCTCCACCTCATCCAGGACAGTTCCCTGACCAGACAATGGCTGACTGTCAGCAAGGCTTCCCTCCTCCTCCTCCTGTTCCTCCTCTGCTGCAGACACCAGATCCTTAATGTGCATCAAACTTTGCCTGAGCAGACGCATAAGTGGGATGCTCATGCTTATGATGGCGTTGTCTGTGCTTACCAGCCGTGTGCATTCCTCAAAACACTGAAGGACTTTACAAAGGTCTTTCAGCTTTGACCACTGCACACCCGACAATTCCATGTCTTCCCTCAAACTGTCTGCTCGTGTATCCTCCCATAAATGCATTACAGCCTGCCTCTGTTCGCACAGCCTCTCAACCATGTGCAGGGTGGAGTTCCACCTTTTTGGAACGACTATGATTAGGCGGTGCTTGGGGAGGTGGAGCAATCGCTGCAGCTTTTGCATACGACTGGAGTGGACGTTTGAGCGACGGATGTGCGAGCACAGTCTTCTGTTATGAATGGGTCACCGAGGAGAAAAAAGCAAAACAAGCTAAGCCACAGAAAACCAGAGTGGTTGGTAACTATGCAGATTGCAGATCCCTGATCTTACCACACAACTAGCAGTAGCCATGGAGCGTGCCTAAGATGAACCTAGACGCCTCGTCACAGCCAGAGGACTACATGAGCCTAAAGCAAGAAAAGGGAAAACTAACTGCCCCAGAGCAGACCCCAAAGGAATAGATAGCCCCCACACATGTATTGATGGTGAAACAAGATGAAGGCACAAACACAGGCAGGAAAATAGGCTGAGCAAATGATGGGGCCCAAACTAACTAGACTGGAAAGGAAAGGGAAGACACTCTCTGCAACCTGCAAAAAAACCTACAAAAATAATGTCCAACACTTCTGATAGCAAAATTAACCCTGAAGTCACTAGACTTCTCCCACTATATCAGCACTCTGAAATATTCTGAGACAGAGCAAAATGAGACCGAACTAGTAAGGGACAAAAAGCAAATTGGCAAAATACTGATAAATAAGAGTGGAAATTCAGCTCAGCCCCCAGCCGGGGCAAGCAGACCACACAAAAAACTGAATAGACCAACAAAATCAAGTGTGAACATTAGAAGAAAAACTTAGGTTTAGATGACTGGAACAGAGCTGAAAACCAAGAGCTGACAAGCCAGAAGGAATCACCAGCAACTGAATAGGGCGTCGGCTGTCTTAAATCCAATCTGAGAATCCTGAGATCCAATCGTCATCCTCATTCTCAGGTGGCAGATCTCCACCGATCAAACCAGCCGCACCACCTCCTGTCACCACCAGAGGGAGTCCAGAATAGGAACTCACAACTGGTGAACCCGAGAATGAACTCACAACAGTCTTCCCACCTTATGGAGCAGGGATGTTAGCTCTGGATAATTATTAAGGAAGCACTGCACCACCAGGTTCAAAGTGTGAGACAGGCAAGGTATGTGTGTGAGTTTTGCACGGGCTATGGCTGCAACAAAATTACAGCCGTTATCACTGACTACCTTGCCTGGCTCAAGATGTAGATTGCCCAGCCAAGACTCAGTTTGTCACTGCAAGTAGTCGGCCAGTACCTCCGCGGTGTGTCTGTTGTCGCCCAAAGACATCATCTTTAACCCAGCCTGCTGACGGTTACCACTAGCTGTTCGATAGTGGGACACCTTGTGTGCAACACTGCCAGCTGCGGATGGAGTGCTCGTGTGACTGCGCTCTGTGGACGAGCTTTCGCTTATGGAGGAGGAGGGTCGAAAGCCTACAGCCAACTGTTTCCTATACCATGGGCTAGGCAGCACTGTTCCACCGCCACTGTCCCCTGTGAAGTCTGCATCCACCACATTAACCCAGTGTGCAGTGATGGCCATGAAACGGCCCTGGCCATGCCTACTGGACCATGCATCTCTTGTGAGGTGCACCTTTCCACTCACTGATTGCTTGAGTGCATGGACAATGCGGTCTTTCACATGCAGGTGGAGGACTGGGATGGCTTTTCGAGAAAAGAAGTGCCGACTGGGTAGGTCATAGCGTGGGTAGGCCATGAGCTTGTGGAAAGCTTCGCTTTCAACCAAACGGTAGGGCATCATCTCTATTGAGATTAGTTTGGCAATGTAGGCGTTCAAACACAGTGTGTGCGGATGAGAGTCTGGTAGGGTGAGCTGGACTGGAGAGCTGCATATGGGGGAAGTAGGGGTGGACCGGATGGAGTGAGAGGGGGTTGGTGATGGTATTGGTGGTGATGGCCTAGATTCAGTTTTGTGTTGCAAAACCATTCTGATTCCCTGACTGCTTTGGCCTTGCGACGACACCTCAACATTTAGTGCTGGTGGTGTGCTTAACAGTGGCGGTGGTCTTACAGTGGGGGAAGCGATGGAGCATTGCTGGCTACCTTCAGTCGGAGCTGGTGCAGATGTGCTACCTGAGTCCGTCCACGCTTTCAAGTGCATGTTGATTAAATGTCTAAGCTTGCAACTGGTATTCAAATTTCTGAGTTGTTTACCTCGGCTAAAGGTCCTTCCGCACTTCTTACAGGTAACCTTTGCCTCATCAGTAGGATTTTGGACAAAGAAGTGCCACACTGCACTCTTCCTACTATGGTATACATTTTCTGGCCTTGCATGCTGTGCTAAGTTGACCGTCTGGCCAAGCTGTCCTGCAACTCTTTTAGTTTTTGGTCCACGTTTTTGGACAGCTACGCGCCTGCCAGATAATGGCTGCTGCGATGTCAATGCCTGCCGCAGATCCTTCTTCTTATGTGAAATATTGCCAGTGCCACCCTCCTCCCCCAATGGATGCCAATCATGGTCAAAAACTGGGTCATCCATCACCTCCTCTTCAAAGTCATCTGCACCTTCCTCTTTACCTTCCTCTGTGTCACCGTGTAAGGTTGTATGGTATGCGGGAAGGGGCACCTGAGTTTCATCAGGGTCAGATTCTGGCTCAGTAGACTGCGAGGGCAATCTAGTGCTCTGGGTCAATGTACCAGCAAAATCATCTAGCAGTGGCTGTGCATCAGTGTACTCCATGTCAGATTCATCTTGGACTGGGGAATTCAGGATTTGACTGGATAACCCAGGCATGGTAGGTGAAAAGAGCTCCATAGCGTAATCTGAAGTGTGGGCTGCCGCACCCTTAACTTTTGGTGGGGGTGAAGGACACAAGGAAAGGTGTTTTTCCTCACCAGAACCCTGCACTGATGACTCTGTGCTTGCAGTTTTCGAACGTTCACAAGAGGAGGCAATAGAGCTGGTGGCTGTTTCGGCAATGTACGCCAAAACCTGTTCCTGATGCTCCGGCTTTAAAAGCGTTTTTTCTACTCCAAGAAAAGGGAACCTTACTGGCCTTCCTGGGCCAGACGATGACGCAGGCTCCTCACCTCCTGCCTTAGCTGCTATTGTGCTTTTGCCAGAACCAGCTGATGCAGCACCACCATCAGTACCAGCTGCGCCCCCCTGCCCACGCCCGCGGCCTTTTCCACCATGCTTCCTCATGTTTGGGAAAATGTACCAAAAATACCAGCAGAGAGATGGTACTGTATGAGGAGCATCCAGCTGTGTAAGGTGTAATAAAAAAAATAAATCTAGGTATGTATTTTGTTAGTCACTGACATTCTCCCCGGTATGTATTTGACCATAATCCAACAAGCAGATATACGGAACTGTATCCGAAGTGTACAGCTGTATACCTTTTTTGTGTAACTAACAATCTCCTTATATGTACAGTGGGGAAAAAAAGTATTTAGTCAGTCAGCAATAGTGCAAGTTCCACCACTTAAAAAGATGAGAGGCGTCTGTAATTTACATCATAGGTAGACCTCAACTATGGGAGACAAACTGAGAAAAAAAAATCCAGAAAATCACATTGTCCTTTTTTTTTTCATTTTATTTGCATATTATGGTGGAAAATAAGTATTTGGTCAGAAACAAGCAATCAAGATTTCTGGCTCTCACAGACCTGTAACTTCTTCTTTAAGAGTCTCCTCTTTCCTCCACTCATTACCTGTAGTAATGGCACCTGTTTAAACTTGTTATCAGTATAAAAAGACACCTGTGCACACCCTCAAACAGTCTGACTCCAAACTCCACTATGGTGAAGACCAAAGAGCTGTCAAAGGACACCAGAAACAAAATTGTAGCCCTGCACCAGGCTGGGAAGACTGAATCTGCAATAGCCAACCAGCTTGGAGTGAAGAAATCAACTGTGGGAGCAATAATTAGAAAATGGAAGACATACAAGACCACTGATAATCTCCCTTGATCTGGTGCTCCACGCAAAATCCCACCCCGTGGGGTCAGAATGATCACAAGAACGGTGAGCAAAAATCCCAGAACCACGCGGGGGGACCTAGTGAATGAACTGCAGAGAGCTGGGACCAATGTAACAAGGCCTACCATAAGTAACACACTACGCCACCATGGACTCAGATCCTGCAGTGCCAGACGTGTCCCACTGCTTAAGCCTGTACATGTCCGGGCCCGTCTGAAGTTTGCTAGAGAGCATTTGGATGATCCAGAGGAGTTTTGGGAGAATGTCCTATGGTCTGATGAAACCAAACTGGAACTGTTTGGTAGAAACACAACTTGTCGTGTTTGGAGGAAAAAGAATACTGAGTTGCATCCATCAAACACCATACCTACTGTAAAGCATGGTGGTGGAAACATCATGCTTTGGGGCTGTTTCTCTGCAAAGGGGCCAGGACGACTGATCCGGGTACATGAAAGAATGAATGGGGCCATGTATGGAGAGATTTTGAGTGCAAATCTCCTTCCATCAGCAAGGGCATTGAAGATGAAACGTGGCTGGGTCTTTCAACATGACAATGATCCAAAGCACACCGCCAGGGCAATGAAGGAGTGGCTTCGTAAGAAGCATTTCAAGGTCCTGGAGTGGCCTAGCCAGTCTCCAGATCTCAACCCTATAGAAAACCTTTGGAGGGAGTTGAAAGTCCGTGTTGCCAAGCGAAAAGCCAAAAACATCACTGCTCTAGAGGAGATCTGCATGGAGGAATGGGCCAACATACCAACAACAGTGTGTGGCAACCTTGTGAAGACTTACAGAAAACGTTTGACCTCTGTCATTGCCAACAAAGGATATATCACAAAGTATTGAGATGAAATTTTGTTTCTGACCAAATACTTATTTTCCACCATAATATGCAAATAAAATGAAAAAAAAACAGACAATGTGATTTTCTGGATTTTTTTTTCTCAGTTTGTCACCCATAGTTGAGGTCTACCTATGATGTAAATTACAGACGCCTCTCATCTTTTTAAGTGGTGGAACTTGCACTATTGCTGACTGACTAAATACTTTTTTTCCCCACTGTATTTACGGAGTGTCACACACAGACGCTGACTCTGTATAGATGTGACTGTAATGCGAATGGCAGATATACAATACTGTTTGAGAATCGGACAGCTCTATACTGTGTCTGTATGGAAAATTGTCAATCTCTGTCTATTTTTATACGGAGTGACACACGCTGTCTCTGTATAGTTTTGACCGTAATCAAACAGCAGGTATACGAAACTGTTTGAAAAGCGGGCAGCTCGAGAGGGTGTAGGTCCGGAAAAATGGAAAATCTCCTCGGTTTGTTTTTCCAGAGTCACACACAGGTAGCTTGTATTTGTCCGTGATACCAGCCGGTACACGGTAGTGTGTGAGGAGCGTACACCGCTATATGGTGTCTGTATGGGAAATTGTCAATCTCCATCTATTTTTATACGGAGTGACACACGCTGTCTCTGTATTGTTTTGATGGTAATCAAACAGCAGATATACGAAACTGTTTGAAAAGCAGACAGCTCTTTAAGGTGTAGGTCTGGAAAAATGGAAAAGCTCATCGGCTTGTTTTTCCAGAGTCACACACAGATAGCTTTAATTTGTCCGTAATACCAGGCGGTACGCGGTAGTGTGTGAGGAGCGTACACTGCTATACGGTGTGTGAAAAAACTCACCGGAACAAAATAATAAAAGTTGGAGTGCTTTGAAAAAAGCAGTTTGAACAGTAGTGTGCACACAGCAATGCAGCTGTCAGGTAGCCTTTAAAGGCAGCCTAATCACCACCAGCGCTGCTGCACACAACAAAAATCCTCCCCTTTCACTGCACACTAACTGTACAGTGAAAAGCGCTATCAGCAGAAGCAATTTTTTTTTCTTCTTCCCTGCCTAACGCTATCCCTTATTCAGAATCAGCAGCAGCACCTCTCCCTATTCTAAGATCGGCAGAAGTAAGATGGCGGTCGGCGGTTGTGGCCTTTTATAGCCACTGTGATGCCACACAAAGCCAGCCAATCACTTCAATGCCCTTCTCTAAGATGGTGGTGGCCACTGCCCATGTCATCGCATTGCCCACAGTGTGCGTCCTCCATCATTGGCTGAGAAAATGCGTTGTAAGCATTATTTGAAACGCGACTTTGGTGCTTGGCTCGGCGACCTCATGGCCGACCTCAAGCTATGGTCGGGTTTCGATCGGCGAAACCCGACTTTAGCTAAAGTCGGCGATTTTTGAATTTGACCGACCCGTTTCGCCAACTCTAGTTACCACTATCATGAAGTACAATATGTCACGAGAAAAGAATCACTGGGATCCATGGAAGCGTTCCAGAGTTATTATCTCATAAAGAGACAGTGGTCAGAATTGTAAAAATTGGCCCGGTCATGAACGTGCAAACCACCCTTGAGGGGTAAAGAGGTTAAAATATAACCTTTATTGAGGTCTAGCCAATTTCTGCACTCACATAAGAGCTTGAGGAAGGTGAGCTTCAATGCTCTTTTCATTTGGTGTTGGTGCGGTGTGGCAGCCATTGTTGCTGTGGTTTTGTGTTGGTGAGGCGGCGCGATCTGGAGTCATGAGTCTAGCAGCATGGGCACTGTGAGGCACCAGGCCGCCCTCCCTGCTAGTGGGAGTCACTGTGGCGGTGGTCAGCACACGGCACCACTCCGTTAGGGTGATAGGGACCCACTATGAGGTTTGCCGTAACGTTGCAGTGGGCTTCATACAGTCTGATCAGAATGGTAAACTAAGAGCCTCATGTTCAGTTACATATATTTTTGCCTAGCCGCATTAGATCAATGTATGGCTTTTGGAGGTGCTGTCCATTCTCTTTTTCAGCATAACCTTTATTGAACCATATTAAATATTATATTAAAATTATAATCTCCATTATTCCCAATGACTGTATGAAATATAAAAGTTATATACACCCTTGTCACATAAATGGAATTATTAATATCAAGATCAATAAAGTAGTTCAAAAGGTCACAGGTCTAGACAGACAACTGTATATTAGATTACCGGTAAAACTGCCCACCTAAAGCAAGTCAACCTAATATTCGGTATCAAAGCATACTGTAATACATAGTAATACAAATGATACCCCATACTTCAGACATGGATAATAAAAATGATAGCGTAAGAAAGGTGGAAGTCTCTCTAGCCCTGATGTGACCCTGAGAACAATCCCTTCCATATTGGAGGGGTTGGCACCCTAAAATGGTCAATAGTAGATGAAACTGTCTGCGGCTTTAAGTCTCCACATTTCGGCATGCCTAGCATGTCAATCTCCGAAAGGAGAAACGATACTTCTTGGATATTCATTACCACAGTGCATTTCAACAATGCAGCAGCATTTTTTTCAAGTGTGGAAAACTAAAGTATATTATAAATTTTGGCATACAGTAAGTATCCTTTTTACTTTTACAAAGTTTGTGCAAATTTTTCAAAGGAAATTTTCCCCAGTAATTTTGAAAGCCATAATTGAAAACTGTTATAGCTTTTCAATAAGTTCACCAAATCGTACAAACTTAACATATACAGTATAAACAATACATAACAGAGGATAACCTTGTTTGTAGCATGCAACATTCAAGAAGAAGTATAGAGGTACACTGAGTGTATGAGTTGAGTGTCCAAATAAATCTCCCCCTGCATGGTCTATAGTCCATTCTTAAACTAACATATGTCCCAACTCATAAAACCTCTTACATTTTCACCTGCCTGTTTAACCTTAGAACATTTTGAAATAGAAGAATTGACATAGCTAAGTGGAACTGAATAACGAGTCTGAGTAATTGAATGACTTTGTGCCATCACTCATGGTGTACTGTATGTGGTGTCAGAAATGCATTGGCGTTCTCTATGGATGTGCTGCTATTTTTAATTACTTTTAAATAAAGAATTTAAAAATATATTTTGCACCTATTGAGCGGGAACCCTTCCTTTCTTCTTGAATTCTTTACATAATGGATTCGTATTACAATGAGACAAAAGGTTTGAGTTTTTACAAGTGAAAGTTTGTCCTTGCCTTCTGAATTCTTTAAGAAAGTGAAATATCAATGAAAGAAGTGTAACCTAACTTCTTCACAAGCTGTAACTCTTTTATAGTTAAATGTCAATTAATGGTGCGAAATTTAGAAATTGAAATCCTAATAAAGATAGTAATTGTTTTGTTGATACTTAAGGAGGAAAAATATTCTACAATCTAGTTTCAGAAAGCAAATGTCTTTATTAGTTGCCAATATTCTCCAAGTAATCCGATTATACTAATTATTGCTTCTCGCACTTCATTTTTCAGTGTTTTTCCAAGATAAACATTGCGAGGATTTCTTGATGTGCAGTACACCTCCAACGTAGACCTGCAACAGATGCTACTGCATAGGCATAGAGTGACATACAACCCCCATGGGTTCCCTTTGTAAAAATATGTAAACCACGCAGTCTAAGGTTTTTTAAGTATGAAATTGAGCTAACTGCTGCTCTTGTAAGATATGAAGGGACCCAAAAATGGACAGTTGTTATGCGCTTTCCATTTAATGCGTCTCCTTTGCACAGATGAAGAACACGTGATTTAGTGTTAATGTACTATGCTCTGGTGTTGCTGTTGTCCTTGCATCTTAAGGTTTTTCATGTATATGTTATGCTGCCACCCTGTGGTTCAACTATGTGATTCTGTTGTGGGTTTGATGACCTGTTCTCAAGCCTTTATTGTACAATGTTACGTTAGATTACAGTGGGGCTGTGATGGTTCTATGTCCTGTGCTGAAGTGCCATAATGGGATCAGAGCTGTATGCACAGTGCCTGTAAATGACTGAATTGAAGTTGTCTAGGTGGACCTCAGCAGTACCTTAGACCTTAAAGCACCTCTCCAGTGGTTTTTTTTTGTTTAAGTGCTGGTGTGGTATCACTAAGTGTAAGTTTCATGACACTAGCCTTATACTTATCAGCTGATGTTTTCAGCTCTTCCTGGCACCACTCCAGTCCCAACATCTTCTGACCAACTGTAAGCCAAAGGTCACAACCTCTCATTGTACGTAAATCTATGAGAGCCTCATTCTAGCCTTGTTCTGGCTCACATAGATTTACATTGATTTGTGACTTTCGAATGGCCCAGCCAACAATGGAGCGATCTGGCAGGTCACAAACAATTGGAAACCGACCAGAGCGTCACTGATAAAAGATGAAGATGGCGGATGTTAAGTATGAAACTTAATTAAAAGAAATAAACGCTGCAGTGGTGATTTAAAAAGTTAAATGCAGTAAAAGAGCCAAATCCATATTAATCACACGTGACCATAATAAGACAAACCATTGTAATGTCATAACAGCAAGACACCTGACCTGAACATATGCATATCTCTGAAGGACCACACAGTGATATGCCCTGGCTGCCATGGTTGCACTTGTACTTTTTGCAACGTTAAAGAATTGTGCCTTTTTATTTAAGACTAATGTCTTACTTCTGGAAAGGCAATTTGGCTACTGTCATTATAAACTATGCAATTAAAGGGAACCTGTCACCAGAAATAACGCTATTAACCTGCAGATAAGTGGTTAACCTGCAGGTGAACAGCAGTATTATGCTGTCCAGCCCCTTCACGCAACTGAATGCAGTGGGGAAAAAATGAACTTTGTTCTTCCCACCAGCATTCGGTTTTCAGTCATGAAGGTGGGGGCGCCGCTGGTTCAGTCACCGATCTGAGTATACAAAGTGGCCGCTGACTGACAGCTGAGCCCCAATGTAGAGGTAGTGTAATTCAATTCCGGGGGCGCAGTCACAGGAGCGCCCTGCCTCCATGACTAAAAACCAAATAAGGTTAATAGCGTTATTTCTGGTGACAGGTTCCCCTTAAGTAAAAAATGTATACGTATTCTATAGGAAGGAACCCATTGGAGTCCAAAAATACATTATTTTGGCCCATTGCAGAGCAGATCAATCTACAGCTTTAAAATGCATATGCTAAATACATGTAACATATTATGTCACTCATATACTGAAAAAAAACTTAAAGAGATGAACTGGAATATAAGTTGGTATGCACGCAGCATATAAGTGCATATTCACACTGGGCACTAAACAGACAAAACACAAGATAAAAACATAATAAGCAAATACCTTACAGTAAATATACAGAATGGTCTAAAATTCCAGCAGAGCATTGTAAGAAACTCATTGATGGTTACCGGAAGCGGTTGGTCGCAGTTATTTTGGCTAAAGGTTGGCAACCAAATATTAGGCTGAGGGTGCCAATACTTTAGTCTGGCCCATTTTTGGAGTTTTGTGTGAAATGATCAATGTTTTGCTTCATTCTCTTTTGTATTTTTTCATTTAAGACAAATTAAATGAAGATAATAATAACAAAGAATTTGTGTTTGCAATAATTTTCAGGAAGAAACTGAGTATTATCTGACAAAATTGCAGGGATGTCAATACTTTTGGCCACAACTGTACCTTTCCATTTGATAACGAGTGTCCCACGATGATCTTACGTGTAGAACAGTCACATCGGGAGATGTGACCGCTCTACATGGCTTCGGCGATACACTGATAGAAGGTGATCCTCCCTCAGGGTATCACTGTGCAGCTGTCAGAGGTCACTGGAATCCGTGCTGTCACTTGTGGCACCACTGCATGAGAAAATCTCATGCAGCGGTAATGCTGTGAGAGCACGAACTCTGGTGAACTCTCAGTGATACACTGCAGGAGCGATGATCTCCTTTCAGCGTATCACCGGAGCCGTGTAGAGTGGTCACATCTCCTTATGTGACTGTTCTACACTTGAAATCGTCATGGGACACTTGGTAAATGGACTACGCCAGACAGGGAGTATTTGTGTTGCAAGAGATCGAGGGATTTGGGGATTAGGAATTCTGTGTGATTATTTCAATTAAAGGAATTTATTCTGGCTGTGTCTTTATTTACCATATAACTATTGGATTAGTAATGGATAGGTGTCTTATTGATGCTTCTCCATTACGAGTCTGTGGGCATGATGTCACCGGACAATACAAAGGTGACATCAACCCCACAGATATTACCCCATTTGCCACCGCTGCAGGGCAAGTGGGAAGAGAGAGGCTAAGTGCCAGAATTGGCGCATCTATAAGATACACCATTTCTGGGGTGGCTGAGAGCGGATGTTTTTAGCCTGGGGGTGCCAATATACATTGCCCCTTCCCACACTATTAATATCAGCCCACAGCTGTCTGCCAAGCCTTTGCTGGTTAGATTTTATAGCGGGACCCCATGTCAATTTTTTTCTGGGGTTCCCCTGTAAACTAGCTAGTAAAGGCCAAGCAAACATCTGTGAGCTGATATTAATAGCCTGGGAATCTTTATGGCTATTGGCTCCTTTACAGAATATTAACATCATCCCTCAGCTTTCCCTCTGCTGGTTATGGAAATTATGCTGGAGCCTACGCAATGTTTTAAAAAATTGTTTTTGAAAAATAAAAAGATTGCGTTTCACGCAAATTTCGTGTGTGTCTTTTATTTAACTCTTTATGTAGCATTTTGCTAATGAGGGTATCTGGCTGACACATACATATATATTTATGTACAGTGGGGGAAAAAAGTATTTTGTCAGCCACCAATTGTGCAAGTTCTCCAACTTAAAAAGATTAGAGAGGCCTGTAATTGACATCATAGGTAGACCACAACTATGAGAGTCAAAGTGAGAAAACAAATCCAGAAAATCACCTTGCTTGATTTGGCAAGATTTATTTTGCAAATTATGGTGGAAAATAAGTATTTGGTCACCTAAAAACATGCAAGATTTCTGGCTCTCACAGACCTGTAACTTCTTCTTTAAGAGGCTCCTCTGTCCTCCACTTATTACTTGTAGCAATGGCACCAGTTTGAACTTGTTATAAGTATAAAAGACACCTGTCCACAACCTCAAACAGTCACACTCCTATCTCCACTATAGTGAAGACCAAAGAGCTGTCGTAGGACACCAGAAACAAAATTGTAGCCCTGCACCAGACTGGGAAGACTGAATCTGCAATAGGTAAGCAGCTTGGTGTGACAAAATTAACTGTAATTAATTGTAGATTGTAAGCTCCACAAGCAGGGTCGTCTTATTTCGCTTTAATTATTGTATTGTTAACGTTGTTACTTATGACTGTTGTGTTTGAAACTGTTCAACTGTAAAGCACTGCGGAATATGTTGGCGCTATATAAATAAAGATTATTATTATTATTATTATTAACTGTGGGAGCAATAATAAGAAAATTGAAGACATACAAGTCCACTGATAATCTCCCTCAATGTGGGGCTCCACTCCACTCAAGATCTTATCCATAACAAAGGCTACCATCAGTAACACACTACGCCACCAAGGAGTAAGATCCTGCAGTGCCAGGCGTGTCCCCTGGCTAAATCCAGTTCATGTCCATGCTCGTCTGAAGTTTGCTAGCGAGCATTTGGATTATCCAGAAGAGTAATGGGAGAATGCCATATGGTCTGATGAAACCAAAGTTGAACTGTTTTGTAGAAACAAAACTCGTCATGCTTGGAGAAGACACAATGCTGAGTTGCATTCAAAGAGCACCATACCTACTGTGAAGCACAGGGGTGGCAACATCATGCTTTGGGGCTGTTTTTCTACAAAGGGACCAGGACGACCGATCTGTGTACATGAAAGAATGAATATGGCCATGTATCATGAGATTTTGAGTGGGTCTTTCAGCATCATAAGGATCCCAAGCACACGACCTTGCAACGAAGGAGTGGCTTCGTAAGAAGCATATGAAGGTCCTGGAGTGGCCTAGCTAGTCTCCAGATCTCAACCCCATAGAAAACCTTTGGATGGATTTGAAAGTCCGTGTTGCCCAGCGACAGGCCCAAAACATCACTGCTTTAGAGGAGATGTGCATGGATAATGGGCCAACATGCCACAAACAGTGTGTGGCAACCTTATGAAGACTTAAGCTACTTTCAAACTTGCATTTTTTTGCGCTGCACACCATGCACAATGCAAACACACATAAAAAATGCATCATGCGTTTGTGTGTGTTTCTTTGCGGGTTTTGGTGCGTTTTTTTGCGCATACGTGCGCATTACCATGCGCATGTATGCGCACTCATAGACTATAATGGGTGTTTGGCTGCAAAAAAAAGGAATTGCGTGCGCATGCGTTTTTTGGGGGCAAGTCGGACGCACAAAAAATGCAACAAGATGCATTTTGTGCGCCTGAGCGCACACTACAAAAAAACGCATGCATGTACAAACGCATGTGTATGCGCACCCATGTAAAAGATAGGGGAAAAAAATGCATGCGATTTTTTGCACTAAAAAACAGCGCAAAAAAAACGCAAGTGTGAAACCAGCCTTACAAAAAACGTTTGACCTCTGTCATTGCCAACAAAAGATATTTAACAAAATATTGAGATGAACTTTTGTTAATGACCAAATACTTATTTTCCACCATAATTTGCAAAATAAATCTTACCAAATCAGACAAGGTGATTTTCTGGATTTATTTTCTCATTTTGACTCTCGTAGTTATGGTCTACCTAAGATGTCAATTACATGCCTCTCTCATCTTTTTAAGTGGGAGAACTTGCACAATTGGTAGCTGACTAAATACTTTTTTCCCCACTATATATATATTAAATTCACTTATATTTGTTTTGTGTGTGTAAACATTATATTTGAATATGGTATCTAGCTGACATACATATATATTATATTCACTTATATTTGTTTTGTGTGTGTAAACATATTTGAACATGGCATCTGGCTAACACACATATATATATATATACTAGCTTGAACCGTGTGAAATTTTCGCACATTGGTCGTTGTGGGCGCAGGCAATTTCAGAAAAAGCAAGCTGGTCAAATGTAAATGTATGTCATGAGATGATGAACACAGAAAGGTATTTAAATATGTTGACTGGTAATACAATAATTTGGTTTGATAAGCAGAGGCCAAAAAATGTCTTCCGATTGAGGTGCCACCTGCAGGTCATTGTGTCTTTCTACAGATTTATGAAAATGAATGTTTGAACTGTATTTAGAGGTAAATTGTGACTGTGTGGTTTGTTTGGCTCTTTACTTGCTGAAGGGGGCAAGTTTACCTTTCAAATGGTGTATCAGTTGTGTGTGTGGCGAAGTAATCGGCGAAAAACCAGTGCATGTTTACGAATGTGTTTGCATATCTGACTCACTATTTGTGTGGGTGGTGCGAAGTAATTACCGAAAGAGCAGTGCATGTTTACAAATGGGACTCACCTGCAGTGAAGTGTGCAATCCTCCAATATGCCAGAAATAGGCTGCGCAAGCACTTGGGCAAGCTGAAAAGACCCCAAGGCAAATGTTTGGATTTGTTTGTGATGTCTGTAAGCAGCTTTGTGATAGTGTGCTGCAACCTGCAGGTCATTTGACCTTTGAAATGGTGTATCATTTGTTTGTGTAGGTGGAGTATGAACGGAGCAAGTGTGCAATTCAATAGGCAGTGCATGTATACAAATATGTTTGCATATGTGCCTCACCTGCAGTGAAGTGTGCAATCCTCCAATTTGGCTGAAATAGGCTGGGCAAGCAGTTTGGCAAGCTGGAAAGCCCCCTAGGCAAATGTTTGGATTTGTTTGTGAAGTCTGTAAGCAGCTCTGTGGTAGTATCCTTTGGGGTAGTGTGGTGCCACCTGCAGGTCATTTTTCCTTACAGCAGTTTTATGAAAATGAATGTTTAAACTGTATTTTGTGATCAAATTGTGGATGTGTGGTTTGTTTGGCTATTTTCTTGCTGAAGGGGGCAAGTTTATCTTTCAGTGTACCATTTGAGTGTGTGGGTGCAGTATGAACGGAGATGCAAAGTAATCACCGAAAAACAGTGTTTAGAAATAATAGAATAGAATATATTTGAACATGGTATGTAATGATATTATGGTCTTCAATGGAGAATTTAAAAGAAGAGGTTGGACAATGAAATTACATCACATTTCTGTCACGTGCCCCGTCCTGAGTGACACGGCCAGCAGGCCGGTAACTAATACAACAGGACGCGGCACGTGTAATTGTCCTATGCGACGCGGCCCGCAGGCCGGTAACTAATACAGTAAGACAAGGGAATAGGGAAAACCAGGGTAACAATAGCAATGGTGGCCCTGCGATAGGGAACGGGGACATGGAGACCTCCTGCACTCCCCTGAGTCAGTGTCTCTACACTCCTAATATTCCCTAGGCCGGTTCCGCACCGGGCGCCAATCAGGAACCTAAAAACCCTGACTCACCCTGCACCTAAATCCTCACTAGGGAATTGGTCGGTGCGGAAACTATCCCACCACTCCACTAAACACACACAAGTAAAAGTGACAAAACAGGGGAACACCACTTAGCTTTGCTCTGTTGCTTACGCTCCCAGCAGCAGAGCCCACCACCTGCATGCATCTTTTCCTCCACCTTGTCCAACATCTGGGTGCACTGTCCAGCAATGGAGTCCAGCACCTGAGTGCAGCTGTCCAGCAATGGGGTCCAGCATCCTGAGTGCAGCTCTACACCATAGCTGCCACTCCACCAAGCAATGCCAGCCTTCCTTGCAGACACCATAGCAGACACTCCACTAATCCATGTCAGCCCTCCTTGCAGACACCATAGCTGCTACTCCAGCACTCTGACTGGGCTGCCCGGGACTCTCGTTCAGCTCCATCCTTCACCCAGGCTTGTTTGCAAATGAGGAACTATCACCAACAGTGATTAACACACCTGATACTCTTTTATAGAGCAATCACACCTGTTACATAATCACGTGCACAAACTAAGGTAACCAGAGTGCAATGACCCTAATGGCCACCGGGGGAAAACTACAACTGAAATCACCACAGTGCAATGACCCTAATGGCCACCGGGGGCAAAACCACCTTCGGCATACAGCCAAAGGAAAAAAAGGCTACTTTGTGCATTTAATCTGTCAGATCCAACCTGGATCATGACAATTTATTTTTATTTTTGTTAAATAACATATTTTTATTTAGCTTGCAATTCCACATGAAAATCCGCAGAGAAATCTGCATGAAAATCCACATCAAAACCGTGCAGATTTTCAACTGTGTTTTCTGCCAAGAGAGGCAGAATCCGCACAGAATTTTACAAAGGCAACTCTGCAGCGTGAGCACATATCCTGATACATCCGGAAGTGCAGTGAGCAGTGTCAGAAGAAAGGAGACAGAGGAGAAAGTGCTCAGCCACACTGTCAATCAGTGGTGGGATAAGGGCCCAACTAAGCAAATGAGGACGCATAATAGTACACCAAAGCCTCCTCATTTGCATATTAATTAAAAGTAATTTTCTCAGGTACTGGACCACTAAGGCTGTGTGCCCACGTTGCGTTTTCTATGCATGGGGGTGCGTTTTAATAGCATTTTTAAGCATTTCTGCTGTGGCAAAAACGCTTAAAAAATGCTATTACAATGCACCCCATGGAATCCTATGGGAATCCACAGTTGCTGTGCCCATGTTGCAGACTTTACTGCTTCGGAATCACATAGCGGTAAAATCCACAGCATGTCCATTATTTCTGCGGAATCGCAGTGATTCTGCCGCCATAGGATTGCATTGAAACGCTCACTTTACACATGTGGCTATGCCCACCAAGCGTAAAGTGAGCGCTTCATGTGCGGATGGTACACAGAGTCTGGAGGAGAGGAGACTATCCTCCATGCCCTGGGTACCATAATCCTTTAAAAAAAAATTAAAATAAAAAATAGGGATATACTCACCTTCTGATGGCCCCCGGAGCACTCCTGCCTCCACATCTCCAGTCCCAGGGATGCATTGCGCGAGTCACCTGAGATGACGTTGTGGTCGCAAAGCATCCCTGGGAACAGAACGTACCGGGAGCGCCGCTGAGTAGATCGGGGGCCGTCGGAAGGTGAGAATAACCATATATTTTTAATTTTTTAATTTTTTTACATTCTATCTTTTACTATTGATGCCGTATAGGCAGCATCAATAGTAAAAAGGTAGTCACACTTGTCAAGCACTATGCTTGACAAGTGTGACCAACCTGTCAATCACCTTTCCAAGCGATGCTTCAAATAGCTTGGAAAGCGCAAGCATTCTGCAAGCTAAAAAGGCTTGTATTTTGCGGGAAAATGCATGCAAATTCCGCATGTGTTTTACCCGCGGCAGGGAGTTGCGGAAATGCTGAGGACATTTCCGCAGCATTCTGCAACGTGGGCACTTAACCTAACAGCTACAGGTCTGGTATGGTTGTTATGAGGGCTGTCCCTTAATACACTGTAGAGCCCATTTATAATGCATTTTGGGAGTGACTTACTTCCTTTAACCCCTTCCTGACAACCGACGTACTATCCCGTCCATGGGACCCGGGCCCCTATGCCCATGGACAGGATAGTACGTCTACCGGATCAGCGGCGCCCACCTGGTGAGCGCCGCTGATCGCGGCCGGGTGTCAGCTGATTATCACAGCTGACACCCGGCACTATGTGTCAGGGGCGGTCACGGACCGCCCACGACACGTTAACCCCTTGCACACCGCCATCAAACATGATCGCGGTGTACCGGGAGTTAAAGGGAAGCATCGGCAGGGAGGGGGCTCCCTCCTTGCTTCCCTAAGCCCCCCACGGCAGCGCAATGTGCAGCGCTGCTGCGGGGGGCTCCTTTCCTCCAGGCCCCCGAATCCAAGATGGCGACGGGGGCCTTCAGGGCCTGGAGGAAGATGGCTTCCTCAGTGCCTGCAAAGCGCAGGCAAGAGGAAGTCTTCTTCAATGCCTGTGACAGATTGCTGATCTGTCACAGTGATCTGTGATGTGACAGATCAGCGATCTGTCACAGGACAGTGATGTCCCACCTGGGACTATGTAATAAAGTAAAAAAAAAATAAAAAAAAGTGTAAAAATAATTTTTAAAAAATCGCCAAATAAATTAGTAAAAAAAAAAAAAATATTCCCCAATAAATTCATTTTTTGAAAATAAAAAAACCCCAAAACAATAAAAGTACACATATTAGGTATCGCCGTGTCCGTAACGACCCGCCCTATAAAACTGTCCCATTAGTTAACCCCTATAGCAAACCCCTTAAAAAATAGAAATAAAAAACGAAGCAAAAAATAATGATTTATTATCATACCGCCAAACAAAAAGTGTAATAACGCGCGATCAAAAAGACGCATATAAATATCCATGGTACCGCTGACAACGTCATCTTGTCCCGCAAAAAACGAGCTGCCACACAGCATCATCAGCGAAAAAATAAAAAAGTTATAGCTCGCAGAATAAAGCGATGCAAAAATAATTATTTTTTATATAAAATAGTTTTCATTGCATAAAACCGACAAAACATAAAAAAAGACCTAAATGAGGTATCACTGTAACCGTACTGACCCGAAGAATAAAACTGCTTTATCAATTTTACCGCACGCGGAACGGTGTAAACGCACTCCCCCAAAAGAAATTCATGAAATGCTGGTTTTTGTTCATCCTGCGTCCCAAAAATCGGAATAAAAAGCGATCAAAAAATGTCACGTGCCCGAAAATGGTACCAATAAAAACGTCAACTCGTCCCGCAAAAAATAAGACCTCACATGACTCGGTGTGTCAAAATACGGAAAAATTATAGCTTTCAATATGTGGTGATGCAAAAACTATTATTACAATAAAAAGCGTCTTTTAGCGTGCGACAGCTGCCAAAAATAAAAACCGTCATAAATAGTAAATCAAACCCCCCGTTATCACCCCCTTAGTTAGGGAAAAATAATAAAATTAAAAAAATGTATTTATTTCCATTTTTCCATTAGGGTTAGGGTTAGGGCTAGGGTTAGGGCTAGGGTTAGGGCTAGGGTTAGGGTTAGGGCTAGGGTTAGGGTTAGGGCTAGGGTTAGGGTTAGGGCTAGGGTTAGGGCTAGGGTTAGGGCTTGGGTTAGGGCTAGGGTTAGGGCTGAGATTAGGGTTAGGGGTGTGTTGGGGTTCGGGTTGGAGTTAGAATTGGGGGTTTCCACTGTTTGGGCACATCAGTGGCTCTCCAAATGCAACATTGCGTCTGATCTCAATTCCAGCCAATTCTGAGTTGAAAAAGTCATATGGTGCTCCTTCCCTTCCAAGCTCTGCCATGCGCCCAAACAGTGTTTTACCCCCACATGTAGGGTATCAGCCTACTCAGGACAAATTGCAAAACAATTTTTGGGGTCCAATTTCTCCTGTTACCCTTAGGAAAATAAAAAATTGGGGGCAAAAATATCATTTTTGTGGAAAAAAATGATTTTTTTATTTTCACGTCCGAGCGTTATAAACTTCTGTGAAGCACTTGGGGGTTCAAAGTGCTCACCACACATCTAGATAGGCTCCGTGGGGGGGTCTAGTGTCCAAAATGGGGTCACTTGTTGGGAGTTTCAATAGTTTAGGTACATCAGGGGCTCTCCAAACGCACATGACACCCGCAGACCATTCCATCAAAGTCTGCATTCCAAAATGGCACTGCTTCCCTTCCGAGCCCCGACGTGTGTCCATACAGTAGTTTTCTCCCACATATGGGGTGTCAGCATACTCATGACAAATTGGACAACAACTTTTGCGGTCCAATTTCTCCTGTTACCCTTGGGAAAATGAAAAAATTGGGGACTAATTGATCATGTTTGTGGAAAAAATACGATTTTTTTATTTTCATGCCCGGGCATTATAAACTTCTGTGAAGCCCTTGGGGGTTCAAAGTGCTCACCACACATCTAGATAAGTTCCTTAGGGGTTCTCGTTTCCAAAATGGGGTCATTTGTGGGTGTTTCCACTGTTTAGGTACATTAGGGGCTCTCCAAAGGCAACATGACGCCCGCAGACCATTCCATCAAAGTCTGCATTCCAAAACGTCACTACTTCCCTTCCGAGCCCTGACGTGTGTCCATACAGTAGTTTTCTCCCACATATGGGGTGTCAGCGTACTCAGGACAAATTGGACAACAACTTTTGGGGTTCAATTTCTCCTGTTACCCTTGGGAAAATAAAAAAATTGGGTAATAATTGATCATGTTTGTGGAAAAAATACGATTTTTTTATTTTCATGCCCTGGCATTATAAACTTCTGTGAAGCCCTTGGGGGTTCAAAGTGCTCACCTCACATCTAAATAAGTTCCTTAGGGGGTCTAGTTTTCAAAATGGGGTCATTTGTGGGAGTTTCCACTGTTTAGGTACATTAGGGGCTCTCCAAAGGCAACATGACACCCGCAGACCATTCCATCAATGTCTGCATTCCAA
Source organism: Dendrobates tinctorius (assembly GCF_039654945.1). NCBI lineage: Eukaryota > Metazoa > Chordata > Amphibia > Anura > Dendrobatidae > Dendrobates > Dendrobates tinctorius. The sequence goes on from NW_027361679.1 coordinate 27,189,981, forward strand.
AACGTCACTACTTCCCTTCCGATCCCCGACGTGTTTCCATACAGTAGTTTTCTCCCACATATGGGGTATCAGCATACTCAGGACAAATTGGACAACAACTTTTGGGGTCCAATTTCTCCTGTTACCCTTGGGAAAATAAAAAAAATGGTGACTAAAAGATCATGTTTGTGGAAAAAATACAATTTTTTTATTTTCACGCCCGGGCGTTATAAACTTCTGTGAAGCACTGGGGGGTTCAAATTGCTCACCACACTGCTCACCACACATCTAGATAAGTTCCTTGGGGGGTCTAGTTTACAAAATGGTGTCATATGTGGGGGGTTTCCACTGTTTAGGTACATCAGGGGTTTTCCAATCGCGACATGGTGTCCGATCTCAATTCCAGCCAAAAACGTCAAATGGTGCTGCTTCCCTTCCGAGCTCTGCCATGCGCCCAAATAGTGGTTTACCCCCACATGTGGGGTATCAGCGTACTTAGGACAAATTGCACAATAACTTTTAGGGTGCTGTTACCCTTGGAAAAATTAGAATTGAGGGTGAAAAGATCATTTTTGTGGAAAAAATATGATTTTTCAATTGTATGGCTTTATGTTATAAACTTCTGTGAAGCCCTTGGGGGTTCAAAGTTCTCACCACACATCTAGATAAGTTCCTTAGGGGGTCTAGTTTCCAAAATGGTGTCATTTGTGGGGGTTTCCACTGTTTAGGTACATCAGGGGTTTTCCAATCACGACATGGTGTCCGATCTCAATTCCAGCCAAAAACGTCAAATGGCGCTGCTTCCCTTCCGAGCTCTGCCATGCGCCCAAATAGTGGTTTACCCCCACATGTGGGGTATCAGCGTACTTAGGACAAATTGCACAATAACTTTTAGGGTGCTGTTACCCTTGGAAAAATTAGAATTGAGGGTGAAAAGATCATTTTTGTGGAAAAAATATGATTTTTTAATTGTATGGCTTTATGTTATAAACTTCTGTGAAGCCCTTGGGGGTTCAAAGTTCTCACCACACATCTAGATAAGTTCCTTAGGGGGTCTAGTTTCCAAAATGGTGTCATTTGTGGGGGTTTCCACTGTTTAGGTACATCAGGGGTTTTCCAATCACGACATGGTGTCCGATCTCAATTCCAGCCAAAAACGTCAAATGGCGCTGCTTCCCTTCCGAGCTCTGCCATGCGCCCAAATAGTGGTTTACCCCCACATGTGGGGTATCAGCGTACTCAGGACAAATTGCACAAAAACTTTTAGGGTGCTGTTACCCTTGGAAAAATAAGAATTGAGGGTGAAAAGATCATTTTTGTGGAAAAAATATGATTTTTTAATTGTACGGCTTTATGTTATAAACTTCTGTGAAGCCCTTGGGGGTTCAAAGTTCTCACCACACATCTAGATAAGTTCCTTAGGGGGTCTAGTTTCCAAAATGGTGTCATTTGTGGGGGTTTCCACTGTTTTGGTACATCAGGGGTTTTCCAATCGCGACATGATGTCCGATCTCAATTCCAGCCAAAAACGTCAAATGGTGCTGCTTCCCTTCCGAGCTCTGCCATGCGCCCAAATAGTGGTTTACCCCCCCACGTGGGGTATCAGCATACTCAGGACAAATTGCACAATAACTTTTAGGGTCCTGTTACCCTTGGGAAAATAAAAATTGGGGTGAAAAGGTCATTTTTGTGGAAAAAATATGATTTTTTAATTGTACCGCTGTACGTTATAAACTTCTGTAAAGCCCTTGTGGGTTCAAAGTTCTCACCACATATCTAGATAAGTTCCTTGGGGGGTCTAGTTTCCCAAATGGGGTCACTTGTAGGGGGTTTCCAATGTTTAGGTACATCAGGGACTCTCCAAACGTGACATGGCGTCCGATCTGAATTCCAGCCAATTTTGCATTGAAAAAGTCAAACGGCGCTCCTTCCATTCTGAGCTCTGCCATGCGCCGAAACAGTCATTCCCCCCCACAAATCAGGTATCAGCGTACTCAGGACAAATTGTACAATAACTTTTGCAGTCCAATTTCTCCTGTTACCCTTGGTAAAATAAAAAAAATTGAACCTGAAGTATTTTTTTTGTGAAAAAAAGTTAGATGTTCATTTTTTTGTAAATATTCAAAAAAATTCCTGTGACGCACCTAAAGGGTTAATAAACTTATTGAATGTGGTTTTGAGCACTTTAAGGGGTGCAGTTTTTAGAATGGTGTCACTTTTGGGTATTTTCTATCACATAGACCCCTCAAAGTGGCTTCAAATGTGATGTGGTCCTAAAAATAAAATGGTGTTGTAAAAATGAGAAATCGCTGGTCAACTTTTAACCCTTATAACTTCCTAACAAAAAAAAATTTTGGTTCCAAAATTGTGCTGATGTAAAGTAAACATGTGGGAAATGTTAGTTATCAAGTTTTTTGTGTGCCGTATCTCTGTGATTTAAGGGCATAAAAATTCAAAGTTGGAAAATTGCGAAATTTTCAAAATTTTTGCCAAATTTCTGTTTTTTTCACAAATAAACGCAAGTTATTTGAATGAAATTTTACCACTAACATGAAGTACAATATGTCATGAGAAAACAATGTCAGAATCACCGGGATCCATAGAAGCGTTCCAGAGTTATGACCTCATAAAGGTACAGTGGTCAGAATTGTAAAAATTGGCCCGGTCATGAACGTGCAAACCACCCTTGGGGGTGAAGGGGTTAAGCAAACATTTTCCACCATGATCTCATCCTGTGTAGTTTGTTATATAAATTGTGAAGAGCACTAAGTTCCAATGCACCAAAATAACTTGAGACAGTATATGATCTAGATCAGAGCATTCATCTCCCAATCATCACAGCTTCAGTTAAATTCTGCTGTGGGTGTTTGTGGAAATATTCAAGACACCTGAATGGAGCTCCACAAAAAACTATAGATTACAGCTGCTGAAGCCCAAAAGAGGTTCCCGAAGATAGATTGTGGTTGTCCACAAAAGTGTGTGGAAAACACTATAATCTAATTCATTGAAGGGGATAAGGCCTTTAGGAGAGAATCTGGATTGAAAAAACTACATTTATACTCTACAAGTATTCAAGAAATGTCAATTCCCACTGAGCAATAAGGGGGAAAGTATTGGTACTGTTAGTCACCTCTAGCTACAAGCCATATTCGGTCTGTGGGTAACAAGATGTCTCCTATTGCCTTGCTCCAGCAATGCAGCTTGTATGTCTCTGCTCCTATGTGCTGACCAAGGTGAGAAGACATAGAACAGATCACTGGTAATGTAAGGCTTGTTGGCGTATATAAAGGAGAAACGGCCATAAATCCTTAGCCTGAAATTCACGGTACATCCTTGCCTGAGTATTTTTTCTGTTTTATCTGGATTCTGTTCCTGACTCTGATATGTTGATGTTCTCGGATTATGCTACTGTGCAATTCTTTGGATTTGTCATGAAGTTCTTGTGGTTCCCCTCTTAGTTTAGACTTCAGACATGGTTGCACCTTTACTCCCCTACTGCTAAGCCCTGTCTATTTTTAGAATAGCCAGAGTTTCATTTTAACCACTTCACCCATGTGAATATCTAATTTTTAGGTATTTACTGACAGATTACCAAAATGCAGAAGGATAATTTAGTTTTCATTTTTCCCATGACACCTTCTACAAATAGCGAATTATGCTTTGCAGAAATATTTCATTTTTGTGCTTGTCAACTCTTTGCATTAGTCAATCAATATAAAGAAATATAAGGAAATTAAAAAGTAGAAATCTTCCAGTTAAATTTAATAAAAAATTCTACTTTCCACAAGTTTTTTTCATGTGGTGTAAAATGGTCACGCTTTTCTTTTTATCTTCTTAGCATTTTTTTTTCGTTTTGTTCAATGCCAATAGTTTTTCTCTTACTATTTTACTACACAACTATTTACACACAGATAAAAGCCCTAAACTGTATGGCTGGTGTCTACAACTCGGTCATTGGAACAAAGTCTGCAGCCTTGATACTTACAAGCAGTAGATTCATAGATGCTCTATAAAGGCTGTCATTGATGCTGTCTAATGTCAACCCTCTTAGACTGTTTACTTTCCTCCTACACCATGTGGTCTAGATTAGGGAAAGTATTTGGAAACTGTATTTAAACATGGATAACTTCCCCAGGACTTCAGCAAATTTGGCCCTTGTTGAAGATTTATGACATTTACATGGAAAACATATCCACTGCTTCCTAATGAGTATTTGTGTTTCTCTGCCCTAAATGAAGAATTAACAATATGTTCTATTAGTAAAGGCACTAGATGGCGTTACAAACTTCTGCACAAAGCTATTCCAGTCTTTCTGAAACCTCATTAGAAGAAATTGTGAGAACGTAATTTACTGTACATTTGGTTGCAAATGTATTGAACCATTGCATTTCAATATTTTACAATTCTGACTTTATGTGGTAATAACTCTGGAACGTTTTAACATATCCCACTGATTCTGAGATTGTTTTTCATGACATATAATTTTAATAATTAATAATAATTTTTTATTTATATAGCGCCAACATATTCCGCAGCACTTTACAATTAAGCAGGGACATCTACAGACAATAAATATGGTACTTGATGATAGTGGTCAAATTTCTTCAATATGACTTGCGCTTTTTGAAACATATGTTTTTGTTAGGAAGTTGTAAGGATTAAAAGTTGACCAGTGATTTCTCATTTTTTCAACAAAATTTATAAAACCATTTGTTTTAGGGACCACATTACATTTGAAGTGACTTTGAGGGACCTATATGAAACCATTGCAAAAACTACACCCCTTAAGGTGCTCAAAATCGCATGTAAGAAGTTTATTAACCCTTCAAGTACTTCAATGAATTTTTGGAATGTGGAAGGAAAAAATGAACATTTAGCTTTTTTTCAGTGGTAACAGGAAAAAAATTGAACCCAAGATCTGTTGCAATCTCTTTTGAGCATGCAGATGCCCCATATGTGGGGAAAAACCACTATCTGGGTGCATGGCAGGGCTCAGAAGGGCAGGAGCACCATTTGAAATTTGCTGGAACAATTAGCGAATGCCATATCGCTTTTGGAGAACCCCTGATGTGCCTAAACAGTGGAAATCCCCCACAAGAAGCACCCTTTTGAAAATTAGACCCCTCAGGGAAATTATCTAGATGTGTATTTAGCACCTTGAACCCCAAGCTGCTTCACAGAAGTTTATAAAATTAAGCAGAGAAAATAAAAAAAATCATATTTTTCCCACAAAAATGTTTTAAGCCCCAAATTTTGCATTATCACAAGGATAACAGGAAAATGACACTGTACAATTTGTTGTGCAATTTCTCCTGAGTACACCGATATTCCATATGTGGGGGAAAACTACTGTTTGGGTGCATGGCAGGGCTCAGAAGGAAAGGCGTGCCATTTGATTTTTTGAATGCAAAATTTGCAGGAATAATTAGTGGATGCCATGTTGCATTTGGAGAGCCCCTGATGTGCCTAAACAGTAAACCCCCCAAAAGTGACACAATTTTGCAAACTAGACCCTTCAGGAAACTTATCTAGATGTGTGGTAAGCACGTTGAACCCCCAAGTGCTTTACAGATGTTTATAATGATGAGGCGTGAAAATAAGAAAATCACATTGTTCCCACAAAAAAGTTTTTTAACCCCAAATTTTGCATTTTTATAAGGGTGACAGGAGAAATTGCACCATACAATTTGTTGCGCAATTTCTCCTGAGTACGCCAATACCCAATAACTGGTGGAAAACTACTGTTTGGGCGCAAAGCAGGGCTTGAAAGGGAAGGAGCACGATTGAACTCTTGAACCCCTGCTTCACAGAAGTTTATAATGTAGGAGGCATGAAAATATAAAAATCTAATTGTCCCACAAAAATATTATTTCATCAGCAAATTTTTTTTATTTTCACAAGTTATCAGGAAAAAATGGAACCCAAAATTTGTTGTGCAATTTCTCTTGAGTATACAGATACACCATATGAGGGGGTAAACTACTGTTTGGATGAACAACGTATCTCAGAAAAGAAGGAATGATGTTTTGGAAAGGAAACTTTCATGGAATGGTCTGCCGATGACATGTCGCATTTGGAGAGGTCCTGATGTGCTTAAGCAGTGGGAAAACCCCCCACAAGTGACCCCGCTTTGGAAACTAGACCCCTCATGGAATCTATCTATGTAGATGTGTCGTCACCACCTTGAACATACAGGTGCTTCACAAAATTTTATAATGTTGACCTGTGGAGGTGAAGAAAAGATATTTTACACACAAAAATGTTGTGGGAGAGCAGCAATATAAACAGTGGGTACAGAAAGTATTCAGACAGCCTTAAATTTTTCACTCTTTATTTCATTGCAGCCATTTGGTAAATTCAAAGAAGTTCATTTTTTTCTCATTAATGTACACTCTGAACTACTAACACAGGAAAAGAAATATGATGTCATTGGAATCACTGAAACTTGGTGGGACGATACACATGATTGGAATACAAGGCTAGAGAGATACAACTTATTTGCCAGAAACAGACTTGATAAATGAGGAGGAGGTGTCGCATTGCATGTTAGAAAAATGCTTATATCTGCACAGAGATTGAAGCTTCAGAGACTGGGAGTTCTGTGGAAACTGTTTGGGTAAGAATACAAGGACAGAACAATGGAAAGGACACCATTGTAGGCATTTACTACAGGCCGCCTGTGCAAGCTGAAGGTATGGATGAACTCTTTATGCATCAAATGGCCAAGTTCTCCAAAAAATGACATTGTTGTCATGGGAGATTTCAACTATCCTGACATTTGTTGGGAATCTCTCTCAGGCAAAACTAACAGGTCAAGGAAATTCTTATCCTCTCTTGCTGACAACTTTATCTTCCAAAAAGTAGGGGAGAAAACAAGGGGATCTGCTACCTTGGATCTAATCCTTATAAACAGGGAGGAAATGGTTGAGGAGGTAGAGGAGGTAAAAGTGGCTGGGACCCTAGGAGGTAGCGACCATGCTATTTTAGAATTTTGGATAACTAGAGGAGGAAGACTTGTGAAGATTCAGATGTCAAGGTTAGATTTCAGAAAGGCAGATTTTAAGGAATTCAGAAAGAGAATTGGAGGGATCCAATGGCTGGATATCCTTAAAGACAAAAATGTCCAGAAAGGATGGGAAATCTTGAAAAATGAAATGCTCAAAGCACAATTGTTAACAATTCCAAAAAGAGGGAAGAGTAGGAAGCATTTAAGGAAACCAGGATGGATGAACACAGAACTTAAGCACATGCTGAAAAGGAAGAAAGAAATGTTTATAAAATGGAAAGAGGGAGGCATATCTAAAGAAGAATATAATGCTGTCTGCAGAACCTGCAGGGCACAAATCAGATTATTAAAGCTGACAATGAATTGAGGCTTGCAAGAGACATCAAAAGCAATAATAAAGGATTTTGGGGATATGTCAAAAGTAAAAGAAAAGTCAAAGATGCTATAGGATTTTTACAGGATGAAAATGATGAAATGTTAAGACAGGATGTTGAGAATGCCGAACTTTTAAATTCCTATTTTGCTTCTATCTTCTCTCAGAAAGGAAATGTAACATCAACTGTTCTTCACTGTCCTATTAAGGGAATAGAATAATCCAGGATATCTATAAACAGAAAGATAGTGAGGAAACACTTAGCTAACCTAAATGAATTCAAGTCTCCAGGTCCAGATGATTTACACCCCAGGGTACTGAAGGAGATAGCAGAAGAAATTGTTGAACCCCTCTCCATAATCTTTGAAAATTCTTGGAGAACAGGAGAAGTCCCAGAAGACTGGAGAAGAGCAAATGTTGTTCCTATCTTCAAAAAGGGAAAGAAGGTGGACCAAGGCAACTATAGGTCGGTGAGTCTGACTTCTATACCAGGAAAGATCTTTGAACAAATTATTAAACAACATGTATGTCAGTACCTGGATAAGAATGAAGTGATTAAACAGAGTCAGCATGGGTTTGTAACTAATAAGTCATGTCAGACTAACTTAATTTCCTTCTATGACGGAATCACGGATTGGGTGGATAATGGAAATGCTGTAGATATAGTATATCTTGACTTCAGCAAAGCATTTGACAAAGTATCTCACACAATCCTTATTGAAAAAATTACTAAGTATGGAATGGACAAGGCAACTGTTAGGTGGATTCATAACTGGCTTAGTGATCGGACCCAAAGAGTGGTCGTAAATGGCTGCACATCCAGTTGGAAGAATGTCTCAAGTGGGGTACCACAGGGCTCTGTCCTGGGCCCTGTATTGTTCAACATCTTTATCAACGATTTAGATTAAGTAATTGAGGGTAAACCGATTAAATTTGGTGATGACACAAAGCTAGGAGGGATAGCTAATGCTACAGAAGAGAGAGGATTCAAAAATATATAAGTAAACTGGAGCAGTGGGCAGCAACTAACAGAATGGTTTTTAACAGGGAAAAATGCAAAGTACTACATCTGGGCAGTAAAAATGAAAAAAGCATATACAGAATGGGAGGAATAGGCCTAAGCAACAGCACATGTGAAAAAGACTTGGGTATACTAATAGATCACAGACTGAATATGAGTCAACAGTGTGATGCAGCAGCAAAAAAGGCAAATGCAATTCTAGGATGTATTAACAGAAGCATACAGTCTAGATCACATGAAGTCATTATTGCCCTCTACTCCTCTTTGGTCAGACCTCATCTGGAATACTGTGTCCAGTTTTGGGCACCACATTTTAAAAAAGACATCAACAAACTGGAGTAAGTTCAGGAAATTGCGACCAGAATGGTGACCGGTCTGCAAACCCTGTCTTATGAGGAAAGGTTGCATGATTTGGGAATGTCTAGCTTGCAAAAGAGAAGACTGAGAGGAGACTTAATAGCTGTCTACAAATATCTCAAGGGCTGTCACATTGTAGAAGGATCATCTTTATTCTCATTTGCACAAGGAAAGACTAGACGCAATGGGATGAAATTGAATGGGAGGAGACACAGATTAGATATTAGAAAAAACTTTTTGACAGTTAGAGTGATCAATGAGTGGAACAGGCTGCCACGAGAAGTGGTGAGTTCTCCTTCAATGGAAGTCTTCAAACAGAGGCTGGACGACATCTGTCTGGGATGATTTAGCAAATCCTGCTTTGAGCAGGGGGTTGGACCAGATGGCCCAGGAGGTCCCTTTCAACTCTATGATTCTATGATTCTCTACAGAGATGCTCAATTGGGTTTAGGTCAGGGCTCTGGCTGGGCCAGTCAAGAATGGTCACAGAGTTTTTCCGAAGCCACCCCTTTGTTATTTTAGCTGTGTGCTTAGGGTCATTGTCTTATTGGAAGGTAAACCTTTGGCCAAGTGTGAGGTCCAGAGCACTCAGGTAGAGGTTTTCATCCAGGATATCTCTGTACATGGCCACATTCATGTTTCCTTCAATGGCAAAAAGTCATCCTGTCTCTACAGCTGAAAAACACCCCCATAGCTTGATGCTGCCACCACCATGTTTCACTGTTGGGATTGTATTGGGCAGGTGATGAGCAGTACCTGGTTTTCTCCACACATACTGCTTAGAATATTCACCAGACAGGTCTATATTTGTCTCATCAGACCAGAGAATCTTATTTCTCATAGTCTGGGAGTCCATCATGTGTTTTTTATCAAACTCTATGAGTGTTTTCATATGTCTTGCACCGAGGAGAGGCTTCCGTCAGGCCACTCTGCCATAAAGATCTGACTGGTGGAGGGCTGCAGTGATAGTTGACTTTGTGGAACTTTCACCCATCACCCAACTGCATTTCTGGAGCTCAGCCCCAGTGATCTTGAGGTTCTTCTTTACCTCTCTCACCAAGGCTCTTCTCCCATGATTGCTCTGTTTGGCTGGATGGCCAGGTCTAGGAAGACTTCTGTCGGTCCAAAACTTTTTCCATTTATGGATTATGGAGGCCCAACTGTGCTCTTAGGAACCTTGAGTACTGCAGAAATTATTTTGTAACCTTGGCCAAATCTGTGCCTTGCCACAATTCTGTCTCTGAGCTTCTTGGCCAGTTCCTTTGACCTCATGATTCTCATTTGGTCTGACATGCACTATGAGGTCTTATATAGACAGGTGTGTGCCTTTCCAATTCAAGTCCTATCAGTTTAATTAATCACAGCTGGACTCCAATGAATGAGTAGATTCATCTCAAGGAGGATCACAAGGAAATGGATAGCATGAGTAAAGGGTCTGAATACTTATGACCATGTGATATTTCAATTTGCAAAAATCTCTACATTTGTTTTCTTCAGTCAAGATGTGGTGCAGAGTGTAAAAAGAAGAAAGAATGAGAATAAAATAATCTTTTTTGAATTTACCAAATGGCTGCAATGAAACAGAGTGAAAAATTTTAAGGGGTCTGAATACTTTCCGTACCCACAGTAGCTCAAAATTTAGTTTTATGTGTACTTTTTTGTGTTTTTTCCCTAATATTTTTAAAATATTTATCTATGCATACAAACAAACCTACAATATACCATACCTGTCCGGTGTTCAGTCCAACGCCATAATCCATATCTGGGAAGTGTACAGTTTAGAATGGGGAGCAGGGCTAATGCGACTGGCCCAGCTGTAAACCATTGGTGAATGACTGAGATGCTGCCGGTGTGCACTCAGTGACTTGCGGTGACGTCACTAAGTCTACCCTCCCTGCAGCCCTTACCGGCGCTGAACTCTGGAGCGCGAGAGAATCAACAGGCATGGCATAGGGGGTCCCCTATTTTAGTAGCCAGTAAAAGCTAAATATACAGCTGCGGGCTGATATTCTTAACCTGGGAAGATCCATGGGTATTAAGCCCTTCCTAAGCTACAAACATCGGTCCCCAGTCGCTGGCTTTCCTTCTCTTTTATAACAAGTCAGCAATTATTAATTAAATAGATGTACGGTAAGCTGCATGCACACTATAATAATTGTATATGTCACAGTCATCTGTATATCTAAGTATTGGATGTGTTTTAACTGTGTAAGAGGAGGCCAGGACTGTAGTCATGGACAGAGACACTGAAGCATCTGTGTTCCGACCTTCCCACACAGAAAACAGTAATCCACTGCTCAGGATACCTGCGTCTCCAGGTTCAGGTCCCCCCAGGTGGCGACAACCCTTCTTCCAGGCAACCCACAGTAACAGAGACACAGTCCAGAACAACTTGAACATTTTCCTTACTTAGGACTTCACACATTATACCCACAGTTGGGACATCATGAGATACAACTTCACTTGCTTCCTCAGCTCTCCCTACTTTGCTGACGCTTCTGTATGGCACACGTCCGGACCAGACCGTCTTAGACTGCTTCTCAGCTTCTTCATGGCCTAACCTTGCCATGATGATAATTCCTTCTGCCTGAACACCAGCTAAATACTGCTAAAGAGGTGTCATGAAGACAAGCATAGAAGTCTTCAGTAGACCCTCTCCTGTCATGGCAAACCTTCGGCACCCCGCGATTACGTCACAAGTGCACAAATGGGCATAAGAAATGATGTGCCCTTCTGCTGAGGCGTGTTAAGTTCCATAGTCCATCCCATAGTCCAGAACCCTTATACCCATCACACATCCTCCATCCCATAGTCCAGTGCCCAGATACCCATCAAACATCCTCCATCCCATAGTCCAGTGCCCATATACCCATCACATATCCTCCATCCCATAGTCCCATAAGCACATCTTCCTTCTTAAAGGGATCTCTGGTATGGAAGTGAGGGCAAATCCACTCTGCGCTCTGATTCTGACCTCAGGCCCCACTTAAAGGGATCCCCGGTATGGAAGCTAGGACCGTTCCACTCAGCGCTGTGCTCTGGTTTTGACCCCATGCCCCTCTTAAAGGGATCCGTGGTATGGACGTGAGGGCAAATCCATTCAGCACTCTAGTTCTGATGTCAGACCTCTCTTAAAGGGATCCCCGGTTTGGAAGTGAGGGCAAATCCACTCTGCGCTCTGGTTCTGACCCCAGGACTCTCTTAAAGGGATCCCCGGTATGGAAGTGAGGGCAAAACCACTCTGTGTTCTGGTTCCGACCCCAGACTTCTATTAAAGGGATCATTGGCATGGAAGTCAGGGCAAATCCACTCTGCATTCTGGTTCTGACCCCAGGCCCCTCTCAAAGGGATCCCCGGTATGGACATGAGGGCAAATCCATTCAGCGCTCTGTTTCTGATGCCAGGCCTCTCTTAAAGGGATCCCCGGTATGGAAGCTAGAACCGTTCCACTCAGCGCTCTGGTTCTGACCCCAGACCTCTCTTAAAGGGATCCCCAGTATGGAGGTGAGGGAAAATCCACTCAGCGCTTGGGTTCTGACCCCAGGCCTCTCTTAAAAGGATCCCTGGTATGGAAGTGAGGGCAAATCCGCTCTGCGCTTTGATACTGACTAAGAGTCTAAGAGCGTATACCGCTCGAAATGCGTACAGAACCTCCTGGGCACTTTCTGTGCGGCTATCCCATGTCAGGGTAAAAACCGCAATGATGACTATAGCAGCCATGCTTGTATTTTAATGAAATAAATAAAGAAAATTCTGGATTTTACTCCTTGAGCTGGGCTTTCCTTTTTCTATGAAGTATTCCAAGACGTCCAAGTGGAGACGTGTCATTGCTCGGACCTTGCTGCAGCATCAATGAGGGGTTAGCTGAACTAAATCTTTTTTTCTCCGCTTTGATACTGACCCCAGGCCTCTTTTAAAGGGATCTCCAGTATGGAGATCCCTCAGCGCTCTGATTCTGACCCCAGGCTTCTATTAAAGGGATCATTGGTATGAAAGTCAGGGCAAATCCACTCAGCACTCTGGTTCTGACCCGAGACCTCTCTTAAAGGGATCCCCAGTATGGAAGTTAGGACCGTTCCACTAAGCGCTCTGGTTCTGACCCCAGGTTGACGGGATGATGTGGCATATTAGGGGTAGTAGTCCAGTGGCTCTGACGGGATTATGTGGGATATTAGTGGTAGTAGTCCGATAGCTCTGGCTGACAGGATGATGTGGGATATTAGGGGTAGTTGTCCTGAGTCTCTGATGGGATGATGTGGGATATTAGGGGTAGTAATCCGGTGGTCTTGGCTGACAGGTGTCAGGAACACCGCACTGAACTTGCTCACTGAGCCAGTGCGCGTGTCCTGAGTAAAGCGAACCGTGCTCAAAGATACCTGTGGAGCGGGCAGCAGCCGAGTAGATGCGTACTTCAGAGCCGCAGGACCTGAAGCACGTGACTGCTAGGGGCGTGGCCTAAACTTCACAGAGCTAGGAGCTGCAAGATAACTCCTCTCAGGGTAACTGCGAGACAAAGTTACCAGGGGGCATAGACAGGGAGAATAGTCAAGACGTAGCCAATGATCACACACAGAGATAGCTGCAAAGGTACAAGAGGGGTGAACAGAGAGTAGTCAGGTCACAGGCAATGAGTCATACACAGAGATAATAACGCAGTACAAAATCAACAGGCAAACTCACAACGGGAAACAGAACCGGGTCAGTACCATATAAACAAGCTATAGCAACAAACAGGCACACAGGGGTCAGCACACTAGGCCAAAGGCAAAAGTATAACTGGCAGGGATTGAAGCTTCCCAGGGGTTTAAGAAGCTCTCCCAGAACCAGAAAGAGGCCACAATCATTAACCCCAGGTGTGCAGGTCAAAACCTGCACCGAGCTCCAGACATTAACCCCAGGTGTGCAGCTCAAAAACCTGCACTGGGATCATGACAACACGATGATGTGAGATATTAGTGGTACTAGTCCGGTGGCTCTGATGGGATGATGTGAGATATTAGGGATATTAGTCCGGTGGCTCTGATGGGGTGATGTGAGATATTAGTGGTAGTAGTCTGGTGGCTCTGACCAGATGATGTGGGATATCAGGGGTAGCAATCCGGTGGCTCTGGCTGATGGGATGATGTGGGATATTAGGGGCAGTAGTCCGGTGGCTCTGTTGGGATGATGTGGGATATTAGTAGTAGTAGTCCGGTGGCTCTGACTAGATGATGTGGGATATTAGGAGCAGTTGTCCGGTGGCTCTGGCTGATGGGATGATGTGGGATATTAGTGGTAGTAGTCCAGTGGCTCTGGCTGATGGGGTAGTAGTCTGGTGGCTCTAGCTGACGGGATGATGTGGGATATTAAGGGTAGTAGTCCAGTGGCTCTGGCTGATGGGATGATGTGGGATATTAGGGGTAGAAGTCCTGTGGCTCAGACGGGATGATGTGGGATATTAGGGGTAATAGTCCAGTGGCACTGGCTGACGGGATGATGTGGGATATTAGCAGTAGTAATCAGGTGGCTCTGATGAGATGATGTAGGATATTAGGGGTAGTAGTCCGGTGGCTCTGACGGCATGATGTGGGATATTAAGGGTAGTACTCCGGTGGCTCTGACGGGATGATGTGGGATATTAGGGGTAGTAGTCTGGTAGCTCTAGCTGATGGGATGATGTGGGATATTAAGGGTAGTGGTCCGGTGGCTCTGACGGGATGATGTGGGATATTAGGGGTAGTACTCTGGAGGCTTTGATGGGATGATGTGGGATATTAGTGGTAGTAGTCCAGTGCCTCCTGCTAACGGGATGATGTGGGATATTAGGGGTAGTTGCCTGGTGGCTCTGGTTGACGGGATGATGTGGGATATTAAGGGTAGTAGTCCAGTGGCTCTGGCTGATGGGATGATGTGTGATATTAGGGGTAGTAGTCGGGTGGCTCTGAAGAGATGATGTAGGATATTAGGGGTAGTAGCCGGTGGCTCTGACGGGATGATGTGATGTGGGATATTAGGGGTAGAAGTCCGGTGGCTCTGACAGGATGATGAGAGATATTAGTGGTAGTAGTCCAGTGCCTCCTGCTGACGGGATGATGTGGGATATTAGGGGTAGTTGTCTGGTGGCTCTGGTTGATGGGATGATGTGGGATATTAAGGGTAGTTGTCTGGTGGCTCTGGTTGACGGGATGATGTGGGATATTAAGGGTAGTAGTCCAGTGGCTCTGGCTGATGGGATGATGTGTGATATTAGGGGTAGTAGTCGGGTGGGTCTGATGAGATGATGTAGGATATTAGGGGTAGTAGTCCGGTGGCTCTGATGGGATGATGTGATGTGGGATATTGGGGGTAAAAGTCCGGTGGCTCTGATGGGATGATGTGGGATATTAGTGGTAGTAGTCCAGTGCCTCCTGCTGACGGGATGATGTGGTATATTGGGGGTAGTAGCCTGGTATCTCTAGCTGATGGGATGATGTGAGATATTAGTGGTACTAGTCTGGTGGCTCTGACGGGATGATGTGAGATATTAGGGGTATTAGTCCGGTGGCTCTGATGTGGTGATGTGAAATATTAGTGGTAGTAGTCCGGTGGCTCTGATGGGATGATGTGAGATATTAGGGGTAGTAGTCCGGTGGCTCTGACGAGATGATGTGAGATATTAGGGGTAGTAGTCTGGTAGCTCTAGCTGATGGGATGATGTAGGATATTAGGGGTAGTAGTCCTTTGGCTCTGGCTGATGGCATGATGTGGGATATTAGTGGTAGTAGTCCGGTGCCTCCTGCTGACAGGATGATGTGGGATTTTAGGGGTAGTAGTCTGGTAGCTCTGGCTGATGGGATGATGTGGGATATTATAGTGAATGTGGATATATGGAGTGGGCGGGGCTATATACTCAGCTTTATCTATGTATATATATATATATATATATATATATATATAATCATTATAATTTGTTATAACTAACCATAGTTAGTTACTATGCCCGGGCAATGTCGAGCTCTTCAGCTAGTCAGTTAATAAAAGGCAAAGTGAATGAACAAAGGAGAATACTAAATCAAATCAATGTTTTGACCACCCTTTCACGTTCAAAATAGCATCAGTTCTTCTAGGCACACCTGCACAAAGTCAGGAATATTGTAGAATTATAGTCAGGTCTGTTATCATCATTTCTATATACAGGTTAAGATACAGTCATTAATGGAAACAGAAACAGCAGAGTAAGAGGTTTAAAACTGGGTGAAGAACAACTAAACTCTGCTACAATGGTGAGGTTGTAGAAGACAGTTTCATAACGCAGATAATATGCTATCGCATGACTGGGCACTGCGACAAGAGAATACTGCATCAATCTCCTAGGCAAAGATTTCACAGCAGTTAGGAGGTTCAAGTTGTGCTGTTTAAGCTTTTTTGAACATGTGCCAAGAAATAGGCAAAGTTGAGAACCGTAGAGACAATAATCGGCCAAGAAAACTTAGTGCAGCAGGTGAACGTCTCATGATACTTTCCTGGAAGATGTCCTACCGTGTTATCAGCTCAGATCTGGCAGCACAAGTGGAACTCAGCTACACACATCTTGCAAGTTTGAGTTAGGGATTTGGTCAGAGTGAATGATGTTCTCAATGCCGAGAAATACAGGCAGATACTTATCTATCATGTAATTCCATGTAATTCCATAAATGAGGCAACTGCTTGGTTCTAAAAAATTTTTAGCAGCAGGACAATTACCCCAAACATACAGCCAATGGTATTTAAGAACTATACTCATTGTAAAGAAGAACAAGTGGTCTGGCAGTGATAATATGGCCCCCATAAAGCACTCAGCATTATTGAATCTGTCTGGAATTACGTAAAGAGACAGTAGAATTTGCACAAGCTCACATCTACATAAAATCTGTGGTTAGTTCTCCAAGATGTTGGAAACAACTTCCTTGACGAATTTCTTCAAAAACCCAAAACTGTGTATTTAGAAGAATGGATAATGTTTTGAAGGTAGATGGTTGGTCACACCAAATGTTGATTTGACTTAGATTTCTCTTTTGTTCATTACCTTTGCATTTTGTTAATTGATAAAGCTAAGCTGTTAACACTTAAAATATATTTTAAAAAAAATTCTACGTTTTTTCCACACCTGCCTTAATCTTGTACTTATATTTATACTGTACTGTGCACATATATACAATGTGTGCACACTTATTAGGCAAGTTATAGTTTTGATGATTAATTTTGTTATTCAACAACTACAGTGCTGTTAGTCAATCCAAAAAGGTTACTAATCCTGAATATTTAAGAAAGTGAGGTTTTGTCTTCCTTAGCAGAATATCTGTGTGCATAATTATTGGACATCTATTAGTGTGCAAAATTATTATGCAACTTCAGGAAAAACATACATTTTCCCTTCCAATTATTTATTTAATCTGTTAAAGTGAGAATAATAACCAAACAAGTCAAAATGTGAAACAAAAAATTCTGACATCCATGGACGCAGTTTCTTAACCCCCTAATGACCGCTGATACTCCTTTTACCCGAAGCAGTTAAGGGTACTTATTCCACTGTGTCACTTTTTAACAGCACTGACAAATAAGGGTATAGCGGCGCCCCCAGTTTCGGAAAATACCGGAGCTAGCTGAGACTCTGGAGAACATGATCAGGGATAGTTTTTAAATTCCCCTGTGACATGATCATAGTTATTCACTGTACAATGGCAATCACAAAGAAAGTTTGATTTAAAAATGATTGAAAGTTTGATTTGAAATTCATTGCTCTCTCCTCTGATATGATCTAGGTCCCCGAATACCTTTTCCATCCCCGACCCAGGACCCTCCTGCTCCATTCCCTGCACAATGCACCCAACAAGGAATTGCTGGCCTGTACCCAGCAAAAATAGGGACATTTTCCTACTGGTTCCTTTTGATCACTGTGATAGACCCTACTACAGTAAGCAAAAGAAAAAATAGTAAATAAAATCCCTCTTTGTCACCCTATTAATTGAAGAAAAATATAAAATATTTTTTTAAAATGATTCTATTCTTTGCAGTTAAGGTTAGGGTTAGAATTGGGGTTAGGATTAGGATTGGGGTTAGGGTTGTATTAGGGTTGAGGTTAGAATTAGAGTTGGGGTTAGGGTTGTCATTAGGTTTTTTTATTAGGGTAAGGGTTGGTGTTAGGGTTGTGTTAGGGTTGGGATTAGGGTTGTGTTAAGGTCAGAGTTAGATTTAGGGTTTTTCACAAGTAAAAAAAAATGATTAAGGGTGAGCACAAGTGCTCGCTACTTGAGTTTCTATCAGGTGCTCGGGTATGCATGTTTTTTTGTGGTATCTAACAACAAACGAAACATGTGGGCAGGAACTTGAACATGTCACTCGAGCACCCGCAATTTTTGGTAGATATCCAAGCACCCGATGCAAACTGGAGTAGCGAGCAATTGCGCACAACACTAACGACAACATATTCAGTATAACGACCTAATGTTATCGAATACCTGTGGGTTCAAAATGCTCATTATACCCCTGGATAAAATCCTTGGGGAGGGGGATTTCCAAGATGGGGTCACTTGTGGGGGGTTTCCACTGTTTAGGCACATCAGGAGCTCTCCAGATGTGACATGGCATCCTTCTCTCGATTTCAGCCAATTTTACATTCAAAAAGTCCAACAGTGCTCCTTCCCTTCCGAACCCTTCCAATGCCCCCATACAGTGGATTTCCCCCACATATGGGGTATCGGCATACTCAGGAGAAATTACACAACAAATTTTGCGATCAATTTTCCTCCATTTTCTCTTTTTACCATTGTGAAAATAAAGAAAAATTGGGGTCTGAAGTACATTTTTTTGTTAAAAAAGTAAAATGTTAATTTTTTCCTTCCACATTCCTTCAGTTCTCGTGAAGCAACTGAAGGGCTAATAAACTTCGTGATTGTGGTTTTGAATGCCGTGAGGAGTGCAGATTTTAGAATGGTGTCATTTTTGGGTATTTTTTGTCATACAGACCCCTCAAAGTCACTTCAAATATGATGTGGTCAAATTTGGCTCGGTCACTAAGGGGTCAATCTGTTGATGATCAACTTTTTGGGCAACAACAGCCACAGACTCAAAGACACTGTCCAGAGAGATATACTGTTTTACTTCACCATAAATCTCCCATTTCAGAAGGAAACACAAGTTCCCAATAGGGTTTAGGTCAGGCGAGGAAGGGGCAATGCCATTATTTTATCATCTTTAAAGGGAATCTGTCAGTAGGATCAACCTTCCTAAGCCATCTAAATGTACGTACAGTACATAGCTGTCATGATCCAGGACGGGATTTCGCTTTGACCCGTCCTGGTTAGACTATGGGTTAATTGCGCTGCCTCTCTCTGGCAGAAGGAGGCTATTTTGTGCTCACTGGACCTGGGTCCGGTGTCAGTTATACTCCTGCCCTTGGCTGAGTTAAGTGACCTCTTGTATACGTGTGCCTGATATCTTGCTTGCTTGTGTGGTTTTGATCCGGTTCTGTCCCTGTTACGAGTTCTGCCTGACCCTCTTGTACTGCGCTACCTCTCGTGTATGACTCTCTGCTTGTGACCTGACTTCTCTCTGCTTGTCCCCTTGGTACCACGTCGCCCTCTTGTGTATGACTTTTGGCTTTGTCTGACTACCCGTCTGTTTGTCCCTCCTGTGCCTCGTTTGCCCGTACTGTTGTGACCTCCGTTTTGCCTGACTCTGTGTTGTTGTATGGTGTCCTGTCATATCTGAAAGCAGGACGCTAAGCCACGCCCCCTTGCAGTCACATGACCATAGGTCCTGTGCAAGCTTGCTCATTTTCAGTGTCCGCAGGTCCCATGCCTCTTTACTTTACAGCGCTGACTGGACCCTGACACTATTAGCTTGAAGCACGCCTGGTCACCTCTGCGGCCCTGCTCCCCAGGTAACTTTTAG
Organism: Dendrobates tinctorius; assembly: GCF_039654945.1. NCBI lineage: Eukaryota > Metazoa > Chordata > Amphibia > Anura > Dendrobatidae > Dendrobates > Dendrobates tinctorius. The sequence continues at coordinate 27,209,607 of NW_027361679.1, forward strand.
CACTGCTTCTGTACTCAGGACACGCGCACTGGCTCTATGAGCAAGTGTAGTGCGGTGTCTCTGACATTATAACTGACCCATACCATTTTTTTTCTCTGCTCCCATTCTCCTGTGTATGTGATGGATTCTATGCACACTCTTTCTGAACAGGTTAAGCACCTGACTCAGATGCCTCTGAAACTCCTTGAAGAACAAAGAGTCCTGGCTCAGTCTCAGCAGCTGATCGCTGACACTGTGCAGGGAGTTCTTTCATTGGGGGCTTGGGATGTTACATTAATTTCCCCGGAATCTCCGGTTAAATTACCCGATACCTTTTCTGGAGATAAAAATGAATTCAGAGTTTTCAAGGAGGGCTGTAAGCTTTTTTTTTCCTTACGACCACACTCTTCTGGGGATGAAAGTCAGAGAGTGGGGGTCATTATATCCCTGTTAAGGGGAGCCCCCCAAGCTTGGGCTGTCTCCCTTCCTACCATGGCCCCTGAGCGCATGACTGTAGATGCATTTTTTGAGGCCCTGGGGCATATTTATGATGAGCCTGACTGGATGCGTATGGCTGAGGACATGTTGATGAATGTTTGCCAGGGGAAGCACTCAGTGGTTTTGCTCAGAGTTCAGATGCTGGGCTGCTGAGGTCTGCTGGAACGACGCCGCCCTCTGGGGGTTGTTCTGTAGAGGCCTGTCTGAGCATCTGAAAGACGCCTTGGCTCTCCACCCCCCACCTGATTCCCTGGAGGAGGCTATGACACAGGCTGTCCGAATGGATCGCAGGTTACGGGCAAGGGGAGTGATACAAACCGAGACATCATTATTCTCCCAAGGAAGGGGAGCCAGTTCTACATCGAAAATCACGGATATGGGAACCATCGACCTTAAGGAGGAAGAAAGGAGACAACGGCGCGTGAGAAAATGCTGTTTTCTCAGTGGCGAGTCTGGACATTGGAAAAAGGATTGCCCCTCCCGGCCACTAACCAACAAGCGACTGAGCCCGGGTGATTATCGTGGAGGTCACCCAGGCTCTCAGGTACCCTTTTCTGCCTTCTCTAAAATGTTGTTTCAAGTGGAACTTTGTTGTGGGAGTGTCTCCACATCCACGTCTGCCTTTGTGGATGGCGGTTCATCATTGAACTTTATTGACTCTGACTTGGTGGCCAGGTGTAAGATAGGGACAGTTAGGTTGGAGACTCCGATTCACATTGTTGCTATTGACAAAACACCATTGGTTAAGAATGACATTATGTTTCGTACTGAAGAGTTTCTCCTTAAAGTGAGTTCCTTGCACCAGGAACGTATTTCATGTTTTATAATGAACAACCTGCCTGCGGGACTGGTGTTGGGGTTCCCCTGGTTACATCTGCATAATCCTGTGATTAATTGGGAATCTCGGGACATTGTTAAATGGTGTCCCTATTGCTCTGAGAAATGTCTTGTTTCTGTGTCTGTGTCGTCCGTGGGTCTAGAAGGTATTCCGGAGTGCCTGATAGATTATACGGACGTTTTCTCCGAAAAAGAGGCTGAGGTTTTACCACCACACCGCCCATTTGATTGTGCCATTGACCTGGTTCCAGGTGCTAAATTGCCCAAAGCCTGCTTGTATAACCTCTCGGGTCCGGAACGGACTGCGATGAAGGAATATATTTCCGAGAGTCTCCGTAAGGGACATATTCGTCCTTCTGTTTCTCCTGTGGCAGCGGGGTTCTTTTTTTGTAAAGAAAAAAGACTGTGGTTTGCGCCCATGCCTCGATTTCCGTGAGTTAAATAAAATAACTGTGAGGAATACGTATCCCCTTCCACTTATTCCTGATTTATACAATCAGTTGTCCGGAGCTAAGTGGTTTTCGAAATTAGATCTATGGGGAGCGTATAACCTTATCCGAGTCCGGGACGGAGATGAGTGGAAAACCGCCTTTCTCACTACTGAAGGGTTGTTTAAGAATTTGGTCATGCCTTTCAGCCTGACCAATGCTCCAGCGGTCTTCCAAAATTTCATAAATCATGTGTTCTCTGATTTGATTGGACGTTTTATGATGGTGTATTTGGATGACATTTTAATTTACTCTCCTGATAAACAGGCTCACATTGATCATGCTCGGGCAGTTCTCCAAAGGCTCAGGGAAAACTGTCTTTTTGCTAAACTAGAAAAATGTTTATTTTTTGTTCAGGAACTGTCCTTTCTGGGATTCATCGTGTCTGCTGAAGGGTATCGCATGGATCCTAATAAGGTGCAGGCCATTGTAGAGTGGGTTCAGCCTTGTGATTTGAAGGCTCTGCAGCGTTTCCTAGGGTTCGCTAATTATTATCATAAATTTATAAGGGGGTTCTCACAGGTGGTTAAACCCCTCACAGACATGGCTCAAAAGGGGGCCGATATCAAGAATTGGTCAACCACTGCGGTGGCGGCATTTCAGTTTTTGAAAAAATGTTTCATGTCTGCCCCAGTTCTTATTCAACCGGACCCACCTGAACCATTTATTGTTGAGGTAGACGCCTCAGAGGTGGGGGTGGGGGCGGTATCGTCCCAGGGACCCGCCACTTTGACCAATTTAAGACCTTGCGCCTTTTTCTCAAAGAAGTTCTCCCCTGCGGAGAGAAACTATGATGTGGGGAATCGGGAACTTCTAGCCGTAAAATTGGCCTTTGAAGAATGGAGGCATTTTTGGGAGGGGGCTGTCCATCCTATAACGGTAATCACGGACCACAAAAACCTAGCTTACATTGAGTCAGCTAAAAGGTTGACTCCCAGACAGGCTAGATGGTCACTTTTTTTTTCCCGATTCAACTTCTCAATCACTTTTCGGCCAGGATCCAAGAATATCAGAGCGGATGCGTTGTCACGCAGTCTAGATCCGGTGTCTCCCCCGGAACCTCCATCCTCCATTCTTCAGCCTGGGGTGGTGGTGGCAGATGTTTCTAATGTGTTGGAGCGGGAGATTCGAGAAGCCCAGTCTCTTGCACCTCCAGCTAAGCCGGGGGATAGACTTTTTGTGCCAGCTCAGTTTCGTCTCAAGGTCCACCAGGAGTTCCATGACTCACTTCTGGGTGGACATCCAGGGATCTCAGCCACCCGGAAGGCCATTGCTAGAGTATTCTGGTGGTCTTCTTTAGCCTCTGATGTTGGGGAGTATGTCTCTGCGTGTGAGGTTTGTGCCCGTGCGAAAACTCCCCATAACCGGCCGGCCGGGGAATTGGTACCACTGCCAATTCCTGAGAGACCGTGGACTCATCTGTCCATGGATTTCATCACCAACCTTCCCCCCTCCAAGGGTAATACTGTGGTCTGGGTTGTAGTGGACAGGTTTAGTAAGCAGGCACATTTTGTACCTTTGGCACCTCTACCTAATGCAGAAACATTGTCCAGATTGTTTGTGGAGCATGTGGTGCGGTTGCATGGGGTACCCTTGAATGTGGTGTCTGATAGGGGAGTGCAATTTGTGGCCAGATTTTGGAGAGCTTTTTGTAGGAGGTTGGGTATTGGTCTGTCCTTTTCATCCGCCTACCATCCAGAGACTAATGGGCAGACTGAGCGGACCAATCAATCTCTGGAGCAAATTCTGCATTGTTTGACTTCAGCCCGACAGGATGATTGGTGTTCTGTGTTACCATTGGCTGAGTTTGCATTTAACAACCGTATTAACCAGTCTACGGGTACATCTCCATTTTTTTGCAATTATGGGTTTCATCCTCATTTTGGAGAATTTTCCCGTTTGAATTCTGGGTGTCCTGGGGCGGATGAGACGATCCAGCGGTTGGGGGAGGTATGGCGGGAGGTCCAGAATAACATTACAAAGGCCCAGGACAAATTTAAATTTTTTGCGGACAAAAAACGATCCGTGGGTCCAGTGTTTCAGGTCGGGGATAAGGTATGGTTATCCACCAAAAATATAAGGCTCAAGGTCCCCTCTGCGAAGCTTGGACCCAAGTTTATAGGTCCCTATGAAATTACTGAAGCAGTTAATCCGGTGGCTTTTCGGTTGTCTCCCGCCATCTCTACGGATCCCTAATGTTTTCCATAAGGCCCTTTTGAAACCTGTGAGGTCCGGTGGGGAGGGATCATCATCTTCCCCGCCACCGGTTTTGGTAGACGGGCAGGCTGAGTACGAGGTGGAACGAATTGTCGACTCCAGGTTTGTCCGTCGTGCACTTCAGTATCTGATACATTGGAAGGGCTACGGTCCTGAGGAACGCTCGTGGGTTCCTGCTCGATCAGTTCATGCGGATCGGTTGATCCGAGCCTTCCACGCCAAGTACCCTGAGAGACCTGGGGGTCCGGTGGCCCCCCATTGAGAGGAGGGTACTGTCATGATCCAGGACGGGATTTCGCTTTGACCCATCCTGGTTAGACTATGGGTTAATTGTGCTGCCTCTCTCTGGCAGAAGGAGGCTATTTAGTGCTCACTGGACCTGGGTCCGGTGTCAGTTATACTCCTGCCCTTGGCTGAGTTAAGTGACCTCTTGTATACGTGTGCCTGATATCTTGCTTGCTTGTGTGGTTTTGATCCGGCTCTGTCCCTGTTACGAGTTCTGCCTGACCCTCTTGTACTGCGCTACCTCTCGTGTATGACTATCTGCTTGTGACCTGACTTCTCTCTGCTTGTCCCCTTGGTACCACGTCGCCCTCTTGTGTATGACTTTTGGCTTTGTCTGACTACCCGTCTGTTTGTCCCTCCTCTGCCTCGCTTGCCCGCACTGTTGTGACCTCCGTTTTGCGCCTGACTCTGAATTGTTGTATGGTGTCCTGTCATATCTGAAAGCAGGACGCTAAGCCACGCCCCCTTGCAGTCACATGACCATAGGTCCTGTGCAAGCTTGCTCATTTTCAGTGTCCGCAGGTCCCGTGCCTCTTTACTTTCCAGTGCTGACTGGACCCTGACACTATTAGCTTGAAGCACGCCTGGTCACCTCTGCTGCCCTGCTCCCCAGGTAACATTTAGCACTGCTTCTGTACTCAGGACACGCGCACTGGCTCTATGAGCAAGTGTAGTGTGGTGTCTCTGACAATAGCAAGTTGAATAAAATGATAACTTGATGTCTTCAATCTGATGTTTTATTGCAGAGAAATCCACGTTTTTCCTTATAAGGAAATGATACGTTTTATAAGGAAATGATTTGTTCAGAACTATGGGCCAGACACTGATCTGCATGAGAATCTGCCTCCAGACCTTATTGTTAAACCTCATTCATAAGTCAGATTTTTGTGTGCAAGTGCTAGCTGTGTCTTTCATGGATAGCACTTGTACCTGTGATAGACTATGGGGACATTCACATGTTCAACTTTAACATCCTATTTTCACGGACTCATAATGGAGAAGATGGAAAAGTGGTTTTTCTTTTTTATTTCTCCATGTATGAGAAAATCAGATAACACTTGTAAAGCACTCTTATCAAAGTGTGATAAGAATCAGTCCATTTTTTCTCATGCGTGAAAAAAATTGACATCTGAATAATAAAGATGATGATGATGATGATATGGTCAAAAAAGTTGCGTAATACTTCTGCACATAGTATATTTTATATATATATATATATATATATATTTATATATATATACACACACGTACAGTTAGGTCCATATATATTTGGACAGAGACAACATTTTTCTAATTTTGGTTCTAGACATTACCACAATGAATTTTAAACAAAACAATTCAGATGCAGTTGAAGTTCAGACTTTCAGCTTTCATTTGAGGGTATCCACAATAAAATTGGATGAAGGGTTTAGGAGTTTCAGCTCCTTAACATGTGCCACCCTGTTTTTAAAGGGACCAAAAGTAATTGGACAATTGACTCCAAGGCTATTTCATGGACAGATGTGGGCAATCCCTTCATTATTTCATTCTCAATTAAGCAGATAAAAGGCCTGGAGTTGATTTGAGGTGTGGTGCTTGCATTTGGAAGATTTTGCTGTGAAGGAAACAAGCGGTCAAAGGAGCTCTCCATGCAGGTGAAACAAGCCATCCTTAAGCTGCAAAAACAGAAAAAACCCATCCGAGAAATTGCTACATTAGGAGTGGCAAAATCTACAGTTTGGTACATCCTGAGAAAGAAAGAAAGCACTGTTGAACTCATCAATGCAAAAAGACATGGGCGCCCATGGAAGACAACAGTGGTGGATGATCTCAGAATAATCTCCATGGTGAAGAGAAACCCCTTCACAACAGCCAACCAAGTGAACAACACTCTCCAGGAGGTAGGCATATCAATATCAAATATCTACCATAAAGAGAAGACTGCATGAAAGTAAATACAGAGAGTTCCCTGCACGGTGCAAGCCACTCATAAGCATCAAGAATAAAAAGGCTAGACTGGACTTTGCTAAAAAAACATCTAAAAAAGCCAGCACAGTTCTGGAAGAACATTCTTTGGACAGATGAAGCCAAGATCAACCTCTACAAGAATGATGGAAAGAGAAAAGTATAGCGAAGGTGTGGTACAGCTCATGATCCAAAGCATACTACATCATCTGTAAAACACGGTGGAGGCAGTGTGATCCCTTGGGCATACATGGCTGCCAGTGGCACTGGTCACTAGTGTTTATTAATGATGTGACACAGGACAGAAGCAGCCGAATGAATTCTGAGGTATTCAGAGCCATACTGTGTGCTCAGATCCAGCCAAATGCAGCCAAACTGATTGGTCGTCATTTCATACTACAGATGGACAATGACCCAAAACATAAAGCCAAAGCAACCCTGGAGTTTATTAAAGCAAAGAAGTGGAATATTCTTGAATGGCCAAGTCAATCACCTGATCTCAACCCAATTGAGCATGCATTTCACTTGTTAAAGACTAAACTTCAGACCGAAAGGCCCACAAACAAACAGCAACTGAAAACCACCACAGTGAAGGCCTGGCAGAGCATCAAAAAGGAGGAAACACAGCGTTTGGTGATGTCCATGAGTTCAAGACTTCAGGCAGTCATTGCCAACAAAGGGTTTTCAACCAAGTACTAGAAATGAACATTTTATTTACAATTATTTAATCTGTTCAATTACTTTTGGTCCCTTTAAAAACAGGGTGACACATGTTAAGGAGCTGAAACTCCTAAACCCTTCATCCAATTTTAATGTGGATACCCTCAAATGAAAGCTGAAAGTCTGAACTTCAACTGCATCTGAATTGATTTGTTTAAAATTCATTGTGGTAATGTCTAGAAGCAAAATTAGAAAAATGTTGTCTCTGTCCAAATATATATGGACCTAACTGTATATACACGGTGTGGAGATAAGGATGCCACCCTCCCCCCATTTGATCAAAAACATTAAGTTCGGACCTTTACATTTTTAACGTTTAAAATATTGGAGTTCGTGTATTCATTAACCGCAGTGTGCTGACGCATCGTGCATGTATATTTTTGTATTTTGCTCACATAGTGTATTTGTGCACCTATTCACGAATTTAATACTAAAGATTTGTGGGCCCTATTTGCTGCAGTATACCTTGTGAGAAATATTTTTTATATATTGGACACAGGGATTTTTTTTAATAGAGACAGGACTAGTAACAGCAACTTGGATTGACAATGGCATTTAACTTTATTTTTATTTGCCATTTTTTATTTTCATCAATTTTGCATATTGTGTACGACCTCCCTCCTCAAAAGCTCATAAAAGACCTTTAGGGTGCATTTAAATAATGAAATATTTTTTCTTCCCTGGTAACTGGGCCTGGTATATTAGCATCAGTTACAAGGGAAATGTAGCCCCCTGTCTGCATAGCAGAGCTGTCCTGGTCTTCTATGATCCAGCCACTCCAGCTCCCTATTGATACACAGTGATCACATGACCACTTTGTACGGAGGAGGAGGTGCCATTAGAGCTTCCTATTACTGCACACACAGCTCTTCTTTAGCAAAAAGCGAAGGAAGAGACACAGACAGTAATAAACAGTCTAGGCCATCTCTATGAGTGTCCCTTCTTCATGATTGTGTAGCTGCACTCCTATGCAGTGATGTTTTAGAACATCTCTACAGGATAAGAGTGGGACTGCGGGCCATTTAGCTTCTATCGGTGGTCCAGAAGAAGTTAAGGTAGTAACTGAAGGCATTACACTTAAAGATTCAGCAATCAAAATTTATTTAATCATTAGATCTTGGAATAAAAATAAGTTCCTCAATTGGATGTGTTAAAAGAAATGTTCCTGTGCTGAGATAATCTTATAAATGTGTCCTCCCCTGCCCAGGAGCTGTAGTATGACCAGACCTTGTCCCTGTATGGTCAGACTCAGCCATTACACAGTACACAGCAGGGGCACATTTATAAGAATATCTCAGCACAGGGACATTTTTTCTTACACATCAAATTGCTGTATTTATTTTTATTCCAAAATTTATTCGTTAAAATGTTCGTGGGACAACCCCTATAACTAAAAAAAACAAATTATCCTCCATAGTACCTTGCAGCCCTATCTTATATAATAGAAAATACGGTTTAACAAAAGAATAATAAATAGAAATGACATTTCAACAATGAAAAAAATTAAAAAGGAAAAATGGTTTGAAATGAAATAAAATATTTTCTTTGCCTGCCAAAATGCTTCTCCTCCGGATTCCAATCTGTTTGCTGAGAGTTATTTTTACTGTTCATGCCTGAACAATAAAAGAATAACAGGTTTTGCAGAAATTTATAAAGTTGGCCATTTTGAGGTCAACCATACACAGTTGCCAAATCTGTGCTTACACTTTTTCTATGTAAACTTGCTAGACACAACTACTTGTATTTTTTATTTATACAGTTTCTTAATTTAATTCAACTCAAAATCTATAACGTAACAATTACTTGACCTATCTAAAAATCAATGAAGTATTTTAGGAACTGGTGCTAATTAGAGATAAGCGAGCACTTAAATGCTTGGATGCTCATTTTGAGTATCAAATATAATGAGAGTCAAAGGGAAATCCGAGCATTTTTCCAGCAGACCCTACAAAGAGGTCTGGAGGTAGCGAAAATGTTGAAGTGGATGGAAAAAGTGCCGAATGGAAAGAGAACAGGATGGGGAAAACCCCTAGAATCATTTCTGTCTCCCAGATTACTGCTGAGAAAAATGGTGTCACACTTTACTCCACTCTAAGGACTAACAATAGACAGTCAAAATCAACAATTGGAATTTACATGAAAAAAACCGTTAAGAAACATTCTTTCATGTATAATAACTTGTATATAAGGCGAAATTTAAAAAGGATTTTAAAAAAAATTAATTCAAGTAAACCAAAATTTAAATTTTTATTAAAAAAATGAAATTTCATTGTAATTTATGAAGGAAGCAAGAATTGCCAAAAATGTGATGTAAGAGGGACTCAAATACAACCTGTCATAGACATACAGGAGGGCCTCATACACATTCTGTTCAAATTGTCATTAATGGTACTCCTAGACTAATAAAGGCTATGTACTAAGTGAAAAAGCCTGACAAAAATTACAAGCATACAATCTTCAAGTCACCAACTGTAGTGCCTCATTAAAATATTGCGAGCAATGTATACTTGTGGTACTCCTACACAGTGCAACGCCTGCCAAAAATGAGAAGCAGGGTCATCCATACAACCTTCAAGGCATCAACTGTAGTACCTCATTCAAATATTTTCAACAAAGTATAGTTGTGGTGCTCCAACATGCCTAAAAGTTATGCAGAGTGCAAAGCTTTTCAAAAATCACAGTCATCTACACACCCTTGAAGGCAACAACTGGATGGGCTCATTAAAATATTAAGAAAGTGTAGCTTGCCAATTTTGTATTTTATTTCAAACAAATCAGGTTCTACAGTATATATGACAATAGTCAAATTTTTGACCAAAAATATTTTGTGAACTGTATCAGGCCAAGCGGTTTTTAAAAATTTTAACCCACCGTAATTTTACACAAAGCATGTTAAACTATATACATGAATCATTGAATTCATAAACATTTTTGGAAGGGTTTTTGTGAGTTTAATATACCAGAGAAATGTACCAAGAATCGAGTTACAGTGTATGCATGAATCATTGAATCACTATAAAGTTTGGGAAGGTTTTTTTGTATAGTTTAATATACGAGCGAAAAGTAACAAGAACCGGCTTACAGTCTATTGATAAATCATTGAATCTATGAAAAGTTTTGGAAGGTTTTTTGTGAGTTTAATATACCAACGAAATGCAATAAGGAGGAATCCTTGAAGGCTATGGCAAGCCCCTGAGATCATGCACAGAGCACGGTCTAAGGGGCTTGTGTCAATGCAGCACATAGTTATAAACCACTGCAATACTCACGCATTGCAATGGGTAATGAATATGATCAGGCTGCTGAAAGTTAAAGTCACAGAGTGGGACAAAGTAAAAAAGTTAAAAAAAGTAAAAATATTTCTTTAAAAATCACAAAATAATGATATATATACTGCTCAAAAAAATAAAGGGAACCCTTAAACAACAAATGTAACACCAAGTCAGTCACACTTCTGTGAAATCAACACTGGCTGTGACTCAATTTCTCCTGCTGTTTTGCCAATGGAATAAACAACAGGTAGAAATGATAGGAAGGTCACTAATATCCATGTGTCTGCTCAGTAAGAGTGCCTAGTGTTCCCTTTATTTTTTTGAGCAGCATATATATAGTACTGATACATTTCTTTTTTTATGTGAAAAATAAACAAAAATGTACACATGTTTGGCACTGTCAGGTCTGTGATGACCCGACCAATAAAACTGTCTCACTAGTTAACCCCTTCAGTAAACATCGTAGAAAAAATAAATAAAAAATAGGGGAAAAGCCATACTTTTTCATCATATCACCCAGCAAAAAGTGGAATTAAAAGACGAATGTAAATAAAAATGGTTTCTCTAAAAATGTCATCTTGTTCCGCAAAAAACAAGCTGCCACACAGCTCTGTCAATAGAAAGATAAAAGAAGTTATAGGTGTCAGAATACAGTGATGCAAAAACTATTTTTTCTATAAAACAGTTTTTACTGTTAAAAGTGCCAAAACATTAAAAAAAACTACATGCGAGGGGTTGCTGATAAGTCTTTGGCTTTGCTATTTTTTTTATTTCTATGGTGATGAATATTACAACTCATGAAAGCCTTATGTGTCTAATATATGTTTTCAAAATTTTGTGTTTTCAGCTTATGGCAACAGTGTTCTATGCACACGGGAAAACAAAATGGCAGAGTCTAATGGGACATTCACAGCAAATGAGAGCTGAGGAGTGATAAAAATCTTGTTTCTGCAAGGAAAGACCGAGAAGGATATTCATGGTGATACGTTGCAAACATTTGGGGATCAATGCCCTTCATATTTAACAGTTAAGAACTGGGTTGCCAAATTTAAAATGGGCCACTTCAGCACCAACGATGAGAAACGTCCTGGATGAGCGAGAGTGGTTGTTGTTCCGAAGATCATCGATGTTGTGCACAACCTCATACTGGAGAATTGGTGAATTTCAGCTAAAGCAAGAGCAGACATCATGGGGATTTCCCGTGAACATGTTTGTGTACTTATCCATGAACATTTGGACATGAAGAAGCTATCTGCAAAGTGGGTCCATTTATCAGCATTTACAGACTGATAAGTATGTGGCGCCCCTGAGGATTCAGTCGCCACAGAAGTACTGCACCTCAACCAGAGGTGTGGTACCCCATTCTCAGGTAAGGAAGGGGCACCTCACAGGACTCTATCACCTGCACACATCCTATAGCAGCGGGGCACCCTGGATGTACCCTATGGGAGGATGATCTCAACGCTGCCTGGGTAGTAAAGGGTTGGGAGGTGGGTGGAGCTAGTAGGATGAGAGCGGGAGAAGAGAGTTTAGTCAGGAAGAGAGACTGAAGGGGGAAGTGAAAGAGAAAAAAAACATGCTTACAAGCAGCTCCCTGGAAAGACTGAAGGAAAGAGACAGAAGGAAGCTCCTGGAGAGGAGAAGGGATCCTAGAGGCATGGCGCAGCGACCATACTGCCTGTGGGGCTCGTTACACGCCGACTAATGTGTGGAGGGATCAGGTCGCAGTGGGGTACTGGCCCCCTAGCCTAGTGGAGATATCATCAGACTCAACTAGCAAGCCGGAGGTAGAGGCACCTATAGTTACCTTAGCCACAAGCCACAGTTATCTTCTCTGGAAGGGCAACCATAAGGGAGCAAGGGGACGCAGAGGGGACGTCGACCGACAAGGTCTGCAGCTGCTGGCCTGGGACACTGATTATGAGTTGTTGGGCAGGAAGAGGAGTAGAAACCAGCACAGGGAGACGGCCAGGAAAGGCACACACTGAAGGAAGTCCTGGGAAGGTGGATCCTGATCTACTTGGGAGTTTGCTGAGCCCCTAACCTGGAGGACGCAGCACCAAGTGGGCATCTGTGTGCACAAGAACTGTGAGTAAATCTTAGAACCTTTGGAACTGCACCCAGCTGTGTCCTCTAATTATTCCTGTGTCACCAATCCAACTCTGCTACATCCATACAGGATATTTTCTATTACAAATGCCTTTGGACCAAGCACTGCCTGTGGAGAGCTATACCAATTCTGCTGCATCATCATCAGTCTCAGAGGATCTGCACTGCAGTGCTGGTTACCTCTGACCAGAAACGACAGGTGGCGTCACGAACACTTTATCACAAAAACTTTATAAACATTATCCCTTGTAAATATTCCCTTTTATTGGATGCCCAGGGCCCCGCACTGGGTCACAGCTGCCGTGACACATCTTCTTTAAATACCGGCCTGGTACTGAGTATAACCACTGCCCTGGCGGGCGATCCAAGTACCTCCTGGATCAACTGGTCACTATGGACGAGACCTGGATTTATTTGTATGACCCTGAAACCAAGGTACAGTCAAAAGAGTGAAGGCACAGTGATTCTCCTTGTCCAAAGAAGTTCAGGGTTCAAAAAACAGTCACTAAGGTGATGGCATTAGTGTGCTGGGATAAGGAGGGCGTGCTACTAGTGGACTACCTTCAAAAGGGTTCTACCATCAATGCAAGGTATTATATTGAACTTTTGGACCAATTGAAGGCCAAAAGGAACGGCAAGCTGTCCAAAGGAATTTTGTACCTGCAAGACAACGCCTACGCTCACACTGCATAAGCGACTAAGGCAAAACTTGCGAGGTTGGGCTTCTAGCTGGTTGACCACCCACCTTATTCACCAGATCTAGCTCCCTCTGACTATCATCTGTTTCCAAACCTGAAGAAACACCTCAAGGGTACCAAATTTCACACCATTTCTGAAGCCATGGCTGTTACGGATGCCTGGTTTGAGGCACAACCGAAATCCTTCTTTTTGCAAGGCTTACAGAACTTGGAAAACTGATGTAAGAAGTGTGTTGACATCAGTGGAGAGTATGTGGAATAAATGTAAAGTTTCATCTTCCTATCTATTTTCTTTCTGGGTGAAGCCAAAGATTTATCAGCAGCCCCTCCTACATGTGGCATCGCTGTAATCGTATTGACCCTAAGAATAAAGCTGCCTTATCAATTTTACCACACGCTGAACGACACAATTAAAAAATCCCAAACAATTCTTAAATTGATGTTTTTGTTCATTCTGTCTCCCAAAAATCAGAATAGAAAGCAATAAAAACAGTTATAGGATCGAAAATGGTACTAATAAAACATTCAACCCGTTCCACAAAAAACAAGCCTTCACATGACTGTGTCTGATGAAATATGGAAAAATGACAGCTCTCAAATTATGGCGATGCAGTTTTTGCAATAGAGTCTTTTGTGTGTGACAGCAGCCAAACATGAAAAAACGATAAATCTGATATCGCTGTAATCGCTCTGACCCAAAGAACCCAAAAATAAAGTTGTCTAATCACTTACAGCACACAAAGAGCGGTGTAGAAACTAAATAAAACCAATTCTTCACCTGCTGTTGCTTTTTTCATTCTGCCTTCCAAATGTCACAGTAAGACTTGGATCACATTTATCCTGCACTCTGCATTGAGCACTTACCCGGGAGTTTCTATGTAATTCTCTGAAAAACATGATTACATGGAACCCCCGGCCGAAGACTCCCTATAATTAGGCAGATAATTAGGCAGATGGAGACACTGTGGATGCCGTCTGACTAGTGATCCAGCGGTGAACGTCTTTTTAGGCATGCATAAAAGCACAGTCCGCCACACTTTTGTGCACTTCTGAAAAGAAGGAAACTGCTGAACTGAGGCCAGACAGAATCCAGACTAACTGGATCCAGAGTAACTGCTGCATTATAGTGAGTGGCTCCCTCAGTGGTTCCATCTGAAACACATCACTCGGAGATTTAGATGGAAACCCCAAAGTCAGTGCTCAGCATAGAGTGCAGGATAAATTTGATGTAAAATTTTCTCAATAAAAGCTTCAACTCAATCCACAAAAATATTAAGTCCTCACTAAGGTCCATCATTTGTCAAAGGAAATATAGGGGACTTCCACATTACTAGTTGCACAATGGCTCTGTAAAAGCGTATGGCTCCTCGCACCATAAAAGAAATCCCAACTCCAAATTCCCCTCTCCCTTCTGAGCCCCATAGTGTGCCTAAACCACATTTAGCATCCACATGCTTGGCATTTTTGTAGCAATGAGAGAATTGCACAACAAATTAGTGCAATTTCTCCTATTACCCTTTTGAAAATGCAAAATATGGGACTAAAAAACATTTTTCTGGGAAAAATGTGATTTCTTAAATTTTTTTATATGTTCTTAACTTCTGTGAAGCCTGTGGGGGATAAGGCGCTCACCACACATCTAGATAAGTTTGCTGAGAGGTCAAATTTTCAAAATGGTGTTACCTGTGGGGAGTTTCCACTGTTTAGGCACATCAGGGTCTCTCCAAACCCCACATGGCATTTGCTAATTATTTCAGTAAATTTTGTATCCAAAAAGTCAAATGACGCTTCTTCCATTTCAATCCCTGCTGTTCATCCAAACAGTAGTTTTACTCCACATATTGGGTATCCGCGTACTCAGGAGAAATTGCATCACAAATTTTATGGTGCAATTTCTCCTGTCATTCTTTTGAAAATGCAAAATTTAAGGCTTTTTTTGTGGGAAAACTGTGATTTTTTTTATTTTTATGGCTCAATGTTATAAATTTCTGAGAAGTACCTGGGGGATCAAGGTGATCAACAAACTTCTAGATAAGTTCCTTGAGTGGTCTAGTTTCCAAAATGGTATCACTTGTGAGGTTTTATACTGTTTAGGCAAATCAGGGGCTCTCCAAATACAACATGGCATCCCCTAATTATCTCAGCAAACTTTGCATTCAAAAAGTCAAATGACACGAGCCCATCCATGCTCCCAAACACTGGTTTTATCCAACATATGGTGTCACGTTTGGGTATTTTCTGTCGTATAGACAGTTTTGTAAATTATGTTTCAAAAATTGTGCTGATGTAAAGTAGACGTGTAGGAAATGTTATTTATTAACTATTTTGTGTGACATAACTCTTTGATTTAAGAGAGTACAAATTAAAAGTTTGAAAATTCCAAAATTTTCAAAATTATCGCCAAATTTCCATTTTTTTTATCAAGAAACTTAAGTCATATTGTATTTTTTTTACCACTATCGTGAACTACAATATGTCACAAAAAACAATCTCAGGGTTAAAAGCAAGGAGGAAATATACAGTAGACATTAGAGAGTATTGTCTACCTCTCAGCGTCTATTGTAAGAGATATAGATTTTTAATAAAACAAACACTAGGAAACTGTGAAACAAGCAGATCCCAATGCAAGTCCCTAACTGGGGATTGTCTTTACACATGTGCAATGTCACACCATTGTAGTCTCAATGATAAAGCTATATATTCTGACTCTATTACTAGGCTGTGAGAGTTAGGCTCTTAAGACACCGTTTCAATGGTTGTGTCTATATACTAGTACTCACACAAAGAATTTCATCAGACAGCTTAACTTGACTGCAGAAGACAAATTTGAAGATTTCAGAAGATTTATTTTGAAGCTGAATTCTTGTAGCTATGCATAAACACAGTAAGGCCGGTTTCACATTAGCGCATTTTATGCGCGCGCACGGCCGGGGGTAGCTCCGCCCCCGATCCGGCTCTCTGCCCGGCGTGCCCGCCCCTTCCTTGTAGCGCCGCCTCCTAGCGGACAGCGGCGCCTGCGATCGGCGCACCCTATCTTTAGCATAGGGTGCGCCGATTGTGCGCAGGCCGTGCGCTAGTTGCGCTTTGACCTGCGCTGCGCACTTTTGACGGTGCGCCGTGCGCGCCAAAATCAAACTTTTCGGATTTTGGCGCGCACGGCGCACCGTCAAAAGTGCGCAGCGCAGGTCAAAGCGCAACTAGCGCACGGCCTGCGCACGATCTGCGCACCCTATGCTAAAGATAGGGTGCGCCGATCGCAGGCGCCGCTGTCCGCTAGGAGGCGGCGCTACAAGCAAGGGGCGGGCACGCCGGGCAGAGAGCCGGATCGGGGGCGGAGCTACCCCCGGCCGTGCGCGCGCTGAAAAAGCGCTAATGTGAAACCGGCCTAAGTAAAAAAGACAATTCTACACCAGAGATGCAAATGCAAAAACATGAGCCTCTTAACATGGTTGACATACACTGACTGGGGAGAAGGAGGGAGGGATTACTGACATCAGAGCAGAGGAGTCAGACAGGGAAAGAGGAAGGACAAACTTCTAAAAGGCAAAGCTTAATGCACAGCAATGTAACACTTACAATACGATGACAATACAAGTCGTATTGGGGACATGACAATATGTATATATTTAATAAGCAAGTTTAGGGCTGTCAGTATTTTAAGTTATTAAATTATACCATCTTTTAATACAGTTTTATGGAATTCAGGTTCTAATTATTTCAATAAAAAACCACTGTTAAATTCACCTATTTTTGAAACTTTATATAAGCATAAAGCTTTACAAGTAGGAAAATGTTTTTAAAAAGAAGACACTTTTTCCTTTCCAGATAACAAGGAAATGGTATATAAATCTAAATCAATTCAAGTGTTAAAATTATTTTAATAAATCCACATGAAACTGTCCATAACTATGCTATGGCTTCTAAATTTACTATGTAAAAGTATTCGATCAAGAGGTCAAGAACTTAAGATCTTTTATACTTCCATTTACATTGGAATCCTGCAATAAAGTCTAGGATCTCAGCGTAATGTGCCCCCTGGCAACAGGCCATAATGTGGCTATTTTCTACCTTGTCCTCCCACTTTATTGTGTGTTTTGTCTGGAATGCATCTTTTACATTTGTGCTTTTCAGTCTTCTATAATGACTTAGTTTGATGTTGTTTTCTGTGAGCAGTAAATTACTTCTTAACTAACCTGTTACCACATTTCCTGTTACTAACTGGAGATGACTCTTAGATATGGACGCTCTTGCACAATATTCAATTTGTTTTCATGAGTTGACGGTAATAGAAATATGTCATTTGTTTGCATTTGATTAAAAATTAACATCTCCTAATCTCATATGACATTTTTTTGCTTAACATTTTAGTTATAAATTCAGCCGCAGTTCCTGGTGTTTACTGAAATATCAATACATGGAACAATTACATATGATATATGGTTAAAAATTATCTTAGAGTAAACCCTGGTGAAGAAAATCCTACATTGTTTTTAGTTCAGTGGGGCTAGAATAATATTATAAAGATATAGAAGTCTCTAGAAGAATTTCTACACTCATAATCACTGCTACATCTCACAATCAAGGCTGTGGAGTCCGAGTCAGTTTTGGGTTGAGTCAGAATTCGTAAAATTGCACCTACTCCAACTCCTGCTTCAAACTGAAAATAATGTATTTTGATACTGTATATTTTTTATTACATACATACCTTGTTGCAAATTTACTTTTACTACAGAGCATGTATTACTATTATTACAAGGGATTGTATAAGAGCAGAGAAATGGTAATTTAAGTTTACTGTCGATAAATGTAAAGCTGTGTACAGGGTACCCTTCCGAAAATCTAGGGCCCCACGCATTCATTCCAATATTGCCTTTATTATCTTTGTATGGGTGCATTCATACTATCGTATTTTCCGGTCCATGGTATGCCTGCAATGCCTAGTCTGACCAATGGTTTCTCAACTGGAACTATCAGCCACCAAAGCATGTATGACGCTGTTAGTTTGGTTCAGGAACCTCATGAATGGGGCTGGCATTGTGGCAGTAATACAGACCATAAAATACAGTTGTGTAATAGATTCATTATCCTGATGGTGAATACAAATTCTAGGATGCACAAAAAATCTATCACCCCCTCTATCTCCACCATATGCACCATTCCTTTCAACGTTTAGAGAATGCTTCCTAATAGTGATAGGTAAACCCCAGAATGTTACGGTCCAGTGGGTTCTGGCGAACAGTTAAAAAAAAGTTTGGTTCGAGTACCAGAACAGTACTTGAACCCAGACTAATGGAGGCCCAAACATCCATTGTTGGCAAAGCTATCATCTGCATGACAGCGTGGCAAATGCTGCCTCTTATCTTATCGGTCAGAGAGCTGCGGTTTCCACACTGTCAGATGACAGCATGAGCCAGCAGCTGTGACCAGTGGTAAAATGTTTACCTCTGGTCACAGAGGCGTCAGCTGATGAAAGAGTTCTATTGCCATAAACCTAAGCCTGCTGCGCTAATAACAGCGAGAGCAGTTGCCGCTGATGGGAGTATTCCTCAGCCACCACCTGTGCTATAAAAATGAAAAAAAAAATGAGGTGGGGTCTTTCAATTTTTGATGACCAGCATGGCTAAACGGACAGCTGCAGACTGCAACCCTCAGCTGTCAGCGTTATCATGGCTGGATATCATGGATAGTGCCCCCCCAGATTAAAAATAGCAGCCCACAACTGTCTCAGAATTCTGGCACTTTTCCCAGCTCTTCCCACTTGCCTTGTGGTGATGGCAAGTGGGGTTCATATTTGTAGAGTTGATGTCACCTTATTTTCAGGTGACATCAAGCCTACGGGTTAGTAATGGAGACAAAACGATAAGACGCCTATCCATTACTAACCCTATAGTCATATTGTCAGCAAAAAACATTCAGAATAAGTCCTTTATTTGAAATAAAAATACACACCATTTGTTACTTTTTAAATAAATTGGTGAAACACAGTTATACTCAACTTACTCCAATTCCATTGAAGAGCTGGTCCCCTGTAAAAAAACCCCCAGAAAATACTCAGAAAACAATAAACAACAAAAATACTCACCTAATCCCCATTCCATTGAAGCCCTGGTCTCATATAAAAAGCAAAAATAATAAACGAGAGAATGAGCTGCTGTGAGTACAGTATCAGTGACTAGTGATGACATCATCAAGGTTACCGCAGGTCACTGAGGTTGTGTCCCCAACTCACTTCAGTATGAGTTGGGCCAATGAACTGTGGTGACTTCAGTGAGATCACCGCTAGCACCATAAGAAAAAGTCTCACGATGCAGCGCTGAGCTCAGTGAGTTCACCACAGTTCACTGTGAGAGATTTCTTGCATGTCAGTTGTCATGCAGACATTTTTTGTATCATCTAGATGTGCATACAGAACATACAACACCATCTGTCAAGATCAGAGATGGCCCATGTCTGTGGGAGCGTTATGCTCATTAATATACTGGAATCTTAAACTTAAAATCTTAAATTCCAGTGTATGCTCCTTGCAACCTCAATTAAAAAAATGTGTCTGCACCATAGAAAAACAGACAGCACTCAGACCAGAGTTACTCAATGAGTCAGTACAGAAGATCAAATGAGAAAGTGGAAAACATTTCTGCATGCACTAGTTCCTTCCATGCATTGGATGAGACTCACCCATTCAAGTCTATCTTCAATTGGATTCCACAATGAGCCATCGATTTTTACGGATATATTCCAATTTTTTAACATAGGAAACTGCATTTAGTACATTTTTAATAATTGCGGCAATGTAAAAAACAGATGCCATATGGATTGTAATTGGATGACAAATAAAAAAATACGTTTTCTGGATGAAACTCGGATACATTTTTTATTCGGTGGTGTAAATTTAGGCTAAGAGTGCCAACAAAATACCACAGTGCAAAGTAAAATAACTCACCCTTCTCCCAGCAGCACCAGATAATACCAGAGTGCAAAACAAAACACGATCCAAGCGTCAACAAAAGCGCAAACAAATACTACGATGAAGCACAAAATTCCACAAAGTACACAAAAATATTTGGCGTACATTATCATGCAATAGTAAAATCACCTCATGAGCGCCATGGAAGGGGAAAATTCACTGGGACATATCAATGGTATTAACCTGCTGGATTCCAATATGCCATTTTTTTTAAAGGAGTTGGCAAGGCAAGATAAAAGCATTCCTAGTAGACCAGATGGGTAAAAAAGTAACAAACTCAGTAATATTCCTCATCGGGTTGCCGCTGCCTGTGGTTGGTACAATGGTCAAATGACTTTATACCTAGGACTGTGACAATGATGAAAGGAAAGAGAAAAGAAGGTTTAGTCATAACATATGGGGAATATTACCATCTGAGCAGCAAGATTATGGAACTCTCTGCCATATGATGTGAAAAATATAATATTAGCATCTACCTCATGGGGTTTTTGCCTTCATTTGGACAAAAGAAGTTAAGCTTAGCTTGATGGACTTGTGTCTTTTTTCAACCTTATAACTGTGAAATATATGAGCCATTTATGAAGGACTAGGAGCTGGAGTTAGGATCAGACCTGGCTCCATAGCCCTGCCTACAGTTTTTCATGTGGACATCAATGAGGGGTGTCCTGCTCTGGTGGACTTGAGCATATCATGTATTACATTAAAGGTACTGTCACACTTAGGGATGTACCAGCTCTCTCGACCAGCAATATGACGCGGTCAGGATCGCTGGTACATCGCTAAGTTGTCGCTAGTGAGCTGCCAAACAGGCAGATCTCACCAGCGACATAGCAGCGGTCGGGGGTCGCTACTTACGTGTCAGACGAGGCGATGAAGATGTCCTCCTGCCTGCGTCCACGCGTCGCTCGTCGTCACAGCAGGAAGCTGATGACGAGAAATGGCCCAGGACGTTCTCTCGCGATCAGCGATAACCAGCGGGGGATCGGTCGGAGGTAAGTATCAGACATAGCGATATCGCTAGCAATATCGCTATAACGTCACAAAAACCAGTGACGTTATAGTGATATTGCTAGCGATATTGCTTAGTGTGACAGGCCCTTAAGACACTCAAAAACTTGTAACACTTTGGTATTACATGGCACTGCAGGGGTAATGATACACCAACAGCAGCTTCCTCTGGAAAGATCAACTGTTTTCTGGAGCTTAGAGAAACAGTGCAGTTGTCGCTATGGTTTTAATTAGATTTCCTTAGCTAAATATACAATGTAAATGTTTTTTTACTACACTTGGCCTCATTGTGTTCTGCACTTGTGTAAAGTACACTGGTGAGATAAGTCAGGATGACAAGTACATTTATGGCATTTTGGAATGAAAGAAAAGATGGAACTGTCTACTGAAAGTTCAACCCATCTTCTGAACACAGCGTAGTTACAAAAACTAGATGGTTATTTTGCCCCTACCACATACAGCAACTTCAAATATTCATTTGTCATATGGTAGATAGCAATCCTTCAAATTCTGTATCACTGTTGGCATAAATGGCTCTATAATATCGGACCTCATCTTTATTCGCGCCAGTCTTGATGAGGGGGCATGGTGGACTAAACACTCTTGATTCATTAAGTGGTGCATGTCTCTTAATAAATGTAAAATGTTTGAAAAGTGGCGTGCACCTTGCCACAAATCTAGAGTAAGATTTGTGACACAAAGAATGCCACTGCTTGTCCTGAATTGGTTGAGCTGGTTCTGCCACACAACTGTCTTGCCCCAAATTCTGGCCTAAAAGTTGTGATGAAACGGAGCCACAGTTTCTATTAATTTTTGAAGTATGTTTGTTTTTCACCTTCTAAACGTTAATGGGTCTCTGGTTAAATTCCTTTAGTGAAGTTTTTTGTTCTCTCCAACATTAAGAAAATATATTTGGTGTTGTAAATGTCACATCAAGAACGTCTTCTACCCTAAAACATCAACATTGTGAAAGGTTAGTGACTAAAGAAAGCATTTAGTTCATCCTAAAGAAGCATTAATCCATATTACACAGGGTCAAGTGCACAGTCATTAAGACATTCATAAGGTCAAAATCAATGTCATCAAAGTGTTGTAATAAAACAGCTGCACAGGAGACGTTTTATATACCAAGTATATCTTTCTTAATTTGAATTGTGACACAAAAGATGACTCCATGCACCCTTCATAAAGCGAATGATGAGTTTACTCCAGTATGATGCTTACTAGTGATGAGCAAGCACTAAAATGCTCGGGTGTTCGTTGCTTGGGTTGAGCAAATTGGAATGCTTGGGTGCTCGACCCGAGCTATGAACCCAATGTAAGTCTATGGGAAGCCCTAGCATTTTTGCGGCGACCACCCTGGGGTTTTTTTATAGTCTAAAAATGTCAAAAATCGATGGGAACAGTGCTCAAATTACATGGGAACATCATGGGGAAGACCCCTGGAAACATTTCTGACTCCCAGGTCACGGCTCTGAACAATGTTGTCAGAGTCTTACGCCACTTTTACAGGCGCTGAATAAAACATACAAAAACGAAACCAAAATGGATTTTCCTGGGAAATATGTTAAGGAACATCCTTTCCAGGGTAATGATTTGTATGTAAGGGAAAAGTAAATAACCCAAAACAAAAATGTTCCTCTACCACTTGGGCTATGTTCACAAATAGCGTTTTTGATTCTTTTTTTTCAACTTTAGCATTGCTTTCAACCAAGAGAAATGCATTCACTGGGAAATGTCATTTGAACATTTTACAACCTTATCTGGCCATGTGGTGTGTGATACATCATCAGACAAATCCTGTTTCATGTATGAAAGAGGGACTGTGAAAATCAAAAAGCCTATTTTTATAGAGCCAGCAGTCGGCTCTCAGTAATCTTAGGCTAAGTTCACATTAGCATTCGGCTGACCTGTGGAGGGCTGCATACTTCCTCTGTTAAGCTCCACCTACTTCCGCACTTCTTCCATTTAGCTCCACCTACTTCTGCATGCATCCTGCAAACCTATCTTTAACATTGGGTATGCAGGACATGTGGATGTATGCGGATGCATTGTTTGGACTTGCCCACCAAACGCACAGAAATGCAACATGTTTCTGGGCATGTCAAAACTCCCATACTGTTTGCTTATGCATTGAATGCAAGGCCTGCCCTGCACCAAAGTTACACGCACCCCAATAAGCTTTTGAACCGATGTCCTGGATGGCCACATGCAACCAAAGTTCCCAGTATTCATTTGGTACTCCCATACTATTTGCTTATGCATTTAATGCAAGGCCTGCCCTGCAACAAAGTTACACACACCCAAATAAGCCTTTGAACCGACGTCCTGGATGGCCACATGCAACCAAAGTTCCCATTACTCATTTTGTACTCCCATACTGTTTGTTTATACATTGAATGCAAGGCCTGCCCTGCAACAAAGTTACACACACCCCAATAAGCCTTTGAACCGACGTCCTGGATGTCCCCATGAAACCAAAGTTCCCATTATTCATTTGGTACTCCCATAGTGTTTGCTTATGCATTGAATGCAATGCCTGCCCTGCACCAAGGTTATATGCATCCCCAATAAGCCTTTGAACGGAGGTGCTGGATGGCCACATGAAATCAAAGTTGCCATTATTCATTTGGTACTCCCATACTCTTTGCTTATGCATTGAATGCAAGGCCTGCCCTGCACCAAAGTTACACGCACCCCAATAAGCCTTTGAACCGACGTCCTGGATGTCTACATGAAACCAAAGTTCCCATTATTCATTTGGTACTCCCATACTGCTTGCTTATGCATTGAATGCAAGGCCTGCCCTGCACCAAAGTTACAAGCACCCCAATAAGCCTTTGAACAGACGTCCTGGCTGTCCACATGAAACCAAAGTTCCCATTATTCACTTGGTACTCCCATTCTGTTTGCTTATGCATTGAATGCAAGGCCTGCCCTGCACCAAAGGTACAAGCACCCCAATAAGCCTTTGAACTGACTTCCTGGATGTCAGCGTGAAACCAAAGTTTCCATTATTAGTCATTTGGTACTCCCAAAATATTTGCCCATGAAGTGAATGCAAGGCCTACTCCAAATTTGGAAGCACCCCAATAACCCTTTGAACTGACATCCTGGATGGCCACATGAAACCAAAGTTCCCATTATTCATTTGGTACTCCCATACTGCTTGCCTATGCATTGAAAGCAAGGTCTGCCCTACCCCAATGTTACATGCACCCCAATAACCCTTTGAACCAATTTACTGGATGGTAACATGAAACCAAAGTTGCCATTATTAGTCATTTGGTACTATTAGGCGTTGGGTTCCTGCAGCTGCACAGCAGGAATCCAGAGCCATGCAGCCAGTGGTCTCCCATTCCCCTCCGACCTCTCAGGGACCTGTGCAGCAATCTCGGCGATCCAGGCGCCCTGCTCAGAGCAGTTCTCTGGGTCTGGTTGTTGCTGCCACCTCTGGACCAGCAATAGTAGTGCAGCCTGCTCTGCAGCAAACCACTCCAGATGCTAAGTCCTCTCGCCGCGCTACTGGGAATGCTCACGAGACGATCTCCCAGTGGAGATCGGGAGTCACATGCTCAGGTCCTTCTCCTGATCTGATTGAACCATCTCAGAAATCTGGAAGGTCCCGGAAGCGCACGGCTATAAAAGGCCCGCATGGCTGCTCGGCCATGCGCTAGTATAGACACTAGATGCTAACTGTGTGTATGATGATGGATGTATGGACTTGCAAATGACTCATTATGATTCCCCTCCCTCTGATATTACATATGTGGACAGGGAACTAGTGTTAGAGTCAGCACCAGTCAGTGGCACGTTACAGGCCACGGTCTCCATCTTCACAGTGCTGGCGTCCAACGATGCGCCTGTCCAGGCATTGTCGTATTGCGGCTAGTTTAGTCACCGCGCTGCAGTCAGCAGCAGTTGGGGTGTTCGCGGTAGAGACACTGCACGCACGGTAGGTCAAGACGGACTTTGACCCAGAGTCTAGGGCTTAGTCCTGTGACCGATTACCGTGTGTGCACACCGCCGAGTCCTGTGAGGTCAACAGGCTCAGTATTCATGTCTATGTTTAAAGCGTCTCTGTGATTCAACAGAGTACGCTCCGCGCACAACGGGTGACGTTCAACCCGCGTGCGTTATACCGCCATATAGCACGTCTGCCATTAGCTTGCAGTGGTGTAACACCTACTGCACGGTGGACCTCGGGCAGCAAACACACTTATTATTATTTATGTATTTAGTGTGTTCTGCCATCCTTAACAGGTACTCCCATAAAGTGTGCCCGTGAAGTGAATGCATGGACTGCCCCAAATTTGCACGCACCCCAATCCCCCTTGGAATAAATGTGGAGTATGGCCGCTGAAAAATGTTTTCACAGTATAAAAGAGCGGGTCTCATACACTTGCAATGTCCATACACAGTGTATGGGCTGACAAACATTTCCCTTTGGGGTTACACCTCAACATACTGTGTAAACATTTTTTGTACTGGCATCATAAACACCCTTGAAAAAAATAACTTGGCTGTTGCATCACGAACCACGGTCACATGGTGATCTAGTGGTGGTGGTGGCGGATGAGGAGAAGGAGGAGGATAACAGCAAATAGAAAAAATCAGGAAGCCTATACCTATGTATGGGTGTGAAGAAGTGCATGGGAATATACCTCCCAAAAAAATGACACAGAATTTGAGGTTATGTTTCGCTGTTATCATTCGGTGGTAAAAGAGGATTGTGGAAACCACAAAGAGAAGCGATCACAAATCCATATATTGAATAAACGAAGGAGACAACCTCCGAAACGTGCGTCGGGGCAGATGCGCTGACCCAGGCCACTGGCACATATATATATATATTTCTCCCTGCACAAGGTAATACTTTTTATGAGTTATATTTATATGACCTGTGGGCTCTTTGCCCCTCTGGAGAATGGGCTAGCGCTCTAATTACCTAGACACCAACGGGGCTATATTGGAATTAATGCATACCACTTGGAGTAATATATATAGTATATAGTAATCCGTTCGCTTGCCATCTCCTATCCCCAGTCAGGATATAAGATATACTATGATGTTGGTTATTAGTGCCATTTCTCTGCTGTGTGGGGTATTGTGTGGCCTTATTTAAAGTATTCATTTGAATATACACCAATGATAAGGGTCAAAACATCTCTCTCTGCACAGTTGCACCTTGGAATTTCTGCACATGATGTCTCCTGGTCCTGTTTTGCATTAATTAAATAAAGGATATTTTTATTCAATATATAGATTTGTGATCGCTTCTCTTTGTGGTTTCCACAATCCTCTTTTGCTATTTATTTAATGGGCAATTGATCCACATTTTTTGGTCCAATGTTTTATGGCAGCTAACACTAAGGACATTGAGTGACCTGATATACACTATTACAGAATGCTGCTGTCAACCATTTGTCTTATTTGGTTGATCATTCGGTGGTGTAGAGAAGTGTGGCCCAATCCAGCCCTTGTTCATTTTTATAAGACTCAACCTGTCAGCATTTTCAGTTGACAGGCAGATGTGCTTATCAGTTATAATTCCACCAGTGGAACTAAAAACCCGCTCTGACAAAACGCTAGCGGCAGGGCAGGCCAGGACCTCCAAGGCGCAGAGAGCCAGTTCATTCCACATGTCCAGTTTGGATACCCAATAATTAAAAGGCACAGAGGAAGCACAGAGGATGTTGGTACTGTCAGCAAGGTACTCCCTCAGCATCTTCCAAAACTTTGCACTCCTTGTGAGAGTACCCCGCGCCTCAGAGCCAGTGTGATGGGAAGGTCTGAGAAAACTCTCCCAGAACTTTGTCAGTGTTCCCCTGCCCCTGCTGGATTGTAGTTGTGTCTCTCTCACCTGTACTCCTTGGTTGTCCAACGAGCTGTGACCAAGTGTTTTCAGATGGAATTTTTTTAAATAATACTACAACAAGGGCCATCTGGTACGGCCCCATTTTACCTTTCTGCCTCTGGAATAAGAGCTTGAAAGTTTTTCTTGTAGCATGGGTCTAGAAGTGTTACCAACCAGTAATGAGTGTCACCCAAAATTTTGAGAATGCAAGTGTCACGGGAAAGGCAGCACAACATAAAGTAACAACAGGTAAGACTTCCGTGTCCTCACCAAGAGGACAACTGACCATGCTCTCCTCCTCCCTGTCCTCAGGCTATCCATGCTGAACAGACGATATGACAGTTGTGCTTGTAGTACCATCTATAGCGCATGAAACTAGCTCCTGCCTTAGAGCCACAACCAGGTTCCGGCCATTGTCACACATGGCCATGCCTGGCTGTAGGTTCAGCGGTGTCAGCCACAGATCTGTCTGCTCTTTCAGAGCTGTCCACAACTCTTCAGCATTGTGGGGTTTGTCACCTAAGCATATTAGCTTCAGCACAGCATGTTGCCGTTTGGCTGAGGCAGTGCTGCAGTGCTCCATGCTTGTGACTGATGTGGTCATTTAGGAGATGGAGGCTGAATAGGAGGAGGAGGAAGTGCAGGAGCTGTAGACTGTGGGGGCAACCCTGATTGGCCTAGGACCCACAATCCTCAGTGTCGGAAGGACGTGTTCCATCCCAAGGTCCGACGGGGTCCCAGCTTCCACTTTGTTAATACAGTGTGCCGTCAGCGAGATGTACCATCCCTGCCCACAAGCACTTGTCCACATGTCCATGACTAAGTGGAGTTTCACTGTAACCACATTGTTGAGGGCACAGGTAATGTTGTGTGACACGTGCTTGTGTAATACTGGGACGGCACAGCATGAGAAATAGTGGCGACTGGGGACTGAGTACCTTGGGACGGCTACCTCCATCAGGTTGTGGAAAGCTTCCATCTCCAGGAGCCTACAAGGCAACATTTTGAGTGCAAGCAGATGAGAAATGTATGCATTTAGTACTGTGGTCTGTGGGGCGTTGGCAGCGTATTTCCGCATGCGATCCAATGACTGGGGTATGGACAACTGAAGGCTGCGCTGGGACAAGGATGTGGATGTGTTTGATGATGGTGCTAGTTGAGTGTGGGCAATGACAGGTTCAGGGCAGGAGGCATCTTCACATTCACCGTGGACAGGGGATTGGCTTGCATGCGCAACAGTGGAAGAAGCAGTGGTGTCACTCGCAAACACTGTTCGTGGAGACTGCGGTTCAGCCCACAATGTCGGGTGCTTTGCTGCCATGTGCCTGATCATACTGGTAGTGGTCAGGCTGGTAGTTTTGCTACCCCTGCTGATGCGGGCATGGAAGTTGGTGCAAATGACCAGTTTGGGGTTATCGGCAGGGTCTTTTAAAAACAACCAGACTCGGTAAGACCTAACAGTTGTACAGACAATTTCCGTCGTGCTGGTGTTATGAGGAACGGTTGCCTGCCTTCTGTCTGCGACCACCACACTGCCTCTTCCTGCCTCTTGGGGTGCTATGCCTCCTTCCCCCAGGGTGATGCTGTCCTCGCTCTGCTTGTCCTCCTGCCAGGTTGGGCCAGCTACCACATCATCTTCCACTTCCGCTCTCTGGTCCTCCTAATGACTTTCTGGCAATTGTGTCTCATCATTGTTCATCCATTGTGACACATTCCCTCCGTCGCCTTCATGTGACCATAGCTGCTCAAATATTTGGGCATCACTACCTGCGATCTAATCTTGCCCCGCTTAACTGGGCGAGAGACCCAAATCTATAAATGGAAAAGTGAACAGCTCTTTGTAGTGTCCAAGTGTAGGATCAGTTGTTTACAGGCACTCAGCATGGTGGGAGGAAGGAGGATCAGGGTGAGGAATATGCGGTCCAGAGTCATGGCTACTCAGACGTGTGGAAGACAGGGTGGTGGTGATGGTGGCAAAGTAACTGGAAGTATAAACCGCTATCCAACCAACAACCTTTTGACACTGCTCTGGGTTCAATAGTGGTGTTCTGCGGTCTCCTAGTAATTCGGACAGGAAGGTCGGGCTAGAAGATGTGGGTGTTTGTTGTGGCACAATTTCTGCTTGCCCATGGCCTTGGCTTCTGCATGCACCATCACCATCACGTCCACTTCCCCGTCCGTTGCCACGCGCCTTACCCATTTTAAATGGACTACAATATTTTCCACGTTCACTACAAATGGCTGAATTTGGAGCGAACTTATATGTGATCCATGTGCGGGAAAACCACAGTTTAAAATATGTGGCCAGTAGTTTTATTTTTTTTCCAGGAAAATAGTGTCAAGAACTAGGGTAACACACAGCAAAAACAGTTGAATGGAGGCATTGCCACAATTTGTAGCCCAGAGATAGATGAGGTGTGTGATGGAGATACCACACTGTAAAACATGTGGCCTGTAATTTTTTTTCCAGCAAAATACTGTTAATAATTGGTGTAACCCCCAGCAAAAACAGTTGAATGGAGCCCACAGATAGGTGAGACATGTGATGGAGATACCACACTGTAAAATATGTGGCCTGTATTTTTATTTTTTCACAGAAAAATAGTGTCAAGAACCAGGGTAACACACAGCAAAAACAGTTGAATGAAGGCCTCAAATGCCACAATTTTTAGCCCACAGATAGATGAGGCATGTGACGGAGATACCACACTGTAAAATGTGTGGCCTGTATTTTTTTACAGCAAAATAGTGTTAACTGGAATAACTCACAACAAAAATAGCTGAATGGAGGCCTCAGATGCCACAGTTTGTAGTCCACAGATAAATGAGGTGTGTGACGAAAATACCACACTGTAAAACATGTGGCCTGTAATTTTTTTTTTCACAGCAAAATACTGTTAGTATTGGAGTAACATACAGCAAAAACAGTTGAATAGAGGCCTCAAATGCCACAATTTTTAGCCCACAGATAGATGAGGCATGTGATGGAGATACACACTGTAAAATATGTGGCCTGTATTTTTATTTTTTTTACAGGACAAGTGTCAAGTACTAGGGTAACACACAGCAAAAACAGTTGAAGGGAAGCCTCAAATGCCACAATTTGTAGCCCACAGATAGATGAGGCATGTGGCGGAGATACACATAGCAAAAACAGTTGAATGGAGGCCTCAAATGCCACAATTTTTAGCCCACAGATAGATGAGGCGTGTGACAGAGATACCACACTGTAAAATATGTGGCCTGTATTTTTATTTTTTTTACAGGAAAATATTGTCAAGAACCAAATTTCACAATTTGTAGCCCACAGATAGATGAGGCGTGTGACAGAGATACCACACTGTAAAATATGCGGCCTGTATTTTTATTTTTTTTACAGGAAAAGTGTCAAGAACTAGGGTAACACACAGCAAAAACAGTTGAATGGAGGCCTCAAATGCCACAATTTGTAGCCCACAGATAGATGAGACATGTGGCAGAGATACCACAATGTAAAATATGTGGCCTATATTTTTTTACAGCAAAATACTGTTAATCATTGGAGAAACACACAACAAAAACAGTTGAATGGAGGCCTCAAATGCCACAATTTGTAGCCCACAGATAGATGAGGTGTGTAGCTAAATATTTTTTTGCAGCAAAATAGTGTCAAGAAATTGTATGAGAAACTCCAAAAAATTTTTACACTACCACAAAAATGGCAGAATTTTCTGCGCACTCAGATGTGATCGCTGGGATGGGCAAACCCGTTTAAAATAGCTGGATTTCTCGCTGCATTATGAAAAGGATCTGGCTGTATTCTGCAGTGACAACAAGCAAATGTAGAAAAAAAGTGTGGTCTGTATTGCCTTTGAATAAAATAATCAGGATTAAGATGCAAAAAAAATTATTCCTGGCGCTATGTATATTCGGTCAATATATGACAGACAGTAATGGAATGGACCCTCTTGATGTATGCAATGAAGTATGCCACATACAATGCCTATATAACGAAAAACCTCAAAAAAACATTTTTAATCCATTACTGTTAGTACAGAAATTATGCCTCATTAAATCTCAGTCGATAGAGACGACTCTCGTTAAAGCTGGAAAGACAAGAGAATACTAGAGTCCAGAACTATCTTAAAAAATGCAAATTTTTATTGATAGTGAACAGGCACATAAGTGAGAGACAGGACAAATAGAATAGTGAAATAGACAATGAGTTAATAGCCCGGAACCATTAGAAAAAACAAACCAGGAACCAAATGATTGATATTAAATCACACAGGGCATCTTCATGGAAAAATAAGTAATGCAGATAGATTTTATTAGGGAATCTCTACTCGAAGTAATCAATCCTATGACATATTGCACTTTGCCCAAATAATAGGAATCACTGGCGCTATGGTGGGGAGTGCAGCCACCGCTGGCCAAAAAATACCAGTCTCATACACAGTTGTCTGTGAATACAATTACCGTATGTCAGCTGAGGCGATAGGCACCACCACAGGGCCAGTCACAGTCAGGAAAAATCACCAGCAAGAAACTAGGGAGTCGGCTGCCTTAAATCCAATCAGAAACTCCTGATGTCCAATCGCAGTCCTCTTCCTCAGGTGGCCGGTCTCTGCCATTTAGTTCAGCTTCATTACCTCCCTTCACCAACAGAGGGAGTCCAGATAGAGAACTCACTACTCCTCTGTCAGCACAGCCAGCTCCATAACCCTCAACAGAAGCCAGAGGCAAACCCGAAAATGAGCTCACAACAGGAGAGACCACTAACTCCACGTATTATATACATATTGCACAAAGCCCATAAAAGAAGAGAGTGAAGTATCTTCATGTGAACATACCCATCATGTCTTGGTGTAGATGGAACACTGGTTTGGATACCACAACGCGCGTTTCGTGGTATAAATACCGCTTCCTCGGGGGCGTGGCTAAAGATGTAAACTAACCCAATTAAATATCCGGCTAGGAACAGTCACCTGGTTAGGATGGGCCAATCCAAAAGATGGTATTGCGCATGCGTCTTACAGGTAAGTGAAAACACTTATATAAGGCTGAGACCTCAGTGCACCGATGTCACGTGGGGATAGCCAGTGCTAGACCATAATTCAGGTGCAGTTCAGAGGAGATATTACAACTCCCACCAGGATACAGTCTGCTTTGCAAAATGGAAGTTATCCTTCCCTCTGCAGTGACTCGGTGTAAGCTTCCTGCTATTCTAATCCCTTCTGGGACCAAGGCTTCCCGGAGTTTGGAGCTTCCAGTACAGCCAATACTCATTGTGTTTTCCTCCTCTGGCAACTTGCAGCTTGGATCCTGTGTGAAGCTCAAGTTCCTTCTTGCACAGTCCTTCACTGATCCTAGTTTGCTGCAGTCTTCCCGGGGGAAAACACTCTGCTGTTGGTTGTATAAACCCACACAGTCTCTCAGCTTACCACCCTGCTCTGAAAGCATGGATGGCCTAGGGGCTGACTACCTGATTCTTCTTAGCTTTACTCCTGGAGGGAGCACATGTCATGCCATCCAGGAGCATTCTCCATTTTCCTTCACATTCTTCTTCACTGAAAACAACAACTCGACTCCTCCCCCTCCCAGTTAGGGTATATCTGCAAAGCTCCAAGCTTCAGACAAGTAAGGGAGTGAGGTAAATTGTGTGTGTGTTGTAGTCTCTAGCAGAGAAAGCATAACTCCCATTGCTCACAAAACACATACAAAACAGTACATATTTAACCCTTTTGTGGCGGTAAAGACGCAGGGTGCCAAAATGGAGTGGCTTCGTAAGAAGCATATGAAGATCCTGGAGTGGCCTAGCCAGTCTCCAGATCTCAACCCCATAGAAAACCTTTGGAGAGATTTGAAAGTCTGTGTTGCCCAGCGACAGTCCCAGAACATCACTGCTCTAGAGGAGATCTGCATGGAGGAATGGGCCAACATACCACCAACAGTGTGTGCCAACCTTGTGAAGACTTACAGAAAACGATTGACCTCTGTCATTGCCAACAAAAGATATATAACAAAATATTGAGATGAACTTTTGCTAATGACCAAATAATTATTTTCCACCATAGTTTTCAAAATATATCTTGCCAAATTAGACAAGGTAATTTTCTGGATTTGTTTTCTCATTTTGACTCTCATAGTTGTGATCTAGCTATGATGTCAATTACAGGCCTCACTCATCTTTTTAAGTGGGAGAACTTGCACAATTGGTGGCTGACTAAATACTTTTTTTCCCCACAGTATACAAAGCAAAAATTGCAGCATCATGGTGTGCGCCATTATATATGCAAACATTGAAGATATCCTAAGTAAATGGCATTATTACTATATAGAATATGCTTATAAAATGTAGGTACCTATCACGCATGTTGGCCATTGTGTGTGTGCCCATCAGTCACGACAAAGTATATCTTTCTTTGATGGGACACTAATTTTTTTTTTTCTTCAGTCAAAAGTATACATTCATTTTTTCTACACTGTGAACATACATAGCACTTCTGTTTTACATATATTAGTCTAGCTTGGACTAATTGCGTTTCATAATCTTCCAGTGCTCTTATTTATTTTTTTTTAGCAGATTTCATTTTTCTTCACTAAATATAAAACCGTCTGTTACCCAAATTTTACTCTAAGGTATGAAAAACTCTAAAGGATGCCAGTAAAGAGGCCAAAAGAATGTCTGCATAGTCAGAGAGTCAGTGATAAGTGGTCATAAAAGAGCGCTTAGGAAGCAACCCAGGGGCAGACAAGGATGTCAGGTCTCCACCGCAGCTCCAGCCGAAAACCTCCAATGGAGCAATGGAGGATAGTAGCAAGGAGAAAATTGGAGACGGTCTTAGGAGCACAGGAAAGAGACTCAGACAAGAGATGGGTTTAAACCACAACGCGTTTCGACGGAGGATCCGTCTTCATCAGGTGGAAGTTCCATTTCTCATTGCATCGCCAGAGAGACATTCTTTATCATATCTCTTTTTGGGGAAAGGGTGTATATTTTTGAATGGGGGAAGGGAGTTTTTAATCTACTGAAAAATCATATACATAAACAATTAGTTCTAGAACAGTTAGACGGTATCCCAGCCTTCATTGATGCACTGGATATGCTTGAATTGCTTGCTGCCTGACTTGCTATTGTAAATCAAATATTTGTGGATATCCATAGTATTTATTTATTTTACTCAATTATAGCGCCATTAATTTCACAGCGTTTTACAGACATCATCATCACCGAAAAGATTCTAACTGAAATCTTTGTTTTTAAAAGGAATCTGTCAGGAGGTTTTGGCTATATAATCGACACCACCATGATGTAGAGGAAGAGTACTTGATTCCAGCGATGTGTCACTTACTGGGCTGTGTTTTGCTGTTTCAACCCAATCAGTGTTGTATCAGCAGGAGATTATCACTACAGGACAACTGGCCATAAGTGCATTAGGTCCTTTTCTTAACCGGTACGATATGTGATACCCTACTATTTCTTTTTGATAGGGATATAGAAACTTTATTCACACAGTGAAATATTACAGTATGTGGGCTGCTTTCAGCTCCAAATTTCACATTTTAATTCATCGGTGTTATATGAACAATAAAAGATACTTTTCACTGAGTTGCTACCAAGTGTGATGTCTCCCGGAGAAAGGAAAAAAAACAATATTTCACAGATGGAAAGGGACCAGATATGATGCATACTGGGTGATCCTCCTCTAATAATACCGGTTATTTGGATGAGCAAATTTTGGCTTTCAAGAAAAAATTGCCTCAACCAGTTCCATCACTTTATTACCTAGTTTATGTTTCATCCCCTTTATTTATTTTGAGGATAAACACTGTATGCTACATTGAAATTTTGCATATTTGCTACAAAAAAAACGGGTGCCAATACTTTGTGTGGGTATGACAACTAGGCGGTAAGCCTATGGTGCATTACATAAAATGGCATGTCTAGAACCCTATAGAGCCTTATGTGCAAGTGCAGTAAGTAGTGAACAGAAAGCCCGTCATGACTGATAGTTGTGTAAGTGGGTGTTCATCATTATTGTGTACATGTGGGACATCCATCAAGAACATTGCGGCCGCTGGGATTTGGTGCAAAAATCTTCACTTGTAACAATAAATATGACATTTTTCTGAGACTGAGCAATTTTTATTGAATTTTTGTGTTTTATATTCAAAGATATGGTGACAGTTAAAGTTGAGCAAAAAGATTTGCAGGACTGTAGTCTAGCAGTTGGCTTTGTAGCTAGCTGTTGGAACCCCATCACACCTGCCAGTGTCCTTTGGGTCTCTTCTGATCAGTATAGGTCCATCCTGATCTCATCCCTGCGGCATGACTTACGCATGATGCTATACTGGACCTTCTACTTAGAAGAGGCACTAGGGATACTGACAGGTAGGAGTTTTGCAAGACTACCAGTATGACCACTGGATTAGGGTCCTGTGAATGTTTTTGCTTTACTTAAGAGACAGATGGAAATGAGGCGTGAGTCCCCTGAAAAAGCCAACGTACAGCGATAACCAAAACTGTCTCTATGTGAAGCACACAGGTTGTAACAGATTTACCTCATACATAAAGGAAACAAAACCTGAAGCTTTCTTCATAAAATAGAATTACGTCCAGATAATAGATGTTCCAGATGTAATATAGAAAATGCTAACATGATGCACATGATGTGAGAATGTTCTGAACTGGGTATTTTCTGAAATGGGATTATTGATATTTTTCACAAAGTATATGTTATATTCCGAGAAACAGATCCTAAAATCTACATCTTGGCTTTACTGGAGCATGTGTAAGGAGGGGACCTAGGCCGTCACAAGTCTCTCCCTCTTTGGTCACTGTTCACATGTATCACGTGCAGTACCTTGTCGCTTACCAACGTTAAGATGTTCATGTAATGTTGCTGTATTGTTTATGTACTGCAATGTGAATGTATTTGATGTGTGTTATGTATAGAAGTAGGGATAGTATAGAAGATAGCATAGGGGTTTTCCAGATGGGGTGGAATTTACAGTGCAGTGTAGTGCAGAGCAATAGGATATAGGGCAGACACTTCCTGGTTAGTGAGCAGAGCCTTATTGCGGCTGTCTGTACAAAAAGAAAAAAAAAATTCTCCTTTCCTGGCCACGGTCCAGCGGCATCATCTTTCTCATCCATTTGAGGTGCTGACGCATCGGCACATGGCAGCGACGTCATACGCTGGCAATGTGTGCACCAATGTCAGCTGCCAACCTCTGATTGGCTGTCAGCAGTTAACTATTGCCATGTAGGAAGCCAGTGGCTTCCTGCACATCAATAGATTTAAACTGAATGTGTGTCCTTCCATGTCTACCATGTTCCTACTGCTATTTATTACAGATGAGCAAATCAATTGAAAGGATCCTGATCCAAAGGCAATGTGAATATTCCATGGACACCCAGCAAGAGTCAAGTGAATTCTTTCCTATGTACCAGCATCTTTCTCTTCTTATTAGCAGGTTCGGTGCAAAATTAGGGTTGCAGCAAAGATGATGTTGTGCAGGGCCTACAAATCATGAGCGACATTAGATATTCCTTCAGGTAGGAGGTGATATGGCAAGATTTCCATCTGGTGGCCAAAGACATGGTGCTGGATCAGAGTGCTACGGATCATTTACTCATCTGGACTGTTTATAGACACACTAACCCTGGAGCAATTTAGAGAAATGACAGAACCAATGGTTCCATGATCGATCCATTCTGTACTGAAAGTGAAACTGAACATCATATGCCAAGCCTAAGGCATCAAACAGTGTCTATACAAACCATCAGACGGCAATTGCATGACATTGGGTTACTAGCCATATGTCTAGTTACAGATGTTCTATTGACCTCTTGCCACTGCTCTCAAAGGCTGTCATGGTGCAGAACAAGAGAGCAATGGTGGTGGGAATGGAGGTCTATCCTCTTTAGCGATGAGTGTCGCTTTTGTCTTGTATCAATTTATAGCCAAAGATCACCTGGGTAATGCCTCAAACAGGCCTTTACAAGGGAACCTCACACCAGTCATATTCCTAGGATTAAGGTGTGGTGTAGCATAATGTATATTAGCTAGACCCATTTTGTCTTAATTACAAGTACACTAACATCTCAGTGTTACACTGATTTGGTGGTGGAACCACTGAATAAATCAAGATGTTTTGAAAATTCTGTTTCCATTTTTTTTTTCATTTACATATCACTTACATGTCTATCGATCCTGTGATTTCCATATTTTCACAACCTTTCCTTTCTGGTGCTACAGTTTCCATGTTGAGAAGTGTATAGAAAAAAAATTCAAAAATTTATGATTTAATTAGAGTGCCCCACAGGGCCGTGGGTTACTCCGTACCGGGCCGGTCAGTTCTTAAAGGGGATGTCACAGCAGCAGCGACCTGGTCCATGGCCCTGAGCATCCAGTAAAATTAATGAAAGAGTGATGATGATGGGGTAGATGAAAGATGATAATGATGAAGGGGTAGTTTGTATGGGATATTTGCAGTGATGCCACCTGTGGTTTCTGGTCAGGGGTGACCACTGCAGAGCAGATCCTCTCGCACCGATGGTATTGCAGCCGAGTTGTTACAGTTCTCCACAGGCAGAGCTTTTGTTCCAGGGCAGTTAAGATGTTATCAGTTAAGATGGTGGCTGCGGTGGTGCGGGTGATGCAGGGCAGGTGAGGTGCGAATGATACAAGAAACACAGCGGGGTGCAGTTTCAAAGGTTTACTCACTGTTCTGGCATGCACAAGTGCCCGCTTGGTGCCGTGTCCTCCAGGTGAGGGGTCCAGCTAACTCCCAGGTAGATCAGAAACACCTTTCCTGGACTCCCTTTCATGTTCGCCTTGTCTGGCCTTCTCACTGTGCTGATCTTTACTTTTCCTTCTCAACACCTTCACAAACAGTGCCCCCCAGCCAGCAGCCGCGGACCCTGTCGGCGACGTTCTTGGCGTTCCCTTGCTCCTATCTGGCTGCCTTTTTAGGGAATGAATGTGGTTGCGGCTGAGGCACTTACAGTTACCTCAGCCTCCAGCTTGCTAGCTGAGCCTGGTTATTCTCCACTAGTCTTAGGGGCCGGCTCCCCCACTGCGACCTGGTCCTTCCACTTCTGGATACGGGCCCCACGGGTGGCTTCTGCACTTCCCGTGCCCCAAGGACCCCTTCTGTCTACCTTCAGACTTTCCTCACTACGCTGTGGCTCTTACTCTTCCTACTCTCGTCCTTCTCCTCCGCTGTCCCATCACCAACTGCCTAACTGTCACTGCTCACTCACTCTGAGCTTCTAAGCTCCTACCATTTCTAACTACTAACTCTGCTCACCTCCCAACACCCTTTGCTACCCAGCCAGGGATGAGATCATCCTCCCGTAGGGTACATCAAGGGTGCCCTGCTGCTATAGTGTGTGTTTTGTATAGGTGTTGGAGTCCTGGGTAGTGCTCCCTCCTTACCTGAGGGTGGGATACCACACCCCTGGATGAGGTGCAGTACCTCTGTGGCGACTGGACCCTCAGGGGCGCCACATAATCACCCACTTTTTTTCTGGGACGTAAACAACTAAATCTACAAAAATAAAAAATACATATTTGGTTTCACCACATGTATAATTGTCCATACTAATAATATGTTCCTAATATTTATCTACTGTAATAAATCAAAATAGCAGAATTAATAGTTTTGATCACTTTGCCTCTGAGATAAATGTAATAAATTGAGATCAGAACGTTATATGGACCCAATAACTTGTACTGTAAAAAAACATACCTTAATACAACTCAACCCAAAAATAAAAGCTTATGTTTCTCAGAATATGGCAACAGAAACCTATTGTTTTGCAAGTTTTTTTAAGTAATGAAACAAAAAAATAACCAGGGCCAGACTGGCCATTGGACAAATCTGGCGAGAGCTAGATGGTCAGTTCAGCTGTGGACCTTATCAACTGCGACAATTAAAAGTATTGACGTCCTCAATATGCTAGTAATGTTAACAGCTGTGGTGCAGCATGGAGTCATCGGCTTTGTGCTCTGTCTTACTCCAACAGGCCTCAGGATACTCCCAGTCTACTGGAGGTCGTAGCTATACAGGGAAAGTCAATCAGTACGATAATGTCACGGCATAACGCAGCCCATGTCCTCTACAAGATAGGATAGAACAGTAGACAGCGGCTGTGACAGGAATAGATGAATGTAAGATTTTGTTTTCTTTGTGGACTCTGGTGACCATAATAATGTGTAGGGGGACCATCATACTGTATTGGGACTGTGGGGGATTATCATATTATATGTAGGGCTGTGGATGACCATAATATTACTGTATATGGGGGTCTGTTGGCAGACCATCATACTTTATTGGGGCTGTGGGGGATCATCATTCTGTGTGTGGGCCCTGGGAAGACAAGCATACTGTATTGGGGCTGTAGGGGGATCATAATAAATATATGTCGGGCCTTGGGGGGACCATCATACTATATGTGGTGCTGTGTGCAGACCATCATACTGTATTGGGGATGTGGGGGATCATCATACTATATAGAGAGCTGTGGAGGACAATCATACTATATGGGCTACTGTGAGTGGACGATCATACTGTACTGAGGTTGTCGTGGACCATCATCCTATATGGATAGATTTAGATAAGCTTGAACAATGGGTAGCGACTAGTAGAATGGAATGTAACAGGGAGAAATGTGAGATTCTACATCTGGGCAAGAAAAATGAAAATGGCATCTATAGAATGGGAGAAATAGAACATGTGAAAAAGATGGGTATACTAATAGATCACAGACTGCACATGAGTGAACATTAAGAGAAGCATAGAGTCTAGATCACGTGACGTAATTATCCCCTTCTATTCCTCCTTGGTCAGGTCTCATCTGGAATACTGTGTCCATTTCTGGGCACCACATTTTAAAAAAGACATTGAAAAACTGGAGCAAGTTCAGAGAAGAACTTCCAGGATGGTAAGCTGACTGCAAAGTATGTCCTATGAGGAATGGTTAAAGGATCTGGGAATGTTTAGCTTGCAAAAAAGAAGGCTAAGAGGAGACTTAATAGCTGTCTACAAATATCTAAAGGGATGTCATAGTGTAGAGGGATCATCATTGTTTTTATTAACAACGAAAACAGAGTTACCTCAGAAATAGCAAGAAAGAAACACCGTTAACTATCACACACACACCTAGCCTGGATCTTCTAGGACCCCTGTGCTGCACAACCGTTAGGCCCATTATGTTTTATCAGACGCACTATAATTTGCCTGACCATTGGTTCTGCCTAATGCGGTAACCGGGAGTTACCCAGAGCAGGGGTGTAATTAGATGAGCACAAGAGGCGGCCCCTGCATTGGTGCAGCACAGGGATTCTCAAACTTAACAATTCTCCAAAATTACAATTCTGTTATACTATCTATACACAAGCTCACCCATTGAGGGGAATATCTAGCTAAGGTTCACACAGCCCTCTTAGCAAACAATGTCTCTATCTGTGAACTTAGGTTTGGCACCAAACCCTCTCTAAAGTCTGCGTGCATGCTTCCACTGGGATCCCTGTGATGGGACTTGAGCTCAGGACATAACAGCCATTATCTTATTACAGAAATGGCTGTCTAATCGTCCGAACGGCTGTTTAGCTGGGAGACTGTGGAGTGGATCCTAGGCTTGTCACCTGGAGCAAAAAATGCGGCGTTTGCATGTGTTTTTGCATGCGTTTGTGTTATTTATGCACATGCGTTCAATAGTACAATGCTTTTCCCGGAGAATTTCCTTGACACAAGCCATATCCAATGTGCGTATCTCATGGAAATTCTGTATATAGACCCTCGTACAGATGAAATCCTCAACTTTTGCTGCTGTATCCAGCTGCAAGATGGATCTTGGCATGGAGAACTTCTATCGTAATCTGGATTTGGACTTGAAATTGGCTGTTGCCTTTGCTGTGGCTTGTGAAGAAGAAAGAAGAAGAGAAAGATGGAGAAACGTCATCGTCGCTACTGTCAACACCCCATCGTTGAAGTCCAAGAGAGCCGTGGAGCCTACCACTTGTTGTACACCAAGCTGCGTGCAAACCCTCAGATGTTTTCCAACTATACGAGGATGTCTGAACAGAGCTTTGATGACTTGCTGTAATGTGTCTGAGGATCCATCACCAGGCAGGACGAACAGTTACGTCGAGCAATTCCTGCTGAGGAACGTCTGTTGGTGACCCTAAGGTACGTAATTTTGAAAAATAAACACCTGTTATTAATATTATTGTTATAAAAGCCATGTACTGATTTTTTTCTCCCATTGTCTGTTCAGCAGATTTCTGGCTAACGGAGAGACCTTATCATGTCTACATTTTCAAT
Source organism: Dendrobates tinctorius (assembly GCF_039654945.1). Classification (NCBI taxonomy): domain Eukaryota; kingdom Metazoa; phylum Chordata; class Amphibia; order Anura; family Dendrobatidae; genus Dendrobates; species Dendrobates tinctorius. Next base: position 27,250,799 of record NW_027361679.1, read on the forward strand.
TCCGCATTGGAGTGTCCACCCTTTCTGGGATTGTTGGAGACACCTGCTGTGCTTTATGTGACGTTCTGCATGAGAAATTCCTCCTCCAACCCACAACTAAACTCTGGCTGGAAAATGCTGCAAAATTCCAGGACATTTGTAATTTTCCTAACTGTTTGGGGGCTGTGGACGGCAAACACATTCGGATTAGGAAACCTGTTGGAAGTCGATCTGAGTATTTCAATTACAAAAAATATTTTTCTATTGCTCTCATGGTGATTGCAGATGCTGAATGTCGATTTGTCGCCGTGGACGTTGGCTCATTTGGACGAGGAAATGACTCACAGATTCTCAAAAACTCATGTCCCTTAACCACATTCCACATCCTCTAAAATGTAACTATACTCAAAATGCCAAATAAGTTCAAATGCCAAAATAGATGAATTTCTATTTGCTTTTATGAAATGCTGAAGGCAATATTATAACCTCTATAATCATTAGCCAGCTGCCACACCTATGCCTTTTCCCAGCGATCTCAGTTTTTTTACTCGGATAGCACCCTGGCAACCTTGATGTGCTGGTCAATTATTGCTGGGACTATTTATTCTGTCACAGGAAACAATTATAGGACTTGAGCTATAAGGATCTTAGCATTCTGCATTTGTTACCCTAATGCTCATGTATTGAACTGTGACCGATCTAGTCTATTTTCTGACCTTGATATTTATCTATGTCTGCTGTTTGCCACATCTAAATGAATGCCTCCTTTTCTGATTGATACCTCTTTACACCTAGTGAACATTTGCTTCTTTCCTTTAGTTCTTCTCTGAGTGACTATAATATTCAACTACATGATTGTAAACTATACATATTTTACCTGGTGAGCTTGTTTTCAAAGCGATTTCAGGGATTTTTGCATCCCTCAGGTCTGTACTACCTAGTGTGAGTTAAAGGGATTCTACAGGACAGCTTTTTTGTTAATGTATCTTTTATTGTTGAAGAATTGGCTTATAGGAGACCTGTAAATTGCCCCAAAGCATTATTCCTTATCAATAGAGATGGGAGAACCCGAACAGTAAAGTTTGGCGTCTGTACCGAACACCTACTGTTCTGGCATAGAAACCTAACACAGACTTCACCATGAAGTCCGTGCTACTGATTGGGTTCAGCCCCCAGTAACACCGGGTGTTTCTCGTGCTGTCATATGCATGACAGCACAGCAAACGCTGCTTTTGGTTAGCGGTAAAATCATTACCGCCGATCAGACAGCTGCGGCTCCCATGCTATCAAGCGTGAGCCCATAGCTGTGATCGGAGTTAAAAAGTTTACCTCTAGTCACTGACGTGGGCTGATGGGACTACTGCTCCCTTCAGCCTATACCTGCTGCCGCTAATAACAGCGAGACTAGGCGTCAACTGATGGAAGTATTCATCAGCTGCAGTCTGCTCTATAAATAATTTTTTTTTTATAAAAGAAAGCATGGGTTCCACTGTATTTTTGATAATCAGCAAAGACAAGACTGGCAGCTGGTGGCTGCAACCCTCAGCTGTCAGCATCGGCAAGGTTAGTTATCAAGAAAATGTCACAACCCTGTCAGCACCCGCGACTTATCGTGGCTGAACAGGGTAACTCATCCGCTGGTACAAGGGAGCCCAAGGTCTGGCATCACGTGGGTATACAGGCGGATGGGACCTGGGGGCCGCTGTGCGCCGGAACGCCATGAGGTACAGAGTGCCAGCAGGATCTGCGATCACATGACCATGCGTCAGAGAAGGGGGTGGGGTTACCGCAAAGCACTGCTGGGAGCCGGCTGTCCCGGAGATAAGCGGCGGTGGAACCAGAGGACAGACTCAGGTCAGACAAATTGGGAGGTCATGCACAGAGAGGGCAGCACAGTACAGAAGGAGCAGGCAGATGGTAGTCAGGACGTAGCCAAGAGGTCATACACATAGAGGGCAGCGCAGTACAGAAGGAGCAGGCAGAGGGTAGTCAGGACATAGCCAAGGGGTCATACTCAAAAAGGGCAGCGCAGTACAGAAGGGACAGGCAAAACTGTTAACAGGGACCAAACTAAATCAGAACCAGACAGACGTAATGCAGCACAGGCCCAAAGCACTGAGACAGGCACAACAGGGTCACACACACTCAGCCAAGGGTCAGAGTATAAGCAACAGGGAATGGCCCCACATTGAGGCTATAAGAAGCCTCCCAGAATCCCAGAGTGAGGCCATCCAGGTTAACCCGAGAATCACCTAATCCCAGAAACTCAGCAAACCATGACAGAAAAGAGGGGTCCCCGTATCGTATTTTTAATTATTTAAATAAATAATTAAAAAAAACAGCATGGGATCACCCCCCGTGTTTGACAACCAGTCAAGCTAAAGCATACAGCTGGGGGATGGTATTCTCAGGCTGGTAAGGGGCCATGGATATTGGCCCTCCTCAGCCTAAAAATAGCAGTCCACAGCCCAGCATTTATTAGATGTGCCAATTCTGGAAGTTTGTCTGCTCTTCCAACGTTCCCTGTAGCGGTGGCAAGTGGGGTTCATATTTGTGGTGTTGATGTCACCTTTGTATTGACTGCTGCAAGCTCTGCCTCAGTGACCATCACTGAGGCTGCGTGGGATGGAGGGATAGCTGGATGGATGAGGGATGGATGGCTGAATGGATGAGGGATGGATGGATGTATGGAAGTATGGCTGGACAGATGGATGGATGGAGGGATGGATGGATGAGGGCTGAATGGATGGATGAAGAATGGATGGATGAATGGGGGATGGCTGGAGGGATGGATGGATGAGGAATGGATGGATGAGGGATGGATGAGGTATAGATGGAGGGATGGCTGGAATCCATAGTGTCTCACTCCATAATGCATCTGTGCGACATTTGCTCTTTAGAATGAACGGTGGCATCATGTGACCATTTATGCAGAGAAGCAAGGAAGAATGAGCTGAATGAGAAAAAGTTTCATGGTGCAGCGGTGAGTTCTCCGCAGTTCACTGTGAGAAATTTCTTCTGGTGAACTGACCTCTGCACCGTGAGACCTTTTCTCACAGTGCGAGTGGTGATCTCACTGAGGTCACCGCAGTTTTTTGGTTCAGCTGGGAACGGAGCTTCAGTGACTGGTGGTAATCTCGATGTGGTCACTGCTTGTCACTGATATTGAGCTCACAGCAGTTCAATCTCCCAGTGGTTGTCAGCCTGGACCGTCGCATTTTGGCACTGTACAGGTTGAAAACTATTTATCCCAAGAAATGGATTACAGCATGGGACAGAAGGACGTACAGGTGAGGGATATGGTTGTTTTTTATTTTTGTTTTATTACAGGAGACGAGGGATTCAATGGAATGGGCATTAGGTGAGTATAAGTATAACTGTGATTATGATTTTTATATAAAAATGGAAAATTGTGTTTTGTTTTAATTTCAAATGAAAGACTTTATTCTGGTTGTGTGTTTCTTTACAATATAACTATAGGATTAGTAATGTTTAGGTGCCTTATAGACACCTCTCCATTACTAAGCTGTGGGCTTGATGTCACCAGACAATACAAAGATGACATCAACCCCACAAATATGCACCCCACTTGCTAGAGGTCAAGTGGAAAGAACACACCGAACATGAACATCCATGGGTCCGTCCATCTCTACTTATCAACAGTAAACTAACAGGCCGTTTATTACTGCATGCCTTTAGTGCAGCTTAATACACAGCCATGGCAGGTCTGGGTAACTTATTTAAGCTCCTAACTCTTCCTAAATCCCTCCCAATTTTTCCTCAGAGTCACATACAGCCCCAGCACAATCTCCTGTTTAGGACACTGCAGGGAGTAAAAGTAGTGCTCAAGGCACCATTACACCAGCCCTGACAATTCAGATTGTCTCCTACTTTCCCTCACTGACATGGATCATGGGATGGATGGTTGATTGGCTGGAGCAAGATCTGAACATATTGATGTGACAAAGGGTATACAGCAATGTGTGTACATGTATATAAACCCTGCGGTATACATACAGATACAGAGCTGGGTCTGCAAGGAGAGCTGGCAGCATTCACGGAAGTGAGGTCTTCTGAATGCTGCCCTGCCCACTAGTGCAGCAAGCCCTGCCAACCAGTACGGCAAACTAAGCCCATCCTTCATTTTCCAGAGCCTGGAACTGAAGGAAAATCTGATGATAAATCACAGGAAGCCAGGAGATTCTCATCCAGACATCATGTGACCGGAAGAGCAGCTCAGATTGCAGCAGAATTTTGAAAAGAAAGGTGTTTTCCAGACCTTCAGGAGGAAAACACATGGCATTATCTACTTTGCTGTGTGTTGTCCTCCTGAAGGGGATAATTGGCAGGAAAAGTGTTTTCCTGCCAAATCTACAGGTGGCACATAGGCAGAAATAGTTGGGTAGTGATGCTGTCCAGTCATGGGGTAGTTACAGGGGTAAGGGATATTCTGCCCTGTGATTGACCCAAGATTGGATGAGCTTAGGGTAAATAGTAACAGGTATAGCTATAACAGGGGGGAGCGCCAGTGGCGCGTGTTGTGTGAAATCACCTGGGAGTTGCTGCTGTGCTGCTGCCATGATAATGCTGTGCTGCCACTGTGTGACGAGACAGACATCCTCCTGGAGGAATTGAAGGAAATTATGGGTGAGGAAGGAGCCATGGTATGCCTGCAGAGAGCCCTGGAGTGCCCGCTGGGAGATGCGAGCGGTCCAGAGGTTGGCACAAGTATGAGTAAAGAGCAGAAAGTGTCTAATGATGATGCGGCTGGAAGGATGCTGAGACAGATGACGTCATTGGCAATCACGGGCACACGCAGTGGGGCACACACAAAGATGAGAAAGATAATCTTCTCCCCATTGTCAGTGAGAGGAGCCAGGACAGCACTGAGGAGAAGGAGATGGAGGGCAGAGGATGACAGCAGGCAGGATCGGAATGCCAGTCAGCACTCGGTTGACCACTGGCTTATTGAAGCCGTTGCTGGTACTGGGTCAGATGGCATGCATGCCGGAGGTGTTGACAGGGATCATCCCTTCAGGCAGAGCTGCATGGAGGATGAACACACTTCTGACGATGAGTATAACTCATCACACACACAACTCCCCACTGCCTTGTTACAGCTAGCTAAGCTGTTAGTATCTTTAAAGAGTATGGCCTCCCCCCGATCTGTTCAGTCGGTGTCTGCCAGTCAGTCCTTGCAGGTAACAGAGGCGGTGCAGTTTTGGATGCACCTTGAGGAGGGCCTGGAGGGATTGGCGGGGTAGCACGACACTTTGATGTCACCAATAGCATCAGGTGTTAAAAGGGTGGGGGAGGCGTGTTATAAGGAAGCTATGACATTTTCAGTTTCGCTATTAGGTTACCATTTACCTATAGCAGTAAAAGATCTGGCGCAATGAGTATGTAGATTTGCCATAACTGCTGACAGTATCTAAGGAATATCTATCTAAAATTGATAGAAAAGATGACGAGGATAGGCATAGACCAATTCCTTGGTCCTTTAGCAATTGGCTGCAGGCATTCTGTATCTATGCCAGCGTCATGGGTGAAAGGTCTCCAGAAAAATGTTCTGGATTATTTCAACATGTACACATAGACTTAAATCTACATCCCAAACTGTTTTTAGAAAGGGTACATGTTTTGTATTTAATGAGGTCTAGTGCAAATGGCCAAATTCTTGTAAATATAGACACTGAGTGCTTCTTTTGTGGAGGGGTGAATTCAATGGCACAATGTTTTAAAAGGCCAATATGCCAGTGCAGCCCTCCACAAAAGAATGCTGTAATAAAAGTGGAGATGCCAGTAAAACTGGAGAATGTGTTAGCTAGATTAGAGCGGTATCCAATTCGCAAGAGAGCCTAGCTGTTAATTGATGGTTTTTCAGTGGATTTTGTGGTCCCACCTTTTACTGGTTATGAATGAACGTGGGTGAATAATTTAAAATCTGTGGAAATACATCTGGGGGAGGTGACAGTGAAGCAGGAGAAGGAAATTAAGGCAAGTAGAATTGCTTGGCCATTTGAAAGAATACCATTTGTCAATTTTCGCTTATCACCCTTGGGTGTAGTTCCTAAAAAATAACCAAACTCATTTAGATTAATTCACCATTTGTCATTTCCATATGGCTCATCATTGAATGGTAGTATTTATGAAAGTTTAAAATCAGTCTGTTATACCTCTTTTGACCAGGTGGCAGAAATAATTAGAAGTTTTGGCCCTGGGGTGTTGATGGCAAAAGCAGACATAGATGCAGCATTCAGATTGCTCCCAATACATCCAGATGGTTTTAATTCTTTGAGATTCCGGTTTAAGTTCTTGTTTTATGTAGACAGATGTTTACCCATGGGGAGTTCATTATCGTATTCTTGAGGCGTTTTCATCTTTTTTGTAATGGGTTATATCTGTTCAATGTATGAAATGTGGTCTTGTGGATTATTTGGACAATTTTTTGTTTGTTGGTCCAATAACCAGTAGGGTTTGTAGTGAATTGTTACATACATTTATAGGAGTTTGTAGAGAATTTGGAATCCCGCTGGCAAGTGATAAAACAGTTTTCCCTTCAAGTTGCATAGAATCATAGAATCGTAGAGTTGGAAGGGACATCCTGGGCCATCTGGTCCAACCCCCTGCTCAAAGCAGGATTCGCTAAATCATCCCAGTCAGATGTCTGTCCAGCCTCTGTTTGAAGACTTCCATTGAAGGAGAACTCACCACTTCTCGTGGCAGCCTGTTCCACTCATTGATCACACTGTCAAAACGTTTTTTCTAATATCTAATCTGTGTCTCCTCCCATTCAGTTTCATCCCATTGCTTCTAGTCTTTCCTGGTGCAAATGAGAATAAAGATGATCCTTCTACAATATGACAGCCCTTTAGATATTTGTAGACAGCTATTAAGTCTTCTCTCAGTCTTCTCTTTTGCAAACTAAACATTCCCAAATCCTGCAACCTTTCCTCATAAGACAGGGTTTGTAGACCGGTCACCATTCTGGTCGCTCTTTTCTGAACTTGCTCCAGTTTGTTGATTTCTTTTTTAAAATGTGGTGCCCAAAACTGGACACAGTATTCCAGATGAGGTCTGACCAAAGAGGAGTAGAGGGCAATAATGACTTCATGTGATCTAGACTGTATGCTTCTGTTAATACATCCTAGAATTGCATTTGCCTTTTTTGCTGCTGCATCACACTGTTGACTCATATTCAGTCTGTGATCTATTAGTATACCCAAGTCTTTTTCACTTGTGCTGTTGCTTAGCCCTATTCCTCCCATTCTGTATATGCTTTTTTCATTTTTATTGCCCAGATGTAGTACTTTGCATTTTTCCCTGTTAAAAACCATTCTGTTAGTTGCTGCCCACTGCTCCAGTTTATTTATATCTTTTTGAATCCTCTCTCTCTGTTCTCTAGTATTAACTATCCCTCCTAGCTTTGTGTCATCAGCAAATTTAATCAGTTTACCCTCAATTCCTTCATCTAAATCTATTCATATTAATTTATATGGTCAAGGGCAAGTTTAGACTTCCAGTAGATAAAGTTTAGAAGTGTGTGCATGAGTTAATTTTAGTTTTTAAAAGCAGGAAAGCTACTGTTGAAGAAGCTGAATCCTCACTTGGGTTGCTAGTTTTCCCTACAGAGTTATTCCAATGGGCAGAGTTTTTTGCAGAAGATTAGCAATGCTTATCCTTCCTTTCATGTGTGGATTACTAGGGAAATTAAGGAACATTTAGAGGTTTGGTTAGAATTTTTATGAGTCTTCGACGGTATTGCAGCATGAAGAGATCCTTTTGCTGCACCTGAAGACATGAATTTGTTCACAGATGCTTCCGGTTCTGTCAGTTTTGGAGCATATTGAGATGGTAAGTGGAGTCGTGCCAAATGACATTGGTTGTGGTTAGTTAATGGTGTAGCAAAAAACTTGGTTTTGCTAGAGCTTTTTCCAGTAGCGGTTACATTGGTGCTGTGGGGCAGGAGATTGGCTAACAAGTACATTTTGCTTAGATTGGATAATAAAGGCGTAGTTTTTGCCATCAATTGTCTTTCTTCCAGCTGTAGTTTAATGGTTAAGTAGCTTAGGCATTTGGTGTTGTTGTGTCTCAAATTTAACATTTGGTTGCACGTCGTGCATATTGCTGGCAAATCTGATGCACTATCTGATGCGCTTTCTCATTTGCAGTTTATCAATTCCTTCAACCTCCCATCAGAGGCCAAAAGAATGGGAGTGAACTGTCCAGAATATTTATGGGGCTTAATTTGGTCTTTGTAATTAATCTACTGGAGTATTCAGTGGCGGCCTCTACGTGGAGTACGTGGAGCGGATATTTGGCAGCTTGGGAGCAATGGGCATCCTTTTGTAAGAATAGGAATTGTGTTTTGGTTAGGGGTACGGAACAGATGATGTTGGCAATTTGTATGGGGTTACGTGAAACAGGTTTAGCATACTCTACTGCAGTAAAATGGCTAGTGGGAATATTGTTTTTCTTAAAAACTTTTGAGCCACGACCATTAAATATCTATTTTAAAGTAAAGCAGGTGTTAAAGGGTTATAAAAAAAGATCATTGTGTTAGGGATGGTAGGTACCTTATTACTCTGGCCATTTTGAGGGAGGTTTGTGCAGTATCGTTGCTCTGTTGTTTCAACACATTTGAGTCTGCTTGCTTCAGCAGCTGCTTTGCTTTTATTTTTTGGTGCTTTAACCCCTTACAGCCAGCTGACGGGATAGTATGTCCAATGGCAGTACCCCCGCTTTGATGTGGGCTCCGGCGATGAGCCCACATCAAAGCCGGGACATGTCAGCTGTTTTGAACAGTTGACATGTGCCCGCAATAGGCACGGGGGGAATCGCGATCCACCCGTGTCTATTAACTAGTTAAATGCTGCTGTGAGACTCTGACAGCGGCATTTAACGCGCGCTTCCGACCAGTGGACCGGAAATATGCACAATGCTGACCCTCATCAAGTTATCGGGGGTCATCGGTTCATAGGCATAACAACCAGAGGTATGCAGCGTTCAGAATTGCCAAATCTATCAATTAAAAAAGGATTAACCTGATCACTAAACGCCGCAGCGAGAAAAAAATAGAAACGCCAGAATTACGTTTTTTTGGTCACTGCAACATTGCATTAAAATGCAATAACAGGCGATTAAAAGAACGTATGTGTGCAAAAGTGGTATCACTAAAAACGTCAGCTCGGTGCACAAAAAATAAGCCCTCACCCAACATGCTACGGGTCTTGGGAAATTGCACAATTTCTTTTTTAAGCAAATTTTGGAATTTTTTTCACCACTTAGATAAAAAAAACCTAGACATGTTTGGTGTCTATGAACTCATAATGACCTGGAGAATCATAATGGCAGGTCAGTTTTAGCATTTAGTGAACCTAGCAAAAAACCCAAACAAAAAACAAGTGTGGGATTTCACTTTTTTGCAATTTCACAGCACTTGGAATTTTTTTTCCCTTTTTCGAGTACACGACATGCTAAAACCAATGATGTCGTTCAAAAGTAAAACTCATCCCGCAAGAAATAAGCCCTCACATGGCCATACTGATGGCAAACTATAAACGTTATGGCTCTGGAAAGAAGGGGAGCAAAAAACAAAAACAAAAAAACTCCTGTCATTAACCCCTTCCTAACCTTTGATGCCACGCAGGCATCATGAAAGTTGGTGCCAATCCAACCCATGACGCCTATGTGGCGTCATGAATTAATACCCCCCTGCGGGTCAGGTGACCGGGGTCACTGAAAGGTCATCCGACCCACACACAGGACCCTTTGTACTTCACCCCAGGGGGGTTGGCTTAGCCCCCACATGGCTACAATCGCTCTGATTGGCTGTTAAAAGTGAAACAGCCAATCAGACCGATTTGTAATATTTCACCAAAGAAATTGGTGAAATATTACAATCCAGCCATGGCCGATGCTGCAATACCATCGGGTATGGCTGGAGACACTGATCCGACCCTCCCCCCACTGACTGATGGCGCTGATTGGCCCCCGCCACCGACTGATGGCGCCGATCGGTCACTGTCATCATCATCTGCTCCCCCTCCCCTTTTCTCCGCTCCTCCCCACCTTCCGATCCCCCCTCACCCCCCCAGTACCTCCTTTGCCCCTCTGGCCATCCCAGTGTCCCACCATACTGGATCATGGGCGCCACCATCTTGGAATATGGCGGGCGCATGCGCAGTGCGCCTGCCGGGATCTGCCGGTTGCAGATTCAATCATGCATTTTGATCACTGTGATAAACTCTCACAGTGATCAAAATAAAAAAAAGTAAATAAATCCCCCCTTTATCACCCCCATAGGTAGACACAAATAATAAAATAAAGAAAATATTTTTATTTTTCCATTAGGGTTAGAATTAGGGTTAGGGTTGGAATTAGGGTTAGGGTTGGAAATATGCTTAGGGTTGGAAATAGGGTTAGGGTTGGAATTAGGGTTAGGGTTGGAATTAGGGTTGGAATTAGGGTTAGGGTTGGAATGAGGGTTAAGATTAGGGTTAGGGGTGGGTTGGGGTTAGGATTAGGGTTAGCGGTGTGTCGGGGTTAGGTTTGTGGTTAGGGTTATGATTAGGGATAGGATTAGGGTTAGGGGTGTGTTGGGGTTAGGGTTGGAGTTAAAATTAAGGGGTTTCCACTGTTTAGGCACATCACGGGGTCTCCAAAAGTGACATGGCGCCACCATTTATTACAGCCAATTTTGCGTTCAAAAAGTCAAACAGTGCTCCCTCAATTCCGAGCCCCGACGTGTGCCCAAACAGTGGTTTACCCCTACATGTGGGGTATCAGCGTACTTTGGAAAAATTGCACAACTTTGGGGTCTAATTTCTCCTGTTACCCTTGGAAAAATAAAAAGTTGGGGGCTAAAAAAATTATTTTTGTGGAAAAAAAATTATTTTTTATTTTCACGGCTCTGAGTTATAAACTTATGTGAAGCACTTGGGGGTTCAGAGTTCTCACCACACATCTAGATAATTTCCTTGAGGGGTCTATCTTTGAAAATGGAGTCACTTATGGGGGAGCTCCAAAGTGTAGGCACATGGTGTTCGCTAACAATTGGAGCTAATTTTCCATTCAAAATGTCAAATGGCACTTCCTACCTTCCGAGCCCTGCCATGCGCGCAAACAGTGGTTAACCCCCACTATGGGGTTTCAGCGTACCCAGGACAAATTGAACAACAACTTTTGGGGTCCACTTTCTCCTTTCACCCTTGGGAAAATAAAAAAATTGTTGCTAAAAGATCATTTTTGTGACTAAAAAGTTAAATGTTCTTTTTTTCCTTCCATGTTGCTTCTGCTGCTGTGAAACACCTGAAGGGTTAATATACTTCTTGAATGTGGTTTTGATCAGCTTGAGGGGTGCAGCTTTTAGAATGGTGTCACTTTTGGGTATTTTCAGCCATATAGACCCCACAAACTGACTTCAAATGTGAGGTAGTCCTTAAAAAATGGTTTTGTAAATTTTGTTGTAAAAATGAGAAATTGCTAGTCAACTTTTAACCCTTATAACTTCCTAACAAAAAAATTGTTTCCAAAATTGAGCAGAAGTAAAGAAGACGTGTGGAAAATGTTGTTTAGTAACTATTTTATGTCACATAACTCTCTCGTTTAACAGAATAAAAATTCAAAATTTTAAAATTGCAAAATTTTCAAAATTTTCGCCAAATTTTAGATTTTTTTCACAAATAAATGCAAGAATTATTGACCTAAATTTTCCACTAACATGAAGCCCAATATGTCACTACAAAACAGTCTCATAATCGCTAGGATCCATTGAAGTCTTCCTAAGTTATTACTTCATAAAAGGACACTGGTCCGAATTGCAAAAAATGATCAGGTCATTAAGGTCAAAATAAGCTGGGTTATGAAGGTGTTAATAGTAGTCATATACTCCAGAAATCTAGCCTTTACTGAAACGTGGCAAGATGAAAGCCATTTTTTAAAGCAATCCATAAGAAGTCTTGTTTACAGTTTGCAAAAAGCCTTCTATGGGGACTCAGCTAGTGTCCCCCTACAAAGTAGTCAGGGACAGGGAAACTGGTTAGAGTTGATGGTAAAATGGATGGAGCTAAAATCAGGAAATTCCTGGAGGAAAACCTGTTAGAGACTGCAAAAGACTTGAGACTGGGGTGTAGGTTCACCCTCCAGCAGGACAATGACCCTAAGCATACTGAAATACCTACAATGGAATGGTTTAAATCAAAGCATAGTCATGTGTTTGAATGGCCCAATCAAAGTGAATATTTATATCCCATTGAGAATCTGAGGCAAGACTTGAAAATTCCAATAGAATAAACACACACACTAGCGCTCACCCACCACAAAATTCCTCAGCAGCTGGGATCAAGACAGACAAAGTGCCAATTCTGTCAATGAAAAAATTTAAAAGTAGTATTGGATGATGCTGCGTTCAAGGATGAGTTAAAGGAATGAGCACTAAGAAAGATGCAAAGCAGTGCTCATTTGATGGTCCAATATGGTTCACCACAATGAGATAAACAAAACAACTGAGTGTAAATCCAATAAAATACAAATTTTATTTAGTATTCAATATACAAAAATTCATATAGATGTACATAAAAACGTAAAAGGGTTCACATATGGGGAAGGAACAGACAAGCAAATATATAGAAACCGGACCCTAGACAAACATTAAGAGGTGGGAAGAAGGCTTAAAGTCATATAGATTATATATAGGTATCAAAATGCACGGCTTTAAAGTGCATGTGCCAAAATGTAAACCATAAAGAAGAGTAAATTCAATAGCTGTGCCATATGCAGGGTCTCCTGTGAGATCCCTAGAAGGTTCTCATATATCAAAAATGCATATTGTAGCAAGTGCCACTCTTGCCCATAATTCCTCACTAAGGGTTCCTGGAGTACGCAGCCCCAACGGGCGTTTCGCGTTGGCTTCCTCGGGGGGCCCCCGATTTACTGGATTTATTGGATTTACACTCAGTTGTTTTGTTTATCATGCTTGAGGGAGTGTACCAATTGGGAAATTTCCCTGGTCCCTATATAATCTGATCCAATGAGAGGATCATTTATCATATATTTACAATGTTCTCTGTTCTAATTTGTATATATGGTTCACCACAATGTAGACCCTTTAAGGTGCCACAGAGACTAAGCATGGAATTGCTGCAAACAACCTAGCACATAGGGTCACACCAAAGGGCCCCTGGCAGGTGCTGATGCTGATAGAAATGCTGCCCAGAATGTAAAGATAACAACTAGAAAATAGCAAATAACAAATAGGCAATCACCACAGACAGGTCATAGATTCTTAATTGCAGTTAGCTATTGCATGTGGTCCCTCCAACAGGGGGCTACCTACACTGATATTGTAAGTAAAGCAATGCCCAGCTTGCAGATATTCCAGGCACGGTTGCAGACACATGCGGCCACTGGCTTACCTAGAGATTGCAGGGTAGAGTGATGTGGAGCAGGCAGTGTGTGCTCATATGTGCCGTGAGGCCGCGAGGGTATACGGCGCTGTGTAGAGCTAGGGATGCCCCCCGCCGCTGGCATACCTGCATACCATGCGAGGAGAAAGAAATGGCCGGCAGGACCTGCCCGCGTGTAACCTTGGCCAGATGTGTGCCTTGCCGCAATTCTGTCTCTGAGTTCCTTGGCCAGTTCCTTTGACCGCATGATTCTCATTCGGTCTAGCATGCACTGTGAGGTCTTATATAGACAGGTGTGTGCCTTTACAAATCAAGTTCTTTCAGTTTAATTAAACACAGCTGAACTCCAATGAAGGAGTAGAACCATCTCAAGGAGGATCACAAGGAAATGGCCAGCATGTGACTTTTGCAAAAATTTCTACATTTGTTTTTTTTTCAGTCAAGATGGGGTGCAGAGTGTACATTAATGAGAAAAAAATTATCTTTTTTTGAATTTACCAAATGGCTGCAATGAAACAAAGAGTGAAAAATTTAAAGGGGTCTGAATACTTTCTGCACTCACTGTATATCACAAAAATGTACCCTAGAACACGGAATAGTGTAAGAGTAAGGACTGTAAACAAAAAGCTAAATTGTTAGATGCTTTTTTTGCAGTATTATATACCACCAAAAATGTGATACTCTATGGATGAGTAATCTAATCCAGAAATTTTTTTCCACATTTTTTGTAATTTTTACATACCACCGCAATGCAGCAATAACCACGTTAAACTGTATAGATGAGTCATTGAATTAATAACAAATTTTTGAAAGTAAATATTTTTAAAGTGCACTTTAGGTATTTATACACTCATAAAGGCTTTGCAGAAAGTGCAAATCCAGACAAAAATTATGAGGATGTTCATCCATAGATCCCTGAAAGGCAACAACAGGCAGGCCTCATGAAAATATTTTAAAAATGTACTTGCTGTACTCTTACACTCAAAAAGGCTTTGCACAAAGTACAAAGCCAGGAAAAAATTATAGGCAGGATAATACAGTAATCCTCTCTGCTTTTTCTTCTCCGTCCTCTTGATGCTAGGGGGACTGCCTCCACTTGCTTCCTGGAGCCAGATTCCCAGGTGCCTGGGTTGTAAGTGACCCCTCTGTGTCACCCGCACTATCGGCTGCTCATGCATAGGAGGTGGAGGACCCCAAGGACAGTATGATCTCTCATTAGTGGTAGTAGCCCTGGCTCGAGTCACTTCAAGAAGCCTCTCCCAGGCCCATTCATTCTTCAAGAAGGCTTCATTCTGCTCCCTTGCTTCTGGGTCACACCCACTGCATACCAATGATGTTGCCCTTCCATTTTGAGGAATATGACCCAAGTTCCAGCCATCAGCTCTAGCAGCCTTCGAGGTAACTGCCCCTTGGTTGAACGAGATGTGATGATGGGTAACAAACTATTCAATGGACCATCTTGTCTGCTGATTGTCATAAGTAACTACCACCCCCTGGGATGCCAACTCTCAGTACCTTACTGCTAGCAGGCCTGATAATATTTGTCTAGATCTGATCCTGGCTTGCCTCCTTGCCGCTTGTAACCAACCTAGCCCCCACCGTCCACTCACCAGTTCCTGAATCCTGGCTCTTGCATTTGCAGTCCACAAGAACTCCACCAATATAGGATGCAATCTAGGTTCGGGCTTTAGTGGGTCCAGGATATCAGTCGGATCAGGAACAGAGCCTCCTGCCACCTCTGTTGTTGTGCCAGCTTCCTCTTGCTCAAATATTCCTCTGGTCACTCCCTCATTAGTCTTGGATGCTTCTGCCACCTTTGTCGCCCACTTAGCACGTTACACTGATTGGATGACTAATTGAATACAGTAAACAATTTTAACACTTTTTTGGAGTCTTATAAATCACAGAACTGTACCCCAGACCAAATAATACTGTATGGCTGAGAAATGTAACCCTACAAAATTTTGAAGAACTTTTTATCTGTTTTAGAGATCACATAAATGCACTCAGGCGTTGTAATACTGCATGGCTGAGAAATATAACCCTACAAATTTTTAAACACTTTTTATCTGTTTTAGACATCACATAAATATACCCAATCCATGTAATACTGTATTGCTGAGAAATTTAACCCTACAAAAAATTTTAACGCTGCAATTCAGTCAATTTTTTTAATATCACAGAAATTTACCCCAGACCACTGAATAGTGTATAGGTGAGAAATGTAATTCATCTAATTTTTTACCGCTATTTTGGAGTGTTAAATAATATCAAGAAATTTACTCCAGACTTCAGAATAATGCAATGTATAGATCAGAAATGTAATCCAGCCAATTTTTTAACACTTTTTGTAGTGTTAGATAGTGTCACAGATATTTATCCCAGAGCACTGAATCGTGTATGAGGGAGAAATGTAACGAAGTTAATTTTTTTTAATGTTTTCTTTGAGTGTTGGATATCACAGAAATGTGCCACAGAACAGGTGAACTGTATAAATGAGAAATTTAAGACTGCAAAATCAGAAATGTAGTCCAGCCAATTTTATTAACGCTTTTTGTAGTGTTAGATAGTACCACAGATATTTATCCAAGAGCACTGAATCGTGCATGAATGAGAAATGTACTGCAGTTAATTTTTTTAATATTTTCTTTGAGTGTTGGATATCACAGAAATGTGCCACAGAACAGGTGAACTGTATGAATGAGAAATTTAAGACTGCAAAATCAGAAATGTAATACAGCCAATTTTTTTAACGCTTTTTGTAGTGTTAGATAGTATCACAGATATTTATCCCAGAGCACTGAATCGTGCATGAGTGAGAAATGTAATGCAGTTATTTTTTTAACGTTTTCTTTGAGTGTTGGATATCACAGAAATGTGCCACAGAACAGGTGAACTGTATGAATGAGAAATTTAAGACTGCAAAATTTTTTAACTTTTTTTAGTTATTTAGATAACGGGAAATGCACCCCAGATCAGGTAGTACTGTATGGGTGACAAATGTAACCCTGTTAAATTTTTAAACGCTCTTTTGGTGTGTTATATATATATATAAAATAATTCATCCAGAAAACAGAATAGCATATAGGTAAGAAATTTAAGTGTTATAAAACACAAAAAAATAACACAAATCACTTAAAACTCAATGGATCAAAGTATATTACATTTTCTAATTTCTCCAAAAAAAGCTGCAGATATATATTTGCCAACAGACTACACAGGTCTAATCCCTGTCTACAGACTAGATTCTGTCACTCTCCCTGCTCCTGTGACTCTCTCTCCCTCCCTAGGCTGAATGTAGATTGTAAGTGATACAAACAGCAAAGCAAACAAGAAGAGCTGTTAGTATGATGGCTCAGCTTCAGCACCAATATCAACACTAAAGGTCTCTGATTCATTATACTGTGGACATTACAGAGCTGTGCAATGGCGTCAGTGTGCCGAGCCAGATGGTGCCTGTTAATAATAATAATCTTTATTTTTATTAACAGTGACATATTCTGCAGTGCTTTACAGTTTGCACACATTATCATCACTGTCCCAAATGAGGCTCACAATCTAAATTCCCTATCAGTATGTCTTTAGAATGTGGGAGGAAACCTGCACAAACACAAGGAGAACAAACAAACTCCTTGCAGATGTGGTCCTTGGTGGGATTTGAACCCAGGACTCCAGCGCTGCAAGGCTGCAGTGCTAACCACTGAGCCACCGTGCTGCTCTTTTATAAGCCCTGATGATGTCACATGGCCAGCCAATCACAGTAAAGCCACAACAAAGATAGCTACATTACAGTGACGTGCAGCCAATACTTATTGGCTGTGTAACAGGCGCCAAAAATGCAGGGCAGGGAATCCAGTTTTACATAGAGTACCACCCATTACTGGATAACCAAGTATCACTGAGCATGTTCACTCATCCCTAGTGTCATTAAAAACTACAACTCATCCTGAAAATTAAAACCCTCACACAGCTATGTGGACGGGAACAAGAAAAAAGTTATGGCTCTTTGAAAGAGAATGAAAAATAAAATTGTCCATCGTCTTAATTGGTTAACAGCAGCATCTAACAATAACTGCAGCAATGTAGTTGTTCTGTCCTCACTAAATGAAGCAGAATTCATGTAGCTTATACAGGCAGCAAAACCACTATACCGGGGTCCAATAAGGAGACTTTAGGTGGAATCTGTGCTTTATTGATTATATATTGGCACGGTGAAACTACAAACAAAAACATATATGCATACAATCAATACTGGGTTCATCAGGGATTCATATATACATAATACATCATCTGCACTAATATCTAACCAGGGGAGAACTAACTAAGCAGGGTAGTATTAGGCAGGAATCGGATATAGGAAACATGAGTACATACCAGCGATGCTGTCACACGGTGAGAACAGAAATGAATGCTTCCTGAATGCAGGCAGAAGGAAATTGGTGGACTGGAGGGAAAATGGGGGCTGAACTACCTTTGCAAAAGGCTACAAGGGTGCATTGCAACCTTACCAGAATGCATGCAAACGGAGGGAAATATCAAAGTGAAAGTAAGCACACAGTAACACTGCGATTATGACTCTGGTCACTAGTTGGAGCAAAAAGACACAGTAAACATTAACAAGCAGATGATCAGGATTATGAGTCAGATGTTGGAGACAGAACAGTAGTACTGCAGTGTTTAACTTGTGGCCACTGCTAAATAATGAAGTAATGTTCACAGGCTTCAGCAGCATCATTGGTGAAAAGCCACATCTACACCTTCAATTAAAAAATGCCATTAAAAAGTTAAGGTGTATGCATTATATCATTCAATGGCATGGAAGTGGTTAAAATGCAAAAGATGGCTCTGATGTTGCTTGAGTTGTTAGTCCTAAATTATCTTGAATATTTTCTGTTTGAGGACAACTGTCCCTTGCTGAAGTCAAACATTCATGTATCACAGTCCGAGTATAGTTTGATGCATGGAATAGTCTCGGGTCTCCTGACCCAAACTTGACTGTCTCATAGACATATGTGAAGCTGTGAAGTTTGGATCAAGATACCTGTGGACAGTCTGTGCATCATAGTTCCGTACTCAGGCTATGATACATTGATGTCTGAATTCTGCACTATTTTGACTTGGAACATACTTGCACCTGTTCTCCTTCTTGTGCATGTCAGTAGCTGAACTGTAGTGAACTTTCTCAAGAGAGAATAAGGAATGGGCAGCTCCAGGAGGCAATCAGAAACAGAGTTTGAAGTTGAATTGGAGAGACTAATGGAGGATGATCCATCAGTGTGCCAAGTAATTTATTCCTCCGCACAATTTTACAACTCATCAGTAAATAATGTCAATTTGTTGAGACTTTTATAGACCATAAAGTATTTAGACGCTGTAAAATAAACACAAAAATTACAAACAGAGTCCATAAAAAGAAAGGAATTTAAGAGCAACTCAACAGATGATCCATGGTATTTTTCAACAGTCTGCTTCTGGGTAATTTCTAGGAAAAATGGCCCGGCTCAGCAGGATTTTACCAATGTAAAGTATTTTTTGCTACTTTACATTTGTATTCTTGGAAACTGAAATGCCCAATGTGTAATCTTGAAAAGCCTATCCACTTTAACAATAGAGAAATGATGTCAGTGTTTGCGCACATCCTTTAAATATATCTGTTCCACAAGCAGTTATAGTCATTACAAATCATAGTCAGATAAAAGACAAATCTCATATTCCGTACACAAAATTATCTCATACTTATCAATGTTGGAAATTGATATTTTTTACTTTTTGTTCTCATTTTTAACTTTTCAAAACAGTCTAAAATTAAAACTGTCTTATTTGTCCAATTGTAACTCAGCTTTAATTTTCTAAACTGCTGTGCAAAAATGAGAGCTGGGCAATAGATAGTTTTTCTTGACAGTTATAATAAATGTACTCCTCTGAATTTTCTTCTGCAGCATCAATTTTCACGCAGAGAATACATCAGAAGACTGTCAAATGAATAGTACGCACGAGTGCTTGTTCTGCCGTGCTCTCATGTGTTCTCAATAAGAGATGATAAAGATAAAGAGCAGCCGCTAAACCTCTCTGGTGGCGGCTTAAAAACAGGGAGTACAAAAGGGTCAGCTGTCCGAAATCAGACATTCTGAATCTTTAACAAGTTAGTCCACTTCTCCGACAACCACTTCTGAATACCTATGTTTGCCTCCAGTTAAATAATAAGACCTTTACTCACCTCTGTGCTTGTGCTGTTTCAGTGGTGTCAGCACTGGCTCTCCCGGGGCTTGCTAGACTTTGCTATGTAACGCAATCCCTGGGGCCAATTAGAAGTAGCTTTAATCTTCTCTCCTTTGAACATAATTAATGTTCAGAGGAAATGAGAAGGCAGCTATCATGGTTTATTTAGAAGTTTTGTCTGCTATCTCAAGGGTTAAGGCTTTTTGGCCTCTCTCTGGCTATGAGAGGGCTTTAAATAGCCTCAGCTGGGCTCTGGTCTTTGTCAGTTATACTTCTGCTCTCGGCTGAGTAGTTTGACCCTTGTGTGCTTGTGCATTGTGCCTGCTCTTTGTATGTTATACTGTTACTGACCCAGTTCATTTCCCCGTTAGGCTTTTGCCTATTAATTCGGTACTGCTCGTTCGTTTGCCTGGTTTCTGACTTCTGCTCCATCCTGACTGCCCGTTTTGCCTGTCCTCCTGGTACTTCTGCTGCCCTCTATGGTTTCTGAAACTTGGCTTGTATTTGACTCCTCTTTTGTACCTCGCTCCTGTACCTCACTGTCCTCTCAGTATTGACCTCTATCTCTGGTGACCAGGATGTCGTTATGACGATATCGTGTCACCATGACAATGATCGGGACCCCGCGATGACGTTGCGGGGTCTCCGACCCAAGTGGGGCAGTGGGACTGTGGTCCCTCTGCCTGCTCCCTAAATGCTGCAAAGTTTGATAGCAGCATTTATGGGGTTTAAATGTCCCGCACCACTCCTGGCACTGAGTTCTGGGTGTCACCTGTCACAATCTGCTGACACTCAGTGTCAATCACGCTTGCACAGAGAGATTTATCCATACACCCCAGGTCAATAAGTAGCAGGTCACAGGGACGTATAAATACGTCTCAGGTGGTAAAGGTTTTTTTGAAAAAAAAAAAAAATACTCACCTCATTTCTCTCTGCTCCGGTCTCCTCAGCCTGTCTTTTGTAGCTCTGCACTGCTTGGCACAGTGGGCACATTTTAGTGATGTCATCGCAACCACTGCGCTGCACTGACATGTCAGACACAGAGGAAGATTGATGGAGTGGGGAGTGTCATCCCCGATGCCGATACAGTTGAAGGAGTGATGTCAGGCGCCATTAGCTGTATGGCACTGGCAGTAATGCAACCCCATGTGATCAGATATACAAGCTTTTGAACCATGCAGTTATGGCCATGCATGTATTCTAAGTTATGTTGTATATAAAATATGGCTATAACTAGTGATAAGTGAATACATCAGGCACTATTCTTTATTCACACGAATAGTACGCTATGCGGTCTATTCATTACTCGGCAAGTTATTTGGTATTCGCCTCAGGTTATTCAAGTGACTGGCTCAGCATGTTTGGTGTTTTATTTGCAGCCAATGAACTTGCTGGGCTGTCTTATCAATCACAGTAATGCCGGTGCCATCTTTAGTGTGGCATTTCTGTGATTGGCTGGCCTTACAGCATCATAAGGGATATTTAATTGCTGCCGGCGCAATCTTGTGCACATTGTATCCTGAAACAGCGTAGGGAGAGCACAGTGTGAGCGTAGGGAGAGTAAAAGGAGCTCATAGGGTGATTTATTGATTCCAAAAATCTCTTTTAAGAGTTACTGAGGGTGAAGATAAGTTATTTGTTAGGTGGAGATAGCAAAGGGTGAGATTTAATATGCAGGGAGAGCGAAAGGCAGGCGCCTGGGTGTTATAAGTCACATCATCATTACTGTACAAGTACATGCTGGAGATCTCTGCTATTTTGTATTGTGCGTTGTATATTTTATGATTAGGAACAGATTGTAGAATTAGGGGGAGATAGGCAGGCTTCCTTCCACTACCATAACCTACAAATCAGGTCTTTTTAGAGGCAAATAAATTTAATTAGTACCAGCATAGGTAAAATCAATTTTTTTGGAGCTACATAATATTCCTGCATAGCAGCATATCATTTTTTTTTACAGCTAAATAATATTCTGTAGTGCCAGCATATAGTAAAATCCTTTTTAAAAGCTAAATAATATTC
Source organism: Dendrobates tinctorius (assembly GCF_039654945.1). Taxonomy (NCBI): domain Eukaryota; kingdom Metazoa; phylum Chordata; class Amphibia; order Anura; family Dendrobatidae; genus Dendrobates; species Dendrobates tinctorius. Next base: position 27,272,425 of record NW_027361679.1, read on the forward strand.
ATCGCTTATTGCTTAAATAGCTAGTATTTATCTAGCAGTTGTACGACTTGCACAAAACCTGCTGAGCTACAGAAACATCACTATTTACCAGTAATTTCCCTGAGTCTGCTGTTGGCGTGTCTCATAAAGGCAATCTAAGAAATCCAAAAAACTTCTATTGGTTAAATAAATAGCATATCTTTATCTAGCAGTTGTGCGATTGGCGCAATCCGTGCAGACAACATCACAATTTTATATGGTAGTCAGCCATTGAATTCCCAGCACGGCCGGTCTCCAAGCATAGTCTGGTGAGCAATCATCCTTGCCCCCTGCTTTCTTACTTTTAAACATCACAATTTACCAGTGGCAATAATTTTCATTATTTCATTAGTCCGCTGTTGCAATGAGTCAGTGAGGAGATCTAAAAAAATATACAAATTTTTTGTTGGTTTAATAAATAGTGTACCTTTATCTAGCAGTTGTGCGAATAACGCAATCTGGGCAGAGATAAGCAAACGTGACAATTTACCAGTGACAATAGTTTTCATTAGTTCCACTGTTGCAGTGTTTCAGCAAAGCGATATAAAAAAGTAGTAATTTTCTATTGGTTTAATAAATAGCGTATCTTTATCTAGCAGTTGTGCAACTGGTGCAATCCGTGCACAGATAAGCAAACGTGGCAATTTACTAGTGGCAATAATTTTCATTAGTCCGCTGTTGCAGTGTGTCAGCAAGGCGATATAAAAAATACTAATTTTCTATTGGTTAGTGTGTGTTTATTTAGTAGTTATGCGATTGGCACAAAGCCCGCTGAGATACGCAAATGGGACTATTGACCTATAATTTTTGTGAATCTGCTGTTGCTGTGTGTAATAATGAAATAGCACAGAAAGAGGACTTAAAAATCCTCCAATAATAGAAAACAGCAAAAGAGCAAAAAGGTTTACCTGTCCAGGCCTCCAGAAAAATGCTCAGGATGCAGTGGACCCATATAATTAAGATGGCAACACAGGTGCAAGAATACCGATGAAACAACCGCTCACAGCCTACCAATACATGGAGGGGGCAGTTGTCTGGTATGTTAATGCACAATAAAAAAACTTGTATGCGGCGCTGTTCACACTATGGCCATGCACAGCATCCAGGCCAGCCTAGTAGTGACACCCTTCTATTAGCTCAGGCGGGCTGCCCAGCGCTATCAAAATGCATGCCATGTAAACAGACACCGCAGTTTACAAGAGCAAATGGGCCCAACTGCACCCTGAATAAAATGTGCAAAAAACACGTTAAAAAATGTGGAGTATTAGCTGATATTTTGGCCAAAATACGTGAGCCCGCAAGCTGCGCCAAAGGTCTCCACGTTTACGGGTACCTAACACTAAATCCTAACACTGAAATAGCACAGAAAGAGGACTTAAAAATCTTCCAATAATAGAAAACAGCAAAAGAGCAAAAAGGTTTACCCGTCCAGGCCTGCAGACAAATGCACTGATGAACCAACCGCTCACAGCCTACCAATACATGGAGGGGGTGGTTGCACAGCATCCAGGCCAGCCTAGTAGTGACACCCTTCTATTAGCTCAGGCGGGCTGTCCAGCGCTATCAAAATCATGCTGTACTGCAGGACTATAGCAGCCAGACTCTCAACAACCCTGGGAATGGCACCTGGCGGATGCCACAGACCTGGCAGCGGCTTAGTTAAGCCCATCCCGTGCAAGGGGTGAGTCTGGGACCAGTGGTTTTCCAAGCTGGAGTATATTTATGTTTTTCCTTACTTTCTGTTAACCTGCTGTTTGCAACGTGACATTAAACCACTGAAATTGGACTTTAAGCCTGTGTGTTTCCTCATTACTGCAGCCCTGCCATTACCTACCCGAGTGAATCCCTACAATTGGTGGACTAAATGCAGGCAAGCACAGTGAGGCCAGGCTGTTTTGCGTATTTTTGATATGTACCCCAGCCTATGTCCTGGGTGAAACGAGTGGCACAGACCCAGACAAGGAACTTTCCAGAAATGGAGGCCACGGTCAAAACGCTCATAGAGGCCATGCGACAGCAGCAGCAAGCTTTGCAGCAGCAGGCTGCACAGCAGCAGCAGGCTATGCAGCAGCAGCAGGAGGCCATGAGGCAGCAGCAGCAGGAGGCCATGCGACAGCAGGTTATGCAGCAGCAGGCTATGCAGCAGCAGGAAACCAATCAGCTGTTGATACAGCATATCACAACAGCACAGACAAAAGGAACTAACCGGGGAATCCATGATGTCCCAAAAGCGGTTCGTACGGCTGTTCCCAAAATGGAGAAGTCGGACGATGTGGAGGCGTACCTGGATATGTTTGAAGGAGTCGCTGAGAGGGAGAAGCTACCGCGGGACCAATGGGCAGAAATCATCGCTCTGTTTCTGGCCCCAGAACCTTTGAAAGCATATCAGGACCTACCCACAGAGCAAAGGGCGGACTACACGGTCGTCAAGGGTGAGATACTGGCACGTCTTGGGGTAAATGTGTTAGTTCTGGCCCAGCGGGTACACCAGTGAGGGTTTACCCCCTCCAAGCCTGCTCGGTCCCAGTATTACGACCTGTGCACCTGTTACAAAAGTGGTTGCAGCCTGAGGTGTTGCCCCCACAGCCATGCTGGACCGCATAGTGACTGATAAGTTTTGGAGGGCTTTGTCTCGCCACCCTCAAGACATGGGTCGGACAGGCATCCCCTACTAATGCTATGCAGATGATAGACCTCATAGAAAGGTATGGGGCTACCAAAGAGCTACAGGGAGGGACTCCCTGGAAGGTAACAGGAAGGTTGTCTAAGTCTCCACCCCTGGTTCGGTGAGCGGAGCCCAGGAAGGCCACTCAGGACTTATCTGGGGAAGTAAGGAGCCCCATAATCTGCTGGCAGTGCCTGGAACCAGGTCATATGAGAGCTGATTGCCCCCACCTGGCTAAGCCCATGGACACAAACTTGGGTACCGCCAGTCTCACTATGCCGAACCGATGTGTACAATGGGCACCACGAAAGGTCCCAATATGGAACATTTGTGTCGGATTGAAGTGGAAGGCACCCCGGCTGTGGCCCTATTGAACTCAGGGAGTCTTGTAACCCTTGTACGAGTCAGCTGGATACAAACCAGCGAGCATGCGGATCGGAAAATAGGGGTGTTGTGTATACATGGGGACTTAAAAGACTATCCCACCGCACTAGTGGTGATAAACACACCAGCGGGAAGGCAGTGCCACGAGGTGGGGGTTGTGACTAATCTGCATTATGAAGTGATAATTGGAAGAGACTTTCCTTTATTTTCTGTGCTGTGGCCATCTGTTGTCCCATCCACGGAGCAACTGCCAGCACCAGAGATAACCAGGTTACATTCTCCAGAAGTACGACATGAACCTGGTGGCCTGGAAGAAGTAGTGCTGGTGGTAGGAGGGGAAGAATTCTCCCATAGAAGTATTGGCTGGAGAGGTGGAAGACTTGCCGCTGGGACCCGAGTTGTCAGGCTTGAATGTAGCAGGTGACAATTTTGGTATGGCGCAACTCTGAGACCCTACTTTGGCCCGGGCCAGAGAAAATATACTGTTTGTTAATGGGGAACCCCAACAACCTGGGGCAGCTACAATGTTGTCATGCTTTGTGCTGGACCAAGATTTGTTGTACCGAGTGGAGAAAATACGTGGGGAACTGGTAGAACAGTTACTGGTACCTCAGACATATCGTAGGCTGGTAATGGACTTAGCGCATGCGCATGTACTTGGTGGGCATTTGGGCCAAAAGAAAACCCTAGACTGAATTCTTCAGTGGTTCTACTGGCTAGGGGTCCATGAAGAAGTTAAACGGTACTGTAATTCCTGTCCAGTGTGCCAGGTAACCAGTCCCCAGCCTCACTTTCGGAGTCCTTTGGTGCCTTTGCCGATTATAGAGGTACCCTTCGAGAGAGTGGCAATGGATCGGGTGGGGCCTCTCAATAAGTGAGCAAGGGGACACCAACACATCCTGCTAGTTCTAGATTATGCTACCCGATATCCTGAGGCCATTCCTCTGTGCCACACATCAGCTAAGCTTATAGCAAAGGAACTCATAAGTATGTTTTCATGGGTGGGAAGTCCTCAAGAGATTTTAACAGACCAGGGAACCCCCTTTATGTAAAAAATTATGAAGGAACGCTGCCGTTTGCTAAATGTTAAACAGTTGCGCACATCGGTCTATCATCCCCAAACAGATGGTCTGGTAGAAAGGTTCAATAAGACGCTGAAAAGCATGTTAAAAAAGGCAGTTTCCAAATATGGGAAGGACTGGGATCTCTTTTTGCCATATTTGTTGTTTGCCGTGCGTGAGGTGCCTCAGGCATCTACGGGGTTCTCGCCCTTTGAACTATTGTACCGCAGACATCCACAGGGCTTACTCGATATAGCCAAAGAGGCCTGGTAGAACCACCCTACCCCCCCCACAAAAGGGTGGTAGAACATGTGGCAAAAGTGCAAGAAAGAATGGAGACAGTCCTTCCCATAGTCCGGGAACATATGGAGGCAGCACAACAGTCACAGAGTCGGGTCTATAACCGGGAGGCTCGGGTAAGAACCTTTAGCCCTGGGGATCGGGTGTTGGAACTTGTGCCTACCGTAGATAGAAAATTTCTCGCAAGGTGGCAGGGACCCTACGAGATCATGGAGGTGGGGTCCGTAGACTACTGTCACGGTCCTGGCTGCTGCACGCTCCTCCCGGCGCGTCCCTGTGCCCTGGCGTGTCCCCACGCCCGGCTTCCGTGTTCCTCGGCGTCGGGCGCCTGTGCACTGTGGGGATCCCGGCGCTCTGCCTCCTGGGAGTGATGACGTGGGGCGCCGCCCCCAACATGGCGGTGTCCACCGGCTATTTAGGATCTGTGTCGAGTCAGGTAAGGTGCCTGACTGTCGACTTCGGTGACGCTGTCTCCTGCAGCGTTCACTGTGTCTCAGGCCATGCCTCTTGTCTGCGCCTTGCTGCACCATCCCTGTCAGCTCTCGCCCTGTCTCTTCTGCCTGCCCTAGCCTCCGTTTTTCCCTGTGTCTGCCTCTGTCCGCCTGTCTCCTACCTGGTCTCCCAGTCTGTGCCTTATCCGTTGTTCCTCTCTATTGCAGCCTCCCGCCGGTGCCATCGGCTGAGTCTGTCACGCAGCCCGTTCTCCATTATTCCAGGTCCTTCTCTGCAACAGCCCTGATTCCCTGTGTATCCTCTCCAGGCTTACCCCAGTCGCCCCTTTGGTTCCGGCCGTCACGGTTCTACCCTCCGTGGGCCTGCCCCTAACACTCCCTGTATAGGGGGTGGCCATACCTGGGCCGCTCGTCCTCGGGGGCTCTGGAGCCGTGACCCAGAGTGTCCTCTTCCGGGTTGTTCCTCTTCGCCCCCGTAACAGCAACCGTAACAGTACAGTCAGACCATGGACCCTGCTGGAGCCTCGGCTGCGCAAAAAGAATTAGTGTTCCTTCGGGAGAATCAGACGCGCATTATGTTCTTTATGAAAACCATGGACTCGCGTCTGTCCGCTCTCCAATCCTCTGACCCTGGTAACGCCGCCCAGCTGGCGGGCTTACAACAAGAATTAGCTAAGCTGCGTGATACTCAGACCCATATCCTTAGTTACATGGCGTCTGTAGACGGCCGATTACTTTCCCTGCAGTCAGCCGCCTCTGCCTCCCCTCCAGCTCTGGTTTCTCACCCACGTCCACGGCTAGCCAAGCCACCTCGGTATAACGGTGACGCCAAATTATGCCGGGGTTTTTAAACCAGTGCCATATCCATTTTGAACTACTGCCCCAGCAGTATCCAACAGACTGAGCCAAAGTGGCCTTCATCATCTCTCATTTGGAGGGGGACGCCTTGGCTTGGGTCAATCCCCCTGGGAGCATGACGACCCTGCGGTCACCCAGCTATCCGTATTTTTGGACACTTTTCGGCGAGTTTTTGACGAACTGGGCCGTCTTGCCTCCACCACTGAGGCACTGTTCAACCTTTGCCAAGGTTCTCAGACTGTGAGCCAGTACGTCATACAGTTTAGGACCTTGTCCTCTGATTTAGGCTGGAATAACGAGGCGCTGGTGAGCGCCTTTTGGCGAGGCCTCTCAGGTCGTATTAAGGACGAGCTTGCTGGTCGTGACACCCCCACAGCTCTGGAAGATCTGATTTCCCTGGCCATCCTGATTGATCTCCGGTTCCAGGAATGAGCCTGGGAGAGAAGGGTTCCCTGTCCTTTATCTTCAGTTCGCAGACTGCCCAGTCCCCAACCGAGGACCCCCACTCCTGCTTCTGTGCCTGAACCCATGCAGGTGGACCGCCTTAAGCCCTCGGACCAGTGTCGTAGGGAGAGAAGTCTCCAGGGCCTTTGTTTCTATTGCGGCAGCAACTCCCACCTACTCCGATCTTGTCCAGAGCGTCCGGAAAACTTCTTCGCCTAGGCCAGGTAAGAGAGGCCTCCCTAGGCGTATGTGATACCTCTCAACCCCTCACTTTATCTGTCCTCTTGGATGTTGGTGGGAAGCGGGCTTCTCTAATGGCCTATTTGGACACGGGCGCCGCCGGAAATTTTATTAGACTTGAGGAAGCTAACAAAGTTTCTGTCCCTGTGAGGGTCTTGGAGAACCCCCAGGTTCTTGCGTCCGTAGATGGCAGACCCCTACAGGAGGCCGTTACTCATGTTACTCTAGAGGTAGAATTGCAGATAGGGGCTCTGCACAGGGAGAAAGTTACATTTTTTGTTTTGGCAGGGATCTCCCATCCTATCCTCCTCGGTCTCCCTTGGCTGCGGCTCCACGAACCCACGTTGGATTGGCATACTGGCAACGTGTTGCGCTGGGGGGAGTCCTGTCGGGCCCGGTGTCTGCTGTCGGTGCGTCCTGTAGGTAACCCCTCTCCTTCCCCTGTTCCTGCCGGGTTGCCGTTGGCTTGCACTGCTTTTTCAGATGTCTTCGACAAGAGAGAAGCTGAGACTCTTCCTCCGCACCATCCCTACGACTGCCCCATCAAGCTCGTTCCAGGTACCACTCCTCCTCATGGTAGAATTTATCCCCTCTCTTCAGCAGAGACTCAAGCCATGTCTGAATACATTCAAGACAACCTGGCCAGAGGATTTATTCGGAAATCTTCGTACCCTGCAGGAGCAGGCTTTTTTGTAAAAAAGAAGGATGAGTCTCTGCGTCCATGCATCGACTACCGTGGCTTGAATCGCATCACGATCAAGAACAAATACCCCCTGCTGCTCATCTCTGAGCTCTTTGATCGCCTGAGGGGAGCACGAGTGTTCACCAATCTCGACCTACGAGGAGCTTACAACCTCATTCGCATACGCTCAGGGGATGAGTGGAAGACCGCGTTCAATACGCGAGACGGGCACTATGAATATTTGGTTATGCTGTTTGGTCTCTGCAACATCCCTGCAGTGTTCCAGGAACTCGTTAACGACATCTTTTGAGATCTCCTCTACTCTTGTGTCATGGTCTACCTGGAAGATGTCTTGGTCTACTCCCCCGATCTAGCCACACATCGTGGAGATGTTCGCCAAGTTCTCCAACGTCTCAGAGAAAACCACCTTTTTGCTAAGTTGGAGAAGTGCACTATTTAGCAGACTTCGTTGCCTTTTCTTGGTTACATTGTCTCGAGCTCGGGGTTGGAGATGGACCCTGAGAAAGTCTCCGCAGTTCTCAATTGGCCACGTCCTCTTGGTGTAAAGGCAATTCAACATTTTTTGGGTTTTGCCAATTATTATAGGCAATTTATTCCCCACTTCTCGTCTTTGGCTAAACATATTTCCACTCTTGTCCGCAAAGGAGTCAATCCCAACCTCTGGCCCCCTGATGCGCAAGACGCTTTTGAAGCTTTGAAGCAAGAATTTGCAAAATCTCCTGTACTCCATCGCCCGGATACCAACAGGCCGTTTATTCTTGAAGTCGACGCATCCTCAGTGGGAGCTGGAGCTGTTCTGATGCAAAAGTCCTCTTCCGGCCGTACTCTCACCTGCGGGTTCTTTTCTAAAGCTTTCTCTGCTCCTGAACGAATCTATGCAATTGGAGATAGAGAACTGTTGGCCATAAAATTGGCTCTCGAGGAATGGCGTCATCTGCTAGAAGGAGCCATCCATCTGTTCACCATCTTCACGGATCACAAGAATTTGGCTTACCTTCAGTCCGCTCAAAAGCTTAATCCTCGACAGGCCAGATGGTCACTATTTTTCAAACATTTTGACTTCGAACTCCACTTCCGGCCCGGGGACAAGAACATCAAGGCTGATGCCCTATCACGATCATTCTTATCAGTGGATAAGGAGGAGGGTCCTGCACATCTCATCAACACTGCCAAGATCCTTACTGTAGCTCCACTGAACATAGTGTCCCCACCGTCCGGTAAAACCCTTGTTCGAAGTAAAGACAGACTGAAGGTTCAATGGTCGAGCCATTCGTCTAAGTTCTCTGGACATGCAGGAGTTAAAAAGACTCTCTCGTCTCCCGTCATTATTGGTGGCCTTCCCTTCGCAAAGACGTCTTTGGATTTCATCGCCTCCTGTCCTTCCTGCGCCCGAAATAAGGTCCCTCGACATCCTCCTTCGGGTCTCTTGCATCCATTACCAGTGCCTGCCAAACCTTGGACCCATGTTGCTATGGATTTGCCTCCGTCTTCCAGATGTACGGTGATATTAGTGGTCGTGGATCGATTTTCCAAAATGGCCCACTTTATACCACTGCCTAGCCTGCCTATTGCTCCCAAGTTGGCGAAGATCTTCCTACTCCACGTTTTCCACCTCCATGGGTTTCCTCAGCATATCGTCTGGGATCGGGGAGTTCAATTTACCTCTCGTTTTTGGCGAGCCCTCTGCGCATTGTTAAAGATAACTCTGGATTTTTCATCCGCCTATCACCCCCAGTCTAATGGTCAAGTGGAGCGAGTCAACCAGGCTCTCACATCATACTTTCGGCATTTCACCAATGCTCACCAAGACGACTGGGTCTCTCTGCTTCCTTGGGCAGAATTCGCCTTTAACAACCATCCCGGGGAGGCCTCCTTTTTTTGTGGTTTTTGGCCAACACCCCGGCATTCCGCTTCCTGTTTCCCTTGCCTCGGGTGTACCGGCAGCGGACTCCTTGTCCACAGACTTTTCTCAGATTTGGAGGGAGACTAAAGTTGCCCTCGAAAAAGTCAGCCTCAGGATGAAGAGGTATGCCGACAAAAAACGGTTGGACGCTCCCCCATGTAAACATAGAGATAGGGTTTGGTTATCCTCATGGCATATCAGGTTAAAGATTCCTTCCTATAAGTTAGGTCCACGATACTTTGGTCCTTTTGAGATCCTGAGTCATATCAACGACGTGGCCTATAAGATAAGACTGCCCTCCTATCTGAAAGTTCCCAATACCTTTCATGTATCCCTCCTCAAGCCTGCAATATTCAATCATTTTCACTCTGCGTCAGCTCAGACTTCCCAACCTTGTAGTTCAGATAAAATTTTCGAGGTGCAGGACATTTTAGCCATGAAAACAGTCAGAGGAAAAACTTTATTTTTGGTTGATTGGAAGGGTTTCGGCCCGGAGGAGAGATCTTAGGAACCCCGGGAGAATATTAATGCTCTTCTTATTATGAAACGATTTCTCATCAACATTAGGAGGGAGGGGAGTAAGAGGGGGGTACTGTCACGGTCCCGGCTGCTGCGCGCTCCTCCCGGCGCGTCCCTGTGCCCCGGCGCGTCCCCGTGCCCGGCTTCCGTGTTCCTCGGCGTATGGCACCTGCGCACTGTGGGGATCCTGGCGCTCTGCCTCCAGGGAGTGATGACGTGGTGGCACCGCCCCCAACATGGCAGCATCCACCGGCTATTTAGGATCTGTGTCGAGTCAGGTAAGGTGAATGACTGTCGACTTCGGTGACGCTGTCTCCTGCAGCGTTCACTGTGTCTCAGGCCGTGCCTCTTGTCTGCACCTTGCTGCGCCATCCCTGTCAGCTCTCGCCCTGTCTCTTCTGCCTGCCCTAGCCTCCGTTTTCTCCTGTGTCTGCCTCTGTCTGCCTGTCTCCTGCCTGGTCTCCCAGTCTGTGCCTTATCCATTTTTCCTCTCTATTGCAGCCTCCCGCCGGTGCCATCCGCTGAGTCTGTCACACAGCCCGTTCTCCGTTATTCCAGGTCCTTCTCTGCAACAGCCCTGATTCCCTGTGTATCCTCTCCAGGTGTACCCCAGTCGCCCCTTTGGTTCCGGCCGTCACGGTTCTACCGTCCGTGGGCCTGCCCCTAACACTCCCTGTATTGGGGGTGGCCACACCTGGCCCGCTCGCCCTCGGGAGCTCTGGAGCCGTGACCCAGACGGTCCACTTCCGGGTTGTTCCTCTTCGCCCCGTAACAGCAACCGTAACAACTACAAGGTACACCAGCCAGGACAGAGAAATCCAGAACAGGTTTACCATGTTAATTTGCTTAAACTCTGGAAAGATAGAGAGTACCTTGGTGGGGATAGTCCGCTGCCTGCATTTCAGATGGAGAAGGCTCCATTACCTCGGGGCGAGACAGGTGACGCCCAACCCATGGTCAAAATTGCAGATATTTTGTCTCGTAGACAGGTTCAGGAAGTCTGGGAGTTCATTAGCCAAAATACAGATTTTTTCGGAGTTCCCTGGATGCACCTCCCTAATCCAACATGACATTGTCACGGAGCCACAGGCCAAAGTCCGACTAAAGCCCTATCGGGTGCCTGAGGCCAGGCGACAAGCCATCTTGGAAGAGGTAAAAACTATGCTACAGTTAGGGGGTCATAGAAGTGTCCCAAAGTGAGTGGGCCAGCCCAATAGTCCTAATACCCAAGCCTGATGGGTCTCTAAGATTCTGTAATGATTTCAGAAAATGTAATGACGTTTCAAAGTTTGACGCCTACCCCATGCCCTGGGTTGATGAGTTGATAGAGCGATTTAGGCAGGCACGGTATTTTACAACTCTGGACCTCACAAAAGGTTATTGGCAGGTACCCCTAACAGAGGCGGTGAAGAAAAAAACGGCTTTTGTAACACCCGAGGGGCTGTTCCAGTATAAGGTGTTACCCTTTGGGTTGCATGGCGCACCAGCAACGTTCCAGCGGTTAATGGATGTTGTTCTCCGTCCCCATCGCCGCTATGCCTTAGCCTATCTAGACAATATCATTGTGTACAGCACCAACTGGGAAAGCCACTTAGCAAAAGTACAGGCAGTGATAGACTTTCTGCGACAAGCAGGGCTAACTGCCAACCCAAAGAAGTGTTCCATAGGGTTGGAGGAAGCTCGGTACTTGGGTTACGTCATTGGGAGAGGAGTTCTCAAGCCTCAAGTAAGCAAAGTGGAGGCAATCCAGAACTGGCCCCGTCCTCTCACAACAAAACAGGAAAAAGCCTTTTTAGGTTTGGTGGGATATTACAGGCGGTTCATTCCCAACTTTGCAACCCTGTCCACGCCTTTAACAGACTGCTTAAAAGGGAGGAAATCTGTAATGGTCAACTGGAATGATCAGTTAGAGGAGGCCTTTACAAGTTAAAAGGGGTATTGTGTGGTACACCAGACCTGATCACTCCAAATTTCAAAAAAGAGTTCGTTGTGCAGACAGATGCCTCTGAGATAGGGCTCGGTGCCGTGCTGTCTCAGGAGGTTAATGAGGAAGAGCATCCCATTAGTTTCCTAAGCTGGAAGCTTACCCCAGCTTAAACCAGGTACAGTATTGTGGAGAGAGAGTGCCTAGCCATCAAGTGGGCACTGGAGTCATTGCGCTACTATTTGCTGGGGAGAACATTTCGGTTGGTGACAGATCATTCCCCTCTTACGTGGATGAGTAAAGCTAAGGAGAGGAATGCCCGAGTCACCAGGTGGTTCCTGCCCCTGCAAAATTAAAAATTTTCAGTAGAACATCGAACAGGCAGACTACAGGGGAACGCATATGCCCTATCCAGAGTACACTGTATATCATGTGTCCACCCCTCTAGGGTTGAACATAGGAGGAAGGTATGTGGTACAGTAAAGGGTGTTTTACTGGATGGGAGATACATTTCTCCCAGCAGATAAATGTTTGGCCGGGTTTTTCCCTAAAGACAGGACCTGCGGTGATGTCAGCCCATGTGATGTCTACCTCACTTGTGGGAGGAGTTATAGGCTATGTAATGGAGGTTGGTGTTTGGCACATGGTGAGAGTGTGTCTGGAAGTTACAAGAACTTGGCTGGACTTATCCTGAACTTGTATACATGATCCCCGTGCTGCAGGACTATAGCAGCAAGACTCTCAACAACACTGGGAATGGCACCTGGCGGATGCCGCAGACCTGGCAGCTGCTTAGTAAAGCCCGTCCCGTGCAAGGGGTGAGTCTGGGACCAGTGGTTCTCCAAGCTGGAGTATATTTATGTTTTTCCTTACTTTCTGTTAACCTGCTGTTTGCAACGTGACATTAAACCACTGAAATTGGACTTTAAGCCTGTGTGTTGCCTCGTTACTGCAGCCCTGCCATTACCTACCAGAGCAAATCCCTACAATATATAAATATATGTGTATAATATACACACATAAGAGCAGATACTGTGAATTACACCATGTATACAAAACAAAAGAAGTATACACAGCTCCACAATATATACTGTAGTAAGGAATGAGGAACAAATGAGTTATAGTCAATAATTTAAGGCGTTCCATCAAACATACAGAAATCCTAAATGTTGCGGTGCCAAAATTAATTATGGTCGTATCACTGTTTAGTACAATTCAACATAATCTGAACAAAATGTACACAAAAACCAAAATAAAGAAAAACAAATAATTTTTATTGAGTAGAAAAAAATCACACATGAGAAACATTTAAAAAACAGTCAAGGCTTAATAAATGGGAAACCAAAAAAAGACACCACTACCTACAATAAGAAGGTTGCACATAATAAATACATCCAGTGATGGCTTTCTAACACTAATACCAGAAGCACCATGTAGTCATAGAGTGTCCTCTCAGAAAGTGTATATACAATCTATAGACCAAATACACAAGTGCAAAGAGACATTACCTCCTGTTGGTGCCAGCCCCAAAGCACGTTTCAGCATCCGCCTTCCTCTGGGGGTGGCATCAACAAGAGCAGGGTTTTATAATCCACAGAGACCAATCAGTGAATAGGTAACACCAAACAATTCACTAACAGCATTTCTAATTGGTCAAATATCCATGAACATGTCCGGTACTACATATCCAATATAGAAGGATGGACTACAAAGTGGAAGAACCAATTGTATGTAGGGGGGCATTATTCAAAAAGGCATGAATATTCAATATTAAAATTTGTTATCCACCAGAAAAGCTGGTTATCTGTATTAAAGACGTTACCATAACACCCATTAGTAACGCCCCTTCATGACAAAAGAAGTCCCCCCCAACACACATTGGTTTTGTCCCATATGCTAAATCTATATAGCGATCTGGCTATGCCCCGCTATTTCAGCGCACCCCACACTGACGAGTGGCAGGGAGAACATCGTGGTCATGAGACAAGCACGGCACCCCGGTCGTGAGTCAAACCACTTCCACAATGACGCAGACGGGGTCGAGTCACATGACCGACGCGTCGGACCGAAAGTCACACCTCAAGATGTCTCCCCACAAACAATGGCAAGCGCGTGCACACAGCAGGACAAGCAGATGAAAGCAGAGATCTAGCTGCTTTCATCTGCTTGTCCTGCTGTGTGCACGCGCATGTCCACAAAGGTCTGCAGAAAATCCCCCGCAGTATGAATGAAAGGCAGAATGACAAATACTCACATCATTATTCATATACAATATCACTTATTAAATATCAATTAAAGGAGATAGATACCTACACAATTTAGAGTCCCATCATAGGGCTACACAATAAATATAAACTACCTTGATATATTAAGAGATCAAATTAGTATACTACAATGATTTAAATATATCAACCACCACAATAAAGAAAAATATTTGTTATAATACAGTATATAAGGCATTAAAATAACCTTCTCATCATATATGAGATATAGGTGTAGATCACTATAAAGGAACAAATGATAATATACAAAAAAAAAATGAGAAAATGTTAAATAAATTGTTTCTTCCAAAAGAGATTTTCCAGCATGTGGATCATAGAGATATTCTCTTTGTTGTGTTATTCCATCAAAGATCTAAAAGTGGGTCATCCAGCGAAGAAATGAAGTACTCCATAACTCATTTCCATGTATTGGATTATTGAAGGTAGTATTGAAGTAGTAGACAACAATCAATCCTGGTCAGTATGGATATATTAGGACCATGCTCTAAAGTGATAACAAGAAGACATGTTAAAAACTAAAACATAAAAAGGTGTGATTAAAAATTGAAAACAGACGATATTGGAGAAATGGAATGAAATTAAGGGTCTTGTTGAGCCCTCGTGGATGCATTGTTCCCAGGGTCCAGATCCACCTAGTCTCCAGGTGAGCTGAGGGACGACTCACTTTCTCACCTCTAACAGCCAGAACCAATCGGTATATTCCTCATACTTTTAGACAACTAGTATCACACTGATGGTGTAATTTTATAGTGTTTGGGCAATGTACATAAATGGTTCATGTCAGTCTCTTCCTTGGCAGCAGAGATATCATGAACATGGGGGGCATATATTTAAAGGGCACAGATCACAGGGGAGCATATAGCTAGGGAGCAGAAATCACAGGGGTGCATATAGCTGGGGGAACATATCACAGGGGTGCATATAGCTGGGGGCACAGATCACAGGGGTGCATATAGTTGGGGGCTCACATCACAGGGGGCATATAGTTGAGGTACACAGATCAGAGAGGTGCGTATAGCTGGTGGGTACAGATCACAGGGGGCATATAGTTGGGAGTCACAGATCACAGGGGTGCATATAGTTTGGGGGCACAGATCACAGGGGTGCATATAGCTGGGGGCACAGATCACGGGGTGCATATTGATGGGGCTACAGATCACAGGGGTGCATATAGTTGGGGGGCACAGATCACAGGGGTGCATATAGTTGGGGGCACAGATCACAGAGGTGCAAATAGCTGGGGGCACAGATCACAGGGGGCACAGATCACAGGGTGCATATAGTTGGGGGCACAGATCACGGGGTGCATATTGATGGGGTACAGATCACAGGGCTACATATAGTTGGGGGGCACAGGTCACAGGGGTGAATATAGTTGGGGGCACAGATCACAGGAGTGCATATTTTGGGGGGCACAGATCACAGGGGGCATATAGTTGGGGGGCACAGATCACAGGGTGCATATAGTTGGGGGCACAGATCACGGGGTGCATATTGTTGGGGGTACAGATCACAGGGGTGCATATAGTTGGGGGCACAGATCACAGGGGTGCATATAGTTGGGGGGCACAGATCACAGGGGTGCATATTTTTGGGGGCACAGATCACAGGGGTGCATAGAGTTGACGGGGGCATGGCATAGATCACAGGGGGCATATAGTTGGGGGCACAGATCACAGGGGGCATATAGGTGGGGGGGCACAGATCACGGGGTTCATAAAGCTGGAGGGCACAGATCACAGGGTGCATATAGTTGGGGGCACAGATCATAGGGGTGCATAATATTGGAGGTACAGATCACAGGGGTGCATATAGTTGGAGGGCACAGATCACAGGGGTGCATATAGCTGGGGACACAGATCACAGGGGTGCATATAGCTGGGGGCACAGATCATAGGGGGCATATAGTTGGGGAGCACAGATCACAGGGGGCATATAGTTGGGGCACAGATCACAGGGGGACATATAGTTGGGGGGCATAGAGACTATATTGGGACACTTAGCTGGGGGGACACATAGCTGAGCGGCACAGATCACCAGGCACAGAAATCACCTGTAGACATGCACTGAGTTGCCAGCACAGAGATCGCTCTGGACTTTCTCTCTCTAGCTGACAGCAACTCCTCTTCTGGGACAGGAGAGCATTGGGTGCTAACCCCGCCCACCTCTGCACTAACCCCACCCACCCCGATGACATCATTCATGTGCAGGCAGCATTCTGTAATAAACGCTGTCTGCACTTGGGGGTAAAACTACTGGCAGCTGGCAGGATGCTGCTGCCGCTGGAGAACTGCAGGCTTCCGGGACCTGCCTGGGAGCCGCATGTGGCCCATGGGCCGGAGGTTCCCCACCCATTTTAAAGGGCTGGCATCTGCCCGGCTGGGCAGATTACAAATCCGGGCCTGGTCCACAAATGTATGAACCTTTTGCAAAAGGGTCAAAACCTCTTCTGATGCCATCAATTTTGAACTCAAAATACCCCTGCACCATCCTCTCCGGTCAATAACTATGGGTCAGACATACTCTATTCTACTGGTGCATGGGATGGTCTAAAAAATGTGTGAAACGACTCATAGATATTGCTTCTGCCACTTACACTGCTGATGCTAATGCTTTTGTGTTGATGACTCTACGTTTCCAGGGTTGGAAGTCTATTACTGCATGCACACTGTGTGGCTGACTGCTGTCTTTGAGAAAACCACTTGTGTTAAAGCGTGTTTCGATACTCCAGCATGTGCACATCTCTTTCCAAGGGGAATCATCTGGGTAAATTTACTCTTGTACCATGGATCTAACAGAGTGGCAACCCAGTAGTCAGCACTATTTTAATCCTAACAATCAAGGCATCATGTTGCAGTGCAGCAAGAAGGTGCTTATATGTCGAGCACTTTCATGAGGTACAAGTCCATGTTGTGTTGACACAAATATTTGCTTGCATGTTGTGTTGATGACAGGGTAACACTTAAGCTTGCATCCTACATCTTCTCCAGGCAACCATGGACAACGGAGAGGGGATCATTATCCTCTTCATCTCCTGACTGATGTGTGCCCATCACCTCTTCCTCCTCATCCTCCTCCATTTATTCCTTGGGTCCTGAACCTTCACTAACAGTTTATCTGGTACCTTGACCCCCCCCGATTGCTGTAATCCACTCCCCCTATGGCACCTGCCTGTGTGATGACAGTCCAAGACTTTGAGATATTGCTATCCCTTCTGCATCCTCATCTACTTCCACTTCTTCCTCTCGGACAACCACCTCCTCCCACAGACTATTCAAAGTGTTCTCCAGCATGTAGATGACTGGAATGATGATGCTGATGATGGCATTGTCAGTGCTAACCTTCTTAGTAGTTATTTTGAAACTGTGCAGAAGGATGCAGAGGTCCTTCATCTGTGCCCTCTCGGCAAGCGTGATTTGCGCCTAGTCCATACTGTGTTGTCTCAAGCTATGGAAAAGGAAGTACTGCACCAAGGATTGTCGCTGCTGCCACAGTTGCTGCAACATGTGCAGAGTGGATTTCCACCGTGTCAGCACATTTCATATCAACTGGATATCCGGTTGATATGCATCAGCAAGTCAATGACCCATGGGGTGCGAACGGCGGAAGTGAGCACACAGCGACCATTCTTTTCACAGCATATACTGTTCCTTGCCTGCATTATAAATGAGATACTCCTGTGTCAAGTTACCCTGTTGTGCCATTGACTGTACCGCTCAGGGCTTTCTTTTTGTATCCAGCTATCAATGACACTAGTTTTGTACATCTGTTTTTATGCCTTTATGGGTTCTGCTCCGTTTCTGTCCTTTTTAAAAATAAAGATGGTGACTTGCATGTAGTTTTCAACTCAGTTTCTCCTTTTTCATAGTCCTTTTTGGAGTCCTTTCTACGTCTAATTTTTGGGGCATTCATGTGCACTTGCACAGTATGAATTATAATGTATTTTGAGGGTTTTTGTGTTTTGTTTACTTAAACACTGCCTTATTGTGATGAGCCCTGACTTCACAGTAGGGAGGTGTGGGGATTCTCTCTACATTGTTGGAAAGTGTGTCTCATTAAGGGAGAGGTTGAGGATGCAGGTGGAAACCCTAGAGGTGGATTAGGCAGAATCAGCTGAGGAAGTGTTAGATACAGAGATTTGTCCACTCAAGCCTTTGGAATTTCAAGACTTGGTGTCTAGTGACACCGTGGTGTTTAATGGATTAGTTCACTATCTCTTGGTGTGTTGTGGTTTAGTTCTACACCCCCTGGTTTGTGGTGGTTTAGTTCTCCAACTCTAGGTGTTTAGTAGTTTAGTCCTCCAACCCCTGTTGTCTAATAGTTTCATTCTCCATCTTCTGGTATGTAATGCTTTAGTTATCCAACTCTCGGTGTTTAGTAGTTTAGTTCTCCAACCCCTGTTGTCTAGTAGTTTAGTTTTCCATTCTCTGCTGTGTAGTGGTTTAGTTCTCCAACCCCAAGACCCTTCCCCGTCTGCCACCACAGCCACCATAGTCACCCAGTGCACAGTCAAAAAATGTAATGCCCCTGGCCATGCTTACTCGTCCAAGTGTCAGTGGTGAAATACACCCTGGCAGACACTGATTTTTTCAAGGAACAGGTGATGTTGGCTGCGACATGCTGGTATTGTTCAGGCACAACTTTCTTAGAGAATTAATTGCAACTGGACAACTGAAACTGGGAGACTGCAATGGCATAAACTTTCGGAAAGCATCTGTATACACCAGGTGGAAAAGCAGCACTTCCGTGGCCAACAGATTGGAGATAGTGGAGTTCAACCTCTTTGGTTTGGCATGTGTAGGAGGAAACATTCGTTTACATAACCACAACTGTAAGACTGAGGCTGGCTGCTGTGCTGAGAGAGGGTGGAGTAGGGTGAACACAACAAACTGCTGGACTGTGAATGAAGTGCAGGCAGAGATGTTATGGTGGATTGAGAAAGATGTGTGTTTTCTGTCTGGTGCAATCCCCATTAGGAATGTACTCCACTATCACCAATGCCATCCAGTGTACATCTTGCCACATGTATGTGGGTCGCCCTCCAGTCCCAGGGCAGTGGGGTACTCGGAACCGGGCCAGTGTCAGGGGGAAAGTATCACGGCAGCTGTGACCCGGTCCGTGGCCCTGGGCGCCCAATGTCAATGGTGGTGTGTGGTTAATGGAATTGAATAGTTCGTGACGACACCTGTGGTGTTCGGCAAGGGAGATGTTAAGCCGACGCTGCAGACAGATCCTCTGGGACAGATGGTGGGATGCAGCAATGGTGGTATAGCCCTCCACAGGCAGGACTGTTGTCCCAGGGCAGTGTAGATGTGGGGACACCTTGATGGTGTAGTGTTCGGCGCAGGGAATGTAGCAGTGCAGGCGGATGCAAGAAGGAATGGAGGACACCAGGGCTTGCAGTTTCAACGCTTTACTCACAGTTCTTGGTAACCACTGGTGCCCGCTTCCATGCCGTGTCCTCCGAGGCAGAGACTCAATCAACCTCCTGGACAAGTTAGGCTTCTCCACTCAAACACTCCGCCAACATGTACCTTTCCTGTACGACTCCTCTATTGCGCCTTTAGTGTGAAGAGCTCCAGTATCGTGGTACTCTGAAGTTCCTCCTGTCAGATGTTCCTAACAACTCTACTTGTATGACAGACAGCTGTAGCCTCTATCGGGGACTCCTCTCTGAGTCCTGGCTCTCTATTCGGTTGCTGTTATGTCCCAAGTCTTAGATGGGAGTAATGCATTTACAGTCAACTACTCCACCGGTGTCTGCTGCAGAACCATAAGTGTCCATACAACCTCGGGGACCAGGCCCCGGCCTTGCACTGAGAACCTATAGGCAGGGTTCCTCTTCCAACCCACAACTCCTCTCTGTTCTCCTACTCCTTTGTCCCGCGCTGTTCCTTCTCTCTTATGGAAGCTTAGGTTGCAGCTCTACGTACTTCTCCTTCTGTTCCATTCCAGTGCCAGCTGACTCAGATCACAGAGACAGCTGCAGAACTCCTTCCTTTCTTCCTCTCCTAGGGAGCTCTTTTCCACTAAGATCAGTCCTCAGCCTCTCCTGACTGATGGTCTTTCTCCGCCTTGAGCTCCCCTCAGGATGACCTCAAGACTGAAATGAACTGAACTCAACTGAACTCCAATTCTAAACCTTCCCACTCTTTTACATCTAACTCCACCCACCTCCCAGCACATCTCGTGTTACGAAGCAAGGACCCACGAAAGGTGCTCTGCTATCCTCTAAGCATGGAGTCGCAATCCGGTCCATTGCTGAACTATCCTGTGTGTGGGTGCAGGTGTTGGAGTGTGGAATGGAGTTCCCAACTTACCTAGTTGGTGGGGCACTACACTTTAGGAAAAGGTGCAGTACCTCTGTGGCGACTGAGCCTCAGGGGCGCCACATACCCCCCCATTAAACACAGCAAGTCCGCGGGCTGCAAGACAACAAAGTAGACAGCAAAGAAACATACAAAATTTTTGTAATGCATAAACATTTCTTATACTAATCTTCCTAGTATAGGAGGAGCTCATGTTGAACGTTACAAACAATTCTATCTTAAATTCCATCTAAAATGTTTAATTCTAAGTGCAATTCTCAATTCAAAGTGCTATTCTCTGTAACACATTTTTATAGTTTCATTGTCTCTTCTAGACGCAAGACGCTGACCGCAAGTACCTGGTCCGTCACCTGTCTACTTTCAATTCTTTATTCACATCACTCATCTCTAGATCAGACATTCCTAATTCTTCTATGAAAGCCATTTCTCAGTTACTAATACTCTTATAAAACACATTATCAAATACTTCACAGTAAAACATTCAACAATTATTCTTGTAAGTGCTGGACACCGCTCCCAGCGGGATCTCTAGCAGTGTCCTTTGAGGTAGACATCATCTTCGAAAAGTGTTCATGCAAAAACATTATCTTCGCAAAGTGTCTTTTTATGTAAAACCAAGAGAGGGCACCTAAAGAGGTGTAACTATTTACAATAAAAGTTTTTGGATCACTCCAAGTTCATGATCGCTAGTTCAAAATTGAAGAACGCTGCCAATCAAAAAAGGGCAACAAAAGTGCTACCAGAAAAACATGATAGCAAAAATAGAAAAAGGCACAACTGGTGCAAACAAACCCTCCTGGGTAACGAGAGTTACATTTTTAGTGCTGGTCCCCTCCTGGGGTTCTGGAAGCTGAACTGGAAGTGCTCTCATCCTGATTCTGGTTTCTTGCCAAAGGACCTTGAAGCTGTGGCAAATGGAACCCACGATGCATCTCAACGCCCATCAACTGTTCCTCCTCAACAGGTGGTTCCGCTATCCTGGTACGAGGTCTTGCTCCTAAGGCCTCCGCAGCTTGTCGGTTCTGACAAGCCACTGCCTGGGGACTTGGCAGTGAAGGAATCCCGAGATCACCATCCCAAAACGATCCAGACCCCCCCTCTGGCCTGTAGATGTCGGATCGGGTGTGCCTGCGCCAACCGTACCCCCAACAGCAGGGTCCTCCTCCACCTCCCCATCAACCAATTAGGAAGGCCGGGGTATATACCTGGGAGTTCCCGATGGTGCAGCCTCTGCTCCGGTTCAGGCGTGGTGGCAATAGGCGCTGTCCGGTGAGACACCGAGGATGGCGGTGGAGTAAATAGTAGCTCCGGTTCCGTGGGAGTTGCTGGCGGGACCTGCGCAGCCACGCCAGGTCCGGGCAGGAGCTTCTCTTCCTCTGCTTCAGCTCCCTGGGCTGTGTACAACTCCTCCGGTATTAGCGGCATGGAGGGAACAGAGTACGCTGCTGGTGGCATAGCAGCGGCTCCAAGCTCCGCAAGGTCTGCCAGGACAAGATCTGGTGCAGCAGCGGTGGGTACCGGTGTTGCGGGTACCGCAGGTGTAGGCCCCTCCGGGGCGCGCTGTCGGCTCAGTCTCTCCAAGGCCTCCTGCCTCAGCCGCAGTCGGGTGGTCAGCTTGACTATTTCTTCTTCTAGCTGCTGGCAGTTGATTCCGGAGTTGGGTTGGAGCCGTCAACCATGGCGCCAGGGAGATCCGTTTCCCCGCGCTCCACAGGCCTCCTTCCCTCACTCTCCAAAATGGCGTTCTGGCGTTCTTCCTGCCTCGGCCCCCTTCCCGCCACTGGCTTCTTCTGCCCCTCCTTCCGGGGGCGGCGTCCTCTTCCAGCGCCTCCACACCAAGCCAGCATACGAACCCCTCGGGGGGTGGGCCATGTATTTGTCTCATAGTAATCCAGGCAGGGAAGGCCCAATACTCTTCGCTGTCTTTTCTTAGGACCTCCCATCTCTTCACGCCCTTCTTCTCCGTGCCAGCGGCCATTTCTAATGTCCATTTTACAGTCTACTAAATCAGGTCTTCTGCACATTTTCAGAAGTAGAATCATAGAATCGTAGAGTTGGAAGGGACCTCCTGGGCCATCTGGTCCAACCCCCTGCTCAAAGCAGGATTCGCTAAATCATCCCAGTCAGATGTCTGTCCAGCCTCTGTTTGAAGACTTCCATTGAAGGAGAACTCACCACTTCTCGTGGCAGCCTGTTCCACTCATTGATCACTCTAACTGTCAAAAAGTTTTTTCTAATATCTAATCTGTGTCTCTTCCCATTCAGTTTCATCCCATTGCTTCTAGTCTTTCCTTGTGCAAATGAGAATAAAGTTGATCCTTCTACAATGTGACAGCCCTTTAGATATTTGTAGACAGCTATTAAGTCTCCTCTCAGTCTTCTCTTTTGCAAACTAAACATTCCCAAATCCTGCAACCTTTCCTCATAAGACAGGGTTTGCAGACCGGTCACCATTCTGGTCGCTCTTTTCTGAACTTGCTCCAGTTTGTTGATGTCTTTTTTAAAATGTGGTGCCCAAAACTGGACACAATATTCCAGATGAGGTCTGACCAAAGAGGAGTAGAGGGAAATAATGACTTCACGTGATCTAGACTGTATGCTTCTGTTAATACATCCTAGAATTGCATTTGCCTTTTTTGCTGCTGCATCACACTGTTGACTCATATTCAGTCTGTGATCTATTAGTATACCCAAGTCTTTTTCACATGTGCTGTCACTTAGCCCTATTCCTCCCATTCTATATATGCTTTTTTCATTTTTATTGCCCAGATGTAGTACTTTGCATTTCTCCCTGTTAAAAACCATTCTGTTAGTTGCTGCCCACTTCTCCAGTTTATTTAAATCTTTTTGAATCCTCTCTCTCTCTTCTCTAGTATTAGCTATCCCTCCTAGCTTTGTGTCATCAGCAAATTTAATCAGTTTACCCTCAATTCCTTCATCTAAATCGTTGATAAAGATGTTGAACAATACAGGGCCCAGGACAGAGCCCTGTGGTACCCCACTTGAGACATTCTTCCAACTGGATGTGCAGCCATTTACGACCACTCTTTGGGTCCGATCACTAAGCCAGTTATGAATCCACCTAACAGTTGCCTTGTCCATTCCATACTTAGTCATTTTTTCAATAAGGATTGTATGAGAGACTTTGTCAAATGCTTTGCTGAAGTCAAGATATACTATATCTACAGCATTTCCTTGATCCACCCAATCAGTGATACCGTCATAGAAGGAAATTAAGTTAGTCTGACATGACTTATTAGTTAGAAACCCATGCTGACTCTGTTTAATCACTTCATTCTTATCCAGGTATTGACATACATGTTGTTTAATAATTTGTTCAAAGATCTTTCCTGGTATAGAAGTCAGACTCACCGGCCTATAGTTGCCTGGGTCCACCTTCTTCCCCTTTTTGAAGATAGGAACAACATTTGCTCTTCTCCAGTCTTCTGGCACTTCTGTTCTCCAAGAATTTTCAAAGATTATGGAGAGGGGTTCAAAAATTTCTTCTGCTATCTCCTTCAGTACTCTGGGGTGTAATTCATCTGGACCTGGAGACTTGAATTCATTTAGGTTAGCTAAGTGTTTCCTCACTATCTTTCTGTTTATAGATATCCTGGATTCTTCTATTCCCTTAATAGGACAGTGAATAACAGTTGATGTTGCATTTCCTTTCTGAGAGAAAACAGATGCAAAATAGGAATTTAAAAGTTCAGCCTTCTCAACATCCTGTCTTACCATTTCATCATTTTCATCCTGTAAAAATCCTATAGCATCTTTGACTTTTCTTTTACTTTTGACATATCCCCAAAATCCTTTATTATTGCTTTTGACATCTCTTGCAAGCCTCAGTTCATTTTCAGCTTTAGCTCCCAAATTTCAGGCGCACAGAATCCGATGGCATCGGGTCTCGTCATCCTGTTCCTGACGCCAAAATTGGGTCGCCCTCCAGTCCCAGGGCAGTGGGGTACTCGGTACCGGGCCGGTGTCAGGGGGAAAGTATCACGGCAGCTGTGACCCGTTCCGTGGCCCTGGGCACCCAATGTCAATGGTGGTATGTGGTTAATGGAATTGAACAGTTTGTGACGCCACCTGTGGTGTTCGGCAAGGGAGATGTTAAGCCGATGCTGCAGACAGATCCTCTGGGACAGATGGTGGGATGCAGCAATGATGGTATAGCCCTCCACAGGCAGGGCTGTTGTCCCAGTGCAGTGTAGATGTGGGGACACCTTGATGGTGTAGTGTCCGGCGCAGGGAATGTAGCAGTACTGGTGGACGCAAGAAGGAATGGAGGACACCAGGGCTTGCAGTTTCAACGCTTTACTCACAGTTCTTGGTAACCACTGGTGCCCGCTTCCATGCCGTGTCCTCTGAGGCAGAGACTCAATCAACCTCCCGGGCAAGTTAGGCTTCTCCTCTCCAACACTCCGCCAACATGTACCTTTCCTGAACGACTCCTCCATTGCACCTTTAGTGTGAAGAGCTCCAGTATCGTGGTACTCTGAAGTTCCTCCTGTCAGATGTTCCTAACAACTCTACATGTATGACAGACAGCTGTAGCCTCTATCGGGGACTCCTCTCTGAGTCCTGGCTCTCTATTCGGTTGCTGTTGTGTCCCAAGTCTTAGATGGGAGTAATGCATTTACAGCCAACTACTCCACCGGTGTCTGCTGCAGAACCATAAGTGTCCATACAACCTCGGGGACAGGGCCCTGGCCTTGCACTGAGAACCTATAGGCTGGGTTCCTTTTCCAACCCACAACTCCTCTCTGTTCTCCTACTCCTTCTTCCCACGCTGTTCCTTCTCTCTTATGGAAGCTTAGGTTGCAGTTTTACGTCCTTCTCCTTCTGTTCCTTTCCAGTGCCAGCTGACTCAGATCACAGAGACAGCTGCAGAACTCCTTCCTCTCTTCCTCTCCTAGGGAGCTCGTTCCACTAATACCAGTCCTCAGCCTCTCCTGACTGACTGTCTTCCTCCGCCTTGAGCTCCCCTCAGGCTAACCTCCAGACTGAACTGAACTCAACTCAACTGAACTCCAATTCTAAACCCTCCCACTCTTTTATATCTAACTCCACCCACCTCCCAGCACATCTCGTGTTACAAAGCAAGGACCCACAAAAGGTGCTCTGCTATCCTCTAAGCATGGAGTCGCAATCCGGTCCATTGCTGAACTATCCTGTGTGTGGGTGCAGGTGTTGGAGAGTGGAATTGAGTTCCCAACTTACCTAGTTGTTGGGGCACTACACCTTAGGAGAAGGTACAGTACCTCTGTGGCTACTGAGCCTCAGGGGCGCCACATATGCAATCCTTGACCATCCGGTCGAGGGTGCATACTGCTGTGCGAGATGTGAGCACGTTGTGCACTTGGAAGCGCAGATACTGGATCTAAATGTGCAGCTGGCAACACTGAGATCCATAGACAATATGGAAAGGAGTCTTCTTATCACTGAGCATACGCTCAATGGGATAGATGAGGGGGGATGCTAGGTTGGAGCTGCAGGACAGTGAAGCAGCAAGCTGGGTGACAGTTAGAAGGCGGGGTAAAGGGAAGAGTGCCAGGGATGCTAATTCTGATCTGGCACAACCCAATAAGTTTGCTAAGTTGGCAGATGAGGGGAGTGTCAGTGCAGGGGTAGCACTGCTGCAGCAAGGCATGTCCTCTGAAAGCCAGAGGAGTGTCTGCTCCAGTAAGGGGGGGAAAGAGGAGAGTGGGGCAGGCCAGACAGGTGCTGGTAGTGGGGGACTCAATTATTAGGGAAACAGATAGGGTAATCTGTCACAAAGACAGGGATCATCAAACAGTGTGCTGCCTACCTGGTGCTTGAGTCCGACACATCGCTGATCGGGTTGACAGATTACTGGGAGGGGTGGTGAGGATCCAGCGGTCATGGTGCGCATTGGCACAAATGACAAAGTTAGAGGTAGGTGGTAGGTCCTTAAAGATGAGTTCAGGGAATTAGGCTGCAAGCTTAAAGCAAGGACCTCCAAGGTGGTATTTTCGGAAATACTTCCTGTACCACGTGCCACGCCAGAGAGGCAACAGGAGATTAGGGAGGTTAATAAGTGGCTAAAGAATTGGTGTAGGAAGGAGGGGTTTGGGTTCCTGGAGAACTGGGCTGACTTCTCAGTTGGCTACAGGTTATACGCTAGGGACGGGCTGCACCTCAGTGGGGAGGGTGCAGCTGTGCTGGGGGAGAAAATGGCTAGAAGGTTGTAGGAGTGTTTAAACTAGGAACTTGGGGGAGAGTATTCATTTTATAGGAGGGCAAGACAGTGCAGATAGAGACCTGGGCACAAATAAAGAATTTGAGGTGGGGGTGGCATGGGGTTCGAACAGTTAATAATTTAAGAAAGAATAGAGGTACAGAGAGATACATAAATTGCATGTGTACTAATGCCAGAAGCCTCGCCAACAAAATGGAGGAATTACAGTAGAATTAATTTTGTTGGAACATAATTATGACATGGTGCGGATATCTGAGACATAGCTGGATGAGAGCCATGACTAGGTGGTTAATTTACAGGGCTATAGTCTGTACAGAAATGACCGTACAAATAAGCGAGGGGGGGTGTTTATATGTAAAATAATCCTTAAAACCCATTCTGCGTGATAATATACTGTATGTGAATCTAATGAAAATGCAAAAATGCAGAGTACCTGTGGGTGGAGATAAGGGGAGGGGGAAAAAATAATAAACTGATAGGGGTTTGTTATAATGGAAGAAACGGAGAATATCCTCATAAAGCAAATAGATGAAGCTGCGACTCAAGGAGAAGTCGTTATTATAGGGGACTTCAACTACCTTGCAATACATTTGGGAACCGAAACCTGCAGTCCCAGCAAAGGTAATAGGTTTTTGACAACTATGACAGTCAATTACCTTTTGTCATAATTAGTGTTGAGCATTCCGATACCGCAAGTATCGGGTATCGGCCGATACTTGCTGTATCGGAATTCCGATACCGACTTCCGATATTTTTTCAATATCGGAATTCGGCATCGGAATCGGAAGTTCAGTTGATTGACGGCCTGACGTCATCATGATGCGCGGTGTGTGCGCATCATGATGCGCCGTCATTTCGGGCCTTCCGGGGGTCTCTGCCGGCCTGCCGGGGGGCTGTGCCGGCCTGCCGGGGGGCTGTGTGGACTGCCCGGGGTCTGTACCGGCCTGCCGGGGGGCTGTGCCGGCCTGCCGGTGGTCTGTGCACCCTGTGGGGGTCTGTACCGGCCTGCCGGGGGGCTGTGCCGGCCTGCCGGGGGGCTGTGCTGGTGTCCGGGGGTCTGTGCAAGCATCGTCCGATGGGACTACAAGTCCCATCGGGCGATGCCTGCTACCATGACAGTGATTGACACATTAGCCAATGATGGGACAGTAGTAGTCCCATCATCCGGCTAATGTGTTAAATGTAAAAAAAAAAAAAAAAAATTACATGCTACATACATGCTACATTCATACAACATGCATACTACATACATGCTACATTCATACTACATGCAACATACATACTACATATATACTACATACATACTACATGCATGCTACATACATACTACATGCATGCTACATACATACTACATATATACTACATACATACTACATACATGCTACATACATACTGCATGCTACATACATACTACATACATACTACATGCATGCTACATACATACTACATATATACTACATACATACTACATACATACTACATACATACTACATACATGCTACATACATACTGCATGCTACATACATACTACATATATACTACATACATACTACATGCATGCTACATACATACTACATACATGCTACATACATACTGCATGCTACATACATACTACATACATACTACATGCATGCTACATACATACTACATATATACTACATACATACTACATACATGCTACATACATACTGCATGCTACATACATACCACATGCTACATACATACCACATATATACTACATACATACAATACATTCATACAATACATACATAGACATACAGTACATATAACATAGAGTAACATACTTACCAATACTTGTCACATTGTTCCCCGAAGCCATTGTCTATTCCGGGATAAATATTAACATAACAAACCACAAAAATACTCACCCACGATCCGAAGCAGTCCACGAGTGTGTCCCACGACGATCTTGGGTAGAGAACTGCAGCATCAGATGATGCTGCCGTTCTCTACGGGCTGCAGGAATCCAATGACGGAAGGTAGGTATCCTTCCGCACTGTATTCCTCCGCCACTTAAAAAAAAAAAAAGTCCCTAGTCTCACTTTATGCCATTGCTGTGTGGGAAATTCCCACACAGCAATGGCATAAAGTGAGACTAGGGACTTTTTTTTTTTTAAGTGGCGGAGGAATACAGTGCGGAAGGATACCTACCTTCCGTCATTGGATTCCTGCAGCCCGTAGAGAACGGCAGCATCATCTGATGCTGCAGTTCTCTACCCAAGATCGTCGTGGGACACACTCGTGGACTGCTTCGGATCGTGGGTGAGTATTTTTGTGGTTTGTTATGTTAATATTTATCCCGGAATAGACAATGGCTTCGGGGAACAATGTGACAAGTATTGGTAAGTATGTTACTCTATGTTATATGTACTGTATGTCTATGTATGTATTGTATGAATGTATTGTATGTATGTAGTATATATGTGGTATGCATGTAGTATGTATGTAGTATGTATGTAGCATGCATGTAGTATGTATGTAGCATGCATGTAGCATGCATGTAGCATGCATGTAGTATGTATGTAGTATGTATGTAGTATGTATGTAGTATGTATGTAGTATATATGTAGTATGAATGTAGTATATATGTAGTATGTATGTAGCATGTAGTATGTAGCATGCATGTAGTATATATGTAGTATGTATGTAGCATGTAGTATGTATGTAGCATGCATGTAGTATATATGTAGTATGTATGTAGTATGTATGTAGCATGTAGTATGTAGCATGCATGTAGTATATATGTAGTATGTATGTAGCATGTAGTATGTATGTAGTATGTATGTAGTATGTATGTAGTATGTATGTAGTATATATGTAGTATGAATGTAGTATATATGTAGTATGTATGTAGCATGTAGTATGTAGCATGCATGTAGTATATATGTAGTATGTATGTAGCATGTAGTATGTATGTAGCATGCATGTAGTATATATGTAGTATGTATGTAGTATGTATGTAGCATGTAGTATGTAGCATGCATGTAGTATATATGTAGTATGTATGTAGCATGTAGTATGTATGTAGTATGTATGTAGTATGTATGTAGTATGTATGTAGTATATATGTAGTATGAATGTAGTATATATGTAGTATGTATGTAGCATGTAGTATGTAGCATGCATGTAGTATATATGTAGTATGTATGTAGCATGTAGTATGTATGTAGCATGCATGTAGTATATATGTAGTATGTATGTAGCATGTAGTATGTAGCATGCATGTAGTATATATGTAGTATGTATGTAGCATGTAGTATGTATGTAGCATGCATGTAGTATATATGTAGTATGTATGTAGCATGCATGTAGTATATATGTAGTATGTAGTATGTAGTATGTATGTAGCATGCATGTAGTATGTAGCATGTAGTATGTATGTAGCATGCATGTAGTATATATGTGTTATGTATGTAGCATGTAGCATGCATGTAGCATGCATGTAGTATGTATGTAGTATATATGTGGTATGTATGTAGCATGCAGTATGTATGTAGCATGCATGTAGTATATATGTAGTATGTATGTTGCATGTAGTATTTATGTAGTATGAATGTAGCATGTATGTAGTATGTAGTATGAATGTAGCATGTATGTAGTATGCATGTTGTATGTATGTAGCATGTAATTTTTTTTTTTTTTTTACATTTAACACATTAGCCGGATGATGGGACTACTACTGTCCCATCATTGGCTAATGTGTCAATCACTGTCATGGTAGCAGGCATCGCCCGATGGGACTTGTAGTCCCATCGGACGATGCCTGCACAGACCCCCGGAGCCTGCACAGCCCCCCGGCAGGCCGGCACAGCCCCCCGGCAGGCCGGCACAGCCCCCCGGCAGGCCGGCACAGCCCCCCGGAGCCTGCACAGACCACCGGCAGGCCGGCACAGACCACCGGAGCCTGCACAGACCCCCTGGCAGGCCGGCACAGACCACCGGAGCCTGCACAGACCCCCTGGCAGGCCGGCACAGCCCCCCGAAAGGCCCGTACAGACCCCAGAGAGGCTGTACAAGGGCAGGAAAGGGTTTTTCTTATTCCGATACCGGAAGTCCCATAGACTTGAATGGGACTTCCGGTATCGGAATCGGCGATACCGATACTTTTTTTAAAGATCGGCCGATACCATCCGATACGATACTTTGAAGTATCGGACGGTATCGCTCAACTCTAGTCATAATCTGACAGTTTTAAACTTGACAAAGTGAATTTTTTTTACTTTGTCAAGTGCAAAGTGTGACGTGATTGCCCCCGGTGGCCATTAGAATTATCACACGTGGTGTCTTTCATTCTAAGTTGCCCGGTGGTGGGAAGTGGTATCGTACCTTAGTGTTAGGTTTAATTGGTAATTATAAATCAGGTGTTAGGCTCTATAAATGAGTCTCAGGGTATGCAATCATTGTTGGTGATAGTTGTTCATTTGCAACCAACCTTGGTGGTGGAAGGAGCTGGAGAGATTGCTCAGCTCAATCTGAGTCCTGGTGTGGAAGGAGTCACAGAAGGGAGTTCTTTGCAGTGCTGATTGAACTTGGTGGCAGCTATTCAGGAGGAAGGCTGCAGTCGGTTGCTGGACTCTGTGCTGGAGCATTTGCACAGAGAGAGCTAAGTTTTCTATTTCCCCTGTTTGTGACTTTCCTTATGTGTGATCTAGTGCAGTGGTGGGATTAGTCTCCGCACCGACCCATTCCCTAGTGAGGGTTTAGGGTCAGGGTGAGCAAGGGCGTTAAGGTACGCGTGCGGCGACAGGTTCGGAGCCTGTATAGGGATTGTAAGGAGTGCAGGGACGCTGCCTCAGGGGAGCTCAGGAGGTCTCCATGTCCCTATTCCCTATTACAGGGCCCACCAGTGTAATTGTTCCTGTGTTTCCCCTTATTGTTTAAATTCGCCAGCTGGAGGCGGGGTATCCAGTTTTACGTGTACTTTAAATTCGCCAGCTGGAGGCGGTGTATCCGGCTGCACGTCCCGGTATTATTTAAATTCGCCCTGCTGAAGGCGCTGTATCCAGGGTCACGTGTGTCCTAAATTTGCCCTGCTGGAGGCGCTGTGTCCAGTCACACGTTGACCGTTACATTATCACCAACCGTAAAATTTTTTCTTTTCTACTGAGCTATGGACCTAATGCAAACCTTTACCCAGGTACTGCAGACCTTTACTGAAGAGATTAGGGGGCTGCGCGGTGAGATGGTGCAGCAACTGCAGCTGTTGGTGGGCTTTGGAGGTTTGATTCAGGCACAGGCTCAGCCAGAACCCAAGATATCTCTCCCAGACTGGTTTTCTGGAGGGAGAGATCAATTCTTGGTATTTCAGCAAGCCTGTAAATTATATTTCAGGCTGCGCCCTCGTTCTTCAGGGAGCGAAGAGCAACGGGTGGGAATCATTATGTCACTTTTGAAGGGGGATCCCCAATCCTGGGCCTTCTCCCTGCCGGACGATTCACCATCTTTAGAGTCCGTGGACGAGTTTTTTGCGGCTTTGGCGCTTGTGTATGGGGATCCTGATGGTGTCTCTCTGGCGGAATCCCGACTCCGTAGGTGTAAACAGGGAGCCCGGATTGCTGAGGAGTACTGATCTGAGTTTAGGAGATGGGCCACTAACACTCAGTGGAATGACCCTGCACTTAGGAGTCAATTTGTGCAGGGTCTGTCTCCTAAGTTGCAGGACACTCTGGTGCAGTACGCCGCCCCCAGGTCGCTGGAGGCCGCCATGTCCCTCGCCATCCGGGTGGATAGACGCCTTAGGGAAAGACATACACAAAATGTGCCCCCTGTAGTCCTCTCCAGGGGTGAGGACCCCCCGGTACGGTTGGTGGAACCCAGGCAGCCCGGTGTTGTTGGTACAAATAGGGGGTTGCCTGGGGTTCGCCGTGGTGGGGGGTATGCTTTTCCTGTGGGAAGCCGGGCCATTTTATGGGAGCCTGCCCAGGGCGTGCCAAGTCTCTGGACGAACCTTTGCAAGTAGGAGGTGTTGGGTTGTGTTCAGGCCTGCCTACGGTTCAGGGAGTGGGGTTGGCATGTTTTTCCTGTGGGCAGATTGGTCATTTCCTTAAGGCGTGCCCATTACGTGCCAAAATATCTGTGTCACCCCAGAAGCCGCAGACCCCTGGTCGTTTGGAGGGAGGCAACCAGGGAGTGTACATTTCCTCCATTTTGCCCTCCCAAGGTATTATGTCAGCAGAAGTGTTAGCTGGTGGGGTACCGGAGGTGGTACCGGTGCTTGTGGACAGCGGAGCAGGAGTCAGTCTGGTGGATGCTCGTTTTGTCCAGACTCATGGCCTGAAGTGTAGGACGCTGGCCCAACCTATAAGTGTCCATGCCATTAACTCTGTTCCACTGAGTCAGGGGAGCCTTACCAAAGTCGTAGAAAACATCCATCTGCGTATAGGACATCATGAGGAGTCCTTGTCATGCTACGTCTTGGAGGGAATGCCAGTACCTATCGTTTTAGGCTTCCCTTGGCTGAAAAAACACAACCCGGGGATAGATTGGCGAGCTAGGGAAGTAGTCAGCTGGGGGCAGTCGTGTGGGGGCTGCTGCCTTGAGACTACTGTCTCTGCCGTCTCTCTTCAGGGGACCCCTTCCTCTCCAGTGAGAGCAGCGATTGTGCGGCGGGGGAGTAGGGGCAAGTTCCAGCCCTCGCCACTAACAAACCCTGTGAGGAGCAGACCTCGTGGTGGAAAGGGTTGGAGGGTGGTGTACCCTATGGTGTAGTGCGGGGGTGTGAGTGTGGTGACACAGGGGGACGCCTCTGTTATCAGGTCCAGAATGAGTTCACCAAGTTTTATGACAAACGAATGTGTGCAATAAACGTTCAGGTCCGGACCTGTGTGTGAACGAGCGTGTATGGGTGCCACCAAAAAACATCTTGTGGAAGTGTGTTGTGGAGCCTGATCAGCTCATAACAAACAAACATACACATAAACTCGTTCCCCAGGTCGGCGCTGTGGAGATGAGTGGTGCCTCCAAAATAAACTTTATTGCCAATACCAGCTGTGTGTTTGTCATAAATTTGAATTCAGGTGAGGGTGGGGTGAACTCAGGGTCTGGGCGTCCCCCTGTAGGTGTTTCCCTAAGGAGGGGTGGTCTTGAGGGTCCAGAGGCCCCTCATTAAGGAGGGGGTACTGTCATGATCTGACAGTTTTAAACTTGACAAAGTGAATTTTTTTTACTTTGTCAAGTGCAAAGTGTGACGTGATTGCCCCCGGTGGCCATTGGAATTATCACACGTGGTGTCTTTCATTCTAAGTTGCCCGGTGGTGGGGAGTGGTATCGCACCTTAGTGTTAGGTTTAATTGGTAATTATAAATCAGGTGTTAGGCTCTATAAATGAGTCTCAGGGTATGCAATCATTGTTGATGATAGTTGTTCATTTGCAACCAACCTTGGTGGTGGAAGGAGCTGGAGAGATTGCTCAGCTCAATCTGAGTCCTGGTGTGGAAGGAGTCACATAAGGGAGTTCTTTGCAGCGCTGACTGAACTTGGTGGCAGCTATTCAGGAGGAAGGCTGCAGTCGGTTGCTGGACTCTGTGCTGGAGCATTTGCACAGAGAGAGCTAAGTTTTCTATTTCCCCTGTTTGTGACTTTCCTTATGTGTGATCTAGTGCAGTGGTGGGATTAGTTTCCGCACCGGCCAATGCCCTAGCGAGGGACTAGGTTCAGGGCGAGTCAGGGCATAAGGTTCGCGTGCGGGGACAGGTTCGGAGCCTGTATAGGGATTGTAAGGAGTGCAGGGACGCTGCCTCAGGGGAGCTCAGGAGGTCTCCATGTCCCTATTCCCTATTACAGGGCCCACCACTGTAATTGTTCCTGTGTTTCCCCTTATTGTTTAAATTCGCCAGCTGGAGGCGGGGTATCCAGTTTTACGTGTACTTTAAATTCGCCAGCTGGAGGCGGTGTATCCGGCTGCACGTCCCGGTATTATTTAAATTCGCCCTGCTGGAGGCACTGTATCCAGGGTCACGTGTGTCCTAAATTCGCCCTGCTGGAGGCGCTGTGTCCAGTCACACGTTGACCGTTACACCTTTCACAACTGGTTCAGGACCCAAGAAGAGGGTGGGGCACTGCTAGACCTAATATTAACCAACAGGCCAGACCGCATATCAAATATAAGGGTTGAGGGTCACTTGGGTAATAGTGATCACAAGATAATAAGTTTTCATATATCCTTTAATAAGATTGTGTAGTAGAGGGGTTACAAGGACACTAAACTTCAGGAAAGCAAATTTCCAATGGATGAGAGATGATCTTGGTGCAATTAAATGGGACGATATCCTGAGACATAAAAATACACAAAGAAAATGGGAGACGTTTATTAGCATCCTGAATAGGAATAGGAAGCCACTATGGTTAAATAGAGCTGTAAGGGGAACAATAAGTTACAAAAATAAAGCATTTAGAGAATTAAAGTAAGTATGTAGTGATGAGGCATTAAATAAATACAGAAGATTAAATAAATTCTGTAAAAAGTAAATCAAGGCAGCAAAGATTGAGACAGAAAAACTCATTGCCAGAGAAAGTAAAAATAATCCCAAAATATTCTTTAAGTACATAAATAGTAAGAAACTAAAAAATGAAAGTGTTGGTCCCCTTAAAAATAGTCTGGGTGAAATGGTGGACGAGGGTGAGGAAAAAGCCAGTATGCTAAATGAGTTTTTTTCAACAGTATTTACAAAAGAAAATCCCATGGTGGATAACATGATCAGTGATAAAAAAAATTCTCCATTAAATGTCACCTGCTTAACCCAGCAGAAAGTACGGAGGCGTCTAAAAATCACTAAAATTGACAAATCTTCGGGCCCGGATGGGATACACCCCCAAGTACTGTAGGAATTAAGTACAGTCATAGATAGACCATTATTTTTAATCTTTAAAGATTCCATATTAACAGGGTCTGGTGTATAGCAAATGTGGTGTCAATATTCAAAAAGGGGACAAAAACTGAATTTGAAAATTATAGGCCAGTAAGCTTAACCTCAACTGTGGGTAAAATCTTGGAGGGTTTTCTAAGAGATACTATCCTGGAGTATCTGAAGAAGAATAACCTCATGACCCAATATCAACATGGGTTTACAAGGGACCGTTCCTGTCAGACTAATCTGATAAGTTTTTATGAAGAGGTAAGTTCCGGACTGGACCAAGGGAATGCAGTGGACGTGGTGTACATGGACTTTTCAAAATCTTTTGATACGGTGCCACACAAAAGGTTGATACATAAAATGAGAACAATGGGGATAGGGGAAAATGTGTAAGTAGGTTAAGAGCTGGCTTAGGGATAGGAAATAAAGGGTGGTTATTAATGGAGCACACTCGGACTGGGTCACGGTTAGCAGCGGGGTACGACAGGGGTCAGTATTGGGGCTACTTCTTTTTAACATATGTATTAATGACCTTGTAGGGGGCATAGAGAGTAGAATTTCAAGATTTGCAGATGACACTAAACTCTGCAGGGTAATCAATACAGAGGAGGACAATTTTATATTACAGGAGGATTTATGTAAACTAGAAGCTTGGGCTGATAAATGGCAAATGAGCTTTAATGGGGATAAATGTAAGGTCATGCACTTGGGTAGAACGAACAAGATGTATAATTATGTGCTTAATTATAAAACACTGGGCAAAACTGTCACTGAAAAAGGCCTGGGTGTATGGGTGGACGACAAACTCACATTTAGAGGCCAGTGTCAGGCAGCTGTTTCAAAGGCAAATAAAATAATGGGATGCATAAAAAGAGGCATAGATGCTCATGAGGAGAACATAATTTTACCTCTATATAAGTCACTAGTGCAACCACACTTAGAATACTGTGTACAGTTCTGGTTTCCGGTGTATAAGAAAGACATAGCGGAACTGGAGCGGGTGAAGAGAAGAGCAACCAAGGTTATTAGGGAACTGGGGGTTCTGCAATACCAAGACAGGTTATTACAATGTATAAATATATGCGGGGACAGTATAAAGACCTTTCTAATGGTCTTTTTACTCTTAGACCTGTGAAGGGGACAAGGGGGCATCATCTACGTCAAGAGCAGTGGTTCCCAAACTCCAGTCCTCGTGGACCCCAACAGGCCATGTTTTCAGGATTTCCATAGTGTTACACATTTGAGAGAATTCCTGATGCCTTGATGATACTTCCATCACCTGTGAAATACTAAGGAAATCCTGAAAACATGACCTGCTGGGGTCCGCGAGGGCTGGAGTTTGGGAACCACTGGTCTAGAGGAAAGAATGTTTAAGCATACTCACAGACGCAGATTCTTTACTGTAAGAGCAGTGAGACTATGGAACTCTTTGCCATATGATGTTGTAATGAGTGATTCCCTACTCAAATTTAAGAAGGGTCTGGATGCCTTTCTTGAAAAGTATAATATTACACGGTATATACACTAGTTTCCTTAATATTGCATTGATCCAGGGAGCTAGTCTGATTGCCGTATGTGGACTCAGGAAGGAATTTTTTTCCCCAATGTGAAGCTTACTGTTTGCCACATGGTTTTTTTTTTTGCCTTCCTCTGGATCAACATGTTAGGGCAGGTTAGGATAGGATATTGGTTGAACTAGATGGACTTAAAGTCTTCCTTCAACCTTAATAACTATGTTACTATGTTACTATGTAATGTGCTTGGTGTCTGAGATCTGTAAAAAACAGCAGGAAACTTTAAATTTACAAGAAAAGAACACTACTTAATGTACCTAGGTGTTAATTTAACAACAAATAGGTCGACCCTCTTTAAGTGGAATTATGCACCACTTATGCAGAGCCTTCAAACTGATCTGACTAAGTGGTCATCATTGAACTTATCCTGGCTGGGCAGAATACACACAATAAAAATGGTATCTTTGCCAAGATTCTTATACCTTTTCCGGTCCTAACTGATAGCGATACCAGCCAGGACATTTTCAAAAATTAATTCTGCTATTACCAGATTCATTTGGCAAGGAAAGAAAGCTAGAATTTCACAGAAAATAATGTTTTTTAATAGAAAACTAGGGGGTATATCACTTCCAAATTTTGCACTTTATTTTTGGTCCGACCAAATGGTAGAATTGATGAATGTATGCTCCCACAATAATAAACCAAGATGGCTTCACTTGGAGTCTCACCTCATTAAACCATTCTCACTACGTGGGCTGATGTGGTCCATAGAAAAAATTCCAAAAGGTATAATATTAACGGCTCCCTTTACAGTCCATTCTCTTATCCTGTGGAGGAAAGCTAGATTCAAATACAAGCTACAATCTGAACCTTCCCCTCTGACCTCCATCATATGCACCCAATGTTCTTATCAGGCCTAAACCAAAGCATGTTTACATGGTGGATCCTACGGGGGATCATTACATTGAAACATTTGTGCTCTCCATTTAATATTTTACTAGATAGATCAGAGTTTATTCGAAAATATGAACCCCCGGTCAGAGAAACCATGCGTGTTAACCAGGTCCTTCACTTTGCCAATAGTCTTCTCCCAAATAAACAATCCTTGCATATACCTAGTTTTGAGCAAAAATGTATTAATGATCCAATGGCAGAGGAACAATATCTTTAATATACTCAATTATTAACCCACCTCACGATGAAAAAAATTTGAAATTTATGATACAATGGGAGGAAGAGATGGGATTTGATTTACCACTTAAGGATTGGAGGTTCTGCTGTGACACATTGTCCAGGGAAAGCCACCAGTCATCCCTTGTGGAGACTTCATTGAAGGTTCTCCACAGGACTTATCTCATTCCAACCAAACTTCACAGTATATACCCAAATATATCAGCCATGTGTTATAGGGGTTGTGGCCAACTGGGGGACATGAGACACATCTGGTGGACATGCCCGGGGGTCTTGGACCTTTGGCACAGAGTGAAACTCCTGGTGGACCAATTAACAGGCAGGAAACTCCCTCTAAATCCTTCAGTTTTCCTCCTTGGGGCGAGACACCCATCCCTCCCTAGAGGTCTTCACAGATTGTTAAGTTATCTTTTCATGGCTATCAAAATTCATATAGCAGCAAAACGGAAATACCAAACATTGTCATTATTGCTTTTTAAAGAAAGAATGAATAATATTATGCTTTGTGAATGCATTGAAGCTACCAGAAACGACAAGTGGGATCAGTTCTTTAAGATTTGGGGGCCATGGATGGAGGTGGAATCAAATATACAACTAGACCAGATCCTGCACATATCACCATAACGCCTCCCGACTGTGGGGATGGGGAGTTGAGATCTGGACCTGGAAATGCAGTACATAATCACTGTGTATTTGCTCTTAGGCAGTAATACAGAAGAGATGGGACTGGAATAATCAGTGACACTTGGCTATTAAAAGGATACTAATGATGTTATAATATACACTGTGGATTCAATGCTTCTTTTCCTATTGTGTTACCCTCTTGCTGTAATTGTCTTGTCTTTCCCTCATAGATTATGTGTGTCATAAGGTAAAATTCCCCTGTGAGGGAATATGTTTTACAGTTTAATGTTCTTTTGAATTATAAAAATTTCAATTCCATAACAGTTGATGGACTATAGCGGGTAAACAAGTGAAGGTTCTGAGGCTGGAGACCTGTTCAAGAACAATTGCCACTATGACGGAGAAGGAAGAAGCAGCAGATGCGGTTGATGGGGAAGCCGGTGGTTGGGGGTGGCCCGCTAGTCCTCATTTTTGCACAGTGAGATTCCCAGACTAACGCATGTTGATCGCGCACATGTCGGTTCCTGCATGTAGTAGTGAAATTTTTGGAATTTTTGCCTCTACTGAGTATTACTGAAAACATGACCTGTTGAGGACTGGAGTTTGGGAACCACTGATCTAGATTCTGCTCGGACCCTACTTCGTTCGGCCCCGGATCCAAAAATTTTGGGCATCGTGAAGATGCTTTCCTCCTCTCGAGCCTGTGAATCTTTAGAGCAAACTTCTGATGCCCCTGGAATAGAATGTGTGAACAGCTCTGTAGATTTGCACATCTATGGTTCCTAACAGTCAGTTGAGCAATTGGAGAGTTTTGACACAGGGGGAAACCATGGTAATTGGGGTGCCACCTCTGAGGACTGCACTGTATGTGATGTTAAGGTGGTGGAAGAAGAGGAGAGGCCACTTGTTCCAGTGCTTGCCATCGACTGGTGTACATGATCTTTTTGGCCCTCATCTACAAGCTGTAGTTAAGGATGTACCGTAAGCTCACTGCCTCCGGGTAACCCTGGACTCTGATCTCTGCTGGCCCAGACCTTGAAACCTCATGCATGGCCCATGGCTGCCTGCTGCTGTGCCAATATCTAATTTCTATTGTTTGTGAATTGATCTTCAGTCTGCTACCTGTGTTACTATCCTTAAATGTTTCTAACAATAGTAGACGACAAAACTGATATTTGTGCCACCTGAGTGTGGCTAAGCAGAAAACAGTTTGAGCTATTGCATGAGTATCAGGGTTCTCAACAAAGCAGGCTTACATCGATGTCTCACCCACCTCATCTTAATTGAAACTTAAATTCAAAGCTGGAAATGCTGGCCCAGACCCTGATATCTCATGCATGGCTTATGGCTGACTGCTGCTGTGCCACTATCAAATTTCTATTGTGGGTCAATTGATGCTGCTTTTCCTCAGGTCTGTCTATAATTTTTGAAAATGTTTGGACTCCAAGTTGGGTCTCCTTTATGTGTGTTGCCTGAATGAGGCAGACTTCTGAAGAACCAGGTTTACACCTGTCACTCATCCACCTGTTACTGATCAATGTTTCAGCTTGAAATGCGGGTCCAAGCCCTGTCCCATGCAATACCATACAATTATACTATTTCTTCTCTGGGTCAATTGATGCCACTTTTACTGTTGTCTGCCCCTAAATTGAGCTGTTTGAGAAGGTTTTTGGACACCCTTAAGGTGTTGTCTATGCGATTGATTTTGCCTACCATTGAATTCAGTGAGGTTCGGGTATATTCAAAGAACTTTTTGACGAACATGTCCGGCGAACATCGGGATGTTCGCCGAACCGAACCTTGAAAGGTTCACTCATCTATCCCTGAGACATCCAACATATTTGGAATGTGGATTAAGACATGCAGTGAGGTGGATAAGGGGACTCAGGATTCTTGATCTACTGTTTAGTCTGGTTTATACCAAATGGGTCTCTTATGATCATACATTTACCTTCTAACCAGTGCATGACTGTACTATGTAGAAGCCATTTCAGCTTCAGCTATTTCTATAGTACACATGCAATTTGAATGAATTACTCTCACCATAGACATAATTTGGTGTCCAGTATTTCAAACTAGATTTTCTCATTAGTTTATTCTGTCCTCCTAAGAATATTCATGTGTTTGTTCATTTACATCTGACTAGCCATTGAAATATGCCTTATTTCTGTGCTTCCACTAATTTACAAAATAGACTTTGCCAGGTTATCCACTTCTTGCTTTTAGACAAATTATCATGGGTCTCTGAGGACTTTTTCCTTCTGCTAGATGCCAAAACTGGTAGCACATGCATTACATGCCCACTCAAAGCTTTCCTGACATTGTAGCTTTACATATTAAATTTACACTATTAGTCTGAAAAAGAACATGACAAAATCCACTAAACCCTTTAAAAATCCTACAAGAATGTACAACCAAAAAAATAACTTATATTGGCTCTTTGTGGCCTTTTAGATTACATAGGTATTTCGTGAAGATGGTGATTTACGATAGCGGTGTGAATCATATGCTGAAGAATTCATATCTGTGCCATAACAAAATAAAGCTGTCAACAAATTTAACATGAAAAAAAATCCAAGGTTAGCAAAATGTCTAACACATGTTAAAATAACGTGTCAATGATCATAAAATGGACAATTTGAGAAAGAAGGTCAAAATAAGTTCCATTCAGAGCTAGATGGCGATCATGTAAATAACAACGGTCGTCCTGGAACTGATATACATTGGCATGTAAAAGTTTGGGCACCACTACTGAAAAGTACTGTTACTGTGAACAGTTAAGCAAATTGAAAATTAAATTATCTCTAAAAGGCCAAAAGTTAAACATGACACTTTTCCTTTGTATTTTAGGCAAAACAATAATAATTATAATAATAATTTTTATTTATATAGCGCCAACATATTCCGCAGCACTTTACAATTAAGCGGGGACATGTACAGACAATAAATTCAATACAAGTTAAGACAATTCAAACAGTGACATTAGGAGTGAGGTCCCTGCTCGCAAGCTTACAATCTACAAGGAAATGGGGGGACACAGTAGGTGAGAAATGCTTGTTAATTCAGGTCTGGCAATTATAATAGGGATTTTCATATAAAGCTGCATGATCCGGTCATCAGCCCGTGTGTTTAAGTGCAATAGACAAGTATCAAGTGCAGTTATCATGTGCATGAAGGGTGTGGAGACAGATGAATAGTAGGGTGCAGATTCAGAATAATATTTGGAAGGAGGGAACAGGGCAAAGATAGCTTGCTGAGTAGTTGATGTGGTAGGCTTGTTTGAAGAGATGGGTTTTCAAAGCGCGCTTGAATAGGTCAGGGCTAGGTATTAGTCTGATCAATACATATATTGTCATTTTTTACATTTTAAGAATTACAAAAAGGAAAATGGGACAATGCAAAAGTTTGGGCACTGTAGGAGATTTGTGTGCTCAGATAACTTTGACCAAGGGTTCAGACCTTAATTAGCCTGTTAGGATTGTGGCTTGTTCACTATCATCATAAGGAAAGCAGACCAGAAGATGCAAATTTCCCATGTTTATAAAAACCCAGCCTCCTCTAACCTTATGCCAAAAAAAAACAACAGTCAAGGGCTCTTCTAAGCAACTGCCTGGCACTCTGAAAATGAAAATGGTGGAAGCCCACAAAGCAGAAGAAGGCTAATAAGAAGATAACAAAGCGTTTTCAAGTTACCCTTTCCTCTGTTCGAAATGTAATTATCGTATATACTCGTGTATAAGCAGAGATTTTCATCAAATTTTTTTGTGCTGAAAACGCCCCACCTTTGCTTCTACATGAGTCATTGTCCAGAAAGTCGGAAGTGACAGCTGTAGCCGCCGGCTCCAAGAAGACCTCATACACACCCTCCTCGCATCGTCGCTGCATTTCAGTCCCTGCATCTGCGGTACCACGTGACCGCTCAGCACAGGAGAGCTGCTGGCACCGGGAAGGAGATGCAGGGACGGAGATGCAGAAATGGCGTGAGGAGGATGAGTAGGACTGGTGTAGGGTGAGCCATAAATACAATGATGGGACAGGGGAGAGGCATGCATACAATGATGGGAGGGGGGGTGAGCCATGCATACAATGATGGGACGGGGTGAGCCATGCATATAAAAATGGGAGGGAGTGAGCCATGCATACAATGGGAGGGGGGTGAGCCATGCATACAAATGTGGTGGAGGAGGACTCCCAGACAGTGAATGGGCAGGTACCCAGGGGACCGCCATCAGGGTTCCTGAGGGAACGATACTGGGAGGGCAGTAAAAGGAAACATTACTGAAGTTGTCAGGGAAACAGGGGGTGGGGCAAGTTTAAAGGGAGCAGGGGGCGCGCTGAAGTGGCAGTTGACAGAGAGCCGGACAACAGACAGGGAGCCGTGT
Source organism: Dendrobates tinctorius (assembly GCF_039654945.1). Classification (NCBI taxonomy): domain Eukaryota; kingdom Metazoa; phylum Chordata; class Amphibia; order Anura; family Dendrobatidae; genus Dendrobates; species Dendrobates tinctorius. The sequence continues at coordinate 27,315,314 of NW_027361679.1, forward strand.
GAGACAGAGAACCGAGGGAGCGGACGGTGTGTTCTGGAGGGACCGACAGGGGCCTGTGAAAGGAAAGCTGTGGACTCACCGACACGTGAGACTTGAGAGCCGGTCACCGGCGGCCGCTCCCCTCATACGGTCGCATACAGCCGCCCCCGCTGTTTCCCGCCCTGTTGTGGCAAGTTCACGATCTCTACTGACCGCTACGACGACAGACCATTCCTTTACAGCGGTCAGGACACTGCCCCCCTGCCTTCTCCGTCAGCTGTGGCCCTGTCATCACCGGGCCCAGGAGGCGCCACCTCGCTACAAGCGGCAGGAGAGGCCCCGTCCGGTTTGCTAAGGGGCCCCAAGCAGAGATTGGTGAACGGTTATATTTAGAGGCTGCGTCATAACTCCGCGGTGGGACGAGAGCCGCAAGGAGATGCCTGTTGCTCCCCACCGGCATTGTTTCTTCAGGGCCTGTTGTGCCCCACCGGCATCGTTTCTTCATGGCCTGTTGTGCCCCACCGGCATAATTTCTTCAGGGCCTGCTGTGCCCCACTGGCATAGTTTCTTCAGGGCCTGTTGTGCGCCACCGGCATCGTTTCTTCAGGGCCTGTTGCACCACACCGGCATCGTTTCTTCAGGGCCTGTTGTGCGCCACCGGCATCGTTTCTTCAGGGCCTGTTGCGCCACACCGGCATTGTTTCTTCAGGGCCTGTTGCACTCCACCGGTATTGTCTCTTCAGGGCCTGTCGAGCCCAGTTCCATCGTTCCATCCCGGAATATCGAGGCGTCAAGGCAGCCGCATCAGCGACCCCTACACAGCCACGCTTGTGATACTAACAGACCCCCTGCAAGGATAAGTTTAATATATAAGAGATAAGGACCCGTAGTTTGGTCATACATGGCCTATAGCACCGGGGCAAACTGGGTTAATCGCATTACAATAAGGAAGTGTTGTTAGGATTGTTGAGTCCCTGTGTGGACTAGTTTGTTATTAACACTTTTGGTTTGCTCAATATAGCCCCAGCGGCTACAGTTTTATAAAAGTCTATTCCACAAACCACACTCAGTCTCGTGTCTCGTCACTGCATCCTGCGAACCTGCTGAACCCTACACAACGATGAGGTGAGCCATGCAAATAACAGGGAGAGCCACAAATACTAGGACAGGACAGGGGAGCCACATACCAGGACAGGAATGAGAGGACAAGGCATGCCCGGCTTATACTCGAATCAATAAGCTTACCAGTTTTCAGTGGCAAAATTACGTGCCTCAGCTTATACTCGGGTCGGCTTATACCCGAGTATATACGGCAAGAAATGTCAGTTAGCAGGAGTAGTGGAGGTCAAGATAGTCTGGAAACCATGCAAAATTTCAGTGAGAGCTTCTCGTAGGATTGATAGAGAGGAAAATAAAAAACCTGCTTATCTTCTAAAGATCTTTAGAAAAATTTTGCTGACTCTGGAGTTGTGGTACATTGTTATACTGTTCAGACACCTGCACAAATATAGCTTTCATGGAAGAGTCATCAGAAAAAAACCTTTCCTGTGTACTCACCGTAAAATTCAGCTTCAGAAGTATGCAAAGGAACACCTAATCAAGCCTCATGCATATTGGAAACAAGTTCTGTAGACCAATGAGGTAACAATAGAACTCTTTGGCCACAATGATCAAAATTATATATGGAGAAAAAAGGGCACATAATTTCAGAAAAAGAACATCTTGCCATTAAGCAGGGGGGTGGATCAATCATGCTTTGGGGTTGTGTTGCATTCTTTACCAGGTAGAGGGGAAGAATGGATTCAATGAAATTTCAACAAATTCTTGAAGCAAACACATAACACCAACTGTAAAAAGGTGAAGTTGAAAAGAGGATAGCTTCTACAAAATTCACAATAGACTACCTCAAAAGGCATAAGCTGAAGGTTTTACAATGGCCCTCATACTGTTGTCCCCTAATCTGTACATCATTGAAAATCTGTGGTTAGACCTCAAAATAGCAGTGCATGCAAGACGACCCAGGAAAATCCATCAAACAAGAACTGAAATATTCTTGTCTGGGTACAAAATATGTTTACAAGCTGTGATACTTTCAAAAGCGGGTACAAATTTACCGTTCATAAGCTCATTTTCCTTTTTGTAATTTTTCAAATGTAAAAGATGAAAATATAGTTTTTTTTGGCTAAAATACAAAGGAAATGCGTCATCTTTAACTTTAGGCCTTTTAAAGATCATTTCATCTTCAACTTGCTTAACTGTTCACAATAACAGTAATTTTGACCTGTGGTGCACAAATTTTTACATGCCACTGTATATTGCAACTTGACCATTGTAAAGATTATATTAATGTATTACAGTATTAAACGCCATAAATCAGGGGATGAGATCCTTTTTTTCTGCTGCGAGCCATTTGGATATTTGTAACAATTTTTGGCCAATGAAAATGTATCAACTTAAAAATTATCTCCCTATATTTGGTTAATCCCTAATGTCATGCCTGAAACTGCTTCTCTTTGGTGCAGCTGTAATATTGGATGGTATTGATGATGTTGCTACTCATAACTGCATTTTCAGATTGGTGTCAGTCACTCTGGAGCACAGTCGTATCTTGAAAAGTTTTGAGAAGAACTGTTTTGAGCATGTAGTGCTATGATATTAATGACCATCAGGAACCAATATTGGTACTACCAAAAGAGCCATAGAAGATATATTAGATATACAAAGTTACCGAAAAGCTAACTCACAGAATAGAGCAACTATACTGATTATTTGTTATTAATTCACTATCATAGATGTCAAAAGTTTGAAGGTATGTGTTGTTTTAAATTGTCAGATCATAGTCAGGATTTACAGTCTCAGATAGATCAGCTACACGATGACATTGATCACATCACACAAAGTAATGGTAAATGGTGGGACTGGTTAATTTCCTGGGTGCCTGATTTTGGTTATTTACACTATATTTTAGGAGTAATTTTTACTATAATCTGTGCTTGTATTGCCTTGCAGTATATTCTTTTTCTCATAGCAATGTGTTGTCCTTCTGCTGAAGCTATTCCCTTGGGATATGGCATTGTATAAAAATGATATGTGGTTTCCCGATGGTCCAGGGTGGGTTGTAGTGCTAAGAGAACCTATATTGGTAGCCTGTCTTTAAAGACTCCTTCAAGATAGCCCATTTTTAAAGACCTCTTTAAGACCTATTTAAGATATTAGATAGTAACAGTTCAGTTCATATTAGCCTTGTAGGTTTCTGTAATTTTCCTAACACCTGGGGACTTTATAACTGTCTATATTTAATGAGAACGTGCATGTTTATATTACCAAATTACCACATAGTTCTTTTATCGCTGTTTGGTGAGAGCGGTGTATGTTTCTATTCTTTAGTGAGAAAGCATATGTTTATAATATTCATCCAATTACTGCATAGTTTCATTATTAAGCTTGGTGAAAAATGTTGTGTTTATAGAATGGTAGAACATCCAGTACTAGGAAACTTTTTGGCACGTCATATCCGAGGTGACGTATTTGTCCGGTGTAATTTGACATCTAAAGAGCTGGCCACTCAGAAGAAAGATATTATACTGGACAAATAGAATTTGTTAGAGTTTTTGAAACACTTGGTCATGCAAGCATTGTTGTTTCTAAACAATACATAAGCTGGGGAACACTGCAGCTAAGACAGAAGCCTGTTGACCTGTAGACCAGGACACCCATGTGGGTCTATAGTGTGTATATCCCAGGAATTTCTGTCTTTGCCGTTTCGCTTCTCACAGTTGATGTTTCCCGACAGATGATGTTGCTATTCCTGGTGAAGTTTTGCTTTTTGCTTATGTAGCGTGCAATGTAAGTACTTTACCTTTGTGATTTATATTATGCAAAAGTGTTCGCAATATCACACTATTTCCTGTTTTCTGTAATCATTTAATTGTTGTAATAAAATTAATCACCTTCTTTAAAGCCGTATCCGAGCCCTTTAAGTATTTGGCAAAACAGAGCAGAAAACTATCCTGAACACAGATACATATTTCAAAGCATGTCTCCTCAAAGTGAAAAATTAATCATTGCTTGCGTAGAACTAAATCAGTGGGAGTGCAGCAACATATACAGTGGGTACGGAAAGTATTCAGACCCCCTTTTAATTTTTCACACTTTATCTCATTGCAAACATTTGGTAAATTCAAAGAAGCTCATTTTTTTTCCTCAATAATGTACACTCTGTGCCCCATCATTACTGAAAAAACAGAAATGTAGAAATTTTTGCAATTTTTTAAAAAAAAAGAAAAACTGAAATATCACATGATCATAAGTATTCAGACCCTTTTCTCAGTATTGAGTAGCAGTACCCCTTTGAGCTAGTAAGCCACGAGTCTTCTTGGGAATGTTGCAACAAGTTTTTTCCTCTTCGCCACGACAGCACCCACTGAGAGAGGGGATCCGTCCCCAGAACAGGAAACCTACAGAGAGATAAATGGGGCGGTCCCCCTCGCTCCCTCGGTTTGGTTTCCTGTTCCTGGAAAGGAACCCGCAGAAGAGGATTCCTGGTCTGGTAGCCGCCTGCGTGCAGAATATGAGCAGCAGGGGCCCCAGGACCGGAGGCAGCGTCGGGTGGAGAGGTATATCCCCCCCCCCAGAGCTGGTAATGCAGGTGAGGCCGGAGGTGAGATTGGTGCCAAGGCTCACTGGGGAGGACGGTGAAATACCCCCCCCCCGAGGGGGGCGCATTACAGGTAACAATAACCGGCCGGGCAATTTCAGTGGTGCCCCCGCCCCCCCCAGCAAAGGGCTCGAGCGTTTGTGCTGGGCAGCGCTTCCGGGGGTCATACCTGTGGAGGGGACAAGGACCCCGTGTGTTGGTGGCGGGGTGCAGATACCCGGGAGGCACAGCGGGACAGCCGCCGCATCAGTGCTCTGCTGTGAGCGAGCGCTTCCCCAGCAGAGGCAACCCGGAAGTGAAGAGAACTTCCGGGGTCAGACAGGAGGCAAAGATCGCGGGAGAACGCCCGCGCATGCGCAGAAGCGCAAAAAAAAAAAAAAATGGTGGACAAAAAAAAAAAAAAAAAGAGAGGAAGAGGAGCAGCTATAGCAGCGGCTATAAAAAGAAGCCACAAACGCAGCGGGGGTGCGCAGTCATGTCGTCCTTAGATGACCCAGCTTCGCTCCCGTTAGGTCAGCCAGTGCAATCCCCACATGGCAGTAGACAGAGCAGTGCTACAAGGAGAAGTAGTAGCACCAGGAAAAGTGGCAGCTCCAGGAAGGAATCTAGTGGACCTTCCAGGCAAGATGAGCCCTTGGAGAAAAAACGCAAAGAAAAGAAGTCGTCCCATGCCTCGCCTCAGCCTAGGTCGCAGACCCCGCAGCCGGTAGTTTACTGACGAAACTCACGGGTGAGTGTTTTTTGGTCAGAATATATAATTGATGGCCTTCTCTTTCTGGTCCATACCCCCTTTAGGCTAAAAGAACGGAGAAGGCGAAACATAGAGAGTGTGCCTTATGTTCTCAGCCCCTCCCAGACGGCCACCCTAAGAGATTATGCCAATCATGTATTGAGGAGGCCTTACAGGAGGAGTCCTCACGAAAGAAGGAGGATATCCGGGCAATTATAAGAGAGGAGCTACGGGCCTTAGGCGGTTCCAGTAGTTTGGGGGGTCACTCCTCCGCAAGAGAAATATGTTCGCCAAGAGGAGGAGCCTCGCTGGCGTCAAAATCGCCATCTGAAACCGGGGAACTAGATTCCGACAAATCCCAGGAATACCTTTCCTCAGAGGACGAGGACCAAACGTGTTTCCCCACGGACAGTGTCAGTAATTTAGTGAAGTCTGTCCGAAATACCATGGGGTTGCCAGAAAGTAAGGACCCCAAGACCCCACAGGACATAATGTTTGCAGGCATTTCCCGTAGAAAGGTCCGGGCTTTCCCAGTGGTACCAGCTGTTAAAGAGCTAGTTAAAAGGGAGTGGGAAAAACAAGGTCAAAGAACCTTCCTCCCCTTAACGTCAAAGCGTAAGTACCCCTTTGACGATGAGGAGTTAATAGCCTGGTCAAGAGCCCCCAAGGTGGATGCGGCAGTGGCCTCTACCTCTCGTAGATCCTCTCTGCCGGTAGAGGATTCGGGAACCTTGGCTGATTCTTTGGATCGGAAAACCGATACATTTCTTAAAAGATCTTGGGAGGCATGTACGGCAGCCTTTAAGCCCGCAATAGCAGCCACATGTACGGCAAGATCATTGTTGGTGTGGCTGAATGACTTAGAGGACAATATTAAGAATGGAGTAGCTAGGAATAGACTCCTTTCCTCTATGCCCCTCATTAAGGGAGCAGCGGCCTTCCTCTCCGACTCTTCCGCGGACTCTCTCCGGTTATCGGCTAGAGCGGCAGGACTGACCAATGCAGGCAGGCGGGCCTTATGGTTGAAGGGGTGGAAAGGAGACACACAAACAAAAACTAGACTGTGTGCTATACCCTGCCTGGGTAAGTACTTGTTTGGCACGGAACTGGATGAGATTTTGACAAAAGCGGGGGAGAGGAAGAAGGGTTTCCCTAACCCGTATGTTCCGTTCAACAGGAGGGCCTACAGGAAGCCGCCGTTTGGTAAAAAGAAGGACTTTAGACCCCAGGACCGCTGGGGAAATAAGGACCCCAAACAAAGGGGCAACCTATTCGGGAAGCGTCCCTTCAGGGGAGACAGATCCCGATAAAATCATTATACCGGTAGGTGGCAGGCTATTAAAATTTAGCCGCCAATGGGAGAAGGTGACATCAAATCCATGGGCCATGAATATCGTGTCATCAGGCCTGAAATTAGAATTTGTTCGGTATCCACCGAACTCCTTCCTATTGACTTCCATGAAGTCCCTGACACAGCAGGAAGCGCTGGAGATGGAGATTGCAGTACTGCTAACTAAACAGGTCCTAGTAGAGGTCCCAGACGACGAAATAGGGATGGGCTTTTATTCTCCTCTATTTTTAGTCCCAAAACCAGATGGCTCTTACAGGACTATAATAAATTTAAAGAAACTTAATACCTTCCTAAAGACTGAGGTCGTTTAAAATGGAGTCGATTAAGTCTGCAATAAAGCTTTTGTTTCCCAGGTGTTATATGGCAGTCTTGGACCTAAAGGACGCCTACTACCATCTCCCCATATATCGAGGGCACCAGAGGTTCCTGCGGGTAGCAGTCTGGTTCAAAGGTCGGATTCAGCATTTCCAGTTTGCGGCAATGCCATTCGGGCTATCCATGGCTCCTCGGGTATTTACAAAATTGATGCTGGAAGTAATGTCGTATGTAAGGCTGAATGACACCCTAGTTGTCCCTTACTTAGACGACCTACTCATAGTGGGGAATTCTGTTTCACAGTGTGAAGCGAGAATAGCTAGGATTATCTCATCCCTACAAACACTGGGTTGGCTAATTAACTGGGAGAAGTCCAGACTAGAGCCAGTGACCTGTCAGAGGTTTTTGGGCCTGCAAGTGGACTCCGTAACTGAGGAGTGCTTTCTGCCGAACGCCAAAGTAATGGCCATAATCGATAAGATACAGAATACTACAGGAAGACCCGTAATATCATTGAGACAGGGTATGTCCTTGCTGGGGTCTCTGATATCGTGCATTCCAGCGGTGCAATGGGCTCAGTTCCACTCCAGAGAACTGCAGTGGGCTATTCTGCAGGAGACAGACTGCAGGGGCGGCTGGAAGGGAAGATGTCCCTATCGCCCGAGGTGGTTGAATCCCTAAAATGGTGGTTAAATCCTTCCAATCTATCGAAGGGAGTACAGTGGTGGGTGACTCCCTCCAAAATACTCACCACGGATGCCAGCCCCTTAGGTTGGGGAGCCCATCTAGAGGAGCACATGGTACAAGGCTGGTGGCGTGAGGATGAAATAGAGGCCTCCTCTAATGTAAAGGAGCTAACAGCGATTTTTTATGCGATATCTCACTTTCTCCCGCAGTTAAGGGGCACCCACGTAAAGATCCAGACCGACAATACCACCGCAGTGGCCTATATAAACCGGCAAGGAGGCACGCGGTCAATGCCACTGATGTCCATCGCGGGAAAGATCCTGGAAATGGCCGAGGTCCATCTTCTCTCCTTGTCAGCTCTCCATATAAGAGGAGTAGACAACTCCCGAGCAGACTCTCAGTCGCCAGGCCCTATACCAGGGCGAGTGGGTCCTCAGCAGACACGTCTTCGAAATGATAGCGTCAGAATGGGGCAGACCAGAGATAGACCTATTCGCAACCAGAGCCAACAGGCGCGTAAAAAGGTTTGCTTCACTCTACAGGTCGGACAACCTAGACATTCTAGATGCCCTCCAAGCACCCTGGGCAGTCCAACTAGCCTATGCCTTCCCTCCAATGGTGCTACTACCAACAGTAGTCAGGAAAATAAGACAGGAGAGGGCGAGGGTCATCTTGATAGCCCCGTTTTGGCCAAAAAGACCGTGGTTTTCATGGCTGAGAGCCATGTCAGTAACCGACCCGTGGATCCTGCCGCTGCACCAGAATCTTCTCTCGCAGGGACCCTGCTACCATCCACAGGCCAAAGCCCTGCACCTAGCGGCCTGGAATTTGAAAGGGAGCTACTGAGGCAGAAGGGTTTCTCAAAGAACCTAATCAATACCCTGCTACAAAGCAGGAAGGAGTCCACAACAAAAATATATGCTAAGGTGTGGAGGAAGTTCCTGGCCTTTCACCCAACAAAACTAGCCGGTGAAGTACCCATTACGGCCATTCTAGAGTTTCTACAAAGGCCGAGAATTGAGACTCTCAGTGAGCACTCTAAAGGTCCACGTATCAGCCCTAGGAGCCCTGTTTAACTATAACGTGGCAGCAAATAGATGGGTGACTCGGTTTATCTCGGCTTGTCAACGAGCAGAACCGATGCATATGCCTCAGCTACCAGCGTGGAACCTTACTCTAGTTTTGGATGCCTTCACTCAGGCACCGTTTGAGCCCATAAGCTCAGCATCAGTAAAGTGCCTCTCATTGAAAACGGCTATGCTAGTGGCCTTAGTATCGGCCAGGAGGGTGAGTGATCTTCACGCTCTATCAGTAGACCCTCCGTTCCTGTTAATAACACGAGACAGTCTGATTTTAAAGACGGACCCGTCCTACCTGCCCAAACGGGCAACTAAATTTCATAGATCTCAAGAGATATGCCTACCTTCATTCTATGAGAACCCGTCAACACAGGACGAGGAGAAATATCACACCTTAGATGTGAAGAGAGCCGTGTTAGCCTATCTAGATAGGACCAGTCCCTGGAGGCAGAGTAGGTCTCTTTTTGTCTCCTTCCACGGCAGCAGAAAGGGGTCTGCAGTTACAACGAGCATGATATCCAGGTGGATTAGAGATGCGATCACGAGGGCATATTTGGCAAAGGGAGAAGACCCTCCACTGGGGATTAAGGCGCACTCCACTAGAGCCATATCATCCTCCTGGGCCGAGAGGGCGAACGTCCCGATTGAACAAATATGTAAGGCTGCAACCTGGTCTTCTCCATCTACCTTTTATAGTCACTATAGACTAGATTTGTCCTCTACCGAGGATCTAACTTTTGGTAGATCAGTCCTTAACACGGTGTGCCCGCCCAAGTGATTATCTCTGGAAATCTCTCAGTGGGTGCTGTCGTGGCGAAGAGGAAAAACCGGATTACTTACCGGTAATACTCTTTTGTAGAGTCCATGACAGCACCCGCTCACTTCCCTCCCGTAAGAATTTTTCACACATGGGTCTCTTTGGTGGTGGAGATTATGATTTAAGTTAGATATGTGATTAAACTTAGTAAGCTTAAAACTGCATAGGGGTAAGATGGATGAATTGCCCAAACAGTTTGACTAAAACATGTATGGCGGTTCCTCCGTTGTTCTCGGTAACACAAACTGAGGGAGCGAGGGGGACCGCCCCATTTATCTCTCAGTAGGTTTCCTGTTCCGGGGCGGATCCCCTCTCTCAGTGGGTGCTGTCGTGGACTCTACAAAAGAGTATTACCGGTAAGTAATCCGGTTTTCACACCTGTATTTGGGGATCCTCTGCCATTCTTCCTTGCAGATCCTCTCCAGTTCCATCCGGTTGGATGGCGAATTTTGGTGGACAGCCATTTTCAGGTCTCTCCAGATATGCTCAATTGGGTTTAGGTCAGGGCTCTGGCTGGGCCAGTCAAGAATGATCACAGAGTTGTTCTGAAGCCACTCCTTTGTTGTTTTAGCTGTGTGCTTAGGGTCATTGTCTTATTGGAAGGTGAACCTTCAGTCAAGTCTGAGGTCCAGAGCACTCTGGAAGTGGTTTTCATCCAGGATATCTCTGTACTTGGCCGCATTACGTTTCCTTTAATTGCAACCAGTTGTCTTGTCCCTGCAGCTGAAAAATGCTCCCATAGCATGATGCTGCCATTACCATGTTTCACTGTTGGGATTGTATTGGGCAGGTGATGAGCAGTGCCTGGTTTTCTCCACACATACAGCTTAGAATTATCATCAAAAAGTTCTATCTTCATCTCATCAGATCAGAGAATCTAATTCTCATAGTCTGGGAGCCCTTCATTTGTTTTTTAGTAAACACTATGCAGGCTTTCATATCTTACACTGAGGAGAGGCTTCCTTCAGGCCACTCTGCCATACAGTACTGACTGGTAGAGGCTTGCAGTGATAGTTGACTTTGTGGAACTTTCCCCATCTCCCTACTACATCTGTGAAGCTCAGCCACAGTGATCTTGGGGTTCTTTACGTCTCTCACCAAAGCTCTTCTCCCATGATTGCTCAGATTGGCTGGACTGACAGGTCTAGGAAGACTTCTGGTGGTCCTATACTCCTTCCATTTAAGGATTATGGAGGCCACTGTGCTCTTAGGAACCGTGAGTACTACAGAAATTCTTTTCTAACCTTGGCCAGATATGTGCCTTGCCACCGTTCTGTCTGTGAGTTCCTTGGCCAGTTCCTTTGACCTCATGATTCTCATTTGATCTGACATGCACTGTGAGCTATGAGGTCTTATATAGACAGGTGTGTGCCTTTACAAATCAAGTCCTATCAGTTTAATTAAACACAGCTGGACTCCAATGAAGGAGTAGAACCATCTCAGGGAGGGTCACAAGGAAATTGACAGCATGTAACTTAAATATGAGTGTCTAAGCAAAGGGTCTGAATACTTATGACAATGTGATATTTCAGATTTTCTTTTATTAAATTTGCAAAAATTTCCACATTTTTCTGATACAACCTGCTACTCTTATATCCAACCTTTTCATTTAGTCCTGTTGAAATTCTGTGTGCAGAGCTGTTGCACATTAAAATTATTATTATTATTATTTTTTTTTACAAACGTGATACAGCAGGCGAGATCTGAGTTTGAAATTGTTTTGAGCCTATCTTCTAGATTATGTGCTTCTTTGGCATCCAATTTCTCATTGGCATCTTTTATACCTAGCTTGAGACACACATCTGTTACAACTATCCTCTGACGAGCACCAAACGTTCTCATAAACGCTGGTAATTGATGTTGGGTAGATGAGTAATAGTTGTAGTCTGGATCCTGGATCTTGTACTTCCCATAGCTGCCCTGTTGCTGGTCCTGTTGTGCGCTCCAATTCACTCCCCAAAAATTCCTCTGTTACTAGCGACATACAGCAGAGAACATTGTCTAGAGGGATGCGGAGGGCACCAACAATAGTAAGATTAATTAAGAGGGATCCAACCACAGTATGTCAAAAAATTTACATATACTGTAAATCACCAGGAGAAACAAAGAAGACATACATCAAAAGCAGGGATCACCATAGAAAAATTATCAATTTTATTACATGAGATATACAAGACACCAAAAAAAGATTAAAAACATTTAAAATAGATAAAGGTTATTAGCATAACCTATAACCCTGGGAGCAATAACAAGCCCTACAAAACACCACCCGGTTATATACATATAATGTGTGTGGAAAGTCCACATAATAGATATAATATGTATAATACCCTAAGCCCTATTTAAAAGGATCTAGATGTATAATATGGCAAGGTACATCAATTTAAATACGCCAAGAGCCAAATCCTAAATGCAGATATTTATGAGTATGCATTCGGGGGGGGGGGGCAAGAAGACACACAATGTGTATGGTTGGCTTTATGCAGCAAATTTAACCTACATGCAAATATTTAGGTAAGGGGAAGGAGGAAACAGGGGTATAAGTATATGAATATACACACCATAAAAGTTCTAAATCAATCAGAATGGAGCATTGTGGAATCAAATAATGGTCCAATATAGTGAACTACTGTATAATAAAGGTCACTATATTAACCCGTGTTCAAAAATTCAAAGAGGAACTATAGGGTTAACCAAAAAAAGAGTGTGTAGCAAGATAAGAAATACACCTCCCCTCCCATATACTTTACCAGCCAAGGCAGCAGGCAGATAGAATAATGACGGACATGCTCATTGAGTATAAATAACCATCATGCATAAAAATGGTGTAGGAGGACCAGGGATTGCTCCCATAACCTGACGCGTGTCGTCACAACTGTGACTTCATCATTGTGCCCCTGATGAAGTCACAGTTGTGACGACAAGCGTCGGGTTATGGGAGCAATCCCTGGTCCTCCTACACCATTTTTATGCATGATGGTTATTTATACTCAATGAGCATGTCCGTCATTATTCTATCTGCTTGCTGCCTTGGGTGGTAAAGTATATGGGAGGGGAAGTGTATTTCTTATCTTGCTACACACTCTGGTTTTGGTTAACCCTATAGCTCCTCTTTGAATTTGTGGGCACGGGTTAATATAGTGACCTTTATTATAGTTCACTATATCGGACCATTATTTGATGCCACAATACTCCATTCTGATTGATTTAGAACTTTTATGGTGTGTATTTTCATATACTTATAACCCTGTTTCCTCCATCCCCATACCTAAATATTTGCATGTAGGTTAAATTTGCTGCACAAAGCCAACCATACACATTGTGTGTCTTTTTGCCCCCCGAATGCATACTCATAAATACAGTGGGGAAAAAAAGTATTTAGTCAGTCAGCAATAGTGCAAGTTCCACCACTTAAAAAGATGAGAGGCGTCTGTAATTTACATCATAGGTAGACCTCAACTATGGGAGACAAACTGAGGAAAAAAAATCCAGAAAATCACATTGTCTGTTTTTTTTTTCATTTTATTTGCATATTATGGTGGAAAATAAGTATTTGGTCAGAAACAAAATTTCATCTCAATACTTTGTGATATATCCTTTGTTGGCAATGACAGAGGTCAAACGTTTTCTGTAAGTCTTCACAAGGTTGCCACACACTGTTGTTGGTATGTTGGCCCATTCCTCCATGCAGATCTCCTCTAGAGCAGTGATGTTTTTGGCTTTTCGCTTGGCAACACGGACTTTCAACTCCCTCCAAAGGTTTTCTATAGGGTTGAGATCTGGAGACTGGCTAGGCCACTCCAGGACCTTGAAATGCTTCTTACGAAGCCACTCCTTCGTTGCCCTGGCGGTGTGCTTTGGATCATTGTCATGTTGAAAGACCCAGCCACGTTTCATGTTCAATGCCCTTGCTGATGGAAGGAGGTTTGCACTCAAAATCTCACGATACATGGCCCCATTCATTCTTTCATGTACCCGGATCAGTCATCCTGGCCCCTTTGCAGAGAAACAGCCCCAAAGCATGATGTTTCCACCACCATGCTTTACAGTAGGTATGGTGTTTGATGGATGCAACTCAGTATTCTTTTTCCTCCAAACACGACAAGTTGTGTTTCTACCAAACAGTTCCAGTTTGGTTTCATCAGACCATAGGACATTCTCCCAAAACTCCTCTGGATCATCCAAATGCTCTCTAGCAAACTTCAGACGGGCCCGGACATGTACAGGCTTAAGCAGTGGGACACGTCTGGCACTGCAGGATCTGAGTCCATGGTGGCGTAGTGTGTTACTTATGGTAGGCCTTGTTACATTGGTCCCAGCTCTCTGCAGTTCATTCACTAGGTCCCCCCGCGTGGTTCTGGGATTTTTGCTCACCGTTCTTGTGATCATTCTGACCCCACGGGGTGGGATTTTGCGTGGAGCACCAGATCGAGGGAGATTATCAGTGGTCTTGTATGTCTTCCATTTTCTAATTATTGCTCCCACAGTTGATTTCTTCACTCCAAGCTGGTTGGCTATTGCAGATTCAGTCTTCCCAGCCTGGTGCAGGGCTACAATTTTGTTTCTGGTGTCCTTTGACAGCTCTTTGGTGTTCACCATAGTGGAGTTTGGAGTCAGACTGTTTGAGGGTGTGCACAAGTGTCTTTTTATACTGATAACAAGTTTAAACAGGTGCCATTACTACAGGTAATGAGTGGAGGAAAGAGGAGACTCTTAAAGAAGAAGTTACAGGTCTGTGAGAGCCAGAAATCTTGATTGCTTGTTTCTGACCAAATACTTATTTTCCACCATAATATGCAAATAAAATGAAAAAAAAACAGACAATGTGATTTTCTGGATTTTTTTTTCTCAGTTTGTCTCCCATAGTTGAGGTCTACCTATGATGTAAATTACAGACGCCTCTCATCTTTTTAAGTGGTGGAACTTGCACTATTGCTGACTGACTAAATACTTTTTTTCCCCACTGTATCTGCATTTAGGATTTGGCTCTTGGCGTATTTAAATTGATGTACCTTGCCATATTATATATCTAGATCCTTTGTATAGGGCTTACGGTATTATACATATTATATCTGTTATGTGGACTTGCCACACACATTAAATGTAAAAAACCGGGTGGTGTTTTGTAGGGCTTGTTATTGCTCCCAGGGTTATAGGTTATGCTAATAACCTTTGTCTATTTTAAATGTTTTTAATCTTTTTTGGTGTCTTGTATATCTCATGTAATAAAATTGATAATTTTTCTATGGTGATCCCTGCTTTTGATGTATGTCTTCTTTGTTTCTCCTGGTGATTTATATACAGCAGAGAACATATCACTTTTAAATTGTTTAGAACATCCACTCAACTTTATACGTACAGGTCTTATCAACAGGCCCAAAATTTCTTCTGTTACTAACGTCATGTGGGTCGCCCTCCCAGGGCTGTGGGCTACTCGGTACCGGGCCGGTGTCGGCGGGATGTGTCACAGCAGCAGTGACCCGGTCCGTGGCCCTGGGCGCCCAATTAATGGGGGAAATTGAATGGTAGAATGTAGTGAATGGAATAGTTCGTGACGACCACCTGTGGTGTTCGGCAAGTGAGATGTTAGGCCGACGCTGCATGCAGATCCTCTGGGGCTGGTGGTGTGTTGCAACCAAGATGGTGAAGCTCCCCACAGGTGGAGCTGTAGCCCCATGGCAGTGTAGATGTAGGGGAAGAGGAGAGGCACAAGCGGTGTAGAAGCTGATACCCAGATGTAGCGGTGCTGGGTGCATTGGCGCAAGAATGAATGGAGGACATCAGGGCTTGTAGTTCCAAAGCTTTACTCACAGTCTGTAGTACGCACAGGTGCCTGCCTCCGTGCCGTGTCCTCTGGGTCAGGGACTCAGTCAACCTCCAGGCAAGATGGAATGCTCCCTTCCAACGCTCCACCAACATGTACCTTTCTGAACGTCTCCTCTTATAGCGCCTTTAGGTGTGAAGATCTCCTAGTACTGAGTTACACTGGAGTTCCTCCTGACAGATGTTCCCAAGAACTCTACTTGTACGGCAGACAGCTGTAGCCTGCTTCGGGGACTCCTCACTCCTGAGTCCCGGCTCACTATCCAAGTTGCTGTTGTGCCCCAAGTCTTAGATGGGAGTAGTGCATTTACAGCCCACTACTCCACCGGTGTCTGCTGCAGGACCATTAGCATCCATACAACCTCGGGGACCGCGCCCCGGCCTTGCGCTTAGAACTTCTACGCAGGGTTCTATCCTAACCCATGTCCTCTGTTCCCTTTTACTCCTTTGTTCCATATTAATCTCTCTTATGGAAGATCAGGTTTCAGTTCAATGTCTTTCTCCTTCTTTCCTTTCCCGTGCCAGCAGACTCAGGTAACTGAGGTCTGCTGCAGCACCTCCTTCCTCCATCCCTCTCTCAGGGATCTTCTTTCCTCACTCCTTTCTGAGTGGCTTCCTCTCCCAGACTGACCTATAATCCTAAACATTCCCGCTCTTTTATGTATTCTCAACTCCACCCGCCTCCCAGCACGTTTAGTGTTCCAAGCAGGGAACCACCAAAGGTGCTCTGCTACTCTCTAAGCAAGGAGCTGCAATGTGGCTTTGCTGAACTACTCTGTTGTGTGGGGTGCGAGTGTTGGAGTGTGGTCAGGAGCCTCCAACTTACCTTGATGGTACCTCTGTGGCGACTGAGCCTCAGGGGCGCCACATACCCCCTCGTTAAACAGAGCACATCCGCGGGCTTTAAGGAAAACAAAGTTGACAACACAGGAACATACAAATTTTTGTAATGCTGAATAAACATTTCTTATACTAAACTTCCCAATGTGGGAGGCACTCACTCTTGAACGTTGCAAACAATTCTTAATTAACTATCTAAAATCTTAAGTCAAAAGTGCAATTTTTAATACAATACGTAATTCAAACTGCTATTGTATGTTACTCACTATCACTTCAGTATTCTTCATCAACACATTTCTTTCCATCTTTAGTGCACATTTTCTACTTTCTTTTAACTCTGAGTGACAACCGTGGTGCCTGGTTCATCACCTACATTTCCAATTCTTTATTCTTTATTCAAATCTCTCATCTGTCCGTCAAAGCCTTCCTAATTCTATATAAAAGCCATTTCCTAGTTACCAATACTCTCATAAGACACATCATTATCAAATACTTCACATTAAAACTTTCAACAATTCTTGTAAACGCTGGACACCGCTCCCAGCCGGGATCTCTTGCAGTGTCCTTTGATTGGAGTCATACTCCAGATGAGGTAGACCTTATCTTCGAAAAGTGTCTATGTAAAACCAAGAGAGGGCACCTAAAGAGGTGCAACTATTTACAATTACAGTTCTGGACCATTCAGCGTTCATGATCTCTATAGTTAAAGTGTAAAGGCTGCCAACAAAACTGGGCAACTCTGGAAAAAACAAAACTAAAACATAATAGAAAAACAAAGCACAACTGTGCAAATAAACCCTCCTGGGTAACGAGATTTACTAATGGTTGCTGTTTCCTCCTGGGGTTTCTGGCCTGGAACCGCTACCAGATGAAATGCTCTGGGTGTCTTCATCTTGTGACTGGTAGCTTGCCAAAGGTCATGGTGGTGGCAACTGGTGCGATTGCCGCCTAGGGCCTTGAAGCTGTGGTAAAGGGAACCCATGATGCACATCGATACCCATCAACTGTTCCTCATGGGTAGGTGGTTCTGTTGCTCTGGTGCGTGGCCTAGCACCAAGGGATGCCGCAGCTTGTTGGCGCTGATAGGCGACTACATGGGATCTCGGCAGCCAAGGGATCCCGAGGTCACTATCCCAAAGCAACCTAGACTCCTCCAATCCCCAAAGATTCCGAATCGTGCGCGCCTGTTCCAGCTGTACCCTTCTCAGTAGGGACCTCCTCTACCTCCCCATCTCCGACAGCCTAATGTCACCAGCTGATTCTTCCAACTGCCCCATTTCAAGTTCCCACAAGTCAGCCTCTGACAATGTGAATTCGGGGGGCAACCCATTAGGAGGGCCGGGGTATATACCTGGTGCCTCTCGGCGGTGCAGTCTCTGCTCTGGTGCAGGCATGGTGGCGGTGGGCACTGCCCGGTGGGACATCGGGGACAGCGGTGGAACTAACGGCGGCTCTGGGTCTGCAGGGGTCTCTGACGGGACCTGCGCAGCCGCGTCAGGTCGGGGCTGGAGCTCCTATTCCTTCGCTTTGGCTCCCGGGGCCTCATACAATTCCTCATGTGGTGGCAGCGAAGGGGCTCCGGATGCTGTCGGTGGTGTAATGGCAGCGGCAGGCTCCACGGAATCTGCCTGGGGAAGCTCCGGAGCAGCGGCGGGTACCGGTGTCACGGGTACCGCAGGTGTAGGCCCCTCCTGGGCGCGCTGCAGATTCAATGTCCATAGCGCTTCCTGTCTCAGTTGCAGGCGGCGTGTCAGCTGGGCAATTTCGTCCTCCAGCTGCTGGCGATTCATCTCAGATACTGGGTTGGAGCCTTCAGCCATTGCGCCAGGGAGATTCAGCATAACCTCCATGCGCTCTGCAGGCCTCCTCCCGTCTCTCTCCAAGATGACATTCTGGCATTCTTCTTCCTGTCTCGGCTCTTTTCCCGCCACTGGCTTCTGCCCCTCCTTCTTGGGGCGGCGTCTTCTTCCAGCGCCTCCATACCAAGCCAGTATATGAACCCCTCAGGGGGTGGGCCACGTTGCGGTCACATAGTAATTCAGGCAGGGGAGGCCCAAGACTGTTCGCAGTCTTTTCCTAGGATCTCCCATATCGTCATGCCCTTCTTCTCTGCGCCAGCGGCCATTTTTAATTTTCATTTTACAGTCTATTAAATTGGGTCTTCTACACATTCTCAAAAGTTTTAAGTCCAACAAATCTTAGGCACACAGAACCCGATGGCATCGGGTCTCGTCATCCTGTTCGATGGCATCGGGTCTCGTCATCCTGTTCGTGATGCCAAGTTGGGTCGCCCTCCCAGGGCTGTGGGCTACTCGGTACCGGGCCGGTGTCGGCGGGATGTGTCACAGCAGCGGTGACCCGGTCCGTGGCCCTGGGCGCCCAATTAATGGGGGAAATTGAATGGTAGAATGTAGTGAATGGAATAGTTTGTGACGCCACCTGTGGTGTTCGGCAAGTGAGATGTTAGGCCGACGCTGCATGCAGATCCTCTGGGGCTGGTGGTGTGCTACAGCCAAGATGGTGAAGCTCCCCACAGGTGGAGCTGTAGCCCCAGGGCAGTGTAGATGTAGGGGAAGAGGAAAGGCACAAGCGGTGTAGAAGCTGGTACCCAGATGTAGCGGTGCTGGGTGCGTTGGTGCAAGAATGAATGGAGGACACCAGGGCTTGTAGTTCCAAAGCTTTACTCACAGTCTGTAGTACGCACAGGTGCCTGCCTCCGTGCTGTGTCCTCCAGGTCAGGGACTCAGTCAACCTCCAGGCAAGATGGAATGCTCCCTTCCAACGCTCCGCCAACATGTACCTTTCTGAACGTCTCCTCTTATAGCGCCTTTAAGTGTGAAGATCTCCTAGTACTGAGTTATACTGGAGTTCCTCCTGACAGATGTTCCCAAGAACTCTACTTGTACGGCAGACAGCTGTAGCCTGCTTCTGGGACTCCTCACTCCTGAGTCCCGGCTCACTATCCAAGTTGATGTTGTGTCCCAAGTCTTAGATGGAAGTTTGGATGCATGGATGGATGCATTTACAGCCCACTACTCCACCGGTGTCTGCTGTAGGACCATTAGCATCCATACAACCTCGGGGACCGGGCCCCGGCCTTGAGCTTAGAACTTCTACGCAGGGTTCTCTCCTAACCCACGTCCTCTGTTCCCTTTTACTCCTTTGTTCCATACTAATCTCTCTCTCTTACGGAAGATCAGGTTTCAGTTCAATGTCTTTCTCCTTCTTTCCTTTCCCGTGCCAGCAGACCCAGGTAACTGAGGTCTGCTGCAGCACCTCCTTCCTCCATCCCTCTCTCAGGGATCTTCTTTCCTCACTCCTTTCTGAGTGGCTTCCTCTCCCAGACTGACCTGTAATCCTAAACATTCCCACTCTTTTATGCATTCTCAACTCCACCCGCCTCCCAGCACGTTTAGTGTTCCAAGTAGGGAACCACCAAAGGTGCTCTGCTACTCTCTAAGCAAGGAGCCGCAATGTGGCTTTGCTGAACTACTCTGTTGTGTGTGGTGCAAGTGTTGGAGCGTGGTCAAGAGCCTCCAACTTACCTGGATGGTGGGGCACCACACCTCAGGAGGAGGTGCAGTACCTCTGTGACGACTGAGCCTCAGGAGCGCCACACATGCAGCAGGGGACATATCACTTTTAAATTGTTTTGAGCATCCACTCAATCTTTAACAGGCCTTATCGACAGGCCCAAACAAATTTTTCTGTTACTAATGTCATACAGCAGGGGACATGTCACTTTTAAATTGATTTGAGCATCTACTCAATCTTTAACAGGCCTTATCGACAGGCCCAAACAAATTCTTCTGTTATTAAAGTCATACAGTAGAGATCTCAGTTTTAATTTTTTTGTCATACAGGCCTCATCCACACATAAAAATTTGGTTTTACTGTGACTAACTCTATTCAGCATGTCATATTTCACCTTCTCATTTAGTGCCAGTGAAATTCAGCTGTGCAGATGTGATGCAAAGTAAAAAATCTTATTTTTAGCTGCTAATACTGTGTTCATATCACACTATGTGAGCAACATGACTGAAAAAGTGAGGTCGTGGTAGAATGGGGATTAAGCTCAGTGTTCGAGGTCTAAATGGGGTAGGTGGTGAAATTGATGCCACTTTATTGCTGTCTGGCACTCATTTTTGGAAATGTGTACACTCTTGGTTTGGTGTCCATTTGCTGGGTCAGCTGTAGTAGAAGATGCTTCGGTCCCTATTATAATATTTCTACGCTCTTCAAATTGATACCACTTTGTTGTTGACTCCAACTAATTTTTGGAAATGTGTGCACTTAGTTGAGTGTACATCTGCTGGGTTGGCTGTCGATGAAGAGCTGTCACTTCCCATTATACTATTTTTACTCTTGTGAAATTGATGCCACTTTGGTAGTGGCTGCCACTAATTGTTTGAAATGTGAGCAGTCCCGGTTGGGTGTCCAACTGTCCATCTGCTGAGTTTGGTGTAGTGGAAGATCTCTTGGTCCCTATTTTAGTATTTATACTGTGGTGAAATTGATGCCACTTTGTTGGTGTTTGCCATAACATTTTGGAAATGTGAACATTCCTGGTTGGATGTATATCTGCTAAGTTGGCTGTAGTGGAAGATTTGTCGGACCCTACTATACTATTTCTACTGTGGTGAAAATGATGTCACTTTGTTGGTGTCTGCCAATACATTTTTGCATGCTCATTTTTTGTGTTTTTTTCTTTGTGTTTTTGTATTCTGTGCAAGCTGAGGTGTGGCCTCTCTCTCCTGAGCTTGAAACTGTATTTAAAGTCTTCCCTTGACTGGTCCTTTTATCTGAACGTATTCACACTCTGAGGTCAATTTTGGTAAGGTTTTTAATATTAGACATAGTAGGACCACCCCGATCAGAGTCACCTTGCCGATGATGAAATGGCTTTTATGCTACTTTTGATCAAAAACAGTATTACTAAGAACTCTATATTATTTAAATGCACTTTTTCTTTTTTACTTATTTAGTTACAGCAGGGTTATTGCTCATTTTGTCTCTTGTAGGTTTTGTATGCTTTGTATGCTTTATGGCTAATGTGAACATGCATTTATGTACTGCATGTATACTAACTCAAACCAAGCTAATTTTTTGTGTTTTTTCTTTGTATTTTTGCATTCTGTGCAAGCAGGGGTGTGGCCTCTCTCTCCTGAGCTGGAAATTGTATTTAAAGGCTTCCCCTGACTGGTGCCCACTGGTTGGGATCCAGTCCTTTTGTCTGCTCTTATTCACACACTGAGGTCAACTTTGACACATGGTAAGGTTTTTAATATTAGACAGAGTAGGACCGCCCCTATCAGAGTCACTTTGTCGACGGTGGGACCGCTTTTATGCTATTTTTGATCAAAAACAGTATTACCAAGAACTCTGTATTATTTAAATGCACTTTTGCTTTTTACTTATTTAGTTACAGCAGAGTTTTTGCTCATTTTGTCTCTTGAAGGTATTGTATTTTTGGAAATTTGTACACTATGTTCCAAATTATTATGGAAATGATATTTTTCTCTGATTTTCCTAAGTGGCCAGTGCAAATGACAGTCAGTCTAATAAAAGTCATCACCCGTTAGAGTATACATCAAATTTTATTGAAGAAACCTCCCAATGATAACAGTATAATCTCCAAAATGAATAAAAACTTAAAATGCACTGTTCCAAATTATTAGGCACAGTAGAATTTCTAAACATTTGATATGTTTTAAAGAACTGAAAATGCTCGTTTGTGGAATTTGCAGCATTAGGTCACATTCACTGAACGAAAAAGCTATTTAACTCCAACACATCCTAACAGGCCAAGTTACATGTTAACATAGGAACCCTTCTTTGATATCACCTTCACAATTCTTGCATCCATTGAACTTGGGAGTTTTTGGAGAGTTTCTGCTTGCATTTCTTTGCATGAAGTCAGAATAGCCTCCCAGAGTTGCTGTTTTGATGTGAACTGCCTCCCATCCTCATAGATCTTTTGCTTGATGATACTCTAAAGGTTCTCTATAGGGTTGAGGTCAGGGGAAGATGGTG
Organism: Dendrobates tinctorius; assembly: GCF_039654945.1. Lineage (NCBI taxonomy): Eukaryota > Metazoa > Chordata > Amphibia > Anura > Dendrobatidae > Dendrobates > Dendrobates tinctorius. The sequence goes on from NW_027361679.1 coordinate 27,337,625, forward strand.
GCCACACCATGAGTTTATCTCCTTTTATGCCCATAGCAGCCAATGACTCAGAGGTATTCTTTGCAGCATGAGATTGTGCATTGTCATGCATGAAGATGATTTTGCTCCTGAAGGCATGTTTCTGCTTTTTATACCATGGAAGTAATTTGTCAGTCAGAAACTCTATATACTTTGCAGAGGTCATTTTCACACCTTTAGGAACCTTAATGGGCCCTACCAGCTGTTTCCCCATGATTCTGGCCCAAAACATGACTTCTCCACCTCCTTGCTGACGTCGCAGCCTTGTTGTGACATGGTGGCTATCCACCAACCATCCACTACTCCATCCAGGGTTGCTTGACCCTCATCAGTAAACAAGACTGTTTGAAAATTAGTCTTCATGTATGTCTGGGCCCACTGCAACCGTTTCTGCTTGTGAACACTATTTAGGGGTGGCCGAATAGTAGGTTTATGCACCACAGCAAGCCTTTGAAGGATCCTACACCTTGAGGTTTGAGGGACTCCAAAGGCACCAGCAGCTTCAAATATCTGTTTGCTGGTTTTTAATGGCTTTTTAGCAGCTGCTCTCTTTATCTGATGAACTTGCCTGGCAGAAACCTTCCACATTCTGCCTTTATCAGCACGAAGACATCTGTGCTCAGAATCAGCCACAAATCTCTTAACAGTACGGTGATCACGCTTAAGTTTTTGGGAAATATCTAATGTTTTCATCCCTTGACCGAGGCATTGCACTATTTGATGCTTTTCGGCAGCAGAGAGATCCTTTTTCTTTCCCATGTTACTTGAAAACTGTTGCCTGCTCAATAGTGTGGAACATCCAGTTTTCCTTTTATTGGACTCACATGGCAAACTAATTATCACAGGTATCTGAGATTGAATTCAGTGATCCAAAGAACCCTGAGACACAATACCATTAATGGGTTTCATTAAAAAAAACAAAAAAATGCTATGACACTTAAAAACAATTTGCATAATAATTTGGAACATAGTGTAGACTCCTGGTTGAGTCTCCTTCACGCATCTGGCAGATCATGCATGTAGTACTAAAATGATTTCATTTTTTTTTAACTCCACTAGGTTGTTTTTAAAAAAGTTGACAGATAACATGATTTCTAAGATTTTTGCCAATATGATAAAAAGACCCAAGCTACGCAACTGCAGAATCGCAAACACTGCTGTCCACTGCCAGAGTGAGGCCTCAGGATGCATTGCCTGTCGTGATTGCATACATCTGTGCATACATAATGTCCTCATCTTCATCCTACTCCTCTGCTGAGCTAATCAGCTGGGTTTACAACAAGTGTGAGCTACTACCTCATCGTCATCCTCTCTGCTCTCCCATTCCTCGCCCTGAGAGTAACCCTCCTCCTCTTCCTGCCTTGACAGCACAGTACATTCTGCGTGCGCCTCAAATATCTGAGTCCCATCACAAATGGATCACCTTCACGCAGTGAGGTTAAAATCTGTTGAAGAGGGTTTGGTTTATGCTCAGACAAAACTTCGTCCAGCCATAGATCTAAGTCAGAAAAAACTTGGCCATCGGTACAGATGATTTCTTGCTCTTGACTCTGTGAATGGTTAGAGCAGACCTCTGATACCCATGGAATAGAATGTGTGAACAGCTCTGCAGAATGGCCCATTTGTGATTCCCCACAGTCAGTTGAGCGCTTGGAGAGTTGTGATGTGAGGGGGAAAAAAAGGTTAATTGGGGTGCCACCACTGAGGACAGTACTGTGTGTGATATTAAGGTGGAAGAAGAGGAACAGAGGCCACTAAATGCAGTTCTTGCCATCTACTGGAGCACACGTTCTTTTTGGCCTTCATCTACAAAGCGTACCAATGTACTTCTACCAAAGAAAGCGAGTTGCCCATCCAGTAACAGAAGTTGTAAAAATGCAGCACAAATTCTGACTGCAGAAAAACAAACCTACATCTCATCCCTCATATCATACCTGTCTTACAATGCTAAACAGCTATTCAGTACTTTCAGCTGTTTCCTGCATCCACCAGTTCCCTGTTATGATTGAGTCACCGAGGAGGAAAAAACAAAACACAAGCTCAGCCCAGAAAATCAGAGAGTTTGGAAACTAGCGGATTGCAGACCCCTGATCCTATCACACAACTAGCAGTAGCCGTGGAGTGTTCCTACGGTGATCCTAGACACCTCGTCACAGCCGGAGATCTACACAAGCCTAAAGAGAGAAAAGGGAAAAACTGACTGCCCCAGAGCAGACCCCAAAGCAATAAGCAGCCCCCAACATATAATGACGGTGAAGCAAGATGAAAACACTAACAAAGATAGAAAGATAGGTTGAGCAAACGATGGGGCCCAAGCTGACTAAAAAGGACAGGACAGAAAAGCTGCTGTCTGCAATCCGAGAAAACCCTGCCAAAAATATTACCAACACAACTGATAAGCAAAAAGGACCCTGAAGTCACTAGACTTCAAACCCTATATCAGCACTCAGAATATTCTGGAAGCAGAGCAAAAGAGAACACTAATCAAGGAAAAAGAATCCAGCACACCCCCGGCCGGGAATGGCTGAACTCAAAAAACAAGGTAAACAAAACCAAAACTAATAAGTTCAATAGCAGAGCAAAAACTTATCTTTGGGAAGCAGGAATCAGACTGGTCTCCAAGAATCCAGCAGAGAAATCACCAGCAACTCAGAAGGGCATCGGCTGCCTTATATCCAGTCTGTAGTTCCCGTTACCCAGTCACAATCCACCTGATCAGGTGTTTGGTTTCTTTCATCCAAATCAACCTCACTACCTTCACCAGAAGAGGGAGATCCTCGGACACAAAAGATGAATGAACAGATGAGCTCACAACAGTTCCCCTCCCTCTCTTCTCATCTGATTACTTTGCCTCACCACCTGTGAATGCGACACAATAATGTCTCACCTCATTCCATACTTTACCACAGTCTTCATCACAAGCATAACCCATATGTTTAACCTGTCACTAACAACTGGTGTCTTCCATCTTGATTGAAACATATCTCGATAACACCCATCCTTAAAAACCCCAACCTTGAAACATCCTCTGTGTCTACCTATCGCCCCATATCATTTCTCCCCTATGCCACCAAACTACTGGAACAACATGTCCATTTTGAACTGTCATCCCACCTCTCCTTTTGCTCCCTCTTTGACTGCATACAATCTGACTTCAGACTACACTGTTCCACTGAAATTGCCCTGACTAAAGTCACCTACGACTTACTAACCGCTAAATGAAAGCAACGCAAGTTTGTCCTCATCCTTCTCCTAGACCTGGCATGTGTCTTTGACACAGTGCCTCTTACTACAGACATTTTGATCTGTTGATATTACAGACTTGGCCATTTGTAGGATCTCCTTGTACCTAACAAACAGGACATTCAGTGTCTCCCACTTACACACCACCTCCTCATCTCGCCCCCTGTCCACCAAGGTTCAGTTGCAGGACCGGAAACTATGCTTACAGGGCACACTCACGCGAACCTCTTAAAGGGACTGCATGCATCAATCTTAAGGTATTCCCAACCTATAGCTGGGCGACACCTTCTATTTACGGCTTCTCCTCCAATATAGAGGTGCCTGAGATACGTTGTTAGTTTGCCTTGCATGCTTGCTAGTTGTCAGGTTCCCCAGGTCGTCAGTCTGCTTATCTACCCTGTATCCGTCTGCTCTTACCTGTCTTACCTGTTTGTGCCCATCTGCTCATACCTGTCTGCGCTCTTCTGTCCATGAGCTGGTCCAGATCGCACCTGCCAGCACCCATCTGTCTAATACCCAGTCCAGACCGCACCTGCCAGTGTTTTTCTGTTCCTCAGCCGGTCCCATCTGCACCTGTGGTTCCAGAGTTACTACAGTGCCTGCCTGCATTTTTCATCCCTGCTTTGGGCCTTAGCAGCTTACCCACTATGGTGGGTCAGCTGCCACATTCTGTGGGTCAGCCATGGAGTAGCACCTGGTGCCACCTCTTTGTACCTTCTTGGTTCGCAGTTTTCGCCTGCTGCCACTTGTCCTAGTAGGGATTTGGTAGGCCACCTAGTTACGCCCCTTCCAGGCTTTCAGAGGGATATGGAACAGTGATTCCACCACTTTGCCTGTTACAGTCTCCATCTGCTGAGTTGGCTGTAGTGGAAGGGGGAACTTTCTGGAACCCTGCTGTCCTATTTATAACTTTACCGATTCCCTATAACTCCACCCCCCATGACCAACGGTTTCTAAAGCCATAAGCTGCTGTCAAGTCCTGAATTCACACTCTCCCCTGCCATCTTGTGGTCAACCCAAGATACTGCACTCAATCTACACTGCACTCAATCTACACTTTTCCCAGCTGTTTTCCTAGTGTAACTACAAACATACGCCTTCAGTGCACAAACCATCCCTTCTTGCTGACAAGTCCGTCCATCAGGTCACCTTCCCCACAACTCTAGGACACAATATGGAGCCACAGTGTCAGGAAGCAAACCTAGCAGCTCCTGTGCAACAGCTCTTCCCTCTGAGCTATTGAGCTTGCTGAACAGTTCTTTGCTTATCCAAATACTTGTACCTATGTTGTTGCTGATGTCTCCTCCCTGAGTTTTCCTGTTGGTTATCACCCTGAATTCCTGATTGGCTCATTCTGATTGCACACCCTATTTAATCCTGGCCTTGCTCTCAGTTCCTTTCATGATCCTTGAGCTACCTTCCTTTAGTCAAGCTTCCATCCACCTGCTATTTCTTCTGACAGAATGGCTGTCATCAATGGCTGATAAGTATACTTTTTGAACGCTGTACTGTATGTGGCAGACTGTGATATTATACCTTGTAGCACTATGGAGGTTAATGGAGTAACCGTATGAGACGGCCTTTATAAGCATTTGCTATGTCCATGTGGAAAGTGTGTATATATAGTCCACTGGGAAATATTACATGTTGATCTGGACCTAACCTCTTTCTACATAGGGTCATTGGTACCCCTGTACCTAAAATTCATGATCGGGACATACCCCGATTTTTTTATGTGGGTTATGTACATACTTTGTTATTTTCTGTCTTTCACAGTGTGCTTCATTATACAGGCTTGTCCTGTGATTTCATTGAGTGCTTTATTGCCACATCTTTTGCTGTAGATTTTTTTTGAGGCATATTAAATCACATGTTTGCCTGGTAGCAGCATTTAATATTACTTTGATTATGAGATAAGTGTCGATAAGCTGCCTTAACTCATTTTTCTGATATTACTCCGAGATAAGATGGCATTTTTTTGAGAGCGTGCTTACTACGAGATAAGTTTACAGCACTTTAGCACTTTATATTAGTTTCTTCGGTATTGTGGTGTATGTGTGTTTTTGGTTTTTTGTGTCCCTTTTTTGTATACGCAGGGTGGTCTAGGGCGTTACTAGGGACACCGACGATGAGCGGGGGCGCCATGTCGTCAACAACTAGTGACTTAAAAGTTATATTTTAGGGGTTTTTCCTTGTTGTGCTTTCTGGTTTACTATTCTTCAAACCACACTGCTGCTCCTGGTAAACGACCTCTGGCATCCTTGGCTACGATTCCTGCTTATGCTTTCAACAACACTGCTGCTTCTGGTAAATGACCCTTAGCTTCCTTGACTACAATTCCTGCTAATTCCTTCAAACGACATTGCTGCTCCTGGTAAATGACCCCTGGCTTCCTTTACTATGATTCCTGCTTATTCCTTCAAACTACATTGCTGTTCCTGTGTATCGACTCCTTGGCTATTCCAGACTTCGCTATCTGTCCGGTGCTGCCCCTAGTGGTTGCAATATCACCACTTCAAACAGGTCAGCCCGTAACACACAGCAGCTGACCCCCTAAGGAGTGTACAGAAGCAGGAATAGACTAGGAGAGAAAGGATGGCCAGGAACTGGATAGCAGGAGGGTGGATACTACACGACTGATAGATAGGACCGGAACTGGAAAGCAGAAACAGATGGGAAAGTTTACAGGAACGCAGGGCAGAAAAGTGCAGGACCACATGAGTAGGTTTAGACTTGACAGAGAAGGGAACGGTACAGGTGCAAACCAGGTGGGTCAGGGTGAGGACTTGGTATAGGTGGAATGGGATCAGGAGTACAGACAAGATAGATGGGTTCAGGAACTGGGGACTTTATAACTTAGATGGCCATGACAACAACACTAATAAACTAGATTTGCTAAGGTACCTCTCAATTGGGGAGGGTGCTTTAAATGCCTGATGTCTCCTAGCCATTGGTTGGGGACATTTTCAGAAGAGCACGCGGCCCCTTTACGAAGTAAGGAGTGCGCACATGCCTTAAGCATCCTCCTAGGAAGCCTACATGCCATTCGCAGGACTTGTGAGGAAGCAGATAATGTGGGTACCGAAGCAACGCAGGAGGGTAACTAAGCACACAGTCTTTATCTGATACTCGTCCAGGACAGTCCAAGACACCATGTACTTAAGGATATTAGCATATAATATGTGATAATGTCACTGGTAAAGTACTGGAGGGGAGATATGCGTCACTATGCTTAATAGTTGTGAGTTCATTTTTCCCTTCACCATTGAGGTCTGATGAACTCCCTCCTCTGGTGAAGGAAGGTAGTGAGACTGATTACCAAACACCTGGGCAGCTAGATCATAACTGGGTGGCTGGAATTGAGGACTGGATATAAGGCTGCCGACGCCCTTCTTCCTGGCTGGTGATTTTCCTGCTGGATTCTTGGAGACCAGTCTGATTCCTGCGTCTCAAAGCTAAGTTTTTCTGCTCTGCTTTGTACTCTTCAGTTTTGTTTTTGTTTTGTCTTGTTTTTTGGGAGTTCTGCCATCCCCGGCCGGGAGTGAGCTGAATTCCATTTTTGTCTCTGATCTGTTGATCTTTTGCTCTGTCTTCAGAATATACCTGTGTGCTGATATAGTCTTTTGAAGCCTAGCGACTTCAGGGCCTGTTTTTCCTATCAGTCGGTTGGCTCATTTTGATAGGGTTTTTGCGGATGGCAGACAGCAGCTTTCCTATCCTGTCCTATGTAGTTAGCTTGGGCCCCATCATTTGCTCAACCTATCTTTCTATCTGTGTTAGTGTTTTCATCTTGCTTCACCGTCATTATATGTTGGGGGCTGCCTATTGCTTTGGGGTCTGCTCTGGGGCAGTTTAGTTTTTCCCCTTTCTGTCTTTAGGCTATGTAGCTCTCCGGCTGTGATCGAGGGGTCTAGGGCACCGTAGGAACCCCCCACGGCTACTGCTAGTTGTTGTGGATAGGTTCAGGGGTCTGCAATCTGATAGCTGCCAACCTCTCTGGTTTTTCTGGACTTAGCTGGTATTTTGTTTTTTCCTCCTTCGGTGACTCATCATAACACTTAATGGCATCAGTGATATAAAGCCAGAGTATTTTCCTCCAGCACACTAAAGTTCTGTGAGGCTTAAGCTAAAGTTGCATAAATTGGCTGGTTTTATGTGGACATCATTAGCATGGGTAGGAAGTTGTATACCTTCTCTCCACCTGCAGAGTCGGCATCACCATTTGATGACCGGACCTGTGTGATGTCACTGTCACGTGATCAGTCACATGGGTAATGAGTCACATGGTCTGGGCTTAAATACATGGGCTCCAGAGGCAGTCTGGGTGGTTGAGTGTCTGGAGAGGAACCCTCCAGAGAAGTGGATTTGTGCTGTGGTTTATGCTTGAACCATGGGTTTTTGATAACTGTGTGAGCTGACCCCGCTACTATAAGGGCTTTACATAGAGCTACTGTTTTGTTTTACTTTGCCTTTTTGCCCAGAGGGCCATGTTTAATTTGTGCTTAACCCTTGGTTGATGTCGTATTTAATAAACCAAGTGCATTCTTCAAGACACAGTGTTTCTATGTTTGTTTCCATGTGCAGCCGAGTGAGCGATCTACCACGATTGTATCCAAATTATAATCTTTTTCCTTTTTATCATAATTTTGCTTTTAAATGTTTTCTGAACACACACCCATATATGCATACTATAAAACCATAATCTATCTCCTACTTTAACTATAGAAAAAGAAAACAAAAAACAGCACCAAAAGAAAACAAAGGGTGCAAAAAATCCTTCCAGGTATGTACCGAACCTCATGCTATAGTCCAAAAAAAAAAAATGAAGGCAGCACTCCAATAGCAAAAATAAGTGTGATTTATTGGCCCATGTGTGACGTTTCATTCCAAGATGTGGACCTTTCTCTTCTACTTTGACTAGTTATGAGTAGGAGCCAGGAATTTCAAAAGTTCGAAACGCGTAATGACTCCCACTCATTATTATCTTTTGCATAATCTTTTTTTGGAATATACACTGATGATGTTTTCATCAATTTTGGAATAAACATTGATTTATCTATTTACATGTGCTGGATCCCCTACTATCAAAGTGACTCTGGTATATACATCACAAAGAATACAAGGAAATTCTGATGTCTACATCACACAGTAGACACTGAGACTACTGTATATACATCACATAGGATACACAAACTCTGCTGTTTACATTACATAGGTTACAGTGAGACTGCTGAATATTCATCACATAAAATACACTGAGATGGCTGTATCTGTATATATAAAACTGAATGTATGTGTGTATCACCAACCAATCACGAAGCATCTTTCATTTCACCAGAGCCGTTTAAAAGAAGCTGAGCTGTGATTGGTTGCTATGAGCAACAGTTTTCCTTGCAACCAATCACTAAGCATCTTTCATTTCACCAGAGCTGTTTAATAGATGAAAGCTGAGCTGTGATTGGTTGCTATGCGCAACAGTTTTCCCACTCCACAACACCTCAGCAGACACTGACCGGGTGGGAGAAATCTAGCATCCCCGGAAACATAAGCTCCCAGCCATTGTCTGCCCCTCAGAAAGGAGCAGAGAGCACATGACAGAAATGAATCCCCCCTCCCTTGCCCATATACCCATCACACATTCTTCATCCCATAGGCATTTCTACCCTCTTAAAGGGATCTCCGGTATGGAAGTTAGGGCAAATCCCTCAGCATCTGATTCTGACCACAGGCTTCTATTAAAGGGATCATTGGTATGAAAGTCAGGGCAAATCCCTCAGCGCTTTGGTTTTGACCCCAGGCCTCTCTTAAAGGGATCCTCGGTATGGAAGTTAGGACAGTTGCACTCAGCGCTGTGGTTCTGACCCCAGGGTCTCTTAAAGGTATCATTGGTATGTAAGTTAGGGTAATTTCACTAAGCGCTCTGCTTCTGACCCCAGGCCTCTCTTAAAGGGATCCCTGGTATGAAAGTTAGGAAGGTTCCACTCAGCTCTGTGGTTCTGACCCCAGGGTCTCTTAAAGGGATCATTAGTATGGAAGTTAGGGCAATTCCACTAAGCGCTCTGGTTCTGACCCCAGGCCTCTCTTAAAGGGATCCCCGGTACGGAAGTGAGGGCAAATCCACTCTGTGCTTTGGTACTGACCCCAGGCCTCTCTTAAAGGTATCTCCAGTATGGAAGTTAGGGTAAATCCCTCAGCACTCTGATTCTCACCCCAGAATTCTATTAAAGGGATCATTGTTATGGAAGTTAGGGCAGTTCCACTCAGCACTCTGGTTCTGACCCCAGGCCCCTCTTAAAGGGATTCCTGGTATGGAAGTGAGGGCAAATCCACTCTGCACTTTGGTACTGACCCCAGGCCTCTCTTAAAGGGATCTCCAGTATGGAAGTTAAAGAAAATCCCTCAACGCTCTGATTCTCACCCCAGGTTTCTATTAAAGGGATCATTGGTATGGAAGTCAGGGCAAATCCACTCAGCGCTCTGGTTCTAACCCCAGGCTGACGGGATGATGTGGGATATTAGGGGTAGAAGTCCGGTGGCTCTGGCTGACGGGATGATAAGGGATATTAGGGGTAGTAGTCCGGTAGCTCTGGCTGACGGGATGATGTGGAATATTATATTGAATGTGGCTATGCGGAGTGGGCGGGGCTCTACACAGCTTTATATATATAGATATAATCATTATAATTTGCTATAACTAACCGTAGTTAGTTACTATGCCCGGGCAACATTGGGCTCTTCAGCTAGTATATAATAAAGAAGACATTGTGATTGCTTTATAAATCACATGGGAGACAATGAGACTGCTATATACATCACACAGGCAATACTGCATCAGCTGAATATATCAGATAGACTGCTATATAAACCTCACATAGGAGACACTGAGACTGCCGTATATACATAATATAAAAAACACCAAGACTGCTGTATATACAGTTGAAACTAGAAGTTTACATATACTATATAAAAAGACATACATGCATGTTTTTCTCAATATCTGACATGAAATCAGAATAAACCTTTCCCGTTTTAGGTCAATTAGGATTACCATAATTATTATTTGTCAACTGCCAGAATATTGAGGGAGAGATTGTTTTAAGGCATTTTTATTACTTACTGCAAAGTCAAAAGATTATATACATTTCATTAGTATTTGGTACTATTGCCCTTAAACGGAATGACTTGGGTCAAACATTTGGGATATCCATCCACAAGGTTCTCACAATAGTTGGTCGAAATTTGGGCCCATTCCTCCAGACAAAACTGGTGTAACTGATCCAGGTTTGTAGGTCGCCTTGCTCGCACCTATCTTTTCAGTTTTGCCCATAAATTTTCTATTGAATTGAGATCAGCGCTTTGTGATGACCACTCCAAAACATTGACTTTGTTACCATTTTGGTAGTATGGTGTGGATGTGGTAAATTTCTAAGTCATCATCAATACCATCATCATCCATATGTTGTAAATAGGAAATCAGGTGTTTCCAAGGATCGTGGTTATGTACGTTTTGTGCCATTCCTAACAGTGTTCGTTATACTAGGACAATTAATTTTAGACTGGAACATTAGGATATTATTTGTAATATGTATGGGTGAAGATGAAGAAGCTTGTGCCTCGGGTGTGTTTTTCACGAACATCCATTAGTTTGTTTGGCTTTCCTCCAACACTGATCTGCTTTCTCTAATTCAGCATCTCATGAACATGTTGCACTTTGCCCTGTTAGACGTCGGATTTCTGTGTTTAGTCCACAGGGATCCAGACCCTCACATTCTGCAGTCTCCTGCTGTTTACCTACTGCAGAGGAGATTGCAGAGGAGATTGCCTTGCAGCAAATCTCTCCTGAGGCTAAGTCCTTCTGCCCTCCTACTGAGCATGCTCATGGGACGATCTCCCATTGGAGATCGGGAGTCATGTGCTCAAGTCCTGCTCCAGATTTCATTGATCCATCTCAGAGATCTGGAGGCTTGCAGAAGGTCCCGGCTGCTATAAAAGGCACGCATGGCGGTTCCGCCTTGCGCTAGTATAGACTTACTTGCTGCTGTGTGTATGAGGACGGATGTATGATTCTGGTGAATGACTCATTATAAAACCCCTTCCCTCTGATATTACGTATGTGGTTAGGGACTGAGTTAGAATCAGCGCCAGCGCTCCTCTGCTGCAACGTCCACAGCTGCTAGCTTCCGACATTGTGCTTGCGTCAAAGCTTTGTCGTTTAGCGGCAGTGTCCACACCGCGCTGCAGTAGCAGCTCTCCTTAGCGTCCGCAGCTGCGATGCTGCACACACGGTAGGTCTAGACGGACGTAGTGCCGCCGTCTTGGGCTACTCCTGTGACCGGATACCGTGTGTGGATTTATACTGAGTACTGCGACCTCAACAGGCTCAGTCTGTGTATTTGTGTTTATTTGGCATCTCTGTGACTTAACAGAGATTGCTCTGCACACCTGGGTGATGTTTAACCCTGTGCGCATTACCGCCATATTGTTCCTGCCACCACTTAGCAGCGGTTATATCACCTACTGCACGGTGGACCCCGAGCGGCGAACGCACTTTATTATTTTTATTTAGTGCGTTCTGCCGTTCCTAACATGCCCTTTATACAGACACATGCGTCTTTGGCAACATATTTTGGATGGGCATTTCTTAGGCCGAGTCTCACAAGCGCATCTGTTACACCGATCTTCAAACGGGCATGAAACTGATTCTGATAATTGATGGTAGCTAAACGACGAATCATTGTTGGCTGTATCCTGGATCTCATACTTCCCATAGCCACTGCTGTTATTAATCATGTACCATTCCTGTCATCACCGTGCCCCATTTCCAGATCACTTCATACAACGATTCGTCCACCATATTGTTACTAAAAACATGCACCTTCCCAGCAGCAACTGTGTAGGAAATGACGATACAGTTTTGTAAGGTGTTTATGATGCCTCTAAAAAAATGAAACACACTGTTAATATCTACCCCCAGGGGGAAATGTTTGCCAGTCCATACACAAAGTGTATGGGCATTCCAAGTCTAGGTGACCCGCTCCTTTAAATTGGGCATAGTTTTTAATCAGGCCTTCCTCCACGTCTCATCATCCACCACCACTAGATCACCAGCGCTAACATGTTCCATGCTGCTACAGCCAGTGTCGAATTCCGAACAAGGGTGGGTGGTCTTGATGGCCTAAAATACTTGTTATGGAAAAGGTTCAGGTGTACCTCACAGGGGAAATATTTGCCAGCTCAATACACTTAGTGTATGGGCATTACAAGTCTAGGAGAACCGCTCCTTTAAATTTGGCATAGTTTTTAATCAGGCCTTCCTCCACGTCTCATCATCAGCCGCCACTAGATCACCAGCATTAACGTGTTCCGTGCTGCTACAGCCAATGTCGAAATCCTAACAAGGGTGGGGGGTTTTGCTGGGCGTTAAATACTTGTTATGGAAAAGGTTGAGATGTACCCCACAGGGGAAAATGTTTGTCATACTTAGTGTATGGCCATTACAAGTTTAGGAGACCCGCTCCTTTTTTGTTAAGAGGCCCTCCTACATGTTTCTTCCAAGGGGGTTGGGGTTATTGGGGTGCATATGACTTGGTAGCAGGGCAGGCCTTGCAGTCAATGCATAAGAAAACAGAATGGGAGTACCAAATGAATAATGTGAAGTGGATTTTCCTGGGCCCATCCAGTACCTGGGTTCTAAGGCATATTGGGGTGCATATGACTTGGTAGCAGGGCAGGCTTTGCATTCAATGCAACATTTTTTATGGAAGCCCTCCTGGACATCTCATGAAAGGGGTATTGGGGTGTGTCGTAATTCTTGGCAGCCCATTCACTCACTGCATAGGCTATAACAATTTAGGAGACCCACTGTTTAATAATGGCCCTTTAAGAAAATTATTGTGGCCTGATGCCCCGGTAAAAATGGGCTCTGTGCCTTTGAGTCCCTCATTCATAAATGAAACAAGATGTGTCTGCTTATGTGTCACACACGACATGGCCAGCTAGGGTTGTTAAATGTTACAATGATATTTCCAAGTAAATGCATTTGTATTGGTTGAAAGCAATGTTAAAGCTGAAAATTGCTTAAAAAATGATGTGTCTGAACATAGCCCAAGTGGGGAGGAACATTTTGGTCTGGGGTTAATTATTTTACCTTATATACAAGTCTTTAACCTGGAAAGGATGTACCTTTACATATTTCCCAGCAAAATCCGTTTTGGTTTTGTTTTGGTATGTTTTTTGGTGCACCAGTAAAAATGGCATGAAACTTTGATAACATTGTTTAAAGCTGTGAACTAGGAGTCAGAAATGCTTCCAGGGGCGATCTCCAAGATGTCCCCATGTCATTTGAGCAGTGTTTCCATCATTTTCAGACATTTTTAGAACTTAAAAGGACCCCCGGAGGGGATCGCGGTAAAAATGCTCGGGTCTCCCATAGACTTAAATTGGGCTCGTTGTTCTGTCCGAGTACACTAGTATGCCAATTTGCTCGACCCAAGCAACCAGCACCAAGTATTTTAGTGTTCGCCCATCACTAGGGATGAGCAATATTGCCCAATATCGTATCGGAATTCCGATTTCCGATATTGGAAAATATCGGATATCGGAATTTCCGATTTCCGATATCAATGCAAGTCAATGGGAGAAAAAAATCGGAACTACAAAATGACCACTACAGTGCTATATAATGGATAAAATGGAGGGGAAACACCTCAGGATAATGGGGACAGAGTTTGCAAACACTGACAGTGGGATTTAACCAGCACTTCCGGCTGCGCAGATGGAAATACGCGCATCGCCGACCTCTGTCACCTGATTGGGGGTCAGCGATGCGTTGCCATAACAACCTGAGGTCTCCTAGAGACCTCTATGGTTATGAGGCATTGCTATGAGTGCCACCCGGTGGTCAGCGCTCATAGCAATGCTGTAATTCTGCTACATATAGGCAAATTTGCTCATCACCTGTATGTAGCATAGCCGATCGAGTTGTGGATGCTTCTAGCTTCCAATGGAGGCTATTGAAGCATGCCAAAATTTAAAAAAAGTTTGAAAAAAATAAAAAAATATAAAAGTTTAAATCACCCCCTGTCGCCCCATTCAAAATAAAACAATTAAAAAAAATACATACACATATTAGGTAACGCCGCATTCAGAATCGCCAGATCTATCAATTAAAAAAAGGATTAACCCGATCGCTAAATGGCGTAGCTGGAAAAAAGATCGAAACGCTAGAATTACGGTTTTTTGGTCACCCCTACATTGCATTAAAATGCAATAATGGGCATTCAAAAGAGCCGATCTGCACATAAATGGTATCCTTAAAACATCAGTTCGGCACGCAAAAAATAAGCTCTCACTAAACCCCAGATCACAAAAAATGGATACACTACGGGTATTGGAAAATGGCGCAATTTTTTTTCACCACTTAGATAAAAAAGAACCTAGACATGTTTGGCGTCTATGAACTTGTAATGACCTAAATAATCACATTGGCAGGTCAGTTTTAGCATTTAGTGAACCTAGCAAAAAAGTCAAACAAAAAAACAAGTGTGGGATTGCACTTTTTTGCCATTTCACCTCATTTGGAATTTTTTTCCCATTTTTGAGTACACATCATGCTAAAACCAATGATGTCAATCAAAAGTACAATTCGTTTCATAAAATAAAAAAGTTATGGCTCTGGGAAGAAGGGGAGCGAAAAACGAAAGCGTAAAACCGAAAAAAGAAAAAACTAAAAATTTTATTTTTTGCACAAAAATGTTGCTTTTTCCCCAAATTTTTCACAAGGTTAACAGGAAAAAATGGACCATACAATTTGTCGTGCAATTTTCTCCTAAATACATTGATACCCAATATGTGGTGGAAAACTACTGTTTGGTCATACGACATGACTTGTGTAATGTACTGCTGCAGTGCAGTTTGGCGCAACCTCCTCCAGGGGGTGCTGGTGAGGGAAGCGAGGCTGCACACACAGAGTAGTAACACAGAGCAGCAGCACAGGTGTCACAGGTAACGAAAGAATGGTCAGACAAGCCGAATCAGAAACTGTCAGGAGCAGAAGTACCACAGGTCACAGCTATGCACATAGTCAGAGACAAGCCAGTGTCGGAACCTACTGGGAACATAGTATCAAAAAGGAGAGATGTAAGACATAGTCGGGGTACAAGCCAGAGTCGGAGAGCATGGTATCAGATACGGAAAACAAGAGGCGGAGTCCAGACATCAGGCCGTGTCATACACAAGTCAGGAAGTAATAGGCAGAAGGATCACTAAAGTAAACGGGTCAGCGGCTCTAGCCTGGAAGCATGAACTATAGCTGACACTGGCTCGCAGGCTGCAGAGGACTGAAATAGAAATACCCTAAAAAGATACTTTATTGATTAAAAACCAAAACATTGGTTGTACACCTAAAACCGTGACAAAAACAAAAAACAAAGTGTTCAACAAAACCCTATAAGGGAAAAACTAGGAAGCCCTGGCGTATTGCCTAAGCTCACACCTGCCTGGTAGCGGAGGTTGGCACCCTAGCGGGGGACGTTGTGGCGCCTTCAATAATTTGAAAGCTGTGTACTGTATCTTCTATTCGGTTATCAGTGGTTTTATATCTGTAAGGCTTCGGATTGTGCTTGGTCACCCATTATACCACCTTATGCCAATTGTGTTCTGTTGTTTTTAATCTGAAAGGGAACTAGGACCCTCTTTAGAGCAGTATTATCTAAGTCTAGTATAAGGGGTCCCTTTAGACATTGGGTAGTGGGTCTCCCTTAGTGGCTGTAGGGTACATCAGGGCCCCTAGAGAAAGCCATTGTTGAGCGGGGGCGCCACAACGTTCATTTTAGGGTATTTCTTCATGATAATATGTTAAGGTCCTTGGTATATTCATAATTTGAGCTTTAAAGGACTGAAATAGCCCAGACAGCTCTAAAATGAGGCAGAGGAGAATAACCCACGCATGACCAGTCCAGAGAGAAGACAGCAGAAAACAAACTCTGGACTGGATCATGACTGTGCCCCCCTCTCATTGGGGGGCCACAGGAACCCCAGGCTTCCCTGGACAATGAGCGTGAAAGTCCTGGACCAACCGATCCGCATGGACCGAATGCGCCAGCACCCACAACCGGTCCTCAGGACCGTATCTTTTCCAATGGACCAAGTCCGGAAGTGAACGGAGGAGCATATGTGAATCCACCATCTGCTCCACCTCATACTCGGTCTGACCATCCACCAAAACAGGCAGCGGGTGCGAGGGAGACTCACCTGAGGAAGCGAAGGCACCGATGGCTTCAGAAGCGCCTTATGGAATACATTGGGGATCCGCAACAACAGAGGCAAGCGCAGGCAAAAGCAGGATTAAGCACCTCTCAAATTTCATAAGAGCCAATAAACTCGGGACCCAACTTAGCAGAAGGAATCCTCAATCTAATATTCTTGATGGTAACCATACCTTATCCCCCACCAGGTAAGCTGGCCCTACAGAATGTCGTTTATTCGCAAAATTTTACACTTGCCCTAACCCTCCCCAATGTTTCTCTGAACCTCACTCCAGATCTCCCCCAACTGCAGAAAGGCCAAATCAGCCCCTGGAGACCCCGAATCCAGCTGAGAGTGAAACCCATAGTTGCAGAAGAACAGAAAAGTACCAGTGGACTGATTGACATGATTATTGAAAGCAAACTCTGTCATGGGTATCACATAGCAGCAATCATCCTGTCTGGACATAGCAAGACACCGCAATATCTGCTCCAAAGACTGATTAGTCCTTTCAATCTGACCGTTGGTCTCAGGATGGTAGGCCGATGAAAAGGTCAGACTGATACCCATTCTTTTGCAAAAGGTCTTCCAGAATTTTGCCACAAATTGCACCCATCTATCAGACACCACACTGATAGGCACACCACACAATCGGACAACATGCTCATTGAACAGTTTAGATAGAGTCTCAGCATTAGACTCGGCCCGCCAAAGGTATAAAATGCACCTGTTTACTGAACCTATCAATAACTACCCAGATCATGGTTTTGCCATTAGAGGGGGGAAGATCAGTGATAAAATCCATGGCCAGATGAGTCCATGGCCTATCTGGAATTGGCAGTAGCACCAATTCCCCGACCGGCCGGTTACGGGAAGATTTAGCGCGAGCACAAGTTTCACAGGAAGACACAAACCCAGTGACATCAGAAGCCAACGAAGGCTACCAAAACAGCCTAGTAATGGCTTTACGCGTGGCCAAGATTCCAGGATGCCCACTCAGAGCCAAGTCATGGAACTCCCGAAGCACCCTTAACTGATACTGAACAGGCAAAAAGAGCTTATTGTCAGGTATGGATGAAGAAGCAAGAGATTGGGCCTCATGAATCTCTCATTACAATGCCGAGGACACCGCAGCCACCACCACTCCACACTGACGAATGGAGGAAGGAGGTTCAGGAGGTGAAACTGGATCCAGGCTGCGAGATAAAGCATCAGCCTTCACATTCTTGGACCCTGGTCTGAAAGTAATAGAAAACTGAAATCGGGAAAAAAAAAAATTGATCACCTTGCCTGTCTTGGAGTCAAACATTTAGTGGACTCGATGTAAGACAGGTTCTTGTGATCCGTAATGACAGTGATACGATGGACAGCCCTCTCCAAAAAAATGCCTCCATTCTTGAAATGCCAATTTAATGGCAAATAGCTCCCGATTACCCACATCATAATTCCTCTCAGCAGAGGAATATTTTCTCGAAAAGAAGGCACAGTGTCTTAAGTTAATCAATCTGGTGGGCCCCTGGGACAACACAGCCCCCACTCTCACCTCCAAGGTGTCCACCTCTATGATAAATGGTTTAGACAAATCAGGTTAAACCAATACAGGGGCAGTCATGAAACAGTTTTTTAAAGAAGAAAATGCAGCCACAGCTGGAGCTGACCAGCTTTTGAGATCAGCCCCCCTTACGAGTTAAATCCATGAGGGGTTTGACCACTTGAGAAAACCTCTTAATGAATTTTCTATAATAATTGGCAAAACCCAGAAAATGCTGAAGACCTTTGAGATCTCTGGGTTGCACCCAATCCACAATAGTCTGTACCTTCCTAGGGTTCATACGAAACCCCTCAGCAGACAAAATGACCCCTAGAAAGGACAATTCCTAAGCAAAAAATGAACACTTCTCTGGTTTAGCAAATAGTGAGTTTTCTCTAAGCCTCAGAAGAACTGTACGGATGTGGCCTATGCGACTCTGCTTGTCAGAAGAATATATGAGAATGTCATCCAAATAAATTACCATGAAATGCCCAATAAAATCTGAGAAAACAGGATTCATGAAATTCTGAAATACTGCTGGCGCGTTTGTCTGGCCAAAGGGCATAACCAAATTCTCAAACTGACCCTCAGAGGTGAGAAATGCAGTTTTCCACTCTTCCCGCTCCCGCATATGGATGAGATTGTATGCCCCCCAAGCAGAATCGCTAGAAGCCACGCAAAACCCTGAACTGCATAGGTGAAACAGTCTGACAAGTCTGGAGTTTCCACTGCAAGATTCACCACACACATCTCAGTATGTTAATGATCTTCCTGATCCAAACTATAACCCTGAATCGGTACCAAAACAAGAACACGACACCTCCAGTGAAGCAAGCGAAGGTCATCAGGAGGCTCAGCTCCAGGGCAGAAACAAACTCAAAAATGTGGAGCAAAAGAACTCTGCTAATGACTACCTTGTTCCTCACCAGGTAACCAATGTAGATCACCCTGCTGACACACCGTACGTCAGACTGAAGCAATATAACACTAGCTGGCGCCACCCAGAGGATACTAACAGGTACAAATGCACCTCACATCACTATCAGGGCAACCCATCACCAGTATACTCTACTGACAACCAGTTCACAACAGAATTTGGTAAGTTCTTTACACGATGTGAACTGGTTGCAAAGGGACTCATGAAATTCACTGCCCAACCTGAAGGTTACAGAGTTTGAAAAGCTTCCTTCCAAAATGTCACTAGATACTTGGGGCTACAACACAGGGAAGAGATAGACCTCTTAGTGAAATACATGGGAGAAGAGTCAGTCAAACACGCAGTAAAGATCAGAGACATTAATATAAACCACCTTGAGACTGGCCTTAAAGAGATCTGGAAGAGGCTGAATGAGTGTTACGGCTCAGCAGAGGTAATAGAAAGAGCCTTGTTCAAAAGAATCAATGACTTTCCTAAAATATCTAACAAAGGTCTCCAGAAACTTAGAGAACTAAGCGACCTGCTAATGGAAGTCCAAGTTGTCAAATACGAAGATGACCTACAGGAACTTGCATTCCTCGACACAGCCAGAGGTGTTAATCCTATAGTCCAAAAGTTGCCCTACAATCTACAGAAGAGGTAGCTCACACATGGTTCCATGTACAAATACAAACACAGTGTTCCATTCCTTCCCTTTTCCATTTTTGTAGACTTTATACACCAACAAGCGAGAATTAGAAACAATCCCAGCTTTGACTTTGCAATGTCATATGTGTCATGACTCTGGACGGGATGGTTCAGCTTCTGTCCTGGTCAGGTCAAGGTTACTGCTAGTTCTCCTCTCTTTGGTTCTGGGGCAGCTATTTAATGCTGGGTGTTCCTGGGTCTTGTGTCAATGATACTTCCGTTATACTCGGCTAGTGTTACTGAACCAGGTTACTCAGTTAACTATCGTTGTTCCTCTGTATGCTTGTATTTATCTGTGTTTGACCCGGTTTGCCCCTTGACTAGTTTCTGTCTCCCGTTTCTGAACCATTTGGACTTCTCTGGTTTCTGACACTCTTCTTCCCTCCAGACTATTCACCCATCCTGCCCTTTGGATACCCCGCTCTCTCCTGGCCTCTGACCGCCGGCTCGTTATTGACTTCTCTCTTGTCTCATCCTTTGACTCTTATTAACCCTGTCTGGCTTCCAACCCTCTGCTCGCTCCTGACTATGTCCCCGTTCTCACAACCAGCCGACTCCAGTTCCATCATGTGGTTGGCTCCGCCCCCATCATTACCTCCGACCACGTGCATCCTGCTGGGCTCCGGTCTGGTGTGCACAGCACCTTTCAGTGCTCTCCCTACTCCTTTGCTCACCTGTGCTCTCTGCTAGCGCCCCTATGCTACACCATCACCACCTGCAAATCCACGCAGAACGTCTGTGACAGTACAAAAGAATGTTATGTTTCTTCTCCAGGTTCTAAATACAGGTGTGCTGGCTGCTCCCAATCAGAAACAAAGGTGCCGGACCCTGACAAGCGGTGCCCGCTCCTTAAGAATCCTCATCCTCTCCTGAAATGCAGAGCCTTCAGAGGAAAATCTATGCCAGATCGCAGAAGCTTTCTGAAAGAAAACGGTATCTGCTACAAGTGCTGCTTGCCCGCAACTCATCTCGCCAAGGATTGCAAGGTCAGTGTAAAATCATAACACTGCTCTACACCCTAGCCCAGCTTCATGGAGTACACAAAACACACCAGCTGACAGTGAGCATGGCGAGGAGGAAAGGAACACTGCTGCAGCTATGCCAGAGATCACTTCACAACGTACTGAAGTTTGCAAAGGGACAATAGACATTAGGTCCTGTTCGAAAATATGCCTGGTCAGAGTGTACCCAAAAGGCCATAGAGACAAAGCTGTAAGACTGTATGCTATCTTGGATGATCAAATTGTAAAGGAGAAAGTTCATGGATTAAACGTGCGCTGCTCGACAGATCACTCCTACCAGATTATGTTAATTGTACTTTTTTTTTCCCAACGCGTTTCGAAGTTTACACTTCTTCCTCAGGGGATGACATGTACCTGAGGAAGAAGTGTAAACTTCTAAACGCGTTGGGAAATAAAAGTACAATTAACATAATCTGGAAGGAGTGATCTGTCGAGCAGCGCACGTTTAATCCATAAACTTTCTCCTTTACAATCTGATGATTCGTGGTCACGGAGTGGCCCTTTGGATGTGCAGCAGCCTGACCTTCCGTTCCTATATGTCTGAAACTCTCCTACATAAGGTGAGTATAATGATTTGATTTTATATCAATCTTTACTCGGGTAAGACCCTATTGCGCTTTTTTCCTTTCAGCTATCTTGGATGATCAAAGCAATCGATCCTTGGCTAGATCAACGTTCTTTGACCTATTCAACATCAAATGGCCAAGCACTCCTTACTCATTACTCATTAAAGATGTGTGCAGGTGCTGTGACGACAGCAAGCAGGAAAGCTACTGATTATCAAATCGAGTCCTTAGACGGACAATTCTGCATGCCACTATCTATGATCATCGAGTGTAACCAGATTCCAGACAACAGATCTGAAATTCCTATGCCAGATGTGGCAATCCATCACGTTCACTTAAAATGCATAGCACACCTTATACCAGAACTCAACCATCAGGCCAGATAATTTTGCTGTTGGGGAGAGATATTCTGCAGGTTCATAAAGTGCATAGCAACCATGAGCAAAACTCTAAAAAAACATGACAAGAAGTCCAAAGAGAAATATAGTTAAAATTTAAATGTTTATTGCACTACAAAAGACAATTGACAAGTAAAGGGAAAAGAAGGGAACAATGAAGTGTGTCATGTCTGTAACCGCATGGGTATAAACAAGGGGAGCTGGACCAATTTAGGCTTAATGTGGTATTAGGCATAGTATAACAAATTATACCATCAGGTAATAATAGTCTAACCAAGAGACTCACACTCAGTAAACATCACATAAAGAAAGCATCACATGTGAATATCCATATGTGGTCAGATGCAAGCGTCATAGTGAAAATGAAAGTGAAAGTAACTAATACCTGATGGGCAGCGGCCAGAGGCTTCCTTGTGTCCAGACACCCACCCTGATGTGCGTTTCGGAGGGTCAGTCCTTCATCAGTGGGCGTGACAAGTGAGGGAGGAAACGCTGTATAAGTACCAGTAATACCGGAAGTGCAAGCGCCGCTAGCCGGATGTGACGCATCCGCGATCCTAGCAACCGAGACACCGCTCGGCGTCGACATCATGCTACAGGGAGGTGTCATAGCAACCCATGAGACATAGAGACACCGAGGGCCGCCCAGCAGCAGGGACGCAGGCTGCACACGCGCCATGGCAGCGGAACATCCACACTATTGATAGGAACTGAAGGAGTTAAATTGAGTTCTGTCTATGTTGCATTCTCTTGTTTTAAAACCTTATCTTTTCTTCGAGGAGATGTCTCAGACATCTCCCTTGTGAACCAAGGTCAAATACCTCTGCTTTTTCGCCTAAATGACTTTCTTTGTCGAAAACAAGTTGTAAAATCATTTGTACTGCGCATGTCTGTAAAATGTTTAAATTCTTTACTATAAAAGACGGAAGCCTAACTGATAAGCCAGAGGCGTCTTGGAGGCATCCCGAGTGGTATTATACAGCCGTGTCTGTGTTATCCTTCTCGACGGAGCAATTGATTAGAGACATATGGTGCTTCACACCTAAGAACATCGGTCCTTCAGATGAAAGAGTAATCTGAGGGATCCCGACAGTTTCCTGGCGCCCGAACAGGGACCTGATATAGGCACCTCTCCAAGACCACCCGGCTTACGGACCACTCCTGTTACTGATGAAATTGTGAACAGCAGACCTAAACACCTGGCCAGGTAAGAGATCAATTTTTCTCTTCTCTGCTCTTCATAATCTATCATTATAACTGAGGTCCGTATAAAGGGGAATCTAGTAGAGGAGGGGGCCGTAAAATCAGGTCCATATAAGAACTCTGAGGAAATCGGGTGTGACACACATATGTAATTCCTGTATCCCTGTCCGAATGAGAGGCTGTTGCAGATTCTGCCTGTGCACAGCTATTTTTAGAAGAAGAACTGATGCAAATCATAACGGGTATGGTGATTGGGCATTTGCAGGGACAACCCCAGACACAAACATAAAAAAGTTTCACCACTTCAAGAAGGGAGAACAGTGGTGGGTATTGTTAGCATTGAATACACATGTCCCATTGAGTGACACGCTGAGAGGTCTGACATTACGGAAGATAAGGCTGGGTGAACAGTTCATACTGCGCAGCCCGGACGGACAAGTTTTTCACAATAGACGATTCCGCACTAGGAATAGAGGAGGTTGTTGAGTGACTGCCTTGATTTGAAGGACTGTGGAAAGTTGAAAAATAAGCTGCACAGTAGGTATTCGTTCAAAGAGTGGTGATATTGCCTAACTGGGTCATGTGACAGCGTCCTTTCGGGGAGGTCACCGCCTAAGCTTAAATCAACACCCTTTACGGATAAACCTTGTGACAGATAAGAGTGTGATTGAATGAGCACAGGACTGTGAAATGAGCCTGTGACAGGATATGACTGAAGAACCCCGATAGATGGACACTTTATTTACAATCCTGTGTGTTGTGGGAGTATTTCTGTTCGGATGCTACATAGCATATAAGTACACGAAACACGTAGTACACCGAGGAACAGACACTCCATTTAGCCTGTTAGCACCTTAGGAAGAAGGTAACGAGGTATAGTAGAGCCTAGTCTTGAGCTTATCCAATACACCACCTAAGGCAGGGGACTAACAGGAAGACAACAAGAGAGACAGGATAAGAATAAAAGATAAGATGGGGAACAGTCAGGGAAAGATACCTGAAGAAGGAGATTGGTTATGTGATATAATTGAGGATAGATATGGAAGACGTGCAGCAAGAGACCTAGAGAAGGTATTAAAAAAATTCAAGGTAAAAGGGAATGCGGATATTGGTTTACTTCCCGTGTCCCCAGTTGTGGTGGAGGTGCCCGCAGACACAAGGTTGCCACAGCTGCGGCAGTACCCTATCAGTGCCCAACAAGAGGCTGCTATTGAGGCACAAGTCACTGATCTTGTAAACAATGGAGCATTGGTGTCAATTAAATCACAAGCTAATACGCCATTGTTTCCTGTCAAAAAGAAAGGAGGACCAGGTGATGCCCCGAAATATCGCATGGTACATGATCTGAGAGAGATAAATAAGGTTCTTGTTCCTTTGACACCAGTAGTACCTAACCCACACACGCTATTGGCGAAAATCCCTAGTCAATCGAAATGTTTTTCAGTGATTGATTTGTCAAACGCATTTTTCTCAGTGCCCCTCCACAAAAGCTGTTGGCATCTGTTCGCTTTTACATTTAAGGGCAAACAATATGCCTGGACCAGACTGCCACAGGGCATGCAGCATTCACCCACATTGTACACGCAAGCATTACAGTCTGTGTTGGCCGGCTGGCCACATCCACCTGATATTGTGCTCTTACAATATGTGGATGACCTGTTGCTTTGTGCACCTGATGAGGCTAACTGTAGAATCCATACACTTTCACTACTGATGTTTTTATCAGACAATGGATGTAAGGTCAACAGAGAAAAATTACAGTTTTGCCAACCAAAAGTCATATTCTTAGGACATTGTCTATCACATGGTACCCGACACTTAACCAATGACAGAATCACAATTGTACAACAAATGAAGGAACCGACAACCCATAAGCAGTTGAGAGCATTTTTGGGTTTAGTTTCGTCTTGCCGCCAATGGGTCATACATGCTAGTGAACATATGCAGCCACTGTATGATTGCATCAACACAATACCTTTCCAACTGACTGACATTGCACGAGACTCATTTCAGTATCTGAAGAAGGCCATAGTGTCAGCCCCAGCATTAGGTATACCTAACTATGATATACCCTTTCAACTGATGGCCGCTGAAATTAGAGGGCATGCTACTGGCATTTTGACACAGAAACATGACAAAAAGAATAGACCCCTTGCATACTATTCTGCCAAATTAGACTCTGTGGCACAGGGAACACCATCCTGTGTTAGAGCAGTCTCTGCAATCGCATTGCTGCTTGACAAAGTTTCTGATATTGTACTGGATAACCCACTAACTGTCTGTACCACACATGATATATACGGTATCCTGAATCAGGTTTCTTCTAAACATATTTCTATGGCAAGACAACTCAGATTGCAATGTGCCTTGCTTATGCCTCCTAATGTTACGTTTACCAAAACTCAGAATCTGAATCTGGCTACATTGTTGCCAATTGCAGATTCTGAAGGGGGGGATATAGATGAGAACACATTATCGCTTTCTTTTGAGCCCCCACATGAGGTTGAACATGATTGCATAGAACTGATGCAGCAAGAAGTTGTTGGCTTGCCCAATGTCACTGACACACCATTGTCAAATCCAGATTTTGTACTTTTTGTGGATGGCAGCAGATATGCCGATGAAAGTGAAAAATTCCACACAGGATATGTGGTAGTGTCACCACATGAGACTATTGTAGCAAAGGCACTTCCACCCCACATGTCCGCACAAGAGGCTGAGATGACAGCTCTGAATGAGGCATTAAAACTTTCCAAAGGAAAAACAGCAAATATCTACACTGACTCAAGATATGCCTTTGGGATAGTACATGATTTTGGGGTTTTGTGGCGCACAAGGGGTTTCATGACAGCAGCAGGAACACCCATAAAACATGCCACACTGATCAGAGAAATCCTCGAGAATGTGGCCCAGACACAGGGGGTGGCCGTTATGAGGGTGCCAGCACACACCAGAAAAGACAACATGGAAGCAAAAGGCAACGAAAAAGCAGACCAGGCGGCTAAGCAAGCTGCCTTGGGGACTCCAGAAAAAGTAAACATAGTGCACAAGGATGCATCAGAATTGTTTACAGACTTACAAAAGTTCCAAGAAGACTCCGCTCAGACGGACAAGGAGACTTGGGAAAAGATGGGAGCTGAGAAGACGAACGGAATGTGGAAGAAAGATCAGAAGTACTGTTTGCCTAGGGTTTTGTACCCAAGGATGGCAGAAGCAGTTCACCTTCCAACTCACATGTCCGCCAATGGAATGACGCGCCTAGTCACGAAGGTTTGGATTGCTCCTGGGTTTGGGAAGGTGGCGCAGCTACACTGTACTACCTGTCCCATATGCCTAGCACACAATCCCGGACAGGTGGTGAAAACTCCACTGAAACACAGTCCTAGGCCGTTATATCCCTTCCAGAGACTACAGATCGACTACATTCAACTCCCCAGAAGTGGACCATATGAATATGTTCTGGTGTGTGTTGACATGTTCTCTGGATGGCCAGAGGCCTACCCGGTGAAAACAGCTACAGCTCGAGCTACTGCAAAGAAACTGGTGATGGAACTAATACCACGATTCGGTGTCCCTGAGACAATTGAATCAGACAGAGGTACACATTTCACTGCTGGGGTAATGCAAAATGTCATGCAAATGATAGGTGTAGAACAGGCATTTCATACACCCTACCACCCACAGAGTTCAGGGAAGGTAGAAAGAATGAACGGGACACTGAAATTGAAAATACAGAAAACCATGGAGCAGACCCATAGACCATGGCCAGAGTGTCTCCCATTAGCATTATTCTCAGTAAGGTACACACCCACGGGGAAAACTAAACTGTCACCCTTCGAGATACTGTTTGGAAGACCACCAAACACAGGGTTGTACTACCCACAGGTCTTAACACTTAATGTGGATAATTTGACAAGTTATGTAATCCAGTTGCAAAAGCATTTAACTCAAATGCATTCTCTAGTTTTCTCTTCCATTCCAGATCCAGATAGTGTGGAAGGAACTCATTGTCTACAACCTGGTGATTACGTATATGTCAAGAAACACTCCAGAAAGACCCTTGAACCCCGATATCAAGGACCTTACCAAGTACTCCTGACAACGCCTACTTCTGTTAAGTTGGAGGGACGACCAACCTGGATCCACGCATCGCATTGCAAACTAGCCACAGGAGTTAACAAAGCATAAGAGTGCATAATGTTTTGGTTTGGTTTTGTTGCATTTTCTGTAATAATGGTAGCTGCGTGGGATAGTTTAAATTCTCCAATGTCCTTGAATAATAAGTTTATACAACATCATGAAAAAATACTAAATGATTGGTCAAAAGACACTCAGTCTCCAGCAGACTGCTGGATCTGCACACATTCACCAGTATCAGCCACTAGTATTCCGTTCCTTGTTATTCCTGTGCCACCCGAGGAATTATTTGCCTGGACCAGTTGTTCTGATACACTTGCTAATAATGCCACAAATAATGTGAAGTTATGGAACACAACTGTCGGTATACCTATTGTGGGATGGTTAGGATACCCTTGGTGGCAGGGTAACCTTTCAGGAAGTAATACACACCTTCAATATCTGGCATATAAAGGGGGAGCTTGGGTACCCAGGAATAGAACTCGGTTAACCTATTTGGGGCAAATTCCAATGTATAGCCTACAAGTTAGTTTTAGTGTAACTTCTCACTCTACTGACGCCTTTAAGCCAATACTGCTAGAAAGAAGGTTGCATAATACGTCCTGGGAGTATTCCAATTTATTTCCCCAGGGCAATAATGAAACTTGTTTTAATATTTCAGGTAATATACCTTGTAACGAGTTATCTGGATATGAGAAAGGAACTCCCACCTGTGGAAATCCCGATGTAGGGTATTGTAGCCCTTTAGGACAACTTCCAAATTGGTGTATGCTTCAGAATGTATCTGCGTTCATAGATTTAGTCCATAGACTGGTATTACAACATTCAGCCCTATGGGACCTACCTAGTGACATGTACTGGATATGTGGAGACAATGCATATAAATGGTTGCCAGTAGGGGTAAGAGGTACTTGTACTCTGGGACGTTTGACTCCGGCTACCTTTATCGTTCCAAACCAACAATTAGATATGAAGGCAATACCCAAACATACATTATACAAAAGAGCTGCTGATAATACACCTCGTCCCTCTGGGAGACCACATATAGTGCAGATGAGTGTGGCTAATAAAATTGTCAGCTCTATTTTTATTTATCCTATGATCACTCAAATGTGGGATAAATTAGTCAGGGCTACAGATTACTTAGATGACCAAATATTGGATATATTGAACACCACCGTTGCTGTCCAAAATCAGCTCATCATAGTCACTAATCAGCATACCATAGTATTAGATTATTTAACTGCAGCGCAAGGAGGTATGTGTCAAGTCATCGGACCCGCTTGCTGTCATTATATAGATCCCAACAGTAGTTTAAAGTTAAGATCAAAAATAGAGGATGTTCAAAGACTTAGAGATCAGTACGATAAAGACAATGATCGTACTAAGGATAGTTGGTGGTCAGATACATTCTCTTTTCTTAATCCAGCTAATTGGTTTAAGGGTATTGGAGGTTGGATAGCTGGGATTATACTAAGTCTATTACGTATTGTTGTTTGTATCTTCGTAATATATGTATTTTTTAAACTTGTTTTTTGGTGTTTTTCTGTATGTAAGAAAAAGTACAGGTATAGATGAAATAGATAAATTAATGACAGAACATATGCCAAAATTGATAACTGTTTTCTTTAGGTTTCAGGTTGACATCTCATTTCTGGCATGAAGGAGCGTACTCTTGTGATGACAGACGTGGCCTTAGTAACCAGGGGATGGAGAGGGTAAAAGAAGATACCTGTCTCCCTTGGGCAACCCGTCGGCCTGGGATAGTACCTGGTGAACGAGCCACTATCCGCTGTTGTTGCAGGATCCAGTGTTCCAGATTGTGGAAAATGAAGATGTCAAAGGGGGGAATGATAGGAACTGAAGGAGTTAAATTGAGTTCTGTCTATGTTGCATTCTCTTGTTTTAAAACCTTATCTTTTCTTCGAGGAGATGTCTCAGACATCTCCCTTGTGAACCAAGGTCAAATACCTCTGCTTTTTCGCCTAAATGACTTTCTTTGTCGAAAACAAGTTGTAAAATCATTTGTACTGCGCATGTCTGTAAAATGTTTAAATTCTTTACTATAAAAGACGGAAGCCTAACTGATAAGCCAGAGGCGTCTTGGAGGCATCCCGAGTGGTATTATACAGCCGTGTCTGTGTTATCCTTCTCGACGGAGCAATTGATTAGAGACATATGGTGCTTCACACCTAAGAACATCGGTCCTTCAGATGAAAGAGTAATCTGAGGGATCCCGACACTATCTATGGGAGGAAAATAATAAGGATGCACAAAGTGCTGGTATTGACAAATAAATAGCAGTGTGTCCTAAGAATGAATGCAGGCACATGACCACATCATTAGGATAATCAAATATAATGCATAAGCATTAAAAGAACACATAATTTACATTACATATAAACAAGATGGATATGAAAATGTATATAGGCACATACCAATTTAACAATAGCTATATAAGATATATGGGATACTGCAGCCTATAGCATATATAATTATACAGATGTGTCAACAAAATAGTCACGACATGACAGAACGTGTCACACAGTATCTAAGACCCATAGTAAGGTATATAGGCACAGAAATCTATGATTACAGACATTATATAAACATAAACTATAGCTATAAATTCAAAAAATCATCATTGTTCACATACATATGTGGCACCTATACTGAAAAAGGAAGGGGGGGGGGGAGACAAATCTCCATAATGATGACATCCAGTTCATGTGGTTTTCACTGCATCCTCCAGGTAGCCAGTACTATAGAAGTGAATGCAAACTAAATAAAAACAATTATTAAAAATACACAATTGGCTTGGGACAACGGCACAAAATTAAAGTGAGACGTCATATCAATGGACTCCACAATGCTCCCTATGCCCAAAACCTAGACCTAGGATGGGTCATAATAGGAAATGTATGCTTGGGACGCATGCACGCCCCATATTCTGTGACAAGCCTGCTGACAAATACATTGGAGAAAGGACACCCATCTCTGTTTCAACCTTGTAACAACGAGTTCCATGTCTGAGAACTACCACACAGCATCCAACTGCCCAATCATTTAATTGACTTTACTCACGACAGCAGTATAGTGTTGGGAAGCTGTTGTTCTAAGTTGTTCTTAGAGATAATGGACAAGGGACTTTATAAAGATGAGACCAACAGCTGGGTCGCACCTTTTCCCTTCAAAACCCACAGACCACGTCTACCGAACAACAGAAATCAGGCATTAAAACGATTCTCCTCTCTCAAACATAATCTACAAAAGAAACCAAAGATGAAAGATCCTTCATATCAAAGTTTTCCGAAAACTGTCATGCAGAGTTAGCTCCTGCTCTCAAAGACTATGAAGAATGCTAGTTCCTACCCATGTTTGGAGTATACCACCCTAAGAATCCAGGCCAGATTAGAGTGGTGTTTAATTCCATTGCTAAGTTTGATGATGTCTCCCTGAATGAAGTTCTACTGACAGGACTATACCTCAATAACAAACTGCTGGGAGTACTTATGCGTTTCCGTAAGGATTCCATTGCCTTCATCGCTGACATCCAGCAAATGTTCCATTGTTTCATTGTGAGAGAGACAGGAACTTCCTAAGATTCTTCTGGTACAGAGAAAATGATCCTACTAAAGAAGTTACAGAGTATCGCATGAGAGAGCACATCTTTGGCAACAGTCCTTCACCTGCAATTGCCATTTAAGGATTCAAAAGGTCGGCTCAAGAAGAAGAAACAGAATACGGAGCAGATGTCAGACAATTCATAGAAAAAGACTTTTATGTTGACGACTGTCTGAAAGTCACCATGCCTTCAAATGAGACTGCCATCAGTCTTCTAAGGAGAGCCCAGGAGATGCTTAACTGCTCCAATCTCAGGCTTCACAAAATAGCCTCAAACAGCCAATGCAACGCAGCCTCGGGCTTCCCTGGAATCTACAGTCAGACACTTTCACCTTTGATGTCAGCCAGGAAGAAAGGCCTTTCACGCGTAGGGGTATCCTGTCTACCATCAACAGTCTGTATGATCCCTTGGGTTTCGCATCTCCCGTTACTATACAAGGAAAGGCCCTACTAAGAGACTTAACTAGGGAAACATCTGACTGGGATGCACCTCTGCCACCTGATAAGAGAATCTATTGGGAAGGATGGAAGAATTCGTTAGCAGACCTCTCCAACCTGAACGTGCCAAGACCATACGCCCCTGTGCCGTCTACAGAAATACAAAGTCAAAGCAAATGACACTGTTGCCTATCTCAAAACTGTAGACTCCAAATGTCAGAGCCACATTGGGTTCGTTATGGGGAAGGCCAAACTCGCACCACAACCAGAGCACACTATACCCAGGTTAGAGCTTTGTGCCGCAGTCTTAGCCATTGAGTTAGCAGATTTCATCGCATCTGAGATGGATATCGCCCTGACACAGGCTAGGTTCTACTCTGACAGCAAAGTAGTCCTGGGATATACCCACAATGAAACCAGGTGATTCTATGTTTATGTCAATAACAGAATGCTACGAATTAGGAGATCAGTTCATCCGAAACAGTGGCATTACATACCCATGGACCAGAATCCCATAGATCACGCAACTAGAGGAGTTGACGTGAGTTGACTAGGAAGCTCATCATGGCTCTCGAGACCAAAACTATTGTACACTGAAGAACGTTTTCCGGACACCTTTGAACTAGTACGAGATTATTCAGATGCTGAAATTCGCCCTCAGGTGTCTACACTTCATACAATGACCCCAGCTACTCTTCTTACCCAGAAAACGGGACTATCCAGTGCCCTCCAGAAGGATTCGACACTAAGGACCTCTACAAGGGTCAATGGAGACAGGTACAAAGTCTTGCAAATACCTTCTGGGACAGGTGGCGCAAACAATATTTGTCTACCCTGCAGCCACGGACAAAGTGGCAATCTACTATGCCTAATCTGAGCACAGGTGACCTCGTTCTTGTGAAAGACTGTCAAGTTCACTGGAACCAGAGGCCACTTGGTCTAGTTACCGCAACATTACCGAGCAAGGACTGAAACGTCCGCAAAGCTTCACTCTGTTTATCCTGTCGTCATACAGGTTATGCAATGTTCAATGCGCAGGCTTTCTAGCCACCAAGTTATCTCACCCAGTCAGGGTTTACCTCACGACTGCTTCATACTCCAGACGTTCATTCCCTCCCCTGGGAACTCTCAGATACTGGCAGCCATTACATCCAGCATTCATGTGCTGTCAGGAAAGGAATACCCATCTCCCAGCGGGACCTTCCACAACGGACCAACCGGGTCCCTGCATTCACCCATGTGACCTACCCTGGCCACCTTATATGGTCCGTAGCCACGCCCACCAGGTCACATGGCTATGACCTCATCACAGGTCCTTGAACCATTCTCACACTCTTTACACTATCGCTCTTAACCACACACCTGGGTGGATTTGTAGATAACTAGTCCTGCCTGACTCACCAGCTACCTGGAGACTTCTCCCGGACACGTTAAAACAGTACCTCAGCACTATCACTGCTGATCAACACACACATAAGCCTCCATCTCAAGGCCACACACCTTGAGATACACAACGGTCATCCAGTATTCTGCCATTCATCCTCTCTCTTAGGACATCCACACAGCGTCCCCTAGCGGACACAGTGGTCACTATACCACAATAGTTACAACATATTCCGCATAGCTTTATAATTCAGAGGTTCATATACAATAGTCACGAGTAACACAGTTAACGTTAATACAATAATTAAAGTGAAAATAATGACAACCCTGCTTGTAAGAGCTTACACTCTACAATGAGGTGGGGTGACACAAAGCACAGGTGGTTATTTACAATGATGGTCCAGCCATCTTGAGGGAATGGGGGATAGATAAAGGCTGCATGAGCTAGTCACCAGCCAATATTTGTAGTGCTTTTGTGTGCGGTGGAGTTTGATGGAGAATTATGTTCAGAGAAATGGTGAATGGGCTATTTATAAAAAGGACTTTGAATAGGGAATGTGATAATCTTCCCTTAACAGATGTGTTTTTAGGGAGTGCCTACAATTGCATAAGTTGTGACTAGTCCTAATTTCTTAGTGTTGAGTTTTACAAAGAATTGGTGCAACTCGGGAGAAGTCTTGGATTCGGGTATGGAAGGTACAGATTAGAGAGGATGTTGGTCAAAAGCCGTTTTCGGAGCGTAGAGAACAGGTAGGCCAATAATCAGAAATTATGTAGGAGATTTAAGAGGGCACCGCACTGTGTAAAGCTTTGTGGGCAAGAGCAAGCAATTTAAATTGGATCCTATATTGTATGGGCAGCCAGTATAATGACTGGCACAGAGAAGAAGCGTCTGAGTAATGATTAGCCGGATCAATGACCCTGGCTGCAGCATTAAAAGATGAACTGGAGAGGGGAAAGTCGAGTGAGGGGGAGGTCAATTAATAGAGAATTACAGTAGTCAAGGTGGGAGTGGATCAGGGGAATAATGAGGGGTTTTGTTTCCATGGTGAGAAAAGGGTGGATTCTAGAGATGTTCTTTAGGTGCAAGTGACAAGAGTGGGCAAAAAGATTGTATATTGGAGGTGAAGGAAAGATTGGTGCCAAACATACCATCCAGACAGTACGCCTGCTGCCGGGGCATTATTGTAGTACTACAAACAGAGAGGGCGATGCCAGGTTTAAGGGGGTAAGATGACGGTGGGAGCCAAAAAATATCAATTTACGAAAGGTTACATTTCAGATAGAGAGCGGACATGATGTTGGAAACTGCGGACAGACAGCAACTGGTGTTCTGTAGTACAGCGGGGGTAAGCTCAGGGGATAAAGTGTAGAGTTGTGTGTCATCAGCATAAAGATGGTGCTGAAAGCCAAATTTGCCAATTGGGGCCATATAGAGAGAGCAGAGTAGAGAAGAGGGCCAAGGACTGAGCCCTGATGGACCCCAATAGTGGAAGAGGAGACTAAGTGGAGCCAGCAAACAACACACTGAAGGAGGAGTCAGAAAGATCGGATGAGAACCAGGAGTGACCAGTGTCCTTTTGTGGCGTCCGTCTGCGGTCTGGGCAGCAGCCAGCCAACACCCCGAGAAACACTGACACCCTTTACCCCTATACAGGGATCTGGATTTACAGCAGAGCCCAGGAGGCGCTGTCTGAATAGGAGCAGTGGCCAGAGCAGGACGGTCGCCAGAAAGGTGTTCCAAAAACAAGACAAAAACGTGGTGGTATCTGGGTCAAAACCAGTCAGGCAGCAAGGTACAAAAACAGTAGACAGTAGCAGAGTCAGATTCAGGCCAAGGTCAGAGTTATAAACCAGGAGGGCAGCAGAGGTACAGAATCGTTAGGCAGAAGCAGAGTCGGAAATCCAGGCCAAGGTCAGAGTCATAAACGTTAGGCAGAAGTAGTGTCGGAAATCCAGGCCAAGGTCAGAGTCATAAACCAGGAGGGCAGCAGAGGTACAGAATCGTTAGGCAGAAGCAGAGTCAGAAGTCCAGGCCAAGGTCAGAGTCAGTCAGCTATAGCAATTCACACAGTAACACGCAGGGGAACCAAGAATATATCCGGCGGCTTGCAAGCCCAGTCCCAAGGTATTTGAGGGATCAGGTCATCCCTCACAGGCTCCCGGGCTGATGATGTCATCAGGACCGCCCCCAGGACCAGACCTGATGACGATGCACCAACCCCTTCATGACTGACAGAGGAGCGGAGTCTGTGTCCACTAAACACCTGCGCAGAAGCCCTTTCACTGTTGCCGCCATCACTCGGGCGCGAGCCACGGCGCCTCCTAGTGGCTGAGGGTGGAACAGCAGGCCCTGAATTCG
Source organism: Dendrobates tinctorius (assembly GCF_039654945.1). NCBI lineage: Eukaryota > Metazoa > Chordata > Amphibia > Anura > Dendrobatidae > Dendrobates > Dendrobates tinctorius. The sequence goes on from NW_027361679.1 coordinate 27,372,419, forward strand.
ACGACGACATGTCAGTCCGGCGGAACAGCAGGCCCTGAGCCCGAGGGCGGCGTGACAGTCCATCGCCTCCTAGTGGCTGAGGGTGGAACAGCAGGCCCCGAGTCTGACGGCGACGTGACAGTACCCCCCTCTCCAGGAGGGGCCTCCGGACCCTCAAAACCCAGTTTGTCAGGGTGAAGATGAAATCTCCTAATTAATGCCTTGGCATGGACGTTCCCCGCAGGAACCCAGGACCTTTCTTCTGGGCCGTAGCCCTTCCAGTGTACCAGATACTGTACTGAGCCCCTCACAAGGCGGGAGTCAAGGATACCCTGGACTTCATACTCCAGAGCTCCCCCGACCGAAACAGGAGGAGGAGGGGACTGAACAGGGTGAATGGGAGAACGATAAGGTTTGAGGAGAGACCTGTGGAATACGTTAGGCAATTTGAATGACTGTGGAAGTTTTAAGTGGAAGGCTACTGGGTTAACCACCTCGATAATTTCGTATGGGCCGATGAACCTGGGACCTAGTTTGGCGGACGGTACCTTAAGCTTAATATTTTTTGTAGAGAGCCAAACCTTGTCGCCAACTCCCAGGTGCGGCCCCTTAGATTGTCGTCTATTTGCAGCCGAAGCCTGTCTAACCTGAGCCCCTTTCAAATTTGAATTAACCTCAGACCAAATCGTTTTTAGCCGATGTATATTTTGCTCAACCCCAGGGAGCTCCGACATCCTGGCCGAAAACGACCCAAAGCGCGGATGTAGTCCAAGGTTACAAAAGAAAGGGGTAGTTTTAATGGAGTCTTGATATCGATTATTGAGGGCGAACTCAGCCAATGGCAGATGTTCCACCCAATCGGTCTGATGTCCTGACACATAACAGCGGAGGTATTGTTCCAGGGCTTGGTTAGTACGCTCAGTTTGACCATTAGTTTCGGGATGGTATGCCGAGGAAAAGGACAACTCCACACCAATGCGTCTACAGAATGCCCTCCAGAACTTCGAGACAAACTGGGTACCCCTGTCGGACACAATATTTGCCGGAACGCCATGCAGACGTACAATGTGCAGGATGAACAACTTACTTAAAGTCTCAGAGTTAGGCAACCCAGACAGGGGAATAAAATGGCCCTGCTTGCTGAACCTGTCTACCACCACCCAGATACAAGTTTTCCCATCTGATGGCGACAGGTCTGTAATGAAATCCATGGAGATGTGGGTCCATGGAGTCTCAGGGGTGGGCAAGGACTGAAGCCAGCCGGCAGGGCGACTATGGAGGGACTTGGCGTGGGCACAGACTTCACACGCTAAAACATAGTCATTACAGTGCTTGACCACCGTCGGCCACCAAAAGTTCCTAGTTACCAACCTGGTGGTATTATTGAGACCTGGATGGCATGCCAGGACAGAGTCGTGTGATTCTTTTAGAACCTGCAGACGAAGGTTAGCCGGAACGAACAATTTTTTTGGGGGCGTAGTGTCAGGAACTTGCTCTGAAGACCTACGGATCTCCTCCAGAAGGTCCAAAGACACTGCCGACACAACGATTCCATTAGCCAATATTGGGACTGGTTCACAGTCCTCAGTCTGTGTGGGGCAGAAACTGCGAGAGAGGGCATCTGCCCTCACATTTTTAGTCCCGGGGCGGAAGGTGATTATAAAATCAAACCTGGAGAAAAACAAGGCCCACCTAGCCTGCCTGGGATTTAGTCTTTTAGCTGACTCTAGGTAGGTTAGGTTTTTGTGGTCTGTAATAACAGTGACCTTGTGTTTGGCACCTTCGAGGAAGTGGCGCCATTCCTCGAAGGCCCATTTGATCGCCAGTAATTCCCGATTACCGATGTCATAGTTTCTCTCCGTGGCAGAGAATTTGCGGGAGAAAAACGCACATGGGCGAAGCTGAGTGAAGGATGCAGTGCCTTGTGATAGCACTGCTCCCACTCCGACTTTGGAGGCATCAACTTCTACAATAAACGGGCAGTCTAGGTCCGGTTGAATCAGAACCGGATTGGCCACGAAGCACTCTTTTAGTGTGGAAAATGCCCGAATAGCCTCAGGATTCCAATTAGTCACGCCCGCCCCTATTCGGGTAAGGTCCGTGAGTGGCTTGGCAATCTCAGAGAAACCCCTGATAAACTTGCGGTAATAATTCGCAAATCCCAAAAACCGCTGCAGCGCTTTCAGCGATTTGGGTTGCACCCAATACTTAATGGGTTGAATCTTGGCAGGGTCCATGCGAAACCCCTTGCCTGAGACCATGTATCCTAAGAACTGTACCTCTTCGGCAAAAAAACCCACATTTTTCTAGTTTCGCAAACAAAGAGTTTTTTCGCAGTCTCTGCAATACCGAACGGACGTGTTGAGCATGCGTCACAGGGTCAGCCGAATAAATCAAAATGTCATCAAGATACACGACGACATACACCCCACAAATGTCCCTGAAAATGTCATTGACAAAGTGTTGAAATATGGCAGGTGCGTTACTGAGTCCGAACGGCATTACAAGGTACTCAAAGTGACCAAGAGGTGTATTAAAGGCCATTTTACATTCGTCACCGCTTCTTATGCGGTCCAGATTATATGCCCCCCGGAGGTCAAGTTTAGTAAACCAGCGGGCTCCCAGTAGCTGATTAAACAGATCAGGAATGAGTGGGAGCGGGTACTGATTTTTTTACAGTAATTGCGTTCAGCTCACGATAATCGATGCATGGTCTGAGTCCACCATCTTTTTTTTCTACAAAGAAAAACCCAGCTCCTACAGGTGAGGTGGAAGGTCTAATAAAGCCTTTACGTAGGCTGTCTTCTATGTAGTCATTCATGGCTACACGCTCCGGACCAGAGAGGTTGAATATTCTCCCCTTAGGGAGACGGGCACCTGGGACCAAGTCTATAGGACAGTCGTACTCTCTATGAGGAGGTAGTTTCTCAGACTCCACTATGGAGAAAACATCTTCACAATCTCTGAATGCATATGGAATGGAGGGGGTTTTAATTTTAATTTGGTTCACTGACAGTGACATACAGTGATCCTGACACAGTGGACTCCAGCGCACAATATCACCTATGCGCCAGTCAATAACTGGATTATGCTGGTGCAACCATGGCATGCCTAACACAACTGGATTAGATAAATTATGTATAACAAAAAATGACATCTGTTCGTTGTGTAATGCCCCCACTGAAATAACAATGTCTGTAGCAACAAATTCCACTCCACCCTGGATAATGGATGTACCATTAATCGCAGTGGTCCGAATAGGGGCATTAAGTTTTAGCAGAGGTACACCAAGATCCTTTGCAAGCAAAAAATCCATGAAGTTGCCTGCGGAACCACAATCCACATAGGCCTTCACACACAGAGATTTATTAGAAAACGAGAGAGAGACGGGTAATAAAAGTTTAGCCGCATTTGCGGGCAATACCTGAGCCTCTGGGCCAGCACGACCAGAGCTGCCCAGAGGCCGACGTCCCAGAAATGTGGATCTCTGACGCTCAGCACTTCCCTTGAAGCTTCCAGGCTGCAGCATGCTGGTGTAGGAAGATGGGAGTATTCCTTCAGGCTGTGCTCTGGAGCAGGTGTTAGGCCAGGAAATCAGCTCAGTCAGAAGAAGAAAGAAAAAAAAAATTCAGGAGACTGCTTTTATGTAAGATGGACATATACACAAAAAGCAGGTTTTTTTTGTTTTTTTTTATATGTGTGGCCAGATATAATGTGGCGTCCGTCTGCGGTCTGGGCTGCGGCCAGCCAACACCCCGAGAAACACTGATACCCTTTACCCCTATACAGGGATCTGGATTTATAGCAGAGCCCAGGAGGCGCTGTCTGAATAGGAGCAGTGGCCAGAGCAGGACGGTCGCCAGAAAGGTGTTCCAAAAACAAGACAAAAACGTAGTGGTATCCGGGTCAAAACCAGTCAGGCAGCAAGGTACAAAAACAGTAGACAGTAGCAGAGTCAGATTCTGGCCAAGGTCAGAGTTATAAACCAGGAGGGCAGCAGAGGTACAGAATCGTTAGGCAGAAGCAGAGTCGGAAATCCAGGCCAAGGTCAGAGTCATAAACCAGGAGGGCAGCAGAGGTACAGAATCGTTAGCAGAAGCAGAGTCGGAAATCCAGGCCAAGGTCAGAGTCATAAACCAGGAGGGCAGCAGAGGTACAGAATCGTTAGGCAGAAGCAGAGTCAGAAGTCCAGGCCAAGGTCAGAGTCAGTCAGCTATAGCAATTCACACAGTAACACACAGGGGAACCAAGAATATATCCGGCGGCTTGCAAGCCCAGTCCCAAGATATTTGAGGGATCAGGTCATCCCTCACAGGCTCCCGCGCTGATGATGTCATCAGGACCGCCCCCAGGACCAGACCTGATGACGATGCACCAACCCCTTCATGACTGACAGAGGAGCGGAGTCTGTGTCCACTAGACGCCTGCGCAGAAGCCCTTTCACTGTTGCCGCCATCACTCGGGCGCGAGCCACGGCGCCTCCTAGTGGCTGAGGGCGGAACAGCAGGCCCTGAATTCGACGACGACATGTCAGTCCGGCGCCTCCTGGTAGCAAGGCCTGGACAGCAGGCCCTGAGCCCGAGGGCGGCGTGACAGTCCGTCGCCTCCTAGTGGCTGAGGGCGGAACAGCAGGCCCCGAGTCTGATGGCGACGTGACACCTTTATGCCGATTGAGTGAAACATAGACAGAAGGAGATGGTGGTCAACAGTGTTGCAAAGAGGTCAAGAAGAATTAGCAGAGAGTAGTCACTGTTACGTTTTGCTGCGAAAATGTCATTGATCACTTTGAGTGCAGTTTCTGTAGATTGGAGAAAGGGGGTGGAAGACAGACTGTGATGGATCTAGGAGAGAGTGAGTGGAGAGGTAAGGCCTAGAGTTGAGCGAAACGAGTCGAAAAAATTCAAAAGTCGCCAACTTTTGGCAAAGTTGGGTTTCATGAAACGAAACCCGACCCTAGGATGAGGTCGGCCACGAGGTCGGCGACTTGCGCGCCAAAGTCGCGTTTCAAAAGTTTGTTTTGCGCTCTTTTTCAGCCAATCAGGATCCACGGACACTGTGGGCAACGTGATGACATAGGCACGGGTCACCACCATCTTTCAGAAGGGCATGCAAGTGATTGGCTTGCTTTGGTGGGCGTCACAGGGGGTATAAAAGGGCGTGCACGCCGACCGCCATCTTACTTCTGCCGATCTTAGTATAGGGAGAGGTTGCTGCTGATTCTGTAGGGAGAGCGTTAGGCAGGGAAGAAGACAAAAAAACTGCTTCTGCTGCTAGCGATTTGGCCTGCACAACACACCAGTCACTGTGTGTGCAGTGCAAGGGGAGGCTATATAGTGGTATATCAGTGGTGTTGGTTGTTGGGCTGCCTTCTAAGGCTTCCTGACATTCCTGCATTGCTGTTTACCCACTGCTCCGCAAACTGCTTTTTTAAAAGCAATCCCAATTTTTTTTTTTTGTCCTGCTGAGAAGACAAAAAAACTGCTTCTGCTGCTAGCAATTTGGCCTGCACAACACACCAGTCACTGTGTGTGCAGTGCAAGGGGAGGCTATATAGTGGTGTATCAGTGGTGTTGGTTGTTGGGCTGCCTTCTAAGGCTTCCTGACATTCCTGCATTGCTGTTTACCCACTGCTCCTCAAACTGCTTTTTTAAAAGCAATCCAATCTCCCTTATCCTCTAGTCACTTTTGTCACAGCTGTGCCATCGAGCCTGTCACATAGCGCTCAGATATTCATTGGGCCTCACACAATCCAAAAGTGTCCAGTGTCCAAAAGTGTGTGCAGAGATTCAAAATCTCCCTTATCCTCTAGTCACTTTGGTCACAGCTGTGCCATCGAGCCTGTCACATAGCGCTCAGATATCAGTGGGCCTCACACAATCCAAAAGTGTCCATCCAGTGTCCAAAAGTGTGTGCAGAGATTCAAAATCTCCCTTATCCTCTAGTCACTTTGGTCACAGCTGTGCCATCGAGCCTGTCACATAGCGCTCAGATATCAGTGGGCCTCACACAATCCAAAAGTGTCCATCCAGTGTCCAAAAGTGTGTGCAGAGATTCAAAATCTCCCTTATCCTCTAGTCACTTTGGTCACAGCTGTGCCATCGAGCCTGTCACATAGCGCTCAGATATCAGTGGGCCTCACACAATCCAAAAGTGTCCATCCAGTGTCCAAAAGTGTGTGCAGAGATTCAAAATCTCCCTTATCCTCTAGTCACTTTTGTCACAGCTGTGCCATCGAGCCTGTCACATAGCGCTCAGATATTCATTGGGCCTCACACAATCCAAAAGTGTCCAGTGTCCAAAAGTGTGTGCAGAGATTCAAAATCTCCCTTATCCTCTAGTCACTTTGGTCACAGCTGTGCCATCGAGCCTGTCACATAGCGCTCAGATATCAGTGGGCCTCACACAATCCAAAAGTGTCCATCCAGTGTCCAAAAGTGTGTGCAGAGATTCAAAATCTCCCTTATCCTCTAGTCACTTTGGTCACAGCTGTGCCATCGAGCCTGTCACATAGCGCTCAGATATCAGTGGGCCTCACACAATCCAAAAGTGTCCATCCAGTGTCCAAAAGTGTGTGCAGAGATTCAAAATCTCCCTTATCCTCTAGTCACTTTTGTCACAGCTGTGCCATCGAGCCTGTCACATAGCGCTCAGATATTCATTGGGCCTCACACAATCCAAAAGTGTCCAGTGTCCAAAAGTGTGTGCAGAGATTCAAAATCTCCCTTATCCTCTAGTCACTTTGGTCACAGCTGTGCCATCGAGCCTGTCACATAGCGCTCAGATATCAGTTGGCCTCACACAATCCAAAAGTGTCCATCCAGTGTCCAAAAGTGTGTGCAGAGATTCAAAATCTCCCTTATCCTCTAGTCACTTTGGTCACAGCTGTGCCATCGAGCCTGTCACATAGCGCTCAGATATCAGTGGGCCTCACACAATCCAAAAGTGTCCATCCAGTGTCCAAAAGTGTGTGCAGAGATTCAAAATCTCCCTTATCCTCTAGTCACTTTGGTCACAGCTGTGCCATCGAGCCTGTCACATAGCGCTCAGATATCAATGGGCCTCACACAATCCAAAAGTGTCCAGTGTCCACAAGTGTCTGCAGAAATTCAAAATCTCCCCTGTCCTATAGACACCTTGTACCTTGTTTTACATTACTATATAGTTTGTTGGATTTTGTCTACATTTCTACCAAAAATGAGGAAGGCTGGTGGAAGAGGCCGTGGAATTGGGCGGGGGTTGGCAGCTGGTAATGATGGTGTTGGTGGTGGATCTGATGGTAGTGGCAAGAGCAAAATAGGACCGAATGCAGGAGGTGCTGACCCTGCGTCATCGTCTGGCTACATAAGGCCTCGAACGCTTAGTTTTCTAGGAGTTGGCAAACCGCTTTTAAAGCCAGAGCATCAGGAAAAAGTTTTGTCTTACATTGCTGACTCAGCCTCCAGCTCTATCGCCTCCTCTTCTTCAGTTGTAAAAAGTAAAAGCACTGAGTCGTCATTGGAGGCTCATGTTCATGAACCACACCTTTCCTTGTGTCCTTCACCCCAACCAAGATTGAAGGATGACGCACGCCATACTACTGATTACTCCATGGAGCTGTTTTCACATACCATGCCTGGATTATCAAGTCAAATGGTGAATTACCCAGGCCAAGATGAATCTGACATGGAGTGCACTGATGCACAGCCGCTGATGGATGATTCTGCTGGTACATTCACTCAGAGCACTACATTGTCCTCGCAGTGTACAGAGCCAGATTCTGACCCTGATGAGACTCAGGTGCCCCTTCCCGCACACTATACCACCATACACGGTGACACAGAGGAAGGTGCACATGACATAGAAGAGGAGGTGATGGATGACCCAGTTGTTGACCCAGATTGGCATCCATTGGGGGAAGAGGGTGCTGCTTCCAATAGCTCAGATGAGGAGCATCCACAGCAGACATTGACATCGCAACAGCTGTTATCTGGCAGGCCCGGAGCACTCCAAAGACAGGTTCCAAACATCAAAAGAGTTGCTGGACAGCTTGTCCAGAGGGTCAAAAGATCACAGCGTGCTAGGCCGCAAAATGTCTGCCAAAGTAGGAAGAGTGCAGTGTGGCACTTTTTTGAACAAAATCCTCATGATCAGGCCAAGGTTATCTGTAAGAAGTGCGCAAAGACCTTTAGCCGAGGGAAAAATCTGAAAAATTTGAATACCAGTTGCATGCTTAGACATTTAACCAGCATGCACTTGCAAGCGTGGACACAACACCAAACCTCAAGTGCCACATGTGCAACTGATCACAACGAAGGTAGTCAGCAACGCTACATTGTTTCCCCCACTGTAAGCCCACCGGTTAGCACAGCAGCAAATGTTGAGGTGTCGTTGCAAGACCACAGCAGTCAGGGAATCCCACTGTTATATCAACGAAAGACTGATTCTAGGCCATCAGAAAGAACACCAACTCCATCACCATCATCAACCCTCTCTCAGTCCGCCCTGTCCACCGCTACTTCCACCATATGCAGCTCTCAAGTCCAGCTCACCCTCCCAGACACTATGAGTAGATCAAGAAAGTACTCAGTCTCTCATCCGCGTACACTGGGTTTGAACGCCCACATTGCCAAACTAATCTCATTTGAGATGATGCCCTTTCGGTTGGTGGAAAGCACAGCTTTCCGCGAACTCATGGCCTATGCAGTACCACGCTATGACCTACCCAGTTGCCACTTGTTCTCTCGCAAAACCATCCCAGCCCTCCACCATCATGTGAAAGACCGCATTGTCCATGCACTCAAGCAGTCAGTGAGCGGAAAGGTGCACCTCACAACTGATGCATGGTCCAGTCGGCATGGCCAGGGCCGTTACGTGTCCATCACTGCGCACTGGGTTAATGTGGTGGTTGCAGGGGACAGCGGTGGTGGGACAGTGCTGCCTAGCCCACGGTATAGGAAACAGTTGGCTGTAGGCGTTCGACCCTCCTCCTCCTCCTCCAGAAGCGAAAGCTCGTCCACAGAGCGCAGTCGTACGAGCACTCCATCTGCAGCTGCCACTGTTGCACACGATGTGTCCCCCTATCGAGCAGCTAGTGGAAAGCGTCAGCAGGCTGTGTTGCAGATGATGTGTTTGGGCGACAGACACACCACCGAGGTGCTGGCCGAGTACTTGAAGCGACAAACTGAGTCATGGCTGGGCAGTGTACATCTTGAGGCAGACAAGGTAGTTAGTGATAACGGCCGTAATTTTGTGGCAGCCATAGCCCTTTCAAAACTCAGCCACATACCTTGCTTGGCTCACACCTTGAACCTGGTGGTGCAGTGCTTCCTCAAAAATTATCCGGAGTTAACAGCCCTGCTCCAGAAGGTGCGAAGACTGTGCGCGCACATCCGCCGGTCGCCTGTACACTCCGTTCGTATGCAGAAGCTGCAGCGATTGCTCCACCTTCCCAACCACCTCCTCATTATCGACATTGCAACAAGGTGGAACTCCACCCTGCAGATGGTGGAGCGGCTGTGCGAGCAGAGGCAGGCCATAATGCATTTGTGGGAGGATACACGGCCAGGCACTTTGAGAGCAGACATGGAGTTGACAGGTGTGCAGTGGTCGAAGCTGAAAGACCTTTGTAAAGTCCTTCAGTGTTTTGAGGAATGCACACGGCTGGTAAGCGCAGACGACGCCATCCTAAGCATGAGCATCCCACTTATGCGTCTGCTCATGCAAACTTTGACGCACCTTAAGGAGCAGGCGTCTGCAGCCAATGTTGATGAGGAGGAAGAGGAGGAGGGAATCCTTGATGACATTCAGCCATTGTCTGCTCAGGGACCTCTCCTGGACGAGGTGGAGGAAGAAGAGGAAGAGGAGGATGATGATGGGGATGATTACTTAGGGGAGGAGGATGCATCTCGTGGGGCAATTGAAAATGTTGGCGTGGCAAGGTCTGGTACAGGGTTTGTGCGTGACTGGAGGGATGTGGATTTGCCAGAAAGTGCTCCTCCACCCAGCACTCGCAGTGCATCATTGACACCGGGAACATTGGCCCACATGTCAGATTATGCCTTGCGGATCCTAAAAAGGGACCCCCGCATTGCCAAAATGATGAACGATGACGACTACTGGTTGGCCAGCATCCTGGATCCACGCTATAAAGGCAAATTACAAAACATCATGCCACAGGAGAACCTTGACCTAATATTGGCTAATAAACAAGCAACTCTGGTAAATCGGTTGCTTGAGGCATTCCCAGCACACAGCAGCGGTGATGGTTCTCACATGAGCCGTACGGGCCGGGGGCAGCTTGGCAGAGGTGTTCGTGGTGCACACAGCAGAAGTGGCGTTGGAGACAGGGGTTTCATGACAATGTTGTGGACTGATTTTTCAAATACCGGTCACACAACTGGTAATACTGCATCGATGGAAAGTGACAGGAGACAGCAGTTGTCAACTATGGTTACAAACTACTTTTCCTCCCATATCGATGTTCTCCCACACAGGTCATTCCCCTTTGACTATTGGGCCGCTAAACTGGACACCTGGCCTGAATTGGCCCAATATGCCTTACAGGAGCTCGCTTGCCCAGCTGCAAGTGTGCTATCGGAAAGAGTCTTCAGTGCAGCTGGATCAATCCTGACAGAAAAAAGGACCCGTCTGTCAACCCAAAATGTGGATGATCTAACCTTCATTAAAATGAACCACTTATGGGTTTCCAAGGATTTTGTCCCACCTTCCCCTGATGACACATAGGGTGACAGAAAAATGGCTTACTTTGGTCCACCTCTTCCTGGTACTTCACCTATTTCGCCTTTTGCATCAGCTGAATGTCCAGCATCAACATATGCCACTTTCTAAAACTCCCTAACTGTGCTGCCTCCCCCCCCATGGCCGGGGTCACCACCTAGCGCACGACACCGTGCGAGTGCCGTTGCCCTGGACAGGTGGGTAGGCCGACTCTTGGGCGCGGGCACTGGCACAGGGTCCCTCATAGTGCAATCAAGTGTCTCTGATGGTGGTGGTGCACACCCGCTGTCAGACACACCGCTGTACTATGAGGGGCCCAGTGCCAGTACCGACGCCCACGAGTGGGCCCCCCTTGCTTGGGCAGGGCCCCAGCATTTGCAATCTTTACCTCTCCCTGCTCCTCCGCTGTGTAATCTGGGCCGTCAAATCCATACTGTGCCTGACACCGTCTGAGCCTGCCTCCTGATGTATAGACATATATTTTGAATGTGTACGCTATCCATACATGTTATCCGGGGATACGGTACCCTTTCTAACCTTTGTGCAATCACGTGCAATCCATACTGGGCCTAACACCGTCTGAGCCTGCCTCCTGAGACATATATTTTGAATGTGTACGCTATCCATACATGTTATCCGGGGATACGGTACCCTTTCTAACCTTTGTGCAATCACGTGCAATCCATACTGGGCCTAACACCGTCTGAGCCTGCCTCCTGAGACATATATTTTGAATGTGTACGCTATCCATACATGTTATCCAGGGATACGGTACCCTTTCTAACCTTTGTGCAATCACGTGCAATCCATACTGGGCCTAACACCGTCTGAGCCTGCCTCCTGATGTATAGACATATATTTTGAATGTGTACGCTATCCATACATGTTATCCGGGGATACGGTACCCTTTCTAACCTTTGTGCAATCACGTGCAATCCATACTGGGCCTAACACCATCTGAGCCTGCCTCCTGAGACATATATTTTGAATGTGTACGCTATCCATACATGTTATCCAGGGATACGGTACCCTTTCTAACCTTTGTGCAATCACGTGCAATCCATACTGGGCCTAACACCGTCTGAGCCTGCCTCCTGAGACATATATTTTGAATGTGCACGCTATCCATACATGTTATCCGGGGATACGGTACCCTTTCTAACCTTTGTGCAATCACGTGCAATCCATACTGGGCCTAACACCATCTGAGCCTGCCTCCTGAGACATATATTTTGAATGTGTACGCTATCCATACATGCTATCTGCGGATACGGTACCCTTTCTAACCTTTGTGCAATCACGTGCAATCCATACTGGGCCTAACACCGTCTGAGCCTGCCTCCTGAGACATATATTTTGAATGTGTACGCTATCCATACATGTTATCCAGGGATACGGTACCCTTTCTAACCTTTGTGCAATCACGTGCAATCCATACTGGGCCTAACACTGTCTGAGCCTGCCTCCTGAGACATATATTTTGAATGTGTACGCTATCCATACATGTTATCCGGGGATATGGTACCCTTTCTAACCTTTGTGCAATCACGTGCAATCCATACTGGGCCTAACACCGTCTGAGCCTGCCTCCTGAGACATATATTTTGAATGTGTACGCTATCCATACATGTTATCTGGGGATACGGTACCCTTTCTAACCTTTGTGCAATCACGTGCAATCCATACTGGGCCTAACACCGTCTGAGAATGATAGATGGGGCCCACCATACACTGGAACATTCCAAAGGTGGACATCAGACACTGGAGCAGCATTTACAGGGCCCATTATACACTAGAGCATTAGAAATGGGGCCCATTATGTTTGGAGCATTATTTGGGCCCATAAGACAGTAGAGCTTCATCCATGGGGACCAACATATACTGTAGCATTATGTGGAGCTCATCATATACTGTTTCAAACATTATATGGGACCAATGATTCTGTATGGAGAAATAGATGGGCCTCGTCATGAGATGTAAAAAGTGAGGTATTTTTCATTGTACTATACCGCTATTTCTCTGCCGTATCGGAGCATGATGAGTTGTGGTATGTGTTAAAGGGGCGCTCTTTCGCCCAGGGCACATGAAAACCTGGAGCCAGCCCTCCCCCCCCACAGTCTGTAGCCAAATAACCCCCATTTTTCAGTGCGTAACTTGTATTATGAAGTTAATTAAGGTTGACAAGCTTAAGTAAGAAGAATTGATGCTTTTGGCATTCAAATGGGCACTGTTGGTGTGTTTCCTGTCCTCCTCTCACTGCCGACTTTTATTCCCCATTGACTTACATTGGGTTTCATGTTTCGGGACGACCCCGACTTTTCCCTATAATCGGACGATCTTGCTCGACCCGACTTTTGGAAAAGTCGGGTTTCACGAAACGAAACGCGACCCTAAAAACCAAAAGTCGCTCAACTCTAGTAAGGCCTGTTTCACACATCCGTTTGTGTCCATCAGTCAAAATCCGCTGTTTTGCAAAAAAAACGGACCCGCCATTTTTTTTGACGGATCCGTTTCTTCCCATTGAGTTGCATTACCGGCGGATCTTGACGGAAGGCCATCCGTTGGATCGGTTTTTTGCGGATCCGCCAAAATTTTGATGTCCGCCGACATGCCCGAACGGACCATGCAACGTTTTTTCGGGCGGCCGGATCCGCATTTCTCACTGCGCATGACCGAAAGACTTCAGTCAGCTGCAAATTTAACCCTAAACTCTGTTCTGGCGGCTGAAAAATTCTCTCTCTCTCTCTCCTTCCCCAGGCAGCGGTTCCTTTAAAATTCTTCCTTTGACGGATCCGTTAAAATAACGGTCCGGTGCCAAACATTGTGGTCAGTACAGGAACGGATCCGTTGTCCACCATTTTAGCGGATTTTGACTGACCAAAAAAACTGATGTGTGAAACAGACCTAACGGATAAGGTGAGAGTAGACCAAGCAGTCCATGAGTTTAGAGATGAAGGGGGGATTGGAGACTGGTCTGTAGTTATTTGTGCAGGATGTATCAAGAGAAGATTTTTTTTAATAGCGGAGTAATGATAAAGTGTTTGAAGAAGGAGGGGAAGATACCAGAAGACAGGGAGAGTAATGATAACTGGAGAAAGAGACTGTTGTGGGGTGAGGGAATTGGGTCAGTAGTGCATGTAGTAGGAGGAGAGGAAGAGAGGAGCCTGGAAACTTTTTCTGCTGTGTCTGAGTCAAATCTATAGAGTGAGCCAGAGGAATGTGGGGAGGGATGGGAATCAAGGAACTTGGTGGCTGGAAGCTGATTTTCTGACAGATATTTTCTATTTTCACTGTAAAGTGAGGGGCCATATAATCAGAACATGTCTGTGATAGGGGCCTGCACTTTAGGACTGATAGGACTATAATGGATACAGTTTTCTGGTGTACGAGTTTTCCTCTATAGGTTTTTGACACTCCTAGAGCATTGCTGGAGAAATGGAGTTTGCTATGTAAGGGCCCTATCACATAGTTTTGAAGGCTGAAGGAAGACCTTATGTCCTTCTAGTTCAGCCTATTTTTAGTGTAGCTGTTCTGCATTGTTGATCCTGGGGAAGGCAAAAAACCCACAGAGTAGAAGCCAATTTTCTCCATAGGGAAAAAAATTCCTTCCCCTAAGCTGGGTCAACCATCTACCTATAATATTATGTTATTCATAACCTTCTATACTGTTATTCACAAGAAAAGCATACATTCCTTTCTTAAATTCAATCAGTGAGTTGGCCATCACCACTTCCTCAGGAAGAGAATTCCAGAGCCTCACTGCTCTTACTATGAAGAACCCTCTTCTATGCTGGTGCAGAAATTGTCTTTCCTCCAAACGAAGAGAATGCCCCCTTGTTCTTGTCACAGTCCTTGGTACAAACAGTTAATTGGAGAGATCTCTGTATTGCCCTCTGATATACTTCTACATATATATTAGGTCTCCCCTAAGTCTTCTCTTTTCTAGAGTAAATAGACCTAATTTTGATAACCTTTCTGGGTACTGTAGTGAACCAACTCCATTTATCATTTTAGTAGCCCGCCTTTCAACCCTTTCAAGTTCAGTAATGTCTTTCTTGAGCACCGGCGTCCAAAATTGCACACAATACTCCAAGTGTGGTCTGACGAGTGATTTGTACAGAGGGAGAATTATGTTTTCTTCTCGTGTCTCCAGACCTTTTCTATTGCATCCCATGAGCCTATTTGCTTTGGTGGCAGCTGCCTGACACTGGGCACTCCAATTTAGCTTCTTATTGACTAAGATGCCTAAGTCTTTTTCCATGTCTGTTTTCCCCAGCAGTTTCCCATTTAGTAAGTAATTGTAGCATCTGTTTCTCCTTCCCATGTGCATAACCTTACACTTATCTGTGTTAAACCTCATTTGCCATTTTTCAGCCCAATTCTCCAATTTACTCAAATCTGTCTGTAGTTGCAAACTGTCCTCCTTTGTGTTAACTACCTTACATAGTTTTGTATCATCTGCAAATACTGATATTTTACTGTGTAAGCCATCCACTAGATCATTAATAAATATATTAAATAGTAGGGGGCCCAATACAGGACCCTGTGGTACCCCACTAGTAACCCTGGCCCAATCTGAGTATGCACCATTAATAACCACTCCTTGTTTTCTATCACGAAGCCAGCTACCTACCCATCTACACACATTTTCCCCTAGCCCAAGCTTTCTCATCTTACTTACCAATCTTTTATGTGGGACAGTGTCAAATGCTTTAGAGAAGTCGAGATAAATGACATCCAATGATTCTCCTTGGTCCATTTGAGAGCTTACATCCTCATAGAAGCTGATCAGGTTAGTTTGACAGGAGCGATCCTTCATAAATCCATGTTGATGTGGAGTTAAACATTTATTAACATTGAGATATTCCATAATGGTATCCCTTAGAAACCCTTCAAAAATTTTACCCACAACAGATGTTAAGCTTACCGGCCTATAGTTTCCAGGTTCCCTTTTACACCCCTTTTTGAATATTGGTACCACATTTGCTTGCCGCCAATCAAAAGGAACAGACCCTGTTTCTATAGAGTCATTAAATATAAGGAATAGAGGCTTGTCTATCACATTACTTAACTCCCTTAATACCCAAGGGTGAATGCCATCAGGGCCTGGTGATTTGTCAATGTTAATCTTACTAAGGCGGTTCTGCACTTCTTCCTGGGTTAGGCAGGTAATACTTAATGGGGAGTTTACAGTATCACTCTGCATTTCCCCTGGCAAATCCTTTTCCTGTGTGAACACTGTTGAGTAGTATTGAGCATTCTGATACTGCAAATATCGGCCGCTGTATCGGAATTCCGATACCGAGTACCGATATTTTTTCAATATCGGATACCGGAATCGGAAGTCCCCATAATGCAATGAGCCACTGTTGTGGCTGTGATTGGCTGCTGAAATGATGTCATCATGATGCGCGGTCTGTGCGCATCATGATGCGCGGTCTGTGCCGACTGCAGGGGGTCTGTGCCAACTGCGGGGGGTCTGTGCCGACTGTCGGGGGTCTGTGCCGGCTGCCGGTGGTCTGTACGGGCCTCTCAGGGGGCCTGTGCTGGCTGCCGGTGGTCTGTATGGGCCTCTCGGGGGTCTGTACAGGCTTGTCGGGGGCCTGTGCCGGCTGCCGACGGTCTGTACGGGCCTCTCGGGGGCCTGTGCCAGCTGCCGGGGGCCTGTGCCGGCTGCCAGTGGTCTGTGCAGGCCTACCGGTGGTCTTGTGTGTGTGCAAGCATCGTCCCATCGTCCCACTACAAGTCCCATCGGGTGATGCCTGCTACAATGACAGTGATTGACACATTAGCCCATGATGGGACAGTAGTAGTCCCATCATCCGGCTAATGTGTTGAATGTAAAAAAAAAAAAAAAAAAAATACTACATACATACTACATGCATACTACATATATACAACATTCATACAACATACATACATACATACTACATATATACTACATTCATACAACATACATACTACATACACTCTACATATATACTACATTCATACAACATACATACTACATACAAGCTACATATATACTACATTCATACAACATACATATATACTATATACTACATACATGCTACATATATACTACATTCATACAACATACATACATACTACATACATGCTACATATATACTACATTCATACAACATACATATATACTACATACATACATACATACTACATACATGCTACATATATACTACATTCATACAACATACATACATACTACATACATGCTACATATATACTACTTTCATACAACATACATACATACTACATAAATGCTACATATATACTACATTCATACAACATACATACATACTACATACATGCTACATATATACTACATTCATACAACATACATACATACTACATACATGCTACATATATACTACATTCATACAACTTACATATATACTACATACATACTTCATATATACTACATTCATACAACATACATACATACTATATACATGCTACATATATACTACATTCATACAACATACATACGTACTACATACATGCTACATATATACTACATTCATACAACATACATATATACTACATACATACTTCATATATACTACATTCATACAACATACATATATACTACATACATGCTACATATATACTACATTCATACAACATACATATATACTACATATATACTACATTCATACAACATACATACTACATACACGCTACATATATACTACATTCATACAACATACATACTATATACATGCTACATATATACTACATACAACATACATACTACATACTACATACATGCTACATATATACTACATTCATACAACATACATACATACTACATACATGCTACATATATACTACTTTCATACAACATACATACATACTACATACATGCTACATATATACTACATTCATACAACATACATGCATGCTACATATATACTACATTCATACAACATACATATATACTACATACATACTTCATATATACTACATTCATACAACATACATACATACTATATACATGCTACATATATACTACATTCATACAACATACATACATACTACATACATGCTACATATATACTACATTCATACACCATACATATATACTACATACATACTACATATATACTACATTCATACAACATACATACATACTACATAATACATACATACTACATATATACTACATTCAAACAACATACATACATACTACATACATGCTACATATATACTACATTCATACAACATACATACATACTACATAATACATACATACTACATATATACTACATTCATACAACATACATACATACTACATACATACTACATATATACTACATTCCTACATACATACTACATGTATACTACATTCATACAACATACATACATACTACATACTGTACATGCTACATATATACTACATTCATACAACATACATACATACTACATACATACTACATATATACTACATTCATACAACAAACATACATACTACATACATACTACATGTATACTACATTCTTACAATGTACATACAAACAACATACATACTACATATATACAGTGTTGGCCAAAAGTATTGACACCCCTGCAATTCTGTCAGATAATACTCAGTTTCTTCCTGAAAATGATTGCAAACACAAATTCTTTGGTATTATTATCTTCATTTAATTTGTCTTAAATGAAAAAACACAAATGAGAATGAAGCAAAAAGCAAAACATTGATCATTTCACACAAAACTCCAAAAATGGGCCAGACAAAAGTATTGGCACCCTCAGCCTAATACTTGGTTACACAACCTTTAGCCAAAATAACTGCGACCAACCGCTTCCGGTAACCATCAATGAGTTTCTTACAATGCTCTGCTGGAATTTTACACCATTCTTCTTTGGCAAACTGCTCCAGGTCCCTGATATTTGAAGGGTGCCTTCTCCAAACTGCCATTTTTAGATCTCTCCACAGGTGATTCAGGTCTGGACTCATTGCTGGCCACCTTAGAAGTCTCCAGTGCTTTCTCTCAAACCATTTTCTAGTGCTTTTTGAAGTGTGTTTTGGGTCATTGTCCTGCTGGAAGACCCATGACCTCTGAGGGAGACCCAGCTTTCTCACACTGGGCCCTACATTATGCTGCAAAATTTGTTGGTAGTCTTCAGACTTCATAATGCCATGCACACGGTCAAGCAGTCCAGTGCCAGATGCAGCAAAGCAACCCCAAAACATCAGGGAACCTCCGCCATGTTTCACTGTAGGGACCGTGTTCTTTTCTTTGAATGCTTCTTTTTTTCTCCTGTAAACTCTATGTTGATGCCTTTGCCCAAAAAGCTCTACTTTTGTCTCATCTGACCAGAGAACATTCTTCCAAAATGTTTTAGGCTTTTTCAGGTAAGTTTTGGCAAACTCCAGCCTGGCTTTTTTATGTCTTGGGGTAAGAAGTGGGGTCTTCCTGGGTCTCCTACCATACAGTCCCTTTTCATTCAGACGCCGACGGATAGTACGGGTTGACACTGTTGTACTCTCGGACTGCAGGGCAGCTTGAACTTGTTTGGATGTTAGTTGAGGTTCTTTATCCATCATCCGCACAATCTTGCGCTGAAATCTCTTGTCAATTTTTCTTTTCTGTCCACATCTAGGGAGGTTAGCCTCAGTGACATGGGCTTTAAACTTCTTGATGACACTGCGCACGGTAGACACAGGAGCATTCAGGTCTTTGGAGATGGACTTGTAGCCTTGAGATTGCTCATGCTTCCTCACAATTTGGTTTCTCAAGTCCTCAGACAGTTCTTTGGTCTTCTTTCTTTTCTCCATGCTCAAAGTGGTACACACAAGGACACAGGACAGAGGTTGAGTCAACTTTAATCCATGTCAACTGGCTGCAAGTGTGATTTAGTTATTGCCAACACCTGTTAGGTGCCACAGGTAAGTTACAGGTGCTGTTAATTACACAAATTAGAGAAGCATCAAATGATTTTTCGAACAGTGCCAATACTTTTGTCCACCCTCTTTTTTATGTTTGGTGTGGAATTATATCCAATTTGGCTTTAGGACAATTCTTTTTGTGTTTTTTCATTTAAGACAAATTAAATGAAGATAATACAGTCATATGTAAAAGTTTGGGCACCCCTATTAATGTTAACCTTTTTTCTTTATAACAATTTTGGTTTTTGCAACAGCTATTTCAGTTTCATATATCTAATAACTGATGGACTCAGTTATATTTCTGGATTCAAATGAGTTTTATTGTACTAACAGAAAATGTGCAATCTGCATTTAAACAAAATTTGACCGGTGCAAAAGTATGGGCACCCTTATCATTTTCTTGATTTGAACACTCCTAACTACTTTTTACTGACTTCCTGAAGCACTAAATTGGTTTTGTATCCTCATTAAGCTTTGAACTTCATAGCCAGGTATATCAAATCATGAGAAAAGGTATTTAAAGTGGCCACTTGCAAGTAGTTCTCCTATTAGATTCTCCTATGAAGAGTGGCATCATGGGCTCCTCAAAACAACTCTCAAATGATCTGAAAACAAAGATTATTCAACATAGCTTTTCAGGGGAAGGATACAAAAAGTTGTCTCAGAGATTTCACCTGTCAGTTTCCACTGTGAGGAACATAATAAGGAAATGGAAGATCACAGGTACAGTTCTTGTTAAGCCCAGAAGTGGCAGGCCAAGAAAAATATCAGAAAGGCAGAGAAGAAGAATGGTGATAACAGTCAAGGACAATCCACAGACCACCTCCAAAGACCTGCAGCATCATCTTGCTGCAGATGGTGTCACTGTGCATCGGTCAACAATACAGCGCACTTTGCACAAGGAGAAGCTGTATGGGAGAGTGATGCGAAAGAAGCCGTTTCTGCAAGCACGCCACAAACAGAGTCGCCTGAGGTATGCAAAAGCACATTTGGACAAGCCAGTTACATTTTGGAAGAAGGTCCTGTGGACTGATGAAACAAAGATTGAGTTGTTTGGTCATACAAAAAGGCGTTATGCATGCGCTGTATTGTTGACCGATTCACAGTGACACCATCTGCAGCAAGATGATGCTGCAGGTCTTTGGAGGTGGTCTGTGGATTGTCCTTGACTGTTCTCACCATTCTTCTTCTCTGCCTTTCTGATATTTTTCTTGGCCTGCCACTTCTGGGCTTAACAAGAACTGTACCTGTGTTCTTCCATTTCCTAACTATGTTCCTCACAGTGGAAACTGACAGGTTAAATCTCTGAGACAACTTTTTGTATCCTTCCCCTGAAAAGCTATGTTGAATAATCTTTGTTTTCAGATCATTTGAGAGTTGATTTGAGGAGCCCATGATGCCACTCTTTATAGGAGAATCAAATAGGAGAACTACTTGCAAGTGGCCACTTTAAATACCTTTTCTCATGATTTGATATACCTGGCTATGATGTTCAAAGCTCAATGAGGTTACAAAACCAATTTAGTGCTTCAGGAAGTCAGTAAAAAGTAGTTATTAGATATATGAAACTGAAATAGCTGTTGCAAAAACCAAAATTGTTATAAAGAAAAAAGGTTAACATTAATAGGGGTGCCCAAACTTTTACATATGACTGTATTAACAAAGAATTTGTGTTTGCAATCATTTTCAGGAAGAAACTGAGTATTATCTGACAGAATTGCAGGGGTGTCAATACTTTTGGCCAACACTGTACTACGTTCATACAACATACATATATACTACATACATGCTACATATATACTACATTCATACAACATACATATATACTACATACATACTTCATATATACTACATTCATACAACATACATACATACTACATACTACATACATTCTACATATATTGTAACAACCCTGCTGGCATCACTGCATGGCCTCCCATCCCCCGCACACCAACTTACTTTCTGCTTCAAGCCATGCTGTGAATACTGTCTGTTGCCAGCCCTGTGCTCCATGTGCTATGCCTCGTGTTTTCCTGCTTGCTCTCCATGTTTCCTGACTGTGTGTATAGGGGGGCGGCGCCTGAACTCTCTGGTTCTTATGCAGTCAGGGTGCACCTGTGTAATATGTCCCTGACCAATCACCTAGAGCCCTTGACTATTTAGTTTCACCACACCCACTGACCTTGGCCTGTGCAATGTCTAAACTCAGTTAGAGCCTTGCTGCTGAGCTAGCCAGGCCCTGTCCTATGTCTTGCCTTCTCTGAAGGCTCTTACTGCGTATTCTTGTGTCTTGGTACCTTGCCTAGCATTTCTCTGTCCGCCTGCCAGGAGGCAGAATATCCTGGCCCTTGAGTCTTGTTCCCAGTGCCTTGTCTGTTCTCTGTCCGCCTGCCAGGAGGCAGAATATCCTGGTCCTTGTGTCTTTGTCCCTGTGCCTCTGTCTGAACTCAGTCTTACCTCTGTCTGTCAGTCTCCTTGTTTGTGGTTCCTTCTCTGCCGTGTCTTTCCTTGTGTCCTCCCTGTCTGTGCATCTGCACCCTCGCAGCTTTGTCTGTGCATCTGCACCCTCGCAGCTTTGTCTGTGCATCTGCACCCTCGCAGCTTTATCTGTGCATCTGCACCCTCGCAGCTTTATCTGTGCATCTGCACCCTCGCAGCTTTATCTGTGCATCTGCACCCTCGCAGCTTTATCTGTGCATCTGCACCCTTGCAGCTTTATCTGTGCATCTGCACCCTCACAGCTTTATCTGTGCATCTGCACCCTCGCAGCTTTATCTGTGCATCTGCACCCTCGCAGCTTTATCTGTGCATCTGCACCCTCGCAGCTTTATCTGTGCATCTGCACCCTCACAGCTCTGTCTGCACGGCTCCCTAGCCGCTCTGCCTGCTCCGCACTCCTGCGGCTCTGCCTGCTCCGCACTCCTGCGGCTCTGCCTGCCTGCACCTCCTGTGTGAACAGGTCCAAACCTGTTCCTTCATATTCCACTCCTTCCTGCCTATATCCATACTTGCACCTCCTGTGTGAACAGGTCTAAACCTGTTCTGTTGTGAGCTCATTTTCCCCTCCGTCACTGAGGCCTGGTGAACTCCCTATTCTAGTGAAGGAAGGTAGTGAGCCTGATTATCAGACACCTGGGACTAATGAAGACGATTGGCTGAGTGGAGTCACTGACTGGATTTAAGGCAGCCTACGCCCTTTCTGCCCTGCGGGTGACTTCTCTGTGGACTCTTGGACACCAGTCTGATTCCTGCTCTCCTAAAGCTAAGTTTTCTGTTTTGCCTTTTGCATTTAAGATTTGTTTTTGTTTTTCGTGCTTATTGGATTCTGCCACTCCCTGCTGGAGTGTGCAGTGTTCCTTGAGCTCTGTCTTCTGAAAGTACCTGAGTGCTGATTTAGTTTTTGAAGCTTAGTTGCTTCAGGGCCATTTTTATATCAGCTTGTTGGCTTTTGTCTCTGATAGGGTTTTGGCAGATTGCAGACAGCAGCCTTCCTATCCGTTCCTATCTAGGTAGTTTTTGGGCCCCGTCTTTGCTCAGCCTGTCTTTCTGTCTGTGTAAGTGTTTTCATCTTGCTTCACCGTCATTATATGTGGGGGGCTGCCTATTGCTTTGGGGTCTGCTCTGGGGCAGTTAGATTTCCCCTTTCCTTCTTTAGGCCTATGTATCTCTCCGGCTGTGATCGAGGGGTCTAGGTCATCGTAGGAACCCCCCACGGCTACTGCTAGTTGTGTTGATAGGTTCAGAGGTCTGCAATCTGATAGTTGCCAACTTCTCTGGTTTTCAGGACTTAGCTAGCATTTCTGTTTTTGCCTCCTACGGTGACTCAATCATAACACTGTTCCTTCATATTCCACTCCTTCCTGCCTATATCCATACCTGCACCTCCTGTGTGAACAGGTCCAAACCTGTTTTCTCATATACCACGCCCGCTTGCCCAGTGTCTCCAAGCCGTGCCCGCTTGCCCAGTGTCTCCAAGCCGTGCCCAGTGTCTCCAAGCCATGCCCAGTGTCTCCAAGCCGTGCCGTGTCTCCAAGCCGTGCCCGCTTGCCCAGTGTCTCCAAGCCTTGCCCGCTTGCCCAATGTCTCCAAGCCACGCCTCCTTGCCCAGTGTCTCAGCCATGCCTGTCTTGTCTACCTGCCTGCCAGTCTATAGCACCTGTCCAAGTGACTTGTCCCCGAGTGGGATCAGCAGCCACAGCCAGACACCACCCTGGAGTGGCACCCAACAGCTTCCTGCCGCACAAGCCTGACCTCACCATCAGAGGCTCCAGTGAAGACCGAGGTAGCTGTCGTAGTCACGCCCCTTCCAGGGTAGTCTGGTTTGTGGCACAAGTATGTTGTATGAATGTAGTATATATGTAGTATGTATGTAGTATGTATGTTGTATGAATGTAGTATGTATGTAGTATGTAGTATGTTTTTTTTTGTTATATTCAACACATTAGCCGGATGATGGGACTACTACTGTCCCATCATTGGCTAATGTGTCAATCACTGTCATTGTAGCAGGCATCGACCTATGGGACTTGTAGTCCTATCGGACGATACCTGCACACACACAAGACCCCCGGCAGGCCTGCACAGACCACCGGCAGCCGGCACAGGCCCCCGGCAGCCGGCACAGACCACCGACAGCCGGCACAGGCCCCTGACAGACCTGTACAGACCCCCAAGAGGCCCGTACAGACCACCGGCAGCCGGCACAGGCCCCCGGCAGCCGGCACAGACCACCAACAGCCGGCAAAGGCCCCCGAGAGGCCCGTACAGACCACCGGCCCAGGCCCCCGACAGGCCTGTACTGACCCCTGAGAGGCCCGTACAGACCACCGGCAGCCGGCACAGGCCCCCGACAGTCGGCACAGACCCCCGAGAGGCCCGCACAGACCCCGCCCACGCACCGCCCATACTCTTCCCCCCTCCCGAACAGGATGTACAAGGCAAGAAAGGGTTTTTTTTAATTCCGATATTTCTGTCCCATTGACTTGAATGGGACTTCTGGTATCGGAATCGGCGATACCGATACTTTTTGGGGTATCGGGCCGATCAAATCAGATCTGATATCTCTGAATATCGGATGGTATCGCTCAACGTTCGAAAGGCGGCAACGCCTCTCGTGTAGTTTTACGTTCACGCAAACACCGATCAGTTTGAATGGCCAATGACATAGAGTTGTCAAGACAAGAGGGGACAGGAAATCTTACCATAACATCTTTTACGGTTTCTGCCAAACCCTTCCGAAAGAGAACTGCTAGGGCATCATCATTCCATTTAGTAAGGACTGCCCACTTTCAAAATTTTTGACAGTATAACTCTGCAGAATCCTGACCTTGGTTCAATGCCAATAAGGTTTCCTCAGCTTGATCAATAGCATTAGGTTCATCATACAACAACCCCAGGACTTGAAAAAACGCGTCCACATTAGCCAGAATAGAATCTCCGGGTGTCAAAGAAAAGGCCCAATCCTGGGGATTTTTGGATCAACAGCAGATGATTGAGCGAGATAAGCAGAAATTCCCCGCACTTCAGCAGCGAGCTGCTCAACACACAATTGCTTAGTCTCCATTTAGACAAAAAATATCCTCCTACGGCCCTAGAAAAAAAAAAGAGGAAAAAATATACAAAAAAGATTCTGACACTTATTTTTTTTTTTTTAAATTCTTTCCTTCTTTAGAGTACCCTAGAGTCTACAGTAAGGCTGGTGATTCTGTTATGAAAGGGTCACCGAGGAGGATAGCAGCACCAGGCTAAGCCACCAGAAAACCAGAGAGGTTGGTAACTAAGCAGATTGCAGACCTCTGATCCTATCCACACAACTAGCAGTAGCCGTGGAGCGTACCTACGATGCCCTAGACGCCTCGGCACAGCCGGAGAACTAACTCAGCCTAAAGCAAGAAAGCTGAAATCTAAACTGCCCCGGAGCAGACCCCAAAGGAATAGACAGCCCCCAAACATATATTGTCGGCGAGACAAGATGAAAACACAAACGCAGGCAGAAAAGTAGACTGAGCAAATGATGGGGCCCAAACTGACTAGACAGGACAGGAAAGGAAAGACACTGTCTGCAATCACGCAAAAACCCTGAAAAATCCAACACTTCTGATGTACAAAAACAATGAAATCACACGACTTCGCCCCCACTATATCAGCTCTATGGTATATACTGAAAGCAAAGCAAAAAAAGAGCAATATAACAGGGGACAGAACAAACTGACACAAGCAGTAACATATGGGCAGTGATCCAGCACAGCCCCAGCAGGAGCAAGCTGACCCGCACAAAGCAGAGATAGACAAAACTAGATCAAATGCAAAAAGATTAGGAAATGAACCACTTAGCTGAACCATGAAGGAACAGAGCAGGAGACATCAGACATCAGACCTCAGAAGGCACAGGAAGAAAATCACCGGCAGGGATTGAAGGAAGTCAGCTGTCTTAAATACACCAGTCAGAAACCCCAGATCTCCAGTCATCATCATCATTATCAGGTGGCAAGCCTCTGTCAATCTTACCAGCTCCACTACCTCCAGTAACCACCAGAGGGAGCCCAGAAAGAGAATTCACAACGGAGCAATGAATTTCAGACATTACTCTTTTCCTCCACTGGTCAGGGACATACAATTTTCCCATAGGACATCGTTCAGGTTTATCCTCCTGAAATTCCTCCAGGGCACATCTCAAATCAGGAGAAATGGCAGAAAGAACTATACCCTCGTTTAGAATGGTCATAGGCTCAGTCACGTCAAGAGAATCCTCAAAGAAACTCCTAGAAAGGGCGTCCGCCTTAACATTCTTAGTGCCAGGAAGAAAGGAGACCACGAAATTAAAACGCGTGAAAAACAAGGCCCACCTAGCCTGTCTAGGATTCAAGTGCTTGGCTGATTCAAGATAAATCATATTCTTGTGATTGGTGAGGACCACAACTTGATGTCTAGCTCCCTCCAACCAATGTCTCCACTCTTCAAATGCCCACTTCATGGCCAATAATTCCAGATTCCCCACATAGTTACATTCAGATGGAGAAAATTTTCGAGAAAAGAAGGCACAGGGATTCATCTTAGAGGTTACCAGATCTCTTTGAGACAAAACGGCTCCTGCACCAATCTCAAAATCATCTATCTCCACCTGAAATGGGAGTGAAACATTAGGTTGCCGTATAACCGGAGCAGAAGTGAATCTCCGCTTAAGCTCCTGAAATGCCGAGACTACCTCTGGAAGACCAATTTACCACATCAGCGTCCTTTTTGGTCAAATCAGTCAGAGGTTTAACAATACCAGAAAAATTACTTATAAATTTACGGCAGAAATTAGCAAAACCCAAAAACTTCTGAAGCGCCTTCAGTGAAGTGGGCTGAACCCAGTCATAAATGGCCTGTACCTTGGCTGGGTCCATTTCAATAGCAGACGGGGACAAAATGAATCCCAAAAACAAAATCTTCTGTACGCCAAAAAGACATTTCGATCCCTTAACATACAGAGTATTTTATCTCAAAATCCGGAACATAGTCCGGACATGTTCCACATGAGAATCCCAATCACTGGAAAAAATCAAAATATCATCCAGATAAATGATCAAAAACTTATCCACAAGGTCCCGGAAAATATCGTTCATAAAAGATTGGAAGACGGAAGGGGCATTAGTGAGCCCAAAAGGCATCACTAGGTACTCAAAATGTCCCTCCGGAGTATTAAACGCCACTTACATTCATCCCTGTGCTTGATGCGAATAAGATTATACGCCCCCCTGAGGTCAAGTTTGGTAAACCAACAAGCACTTTTAACTCTGCAAAATAAATCAGAAATCAGGGGTAATGGGTATTGATATTTAACAGTGATTTTGTTAAGGGAACGATAGTCAATACATGGCCTTAATGAGCCATTTTTTTGGCCACAAAGAAAAAAACAGCACCCAAAGGCGAAGAGGATGGCCTGATATAACCCTTCTCCAATGATTCCTTGATATAAGATCGCATAGCATCATGTTACATGTTGTCAGGTACAGATAAGTTGAAAAGTCGACCCATGGGAAATTTACACCCGGGCATTAACTCAATTGCGCAGTCATAACTCCTATGAGGAGGCAAAGACGCGGACTTACTATCAGTTAAATGCATCAGATAAATCAGCCAAATAGTCAGGAACGTCTTGAGACTGGGGAGAGGTGGAGAAAACAGGAGTGTCACTAAGAACACATTGACAACCCCAACTCACCACACACAGAGATATCCAATCTAAAACAGGATTATGGGTTTGCAACCAAGGAAAACCCAGTACAATAGCATCATGTAAATTGTGCAAAACCAAAAATGTAAAATTCTCTTGATGGTCCGGGGTGACCCGCATTACCACCTGGGTCTAAAACTGGTTTATTCTCCGCCAAAGGGGTAACTTCAATCCCCCTCAAGGGAATAGGGGTTCTCAGGGGCACCATGGGGAAACCACAATGCTTGTAAAAGTCAAGATCCATCTAATTCAAAGCTGCTCCTGAATCAACAAAGGCCTTAGTAGAAAAAGTAGACAAGGAGCAGATCAAGGTAACTGCCAACAGGAACTTAGGCTATACACTACCCATGGCAAATGCATGAGCAAAACGTTTTTCTCATTTAGGGCAGACAGAAGTAACATGAGAGGCGTCCCCACAAAAGAAGCATAACTTATTACGCCTTCTAAACTCTTGATGTTGAGCTCTAGACAAAACCCTATCACATTACATAGTAACATAGTTATTAAGGTTGAAGGCAGACTTTAAGTCCATCTAGTTCAACCCATATCCTATCCTAACTTGCCCTAACATGTTGATCCAGAGGAAGGCCAGAAAAACTCATCTGGTAAACAGTAAGCTTCACATTGGGGAAAAAAATTCCTTCCCGACTCCACATACGGCAATCAAACTAGCTCCCTGGATCAACGCAATATTAAGGAAACTAGTGTATAGAACCTGTAATATTATACTTTTCAAGAAAGGCATCCAGTCCCTTCTTAAATTTTAGTAGGGAATCACTCATTACAACATCATATGGCAGAGAGTTCCATAGTCTCACTGCTCTTACAGTAAAGAATCAGCATCTGTGAGTATGCTTAAACCTTCTTTCCTCCAGACGTTGAGGATGCCCCCTTGTCCCCGTCACAGGTCTAAGAGTAAAAAGATCATTAGAAAGGTCTTGGTATTGTCCCCGCATATATTTATACATTGTAATAAGATCACCCCTAAGCCTTCGATTCTCCAAATTAAATAACCCCAAATGTAATAACCTGTCTTGG
Organism: Dendrobates tinctorius; assembly: GCF_039654945.1. NCBI lineage: Eukaryota > Metazoa > Chordata > Amphibia > Anura > Dendrobatidae > Dendrobates > Dendrobates tinctorius. Next base: position 27,401,284 of record NW_027361679.1, read on the forward strand.
TATTGCAGACCCCCTAGTTCCCTAATAACCTTGGTCGCTCTTCTCTGCACCCGCTCCAGTTCAGTTATGTCTTTCTTATACACCGGAGACCAGAACTGTACACAGTATTCTAAGTGTGGTCGCACTAGTGACTTGTATAGGGGTAAAATTATGTTCTCCTCAAGAGCATCTATGCCTCTTTTAATGCATCCCATTATTTTATTTGCCTTTGCAGCAGCTGCCTGACACTGGCCGCTAAATGTGAGTTTGTCGTCCAACCATACACCCAGGTCTTTTTCAGTGACTGTTTTGCCCAGTGTTTTACAATTAAGCACATAATTATACATCTTGTTCGTTCTACCCAAGTACATGACCTTACATTTATTCCCATTAAAGCTCATTTGCCATTTATCAGCCCAAGCTTCTAGTTTACATAAATCCTCCTCTGTATTGATTACCCTGCAGAGTTTAGTGTCATCTGCAAATATTGAAATTCTACTCTCTATGCCCCCTACAAGGTCATTAATAAATATGTTAAAAAGAAGCGGGCCCAAAACTGACCCCTGTGGTACCCCACTGCTAACCGTGACCTAGTCCGAGTGTGCTCCATTAATTACCACCCTTTGTTTCCTATCCCTGAGCCAGCTCTTAACCCACCTACACATATTTTCCCCCATCCCCATTGTTCTCATTTTATGTATCAACCTTTTGTGTGGCACCGTATCAAAAGATTTAGAAAAGTCCATGTACACCACGTCCACTGCATTCCCTTGGTCCAGTCCGGAACTTACCTCTTCATAAAAGCTTATCAGATTAGTCTGACAGGAACGGTCCCTTGTAAACCCATGTTGATATTGGGTCATAAGGTTATTCTTCTCCAGATACTCCAGTATAGTATCTCTTAGAAAACCCTCCAGGATTTTACTCACAGTTGAGGTTAAACTTACTGGCCTATAATTTCGAAGTTCAGTTTTTGTCCCCTTTTTGAATATTGGCACCACATTTGCTATACGCCAGTCCTGTGGTACAGACCCTGTTATTATGAAATCTTTAAAGATTAAAAATAATGGTCTATCAATGACTGTACTTAATTTCTGCAGTACTCGGGGGTATATCCCATCCAGGCCCGGGAATTTGTCAATTTTATTGATTTTTAGACACTGCCGTACTTCCTGCTGGGTTAAGCAGGTGACATTTAATGGAGAATTTTCATCCCTGATCATGTTATCTGTCATGGCATTTTCTTGTGTAAATACTGTTGAAAAAAAGTCATTTAGCATATTGGCTTTTTCCTCATCCTCATCCACCATTTAACCCAGACTATTTTTAAGGGGGCCAACACTATCATTTTTTAGTTTCTTACTATTTATGTAGTTAAAGAATATTTTGGGATTATTTTTACTTTCTCTGGCAATGAGTCTCTCTGTCTCAATCTTTGCTGTTTTGATTTGGTTTTTACAGAATTTATTTAATTTTCTGTATTTATTTAATGCCTCATCACTACCTACTTGCTTTAATTCTCTAAATTCTTTATTTTTATCTCTTATTGCACCCCTTACAGCTCTATTTAGCCATAGTGGGTTCCTCCTATTTCTAGCATGTTTATTCCCATACGGTATATATTGTGCACAGGTCCTATTCAGGATGCTAATAAACGTCTCCCATTTTCTTTGTATTTTTATGTCTCAGGATATCGTCCCAGTTAATTGCACCAAGATCATCTCTCATCTGTTGGAAATTTGCCTTCCTGAAGTTTAGTGTCCTTGTAACTCCTCTACTACACATCTTATTAAAGGATACATGAAAACTTATTAATTTGTGATCACTATTACCCAAGTGACCCTCAACCCTTACATTTGATATGCGGTCTGGCCTGTTGGTTAATATTAGGTCTAGCAGTGCCCCCCTCTTGTTGGGTCCTGAACCAGTTGTGAAAGGTAATTGTCTCTCATAGTTGTCAAAAACCTATTACCTTTGCTGGAACTGCAGGTTTCGGTTCCCCCAATGTATTTCAGGGTAGTTGAAGTCCCCCATAATAATGACTTCTCCTTGAGTCGCAGCTTCATCTGTTTGCTTTATGAGGATATTCTCTGTTGCTTCCATTATTTTTGGAGACTTATACAAACCCCTATCAGTAATTTATTATTTTTCCCCCCTCCCCTTATCTCTACCCACAGGGACTCTACATTTTCATTAGATTCATATATATTATCACGAAGGATGGGTTTTAAGGATGATTTTATATATAAACACACGCCTCCCCCTCGCTTATTTGTACGGTCATTTCTGAACAGACTATAGCCCTGTAAATTAACCGCCCAGTCATGGCTCTCGTCCAGCCATGTCTCAGATATCCCCACCATGTCATAATTATGTTCCAACAACATTAACTCCAATTCCTCCATTTTGTTGGCGAGGCTTCTGGCATGCACTTTATGTATCTCTCTGTACCTCTATTCTTTCTTAAATTATTAACTGTTCTACCCCCACCCCCAATGTCATTATTTGTGCCCAGGTCTCTATCTGCACTGTCTTCCCCTCCTATAAAAGGAATACCCTCCCCCGTCCCTAGTTTAAACACTCCTCCAACCTTCTAGCCATTTTCTCCCCCAGCACAGCTGCACCCTCCTGTTATGAATGAGTCACCGTAGGAGGCAAAAACAGAAATACTAGCTAAGTCCAGAAAACCAGAGAAGTTGGCAGCTATCGGATTGCAGACCCCTGAACCTAACAACAACAACTAGCAGTAGCCGTGGGGGGTTCCTACGTTGCCCTAGACCCCTCGATCACAGCCGGAGAACTACATAGCCTAAAGACAGAAAGGGAAATCTAAACTGCCCCAGAGCAGACCCCAAAGCAATAGGCAGCCCCCAACATATAATGACGGTGAAGCAAGATGAAAAAACACTCACACAGATAGAAAGATAGGCTGAGCAAATGATGGGGCCCAAGCTAACTAAATAGGACAGAATAGAAAAGCTGCTGTCTGCAATACGCCAAAACCCTCTCAAAAACAAGAGCCAACAGACTGATAGGGAAAAAAGCCCTGAAGACGCTAGGCTTCAAAAAGACTATATCAGTACTCAGGTATTATCTTAAGACAGAGCAAAAAGGAATTCAGCTCACCCAGCAGGGAAAGGCAGAAATCCAGAAAAACAAGGCAAAACAAAACCAAAACACAAATGCAAAAAGTAGAGCAGAAAACTTAGCTTTTGAGGAGCAGGAATAATCACCCGCAAGGCAGAAGGGCGTCGGCTGCCTTATATCCAGTCAGCAATCCCAGTCACCCAGTCATCATCATTCTGCTCAGGTGCTTTGTAATCAGCCTCACTACCTTCCTTCACCAGAAGAGGGAGTTCATCAGACCTCAATGGTGAAGGGGAAAATGAACTCACAACACCCTCCCCATTGAGGTACAGCCAGTCCCTAGCGTAGAACCTTTAGCCAACTGAGAAGTCGGCCCAGTTCTGCAGAAACCCAAACCCCTCCTTCCTACACCAATTCCTGAGCCACTTATTAACCTCCCTAATCTCCCGTTGCCTCTCTGGCGTGGCACGTGGTACAGGAAGTATTTCCGAAAATACCACCTTGGAGGTCCTTGCTTTAAGCTTACAGCCTAATTCCCTGAAATCATCTTTAAGGTCCTTCCACCTACCTCTAACTTTGTCATTTGTGCCAATGTGCACCATGACCGCTGGATCCTCTCCAGCCCCTCCCAGTAATCTGTCAACCCGATCAGCGACAGGTAGGCAGCACACCGTTCGACGATCCCTGTCTTTGTGACAGATTGCCCTATCTGTTCCCCTAATAATTGAGTCTCCCACTACCAGAACCTGTCTGGCCTGCCCTGCTCTCCTATTTCCCCCCTTACTGAAGCAGACACTCCTCCGGCTTTCAGAGGACATGCCTTGCTGCAGCAGTGCTACTCCTGCACTAACACTCCCCTCATCTGCCAACTTAGCAAACTTATTGGGGTGTGCCAGATCAGGACTAGCCTCCCTGGTGCTCTTCCCTGTACCCCGCCTTCTAACTGTCACCCAGCTAGCTGCTTCATTGTCCTGCAGCTCCAACCTAGCATCCCCCCCTCATCTATCCCATTGAGCGTCTGCTCAGTGAGAAGACTCCTTTCCATATCGTCTATGGATCTCAGTGTTGCCAGCTGCACATTTAGATCCGGTATCTGGGCTTCCAAATGCACAACATGATCACATCTTGCACATCTGTATGTACCCTTGACCGGCTGTTCAAGGATTTCATACATGCGGCAAGACGTGCACTGGATGGCATTGGCATTGGCAATAGTGGAGCACATCCTAACGGGGATTGCACCAGACAATAAGATAAGCAAAAATAAATAAAAAGTATTAATAAAATATAACAGCAATTCAGTAACACCTCTCTTGGAAACTCCCTGAATCCAAAGTCACTGAATCTCAAGTCACACACTTACCACAGTTCGCACTTACGCTCAGGTCACACTCAGCTCAGCTTTTCAACTCTGTCAAATCTGATATTAAGGGTTTGGAAGCCAAACTTACCACTTTTGATGAGGCATCTCAGATTTAACCCTTTAGGGTTAAATTAAAGGATCTGTTGGATAAATATGATAAAGAAATTATGAATAAGAAGTGATTTAAATTTCTGAGAGACAAAATGGATTTTGAACAACAGACCGTGTTCCGTTGGACACATCAAGGGCTTTGGTAACAAGCGTAGCCCTATGGGAACCAATAAGGAGATGTCTGCAATGGAAGGACAGACTTCTAGTGATTTTTTTATCATCAGCAGACAGCGAGTCAGATCCAGGACTAGGCCAGGGTGGAGGAAACACAAATCTGTTTTCTCGTGTAACCAGGAACAGGGGTCACAGGACCCCACGGTACAATCAGCGGAGACAATTTCGGAAATGAGACCATCTGTATCTTTGGATTCCTGTGAGTATGACTCCTCTCATGTGACTGATGTCCTTCAAATTATTAATTTATCACAATACTCGTTGTCGTCTGTTGAAATCTCTGCTCTTAGTAAAGGCTTGACTTTTTCACCAGTCCAACAGTTGGACAAGTTCACCCTAATTAAGGATTTGTTTTTGTTTTGTAGGAAAATTGTCCTGCAGGTGCTTCATAACAAACCGCAGATGTCTCCTTTTCTTGACAATATTGATCTAAGAGTTTTTCAGGATCTGATGGACTTGTTGAATGAGGATGTACATAACCCAGGTAGGCCAAGGTTTCCACATAGAAATAGGTCTCGGGTTTCTCCATCTTTTTCTATTGTGCTTGCTGTTAGAATTTTCTTTGAAATGGTCAAGAAAGATATTGAAGCACTTTCTTTGAGACATGGGGCGCTGTCCAACTTAACTTCATTGGAAAAACAGGCCCTCTCGAACTTGAGGTCCAATAGTGAGTTCATTAATCAGGAAACTGATAAAGGGGGGAATATAGTCTTATGGCCCCACAGTTTGTATCAAGAGGAGGCTCATAGACAGTTAGATAACCAAAAGTTCTATCGGAAACTTCCCTCTGATCCTACTGGACTATATTTTTCCAAACTCAGATCCTTGGTTGACAAGGCATTGACATTGGGCATCATTAGCTCGAGTGAACGTGATTTCATTTGGGTGGAGCATCCCCCTACTTCTACTTTCTATATGTTGCCCAAAGTTCATAAGGACCTACACAAACCTCCTGGTAGGCCCATTGTGTCCAGCATTGGCAGTTTGTGTGAAAAGGCGTGAAAAAACATTGATTTTTTCTTACAACCTCTAGTACTCAAACTGCCTTCCTATATTAGAGATTCCTCGCATTTCATCTCATCTTACCAGGATATTGTCTTATCGGCTGATGACATTATGGTAACGTGTGATGTCGAATCCTTGTATTCGAACATCAACCATGAAGATGGGCTGCAGGCAGTTCACTTCTTTCTGGACCAACAACAAAATTCGGATAGGATGCATGATTCTTTCCTTCTGGATTTATTGAACTTTGCCTTGAAACATAATTACTTCCTGTTCGATAGAACATATTTCCTTCAGGTTTCCGTTGTGGCAATGGGGGTGCGCTGTGCCCCGGCTTTTGCAAATTTGTTTTTAGGATGGTGGAAGGCTACCATTGTATACACCTCCAGCCTTTTTCAGGATAGGGTACGACATTGGTCCAGGTTCATAGATGATGTGTTCTTTATTTGGTCAGGCACTGCAGACGAATGTTTATCCTTTCTAAATATCTTGAATGATAATTCGTTCAATATCCATCTGACCCACACTATCTCATCCTCCACAGTGAATTTCCTGGATCTTAGTATTACCTGTCGTGACGGTGCCTTGTCCACTTGTCTTTATCGGAAGCCCACTGCTACTAACAGCTTACTTGAATATGGAAGTTTTCATCCTCTGCATACCAGGAACGGAGTCCCGGTGGGGCAATTTTTGAGGGTCAGGAGAAACTGTACAAATGATCTGGACTTCCGGAGGGAAGCACGTGAGCTAACAGAAAGACTCAAGAGGAGGAATTATCCAAAGAAGTCTATATCTCGTGCCTTTCAGAGGGCTAATTTACAGTAACAGGCATCCTTGCTGACATCAACTAAAAGGATTACAGACAACAATGTCCGGTTTATTACCAATTTCAATACACACTGGACACAGGTGAGACAGATTCTACAGAAACATTGGCCTATTTTAACTACGGACCTACAGACCTCTCAGGTTGTGAGTCGACAACCGCTTGTCACCGCTAAGAGAGCACCTAACTTGAAGGACATACTCACTAGCAGTCATTATAAGAGACTTACTGTTAGATTAAATAGAGGGATTGTCCTTCGAGGTTCCTTCCCATGTGGGGACTGTAATATTTGTCCCTTTATGAACCCCACTCGGGAAAATTTCTGTAACCCCATTGATCACGTGCGACACAGGTTGAAATCATATATCAACTGTAAAACAACCCATGTTATTTATGCCATCATATGTTCCTGTCCACAGATCTATGTGGGTGAGACCTCACAAGAAATACGTCGTAGAATTCAGAGACACTTCTCTTCAATTAATACTGCTTCAGTGGATGTCCGCAAAGGTAAGACTCTTACCTCAGTGGCTTCTCATTTTTTAAGTAAACATTCAGGGAGTTATCGTAACACGTATGTTTGGAACATATAAGGTCATCGGACAGGGGGGGACCTGTGGAAAGAAAATTATTACAGGCTGAATCACGATGGATCTTTCTGTTAAATTCCATGGCACCTTTGGGTATTAATGAAGATCTTCTTTTTACAGGCTTTCTTGGATGACTCCCTGTCTTCTTCCATTATCCCCTTGGACATCTCCATTGATGGATTCCTTGGTTTCTTCTTCCCTCAATGAATTGCCCCACCTACATGCAATTTGATCAAGCTATGGACTACATGGATAAAGTCTCGATATCTTCTTATTGGATTTTTGAAATGTATTGATAATTGCTAAAGTTTTCCTTATTGCATCTATGGATTTTGACTAGCTTTTCAGCTTGTTTTGCATTAATTTTTTACATGTTCACATCATATTCCCCTTGTGTGGCGTTTCTGGTTATGATCTACAATTCCATCTTAGGTGTTCTGCAAGTGTTGCATGTGTTTTATATACCACATTTAACACTTGCATGTGGTTTTTCCCATTGAGTGTTTTATTTGCACGCATGCATCACATTGGATTCACATGGTTATAGTAGCCTAGCATCTTTTGGGTCCAGTGTGTGGGGGTCATTTAGGTATGTTTGCCATTTGGGAGTGGGCTGTCAGTGGTGCGGGCTGTTTCAGGAGAGCAGTGTGGTGCAGTCTCCCTGGTAATCCCCTCTTGGGGTATTGATTGACCATGCACAATCTCCTTATTTTGGAGATTGATCCACTCTAGGACTATTTTTCTTGTCCTAATATTATGAACAGAGGATAATATTTTTTTAGCACCTTCTTATCCTTTAATATCCTTTAATGTGTATTATCCATATCTGGTTACTGTGGCTCTTCATATACAAACCTTTTTGAGGACATGGGTGAGCATCATTTATATTGATCTATCTAACCTTAAATAAAATAACTGTATTTGTTATCTATAGTCCTTGTTTAAGTTGGTTATGAATTACCCTTTTCACCTTATGACTTTTACTCTGTGCCCCTCCCCCGTTCCCCCTCCCTCCCTCCTTTTTCCTAACCAGACTGGTCATTTACATTGTGCGATACACATCCTTCTTCCTTGTCCGCTTCTCTTGGCTACTAGATTGAGATATTCAGTGTGGTGCAGCCTCCCCTGTAATCTTTTCTTAGTTCATGAATGATCATGTATAATCTCTTCCTTTTGGAGAATGGTTCATTTTATGGATCATTCCTATTGTTCTTACATTATGAACTGAGAATATTATCTGTTTATTATAACCTTATCCTCTAACGTGTACCATCTCTATCTGGTTGCTGTTGCTTCCCATATGTAAATCTTATTGAGGATTTATGCAAGTACCATTTATATTGATCTATCTGATGCTTAATAAAACCTCTATATTTAGCATTTATAGTCCTTGTTCAACGTTTGGCCATGAATTATCTGTGCCATATCATGGCTGTTTAATTCCTGTGTTAGGTGTTTTTTCATTACCTGACTGGTCATTCACACAGTGTAATATACAACCCTTTTTTTTTTTTTCCCTGTCTGTGTCTGTTTCCTATTGAGACTCCCGGGAGCCGCGCATGCACACTTTATGCTTTATTTCATGTCATCTGCACCGCGCTGTAATCACAGCGCGCGTGCAGCTGACACCTTGAGCAGAGACGTCTGCCAGGTTTTCAGCTTTCCTCGTTATTTCTGGTTTGGGTCCGACATGTTCCTTCACAGGTGGCTAGACTGAGCTCTTCATATATAGGTATTTAAAGGCTTTAGCAGCAATGTCATGCATACTTTCCCTGATGAAGCCATCTTGATACGGCGACACGCGTTGGGTTTCCTCCCTTCTGCCGTCCTGTCTGTACTGTTGCCTTGGTATGGATCTTTCATGCATTTCATTATACCTGCTTCACATGTGAGCTGTTACTTCTAACCGTGAGAGGGCTGCCATTCACTGGGCATACTTGGCTGTTTTTCAATAGCGTTATTTTCCCGATATCTTATTGCCACTTATTTATGTGGCGTCTTTCATGCAGATCCACATTAGTGTGGTTTTCATTTGGTATTATCATGGCTTTTTGAATAATATCTGCATGTTTGATATTTTATTACCACTCATTTAAGTCGTTTTATGTGCGCAGCTCAGCATCCAGTGCAGTTATTTATTCATCTTCATGGGATTGAACCATTTTTTGCACATGTTGTGCTCTGGTCTACATATATTTTTTCTGGACCTTCATCTCAAGTATTGTGGATGCTATATATTCTACCAGACTATGTGGCACTTCAGCTGTGATTGACATGTGATCCATGGTATTTTTCCACGTGAAGGCTAGTTTATCGTTTGAGTCTCCAGCGCCATTAGGTGCTCTTTGGTGTAATTATATATTTACATCTATCATATGGATACACCATATTGTGGATGTTTTTCCTTTTTTGTTCCTTTATTTATGCTGATGATATATGCATGAGACTCAATTCATTATTTTATTGATCAGGACTAACAGGGGGATTGTATTCCCTTTTTGTTTTTACATGTTTTTAAATTTATATTGCTGTCAATAAAGCTTTTCTTGTTATCTAATATATAAAGCTCAAAGTGTGTATGTATGTGTGTATGTGTGTATGTATGTATGTGTGTATGTGTGTATGTCCGGGATAGGCATCCGCACTTTCGCAGCTACAGCCACAAAATTTGGCACAGTCGCACGTCTGGACCCCGAGAGCGTCCTAAGCTATGTTGTGAGGCGAAATTTTAACCCCGCGCGTTCCAATTCACCAAACAATTTTGCCCCTATCCACATACTGGGGGAAAAAGTGTGTGCGCGTCAAGCACCGCCCCTCATTGTGATGTCACAATGCCCCTATTTGCATACTGGGGAAGCAGTGTGTGCGTATCAAGCCCCGCCCCTCATTATGATGTCACAATGGTTGCCATGGCGACGCTGATGTCATCAAAGGCTGCAAGCCCTGCCGCCGCTCATTATGATGTCATAATGGTTGACTATGGAATGGAGGATGTGTGATAAGTATATGGGCACCGGACTATGGGATGGAGGATATGTATGATGGGTATATGGGAACGGGACTATGGGATGGAGGATGTGTGATGGGTATATGGGCACTGGACTATAGGATGGAGGATATGTATAACGGGTATATGGGCACGGGACTATGGGATGGAGGATATGTATGATGGGTATATGGGCATGGGACTATGAGATGAAGGATGTGTGATGGGTATATGGGCACTCGACTATGGGATGGCGAATGTGTATGATGGGTATATGGGCATGGAACTATGGGATGGAGAATATGTATGATGGGTATATGGGCATGGGACTATGGGATGGAGAATATGTATGATGGGTATATGGGCATGGGACTATGGGATGGAGGATGTGTGATAGGTATATGGGCACTCGACTATGGGATGGAGGATATGTATGATGGGTATATGGGCACGGGCCTATGGGATCGTGGATATGTATGATGGGTATATGGGCACGGGACTATGGGATGGAGGATAATTATAATTTTCTATAACTAACCACAGTTAGTTACTATGCCCGGGCAGCGCCGGGCTCTTCAGCTATTATTATATATATCAATGGTGTGCATTTTTATGTGGTCTTTCTTTCCTTTCTTGTTGCATTAACACTCAGCTCGTTCACACTCACTCAGGCAGAAGATTTAGGCTATGTGCCCACGCTAGCGTTTTTAAACGCTCAGGAAAAGGATCCCCTTCACCAGAAAACGCACGTCTTTTTCCACGCGTTTCTTGCACCCTTAATTACTGTATGAACTCCCACCCTTAATTAACCCCTTGTGAATATAGTTACACCTCAAGATTTAAATGCAATATAGTTAACCCTTAAAAACACAGATAGTAAAATAAGAGATTAACCCTGTAGAGAGAAAAAATAGGTTAAACAAGCCCCCAAGCCCCCCAAAAATTGAACAGGTAGAAAGCACTCAGCAACCTACAATTCAGCAACTCACACAGGTATTTGTTATAGGTTTTCCAAATACCTCTTCACTGAATCTCAAGTCACACACTTACCACAGTTCGCACTTACGCTCAGGTCACACTCAGCTCGTTTACATTCGCTCAGGCAGAAGATTGCATGGGTTCAGAAGTTTGTTCAAAAGGCAGCACCGCCTCCCGCGTACTTTTACGTACACGTAAACGTCGATCAATTTGAATGGCATGGAGTCGTTAAGACCAGAGGGGACAGGAAATCCCACCATAACATCCTTTACGGTTTCTGTCAGACCTTTCCGAAAGAGAGCTGCTAGCGCATCATCATTTCGTTTAGTAAGGACCCACTTTCGGAACTTCTGGTAGTATAACTCCGCAGCATCCTGACCCTGGTTAAATGCCAATAAGGTCTTCTCAGCTTGATCAATAGCATTAGGATCATCATACAACAACCCCAGGGCCTGAAAAAACGCATCCACATTAGCCAGAATAGGATCTCCAGGTGTCAGAGAAAAAGCTCAATCCTGGGGATTACCGTGCAGCAGGGAGATGACAATTTTAACCTGGTGCACCGAGCTCCTCGATGAATTAGGCTTCAAAGCAAGAAATAGTTTACAGTTATTCTTGAAATTCAAAAATTTAGACCGATCCCCAAAAAACACATCAGGAGTATTGATCTTTGGTTCTACAGCAGATGATTGAGTGAGATAGGCAGAAATTCCCCGCACTTCAGTAGCGAGCTGCTCAACACGATCGGATAATTTATTAGTCTCAATTAAAGAAAAAATCCTCCTGCGGCCCCAGAGAAAAAGACGAAAAAATATATAAAAAAAATCTGACACTTTTTTTTTTTTTTTTTTACAATTCTTTCTTTCTTTTGAGTACCCTAGAGTCTGCGGTTAGGCTGGTGATTCTGTTATGAATGGGTCACCGAGGAGGATGGCAGGAACAGGCTAGGCCACCAGAAGACCAGAGAGGTTGGTAACTAAGCGGATTGCAGATCCCTGATCCTATCCACACAACTAGCAGTAGCCGTGGAGAATTCCTACGATGCCCTAGACGCCTCGTCACAGCCGGAGGACTAACTAAGCCTAAAGACAGAAAGATGAAATCTAAACTGCCCCGGAGCACATCCCCAAAGGAATAGACAGCCCCCAAACATATATTGTCGGTGAGACAAGATGAGACACAAACAGAGAACTTATTGAGCAAACGGTGGGGCCCAAGCTGTCTAGACAGGACAGGATAGAAAAGATACTGTCTGCAATCACGCACAAAAATCCTGAAAAAGTCCAACACCACTGATATACCAAAAAACCCGAGATCACACGATCACCCCCACTAGATCAGCACTCTGGTATAAACTGGCAGCAAGCAAAAAGATACTAACATAACAGGGGACTGAACAAGCTGCCACATATGAAGCAGGGCCCAGCGCTGCCCCCAGCAGGGAGCACGCTGAACCCTAGCAGCAAAACAGAAAGCAAAAACAAAACACAACCAGATTAGATGCAAAGGATTAGCAAAAGAATACAGAGCTGAACCATGCAGATCAGGCAGGGGACAAAAGAGCTCCAAATGCACACTGAGGAAATCAACAGCAAACTCCAAGAGCAGCCAGCTCAATTATATGCTCCCAGCCAGTAATCCCAGGTTTCCAATTATCTTCGTCAGGTGGGGAACTTCCATCCACCTGGTCAGCTCCACTACTCTCAGCAGCCACCAGAGGGAGCAGAGGGAGCTTCGGCTCAGAACTCCGAGCAAGATAATTCACAAAAATCCTCCATGCTGCCAGGAGTCTCCTGCTGGATGGCGGATATTAACCTGGAAATGCAGTTTGTCCACAGCCTCTAGGCATATTTCTGAATCGATGCCCGCATTCGAAACACCAACTGTGAGGGGTTGACTCACTCGGATGCTTGCAGAGGTAAACACAAGAAAGCTGCTTGGGTAAGTTGCCTGTTGGTTTATTACAGCATAGCATAAACCGTAGCAGGGTTGAACAAAATAAACATGGCCTTTCTGGCTTAATGGCAAAACAAAAAAGTCCAATAGAGTCCTTTTTTCTGTGAGATTCACCTGCCGGGAACACGTCAACTACCCTTGGAACTACGATCTGGAAACTTTCCTCTCCAAACTCACAACACAGTGAAAAAAACAGTGGCTACATATTTAAATCCCCAGCCACACCCTTGAGGTGGAGATATGGTGAGTAGGCGTCCCGCCCACCTCTCACCTACTCACAAAAACCCAGTCCCTTGTCATGATTAACCACTTCAGCACATATGTTGCAGAGAAACTTATGGGTTTCACATCATAGAAGAAAGCAATCCTCATGACACATAGAGTGGGTACGGAAAGTATTCAGACCCCTGTGAGCTGTGAGGTCTTATATAGACAGGTGTGTGCCTTTACAAATCAAGTCTTATCAGTTTAATTAAACTCAGCTGGACTCCAATGAGGGAGTTGAACCATCTCAAGGAGGATCTCAAGGAAATGGACAGCATGTGACTTAAATATGAGTGTCTGAGCAAAGGGTCTTAATACTTATGACCATGTGAAATTTCATTTTTTATTTAATAAATGTGCAAAAAATTTTACATTTCTGTTTTTTTCAGTCAAGATGGGGTGAAATTTCATTTTTTATTTAATAAATGTGCAAAAATGTTTACATTTCTGTTTTTTTCAGTCAAGATGGGGTGCATTAATGAGAAAAAAATGAACTTTTTTGAATGTACCAAATGGCTGCAATGAAACAAAGAGTGACAAATTTAAAGGGGTCTGAATACTTTCTGTACCCACTGTATCTCCCCTGACATACAGTGCCAGTACAATATATATATATATATATATATACATACTGTACATTCATAACTGAAAGTTTTGGTATCCTTGAAATTGTTCCAGAAAACAAAGTATTTCTACTAGAAAAATTATTGCAATTACATGTTTTGTTATACACATATTCATTTCCTTTTGCTTTTATTGGAACAGCACAAAAAAAACAGTGAAAAAAATGGATATAATTTCACAAAAACAAAGAACAAAATAGGCTGGACAAAATTGTTGGCAACCTCAACTTCATATTTGGTTGCACACTGGTGACCAGTAAGCGTGCTCGGATATCATATTGCATTGTTCTTGGCTGTTAGATAGACACAACTGATGTGGGGATTGCCTGTTAGGTAAACCCTGCATGTGTTGCTGCTAACAACCGCGAATCATGCAGCCGCCGTGACTCGAACATATTACTCGAGCATGGCCGAGACGCTCGGACAACACCCGAGAATGCTCAGATAACACGATGTCCAAACACACGCGCTCACTAGTCCACACCCTTTGTAATAAATGATTGCATATCATAACTCCACCGCCACGATGGAACACTCAATTCAAAAAGTTGACATCAGCAAACTGCTCCCCCACATGGTGCCATACATGCAGTGGGGGATATACAGTGAAAACCAGGATTAATCCTTGAAGAGAACACCTTTCCAACGTGCCAGATGCCATAGAATGTGAGCATTCATCCACTCAAATCAGTTACGACGATGAAATTCAGTCAAGTGGAGACCCCGATAAGGACGACGAGCATGCAGATGAGCTTCCCTTAGAATGATTCTGACAGTTTGTGCAGAAATCCTTTGGTTATGCAAACAGATTGCAGATGTCCAGGTGGCTGGTCACAGATGACTTTAAAGAGAAGATGCTGGATGTTGGTGTCATGGGCTGGTATGGTTACAAGTGGTCTACGGTTGTGAGGCCGGTTGGATGTACTGACAAATTCTCTGAAACTCTTTTGGAGATGCATTATGGTAGAGAAATTAACATTTAATTCACGGGTAACAACTCTAGTGGGCATTACTGCCGTCAGCATGCCAACTGCATGCTCCCTCAAAACTTGCAACATCTGTGACATTGTGCTATTTGAGAAAACTGCACATTTCATCGAGGCCTTTTATTGTGGCCAGCCTAAGGCCAACCTGTGCCATAACCATGCTGTCTAATCAACACCTGAATATGCCACACCTGTGAGTGAAATGCAAGGAGAAGTGCTCACTATTTGAGAGAAAAAGGACTTTTGTCTACATAGAAAGCGTCTTAGATCTTGGAGTTCAGCTCATGAAAAATAGGAGCAAAAACAAAAGTGTTGTAAACCAACAAAAAAGGGGGATCTGTCCTACAAATACAGGTGATTAGTGGAGCAATCTTCAAAATAAATAAGTCATTGAAGAGCGATCACAACAAAGAAGGGAGATGATTACATGGTATCGAAAAGATTTAGCTTTATTAAACACTAGCTGAAGAGCCCGGTGCTGCCCGGGCATTGTAGCTAACTACGGTTAGTTATAACAAATTATAATGATTATATCTATATATAAAAAGCTGAGTGTATAGCCCCGCACACTCCGCATAGCCACATTCACTATACAATGCCTTGATAAAGCATTCGGCTCCCTGGAACTTTTCAACCTTTTCCCACATATCATGCTTCAAACATAAAGATACCAGATGTACATTTTTGGTGAAGAATCAACAACAAGTGGGACACAATTGTGAAGTTGAACGAAATTTATTGGTTATTTTAAATTTTCTCAGAGACTGAGATTCTTGCCCATTCTTCCTTGGAAAACAGCTCAAGCTCAGTGAGGTTTGATGGAGATCGTTTGTGAACAGCAGTTTTCAGCTCTTTCCACAGATTCTCAATTGGATTCAGGTCTGGACTTTGACTTGGCCATTCTAACACGTGGATACGTTTATTTGTGAACCATTCCATTGTAGATTTTGTTTTATGTTTGGGATCATTGTCTTGTTGGAAGACAAATCTCCGTCCCAGTCTCATGTCTGTTACAGACTCCAACAGGTTTTCTTCAAGAATTGTCCTGCATTTGGCTCGATCTATCTTCCCATCAATTTTAACCACCTTCCCTGTCCCTGCTTAAGAAAAGCAGACCCAAACCATGATGCTACCACCACCATGTTTGACAGTGGGGATGGTGTGTTCAGGGTGATGAGCTGTGTTGCCTTTACGCCAAACATATCGTTTGGTATTGTTGCCAAAAAGTTCGATTTTGGTTTCATCTGACCAGAGCACCTTCTTTTACCAGGGAGAAATGCAAAGTACTACATCTGGGCAATAAAAATGAAAAAAGCATATATAGAATGGGAGGAATAGGGCTAAGTGACAGCACATGTGAAAAAGACTTGGGTATACTAATAGATCACAGACTGAATATGAGTCAACAGTGTGATGCAGCAGCAAAAAAGGCAAATGCAATTCTAGGATGTATTAACAGAAGCATACAGTCTAGATCATGTGAAGTCATTATTTCCCTCTACTCCTCTTTGGTCAGACCTCATCTGGAATATTGTGTCCAGTTTTGGGCACCACATTTTAAAAAAGACATCAACAAACTGGAGCAAGTTCAGAAAAGAGCGACCAGAATGGTGACCGGTCTGCAAACCCTGTCTTATGAGGAAAGGTTGCAGGATTTGGGAATGTTTAGTTTGCAAAAGAGAAGACTGAGAGGAGACTTAATAGCTGTCTACAAATATCTAAAGGGCTGTCACATTGTAGAAGGATCAACTTTATTCTCATTTGCACAAGGAAAGACTAGAAGCAATGGGATGAAACTGAATGGGAGGAGACACAGATTAGATATTAGAAAAAACTTTTTGACAGTTAGAGTGATCAATGAGTGGAACAGGCTGCCACGAGAAGTTGTGAGTTCTCCTTCAATGGAAGTCTTCAAACAGAGGCTGGACAGACATCTGACTGGGATGATTTAGCGAATCCTGCTTTGAGCAGGGGGTTGGACCAGATGGCCCAGGAGGTCCCTTCCAACTCTACGATTCTATGATTCCACATGTTTGGTGTGTCTCCCAGGTGGCTTGTTGCAAACTTTAAACAACACTTTTTATGGATATCTTTGAGAAAAGGCTTTCTTCTTGCCACTCTTCCATAAAGGCCAGATCTGTGCAGTGTACGACTGATTGTTGTCCTATTGACAGACTGTCCCACCTCAGCTGTAGATCTCTGCAGCTCATCCAGAGTGATCATGGGCCTCTTGGCTGCATCTCTGATTAGTCTTCTCCTTGTTTGAGATGAAAGTTTAGCAGGACGGCCGGGTCTTGGTAGATTTGCAGTGGTATGATACTCCTTCCATTTCAATATGATCGCTTGCACTGTGCTCCTTGGGATGTTTAAAGTTTTGGAAATAATTTTGTATCCAAGTCCGTCTTAAAAACTTCTCCACAACAGTATCACGGACCTGCCTGTTGTGTTCCTTGGTCTTCATGATGCTCTCTGTGCTTCCAACAGAACCCTGAGACTATCACAGAGCAGGTGCATTTATACGGAGACTTGATTATACACAGGTGGATTATATTTATCATCATTGGTCATTTAGGACACCATTGGATCATTCAGACATCCACAATGAACTTCTGGAGTGAGTTTGCTGCACTGGAAGTAAAGGGGCCGAATAATATTGCATGCCCCACTTTTCAGTTTTTTAATTTCCACAAAAATTTAAAATAACCAATAAATTTCATTCAACTTCACAATTGTGTTCCACTTGTTGATTCTTCACCAAAAATTTACATTTGGTATCTTTATGTTTGAAGCATGATATGTGGGAAAAAGTTGAAAAGTTCCAGGGAGCCGAATACTTTTGCAAGGCACTGTAATATCCCACATCATCCCGTCAGCCTGGGGTCAGAACCAGAGCGCTGAGAGGATTTGCACTATCTTCCATAACAATGATCCCTTTAATAGAATCCTGGGGTGAGAATCAGAGTGCTGAGAGATTTACCCTAACTTCCATACTGGAGATCCCTTTAAGAGAGGCCTTGAGTCAGTACCAAAGTGTAGAGTGGATTTGCCCTCACTTCCGTACCGGGGATCCCTTTAAGAGGGGCCTGGGGTCAGAACCAAAGCGCTGGATGGATTTGCCCTGACTTCCGCACCAATGATCCCTTTAATAGAAGCCTGGGGTGAGAATCAGAGCACTGAGGGATTTACCCTAACTTCCATACCGGAGATCCCATTTAGAGGGAAGATGTGCTTATGGGATGGAGGATGTGTGATGTGTATATGTGCACGGGAGGGGGTGATTCATTTCTATCATGTGCTCTCTGCTCCTTTCCGGGGTGCAGACAATAGCTGGGAGCTTATGTTCCCGGGAATGCAAGATTTCACCCACCATGTCACTGTCTGCTGAGGTGTTGTCATGGAGTGGGAAAATTGTTGCTCATAGCAACCAATCACAGCTCAGCTTCTTTTAACCCCTTTCTTACATGAGACGTACTATCCCATCCACGGTACCTGGGCCCCTATGACCGGGGACGGGATAGTACGTCTAAGCGATCGGCGGCGCTCCCGAGGGGGGGCGCCGTTGATCGCGGCCTGGTTTCAGCTGATTATCACAGCTGACACCTGGCACTATGTGTCAGGGGTGGTCACGGAACGCCCCTGGCACATTAACCCCTGGCACACTGCGATCAAACATGATCACAGTGTACTGGGGGTTTAGGGAAGCATCGATAGGTAGGGGGCTTCTCTGAGACCCCAGAGCTGTGCGATGTGCTGCGCTGCTCTGGGGGCCTCCTTCCCTGCAGATCCAATATGGCCGTGGGAGCCTTCGGGGGGCCTGCAGGGAGGCTGCTTCCTCAGTGCCTGCAGAGAGCAGGCATTGAGGAAGCCTCTGCAGCGTCTGTCAGATCACTGAGTGCTGTCCAAACTGTCAGATGAGCGATCTGACACATTACAGTGATGTCCCCCCTGGGACAATGTAATAAAGTGAAAAAAAAGGGTAAAAATAATTTATAAAAAAATTCGCTAAATAAATTTTAAAAAAAAATTCTCTAAGAAATTCATTTTTTGAAAATAAAAAAAAACAATAAAAGTACACATATTTAGTGTCGCCGTGTCCGTAACGACCCACCCTATAAAACTGTCCCACTAGTTAAACCCTTTAGTGAACCCCTTAAAAAATTAAAATAAAAAAACAAGCAAAAAGCAATGCTTTATCATCATACCGCCGAACAAAAAGTGCAATAACGTGCAAAAAGAAGGATATAAATATCCATGCTACCTCTAAAAACGTCATCTTGTCCTGCAAAAAATGAGCCACTACACAGCATCATCAGCGAAAAAATGAAAAAGTTATAGCTCGCAGAAAAAAGTGATGCAAAAATAATTATTTTTTATATAAAATTGTTTTCACTGCATAAAAGCTCCAAAACATAAAAAAAGACATAAATGAGATATCGCTGTAATCGTACTGACCCAAAGAATAAAACCACTTTATCACTTTTACCACATGCGGAATGGTGTAAATGCACCCCACAAAAGAAATTCATGAAATGCTGGTTTTTGTTCATTCTGCGTCCCAAAAATCGGAATAAAAAGCGATCAAAAAATGTCACATACCCGATAATGGTACCAATAAAAACGTCAACTCGTCCCGCAAAAAATAAGACCTCAAATGACTCGGTGGGTCAAAATATAGAAAAATTATAGCTCTCAAAATGTGGTGATGCAAAAACTATTTTTACAATTAAAAGCGTCTTTTAGCGTATGACAGCTGCCAAACATAAAACCCCTCCAAAAATAGTAAATCAAACCCCCATTTATCACTCCCTGAGTTAGGAAAAAATAATAAAATTAAAAAAGATGTATTTACTTCCATTTTCCCATTAGGGTTAGGGTTAGGACTAGGGTTAGAGTTAGGGCTAGGGTTAGGGCTGAGATTAGGGTTAGGGGTGTGTTGGGGTTAGGGTTGTAGTTAGAATTGGGGGCTTTCCACTGTTTAGGCACATCAGGTGCACGCCAAACGCAACATGGCGTCTGATCTCAATTCCAGCCATTTCTGAGTAGAAAAAGTCAATCGTAGCTCTGCCGTGTGCCCAAACAGTAGTTTTCTCCCACATATGGGACATCATCGTACTCAGGACAAATTGGACAACAACTTTTGGGATCCAATTTCTCCTGTTACCCTTGGGGAAAATTAAACAATTGGGGACTAAAAGAACATTTTAATATGATTTTTTTATTTTCACGCCCGGGAGTTATAAACTTCTGTGAAGCACGTGGGGTTTCAAAGTGCTCTCCACATATCTAGATAAGTGCCTTGGGGGGTCTAGTTTCCAAAATGGGGTCACCTGTGGAGGTCTTCTACAGATTAGGCACATCAGGGGCTCTCCGAAGGCAACATGACACCCGCAGACCATTCCATCAAAGTCTGCATTTCAAAACGTCACTACTTCCCTTCTGAGTCCCGACGTGTGCACATACAGTAGTTTTCTCCCACATATGGGATATCAACATACTCAGGACAAATTGGACAACAACTTTTGGGGTCCAATTTTTTTCCTTACCCTTGGGAAAATAAAAAATTGGGGACTAAAAGATCATGTTTGTGGAAAAAATATGATTTTTTTATTTTCACGCCTGGGCGTTATAAACTCATGTGAAGCACTTGGGGGTTCAAAGTGCTCACCAGCTACACAACTAGATAAGTTCCTTGGCGTGTCTAGTCCAAAATGGTGTCATTTGTGGGGAGTTTCCACTATTTTTGCACATCAGGGGCTTTGCAAAAGCGACATGGCGTCCAATCTCAATTCCAGCCAAAAAAGTGAAGTGGCGCTGCTTCCCTTCCGAGCTCTGCCATGCGCCCAAATAGTCATTTACCCCACATATAGGGTATCAGCGCACTCAGGACAAATTGCACAATAACTTTTGGGTCCTGTTACCCTTGGGAAAATAAAAATTGGGGGTGAAAAGTTCATTTTTTGGAAAAAATATGATTTTTTAATTGTACGGCTGTACATTATAAACTTCTGTGAAGCCCTTGGGGGTTTAAAGTTCTCACCACATATCTAGATAAGTTCCTTGGGGGGTATAGTTTCCAAAATGGGGTCACTTGTGGGGGGTTTCCACTGTTTTGGCACATCAGGGGCCCTCCAAACATGACATGGCGTCTGCTCTGAATTCCAGCCAATTTTGCAGTGAAAAAGTGAAACGGCGCTCCTTCCCTTCTGAGCTCTGCCATGCGCCGAAACAGTGGATCCCCCACATATCAGGTATCAGCGTACTCAGGACAAATTGCACAATAACTTTTGCAGTCCAATTTCTCCTGTTACCCTTGGGAAAATAAAAAAATTGGACCTGAAGCAATTTTTTTGTGAAAAAAAGTTAAATATTCATTTTTTTTTTAAACATTCAAAAAATTCCTGTGAAGTACCTAAAGGATTAATAAACTTCTTGAATGTGGTTTTTAGCACCTTGTGGGGTGCAGTTTTTAGAATGGTGTCACTTTTGGGTATTTTCTATCATATAGACCCCTCAAAGTGACTTCAAATGTGATGTGGTCCCTAAAAATAACATGGTGTTGTAAAAATGAGAAAGCACTGGTCAACTTTTAACCCTTATAACTTCCTAACAAAAAAAAATTTTGATTCCCAATTTGTGCTGATGTAAAGTAAACATGTGGGAAATGTTACTTATAAAGTTTTTTGTGTGCCATATCTCTGTGATTTAAGGGCATAAAAATTCAAAGTTGGAAAATTGCGAAATTTTCAACATTTTCGCCAAATTTCCGTTTTTTTCACAAAAAAACGCAAGTTATATGAATGAAATTTTACCACTAACATGAAGTACAATATGTCACGAGAAAACATTGTCAGAATCATCGGGATCCATACCAGCGTTCCAGAGTTATTACCTCATAAAGGGACAGTGGTCAGAATTGTAAAAATTGGCACGGTCATTAACGTGCAAACCTCCCTTGGGGGTAAAGGGGTTAAACAGCTGTGGTGAAATGAAAGATGTTTTGTGATTGGTTGCAAGGAAAACTGTTGCTCATAGCAACCAGTCACAGCTCAACTTCTTTTAAATAGCTCTGGTGAAATGAAAGATGCTTTGTGATTGGTTGATGATACACACATACATACATACAATTTTATATACAGTGGGGCAAAAAAGTATTTAGTCAGTCAGCAATAGTGCAAGTTCCACCACTTAAAAAGATGAGAGGCGTCTGTAATTTACATCATAGGTAGACCTCAACTATGGGAGACAAACTGAGAAAAAAAAATCCAGAAAATCACATTGTCTGTTTTTTTTTCATTTTATTTGCATATTATGGTGGAAAATAAGTATTTGGTCAGAAACAAAATTTCATCTCAATACTTTGTGATATATCCTTTGTTGGCAATGACAGAGGTCAAACGTTTTCTGTAAGTCTTCACAAGGTTGCCACACACTGTTGTTGGTATGTTGGCCCATTCCTCCATGCAGATCTCCTCTAGAGCAGTGATGTTTTGGCTTTTCGCTTGGCAACACGGACTTTCAACTCCCTCCAAAGGTTTTCTATAGGGTTGAGATCTGGAGACTGGCTAGGCCACTCCAGGACCTTGAAATGCTTCTTACGAAGCCACTCCTTCGTTGCCCTGGCGGTGTGCTTTGGATCATTGTCATGTTGAAAGACCCAGCCACGTTTCATCTGCAATGCCCTTGCTGATGGAAGGAGGTTTGCACTCAAAATCTCACGATACATGGCCCCATTCATTCTTTCATGTACCCGGATCAGTCGTCCTGGCCCCTTTGCAGAGAAACAGCCCCAAAGCATGATGTTTCCACCACCATGCTTTACAGTAGGTATGGTGTTTGATGGATGCAACTCAGTATTCTTTTTCCTCCAAACACGACAAGTTGTGTTTCTACCAAACAGTTCCAGTTTGGTTTCATCAGACCATAGGACATTCTCCCAAAACTCCTCTGGATCATCCAAATGCTCTCTAGCAAACTTCAGACGTCCCCGGACATGTACAGGCTTAAGCAGTGGGACACGTCTGGCACTGCAGGATCTGAGTCCATAGTGGCGTAGTGTGTTACTTATGGTAGGCCTTGTTACATTGGTCCCAGCTCTCTGCAGTTCATTCACTAGGTCCCCCTGCGTGGTTCTGGGATTT
Source organism: Dendrobates tinctorius (assembly GCF_039654945.1). Taxonomy (NCBI): domain Eukaryota; kingdom Metazoa; phylum Chordata; class Amphibia; order Anura; family Dendrobatidae; genus Dendrobates; species Dendrobates tinctorius. Next base: position 27,424,350 of record NW_027361679.1, read on the forward strand.
TTGCTCACCGTTCTTGTGATCATTCTGACCCCACGGGGTGGGATTTTGCGTGGAGCACCAGATCGAGGGAGATTATCAGTGGTCTTGTATGTCTTCCATTTTCTAATTATTGCTCCCACAGTTGATTTCTTCACTCCAAGCTGGTTGGCTATTGCAGATTCAGTCTTCCCAGCCTGGTGCAGGGCTACAATTTTGTTTCTGGTGTCCTTTGACAGCTCTTTGGTCTTCACCATAGTGGAGTTTGGAGTCAGACTGTTTGAGGGTGTGCACAGGTGTCTTTTTATACTGATAACAAGTTTAAACAGGTGCCATTACTACAGGTAATGAGTGGAGGAAAGAGGAGACTCTTAAAGAAGAAGTTACAGGTCTGTGAGAGCCAGAACTCTTGATTGCTTGTTTCTGACCAAATACTTATTTTCCACCATAATATGCAAATAAAATGAAAAAAAAACAGACAATGTGATTTTCTGGATTTTTTTTTCTCAGTTTGTCTCCCATAGTTGAGGTCTACCTATGATGTAAATTACAGACGCCTCTCATCTTTTTAAGTGGTGGAACTTGCACTATTGCTGACTGACTAAATACTTTTTTGCCCCACTGTATATACTAGCTGAAGAGCCCGGTGCTGCCCGGGCATAGTAACTAACTGTGGTTAGTTATAGCAAATTATAATTATCCTCCATCCCATAGTTCCGTGCCCATATACCCATCATACATATCCACGATCCCATAGGCCCGTGCCCATATACCCATCATATATATCCTCCATCCCATAGTCGAGTGCCCATATACCCATCACACATCCTCCATCCCATAGTCCCATGTCCATATACCCATCATACATATTCGCCATCGCATAGTCCCGTGCCCATATACCCATCATACATATTCTCCATCCCATAGTCCCATGCCCATATACCCATCATACATATTGGACATCCCATAGTCGAGTGCCCATATACCCATCAAACATCCGTCATCTCATAGTCCCATGCCCATATACGCATCATACATATCCTCCATCCCATAGTCCCATGCCCATATACCCATCATACATATCCTCCATCCCATAGTCCGTGTCCATATACCCGTCATACATATCCTCCATCCCATAGTCCAGTGCCCATATACCCATCACACATCCTCCATCCCATAGTCAACCATTATGACATCATAATGAGCGGCGGGGCTTGCAACCTATGATGACATCAGCGTCGCCGTGGCAACCATTATGACATCATAATGAGGGGTGGGGCTTGATACACACACACTTTTTCCCCATTATGTAGATAGGGGCAAAATTGTTTGGTGATTTGGAACGCGCGGGGTTGAAATTTCGCCTCACAACATAGCTTAGGACGCTCTCGGGGTCCAGACGTGTGACTGTGCCAAATTTTGTGGCTGTAGCTGCGACGGTGCGGATGCCTATCCCGGACATACACACACTTGAGCTTTATATAATAGACAGATAATAGTTAAACAAGTATATGAAGTAAGCAGACATCTAATACAGAACATTGAGATTATAAGTCATACAGCTAAGTATAAGTGACCTTATCCCTGTTATAGTACAACCTATATCGTTACATGGAAATGAGGTATGATATACTGTATGGTGGTATATCCCTTTAAATCTGATGATCTATGAACACCTTGGTAAATAGATTTAAACAATAGTCAGTAGTATGGCGCCGAACTTACATATTGCAACTGCCAAAAACCTCCACTCCACAACTTCATAGTGACAGCGCAATAACTATGGGAGAATTTCACTGCAGTGGATTTGAACTTGCCTCTGCAGCGTGAGACTTTTTCACTGTGCTAACGGGGATCTCACCCATGTCACGGTAGTTCAGCCCAGCTGGGAACGCAGCCTCTGTGACCGGAGGTAACCTCAATGACGTCAGTGTCTATCGCTGAGGCTGGGTTCAGTTCAGTCACCAGTGGATGTCAGCCTGGATGGTCGCATTTTGGCACCGTCCAGGTTGAAAACTATTAGTCCCCCAGACATGGATTACGGCATGACAGGTGAGGGATAGTGTTGTTTTTTATTTTTGATTTCTTACATGAGACGAGAGCTTCGGTGGAATAGGCGTTAGGTGAGTATAACTTTGTTTGTTATTTTTAAATAAAAAAGTAAAAGTGTGTTTTGTTTTATTTCTGATAAAAGACTTTATTCTAGCTGTGTGTTTATTTATTTTACTCATTTAGGCTATGTGCACACGTTGCGGATTCCGCTGCGGTTTTTTCCGCGCGGAAACGCAGGTAAAACCGCAGGTAAAGTGACCTGCGGTTTTCCTGCGGTTTGGTCTGCGGTTTTGCCCTGCGGTTTCACACCTCTACTATGCTAAAGGTGTGAAACCGCTGTGGAAACCGCACAAACAATTGACATGCTGCGGTTTGAAAACCGCAGCCAAACCGCGCGGAAAAAAACGCACCGTCAGCACAGCGTTTTTGAAACCCCATAGGGTTTCATTGTACTGTACTTGGTCAGCGGAACTGCTGCGTTTCCGCAGCGGCAAAAACGCTGCGGAAACGCAGCAGAATCCGCAACGTGTGCACACAGACTTATATAGCGCCATTAATTCCACTGCACTTTACAAACATTATCATCACTGTCCCCGATGGGGCTCACAATTTAAATTCCCTATCAGTATGTCTTTGTTATGTGGGAGGAAACTGGAGGAAGGCCACACAAACAACGGGGAGAACATACTAACTCCTTGCAGATGTTGTCCTTGGTGGGATTTGATCCCAGGACCCAAGCGCTACAATGCTAACCGCTGAGCCACCTGCCATACCATACAACTATAGAATTAGTAAAGGATAGGTGTCTCATACACGCCTCTCCATTACTAATCCATGGCCTTGATGTCACCAGACAATACAAAGGTGACATCAACATCACAAATATGAACCCCACTTGCCAATGTTAGCTGCAGGGCAAGTGGGAAAAGCTGGGCAAAGCATCAGAATTGGCGCATCTAATAAATGCGCCTTTTATGGGCAGCTGCAAGCTGCTATTTTTAGGCTTGGGGGGGCAATATCCATGGCCCCTTACCAGCCTGAGAATACCAGCCCCCAGCTGTCTGCTTTAGCTTGGCTGGTTGTCAAAAATTGGGGGGACCCCACACCAGTTTTTTATTTATTTAAATAATTGCAAAATACGGCGTGGGGACCCCTCTGTTCTTTATAACTAGCCTTGCTGAAGCTGACAGCTGAGGGTTGCAACCCCAAGCTGTGAGTTTTGCCTGGCAGGTTATTAAAAATACGGGGGAACCAACGCCGCTTTTTTAAAATTATTTATTTATAGCGCAGGAGTCGGCAGATGAATACTCCCATCAGTTGCTCCTACTCTCACTGTTATTAGCAGCATCAGGCATCGGCTCATGGGCACAGTAGTCCCATCAGCTGACACCAGTTACAGTCAAGGCCAAAAGTTTTGAGAATGACACAAATATTAATTTTTACAAAGTCTACTGCTTCATTTTTTCTAATGGCAATTTGCATATACTCCAGAATGTTATAAAAAGTGATCAGCTTAACAGCAATTACTTGCAAAGTAAATATTTGCCTAGAAAATTAACTTTATCCCCCAAAACACATTTCAACATCATTGCAGCCCTGCCTTAAAAGGACCAGCTAACATCGTTTCAGTGATTGCTCCATTAACACAGGTGTGGGTGTTGATGAGGACAGGGCTGGAGATCAATCTGTCATGATTAAGTAAAAATGACACCACTGGACACTTTAAAAGGAGGCTGGTGCTTGGCATCATTGTTTCTCTTCTGTTAACCATGGTTATCTCTAAAGAAACACGTGCAGTCATCATTGCACTGCACAAAAATGGCCTAACAGGGAAGAGTATCGCAGCTAGAAAGATTGCACCTCAGTCAACAATCTATCGCATCATCAAGAACTTCAAGGAGAGAGGTTCCCTTGTTGCCAAAAAGGCTCCAGGGCGCCCAAGAAAGACCAGCAAGCGCCAGGACCGTCTCTTAAAAGTGTTTCAGCTGCGGGATCGGGCTACCAGCAGTGCAGAGCTTGCTCAGGAATGGCAGCAGGCAGGTGTGAGTGCATCTGCACGCACTGTGAGGCGGAGACTCTTGGAGCAAGGCCTGGTCTCAAGGAGGGCAGCAAAGAAGCCACTTCTCTCCAGAAAAAACATCATGGACAGACTGATATTCTGCAAGAGGTACAGGGAGTGGACTGCTGAGGACTGGGGTAAAGACATTTTCTCTGATGAATCCCCTTTTCAATTGTTTGGGACATCTGGAAAACGGCTTATTCGGAGAAGACCAGGTGAGCGCTACCACCAGTCTTGTCTCATGCCAACTGTCAAGCATCCTGAAACCATTCATGTGTGGGGTTGCTTCTCAGCCAAGGGAATGGGCTCTCTCTCAGTCTTGCCTAAAAACACAGCCATGAATAAAGAATGGCACCAGAATGTCCTCCAAGAGCAACTTCTCCCAATCGTCCAAGAGCAGTTTGGCGATCAACAATGCCTTTTTCAACATGATGGAGCACCTTGCCATAAAGCAAAGGTGATAACTAAATGGTTCAGGGAACAAAACATAGAGATTTTGGGACCATGGCCTGGAAACTCCCCAGATCTTAATCCCATTGAGAACTTGTGGTCAATCATCAAGAGACGGGTGGACAAACAAAAACCTTCAAATTCAGACAAAATAAAATCATTGATTTTGCAAGAATGGACTGCTATCTGTCAGGATTTGATCCAGAAGTTGATTGAGAGCATGCCAGGGAGAATTACTGAGGTCCTGAAGAAGAAGGGTCAACACTGCAAATATTGACTTGCTGCATTAACTCAGTCTAACTGTCAATATAACCTTTTGTTACTCATAATATGATTGCAATTATATTTCTGTATGTGATAAATACATCTGACAAACACACATAAAAACCAGAGGCCAGCAGATCATGTGAAAATATAATATTTGTGTCATTCTCTAAACTTTTGGCCATGACTGTACATGAGGTAAACTTTATATTTCCGAACACAGCTGCAGGCTCACGCTGTGTTTTGGCAGCATGGGAACCGCGGCTCTCTTACCGGCGGGGGTGATTTTACCATGTACATGAAAGCGTGGCAAACACTGGATGTTTGGGCCCCCCATTCAAGTGAATGGGGTCTGAGTTTGAGTCAGGGTATAGTTCTGGTACCCAAACTAGAACTTTTTGTAACGAACATCCAGGTGTGCGCCCATCTCTAGTGACCACTAGACCCAATCAATGGACTCAGTGGCACTGCCAAGGTTGTCAGCTCAAAATGGCTGAGCCTAGTGATTGGGTGCAGCGCTTATATGAGCTGTAGTAATGACGTCAGCACTGCAGCCTGTCAGCAAAGCTCGGAGAAGCGTGAATTATACGCACTGTCAGGATTCGGGTCTGCTTTGCCGTTTCCTGCGGTCATCATGTGACCACTCACATGCGAGTTTTCATACTTTGTGGTCCTATGCCATCTAGGTTCTCGCACTGAAGCAGAGGCTGAAGTTTTTCACTGAATATTGAGAGAATTAGGAAATTAGTCGGCACGTGACTGTATGTGGCAAAATGGGCTCTTTTAGGACGGCGCGGCAAGCTTGAGTGCTGCGCCATTCACTTCTTTGGCTTTTGGGGTGGCTGAGAGCTGTGCTGGACTTTTCTTGCAGCCACATGGAGAATGATTGGAGCGGCGGTCGGGCAGAATCGAGAAATGACCACAACCCCAATGGACACTTTTGGGATGAAATCGAACGAGAACGCGTCTTCTCATCTATGTCTTATCAAATGCTCTTCTGGACCTAGCGGAACCGCTCTCCCAGACACAGCCCCGAATCTTGTAGAAAGCCTTCCCAGAAGAGTGGAGACAATCTGCACAGTGGGGGGCAGCCATATCAATGCCTGGGGGCTTAGGATGGGGGGGTTCCGTGTGTGTCACTGTCTGGGGGGGGCTCACTGCTGTCCACAGAGGTGACCCATCATGCACTGCACACCAGCCTGGGGGGCACCAGCTCTGTCCGGGAGAAGTGGCAGGACCACCAGCTCAGGAGAAGCCTCCACTCCGGCTGTGCTCGCTGGCATCTCTGCGGCCAGTGGAGGGGAGGAAGAGGGGGCTCTGTTGACGTCTCAGGGGGAGGTGTCAGTCAGGCCTGTATTAGATGTTTGGGAGGCTGGAGGGGGAGAGCAGAGCTCTGTGAGCCCGGAGTCACTGCCTCTGCCCCTCTTCCTCTTCCTCCCTTCCACTAGTTCTCTGTAGGACTCTGCCCCCTCCCTCCTGCACTCCGGCTCCGCACAACAGCGCTCTCCTCCTCCTCCTCCTCCTCCTGCCGTCCGGCTGCTGCAGGTCCCAGTCCCGCTAACTACCCCGCACCTTCCCTCATTAGTAACTGGATGACAAGTGTCCTCCTCACCAGGACTGCCCCATAGATGAGCAGCGCCGGGGTCCCGGGACACGTGCACTGAAACTTCCATAGAGAAGACCGGTCCTCAGGAGGAGCAGCACACCCGCACCACCCGCACCCTGATGGCTCTGCTGGCACTCTGCTTACTGCTGGCTGTGATGGAGGGCAAGGCTTCAGCTCTGCCGGTAATGCCAGCTGCCTGCCATGTCATCTGTCCCATATCTATTATCTATCTATCTATCTATCTATCTATCTATCTATCTATCTATCTATCTATGATCTATCTATCTACCTATCTATTATCTATCCCATATCTATCATCTATCTATCTCATTCTATCTATCTATCTATCTATCTATCTATCTATCTATCTATCTCATTCCATCTATCTATCTATCTCATTCCATCTATCTATCTATCTATCTATCTATCTATCTATCTATCTATCTCATTCCATCTATCTATCTATCTATCTATCTATCTCATTCCATCTATCTATCTATATATCTATCTATCTATCTCATTCCATCTATCTATCTATCTATCTCTCTATCTATCTATCTATGATCTATCTATCTATCTATCTATCTATCTATTTATCTCATTCTATCTATCTATCTCATTCCATCCATCTATCTATCTATGATCTATCTATCTATCTATCTATCTCATTCCATCTATCTATCTATCTATCTATCTCTCTCATTCCATCTATCTCTCTATCTCTCTATCTATCTATCTATCTATCTCTCTATCTATCTATCTATCATCCCCTATTTATTTATCTATCTATCTATCTATCTATCTATCTATCTATCTACCTAATATCTATCTTCCTATCTCATGTCTACACCTGTCTCTCATCTAGCTGCCCATTGATTTGTCACACCTATATTTCTATGTATATGTATGTGATATAGTTAGTATTGTACACTGTCCCCTCTCTCGCTCTTTTTCGGTCTCTCCTCTCTCTCGGTGAGGGCCGTGATGGCTTTCATATTAGCCCTATGTCCAGCTGAGGATTCTGTATGACAGGACCGGTGCTGAGCTTACATATACCATAGGGCAGTGGCTCCACGTGTCACCCAGGCTTCCTGACAGCTCCTCTGCTGTGCTTACAGCCAGCGGATAGCTGATGTTTCCAATACAAGCCTGAAGCACTAACTAGAAATCATTAACTTTAGGACCTTTGGCTACTGGACTGTTGGCAGGATTACTCATTGACTCCATGGGGGGGCGCTATGCTAAGCGTATACTGAAATCCCTTGGACTATAATAGCTGGTAACACTGATGTGTAGTCAGCGATGGAAAAGCCACCAATAAGTGTAAAAGTGGCCTGGAGCAGTTTTGGGTTTCCTACCCGACACAAACTCTGCAGTGTACTGTAATGTGAAGCGTCCAAGACATGGAAATAACATGAATGTTCTTTTCTTTTTCTTTTTACCCAGACTGGCAACGAAGGAAACACGCGGATAGGTGAGTTATTGCTGGTAAATTGTTACTGTTGATGGCTATGAACATGAAGAAGGCTATGATCCTATATGTGGCTGTAAACATGCCTTTTTTGTTATTTTCCTGACTCCTCCAGAAACATGCATGCTCTGCTGATCTGAGCGTGCATGATTATTTCAGTCCCGTTGGCGATGAGTTCGGGATATCCTTACTATTAGTAAGTGTAGCTTTGCTATTCAGACCACCTCCTGCTGGGGGCAGAACGGTTTTGCAGGAATATACTACATGGAAGCACTGTGGCTGTGTATTTGTTGAGCCTTATGTACTTATTAACATTGTTACAATATTTTCATTACTGTAACACATTGCATTCTCCTCTGCAAAACTAAATATGCAAATTGCCTCTACAGAGAGGAAGAGGGCTAGAACTCTAGCGTCACCTGTTGGAAGTAGCGATCCTACAAGTGAATGTTGACCCTTTAACGAGCCTTGTCACATGACTTAGGATAAAAGCCAAATCAGAATCTCAATTTGCAAACACGGTTGAAATTCTGGTTTGATTTTTTTATCCTAAGTCATGTGGCAAGTCTCGTTAAAGGGTCGACATTGACTTGTAGGATTGCTACTTCCAACAGGTGACGCTAGAGTTCTAGTCCTCTTCCTCTCTGTAGAGGCAATTTGCAGGTCAAAATTACTGTAGATGGTAGCAAAATACCAATTAGTAATAAAAATAATAATAATAATTTTATTTCTATAGCGCCGACATATTCCGCAGCACTTTACATTTCAGATGGGATTTGTACAGACGATAGACATTACAGCATAACAATAATCACATAGATCATAACAGATACCTAGAGGAATGAGGGCCCTGCTCGCAAGCTTACAGTCTATGAGGAAAGAGGTAGACACGAAAGATGGATGGTAACAATTGCCCTGATTGTTCCGACCAGCCTTAATGTTAAATGTGTAACAGTACAGACACAGAGGGCTAATAGATGCATAAAGCATGTGGGAACATGATGTGGGGAACCTGGTTATGGTAAAACTTTTGACTGTGCCACACAGGGATAGATTAGGTTAATGTGTTGAGGCGATAGGCCAGTCTGAATAAATGTGTTTTTAGGGCACGCTTAAAATTGTAGGGATTGGGAACTAATCGTATTGACCTGGGAAGTGCATTCCAAAAAATTGGTACAGCACTTGTAAAGTCTTGGAGACGGGAGTGGGAGGTTCTGATTATTGAGGATGCTAACCTCAGGTCATCAGCAGAGGGGAGGGCACGGGTAGGGTGGTAGAATGAGACGAGGGAGGAGATGTAGGGTGGTGCTGAGCCATGGAGAGTTTTGTGCGTGAATGTAATAAGTTTGTACTGGATTCTGGAGTGGATGGGTAATCAGTGTAAGGACTGGCACAAGGTAGAGGCATCGGTGTAACGATTGGCGAGGAATATGATCCTGGCTGCAGCAGGGGGGAGAGAAGACAGATTGGAGGGGGGAGAGTTTTGTAAGAGGGAGACCGATTAGAAGAGAGTTACAATAGTCCAGACGAGAATGAATAAGAGAAACAGTAAGAGTTTTTGCAGAGTCGAAAGTAAGAAAAGGTCGAATTCTAGAAATGTTTTTGAGGTGCAGATAACAAGAGCGAGCCAGTGATCGTATGTGGGGAGCAAAGGAAAGCTCGGAGTCAAGTATGACCCCAAGACAGCGGGCATGTTGCTGGGGAGTAATAGTGGAACCACACACAGAAATGGCAATGTCGGGTATAGGTACATTAGTAGCGGGAGGAAACACAAGGAGTTCAGTCTTTGACAGATTCAGTTTCAGATATAGTGATGATGATGTTAGACAAAGCGTTTAGACAATCACTGGTGTTTTCTAGAAAGGCTGGCGTGATGTCAGGAGAAGAAGTGTATAATTGGGTGTCATCAGCATAGAGATGGTACTGGAAACCAAATCTACTGATTGCTTGACCAATAGGGGCAGTGTACAAAGAGAAGAGGAGGGGACCTAGAACCGATCCTTGAGGAACCCCAACAGTAAGGGGAAGATGAGAGGAAGAGGAACCAGCAAAAGATACAGTGAAGGAGCGGTCAGAGAGATAGGAGAACCATGAGAGAACGGTGTCCATGAGGCCAATGGAACGGAGCATAGTGAGGAGGAGCTGATGATCCACAGTGTCGAATGCTGCAGAGAGATCCAAGAGAATTAGCATGGAGTAATGACTAGAGTTGAGCGACTTTTGGTTTTTTAGGGTCGCGTTTCGTTTCGTGAAACCCGACTTTTCCAAAAGTCGGGTCGAGCAAGATCGTCCGATTATAGGGAAAAGTCGGGGTCGTCCCGAAACACGAAACCCAATGTAAGTCAATGGGGAATAAAAGTCGGCAGTGAGAGGAGGACAGGAAACACACCTACAGTGCCCATTTGAATGCCAAAAGCATCAATTCTTCTTACTTAAGCTTGTCAACCTTAATTAACTTCATAATATAATTTACGCACTGAAAAATGGGGGTTATTTGGCTAAAGTTGTGGGGGGGGAGGGCTGGCTGCAGGTTTTCATGTGCCCTGGGCGAAAGAGCGCCCCTTTAACACATACCACAACTCATCATGCTCCGATACGGCAGATAAATAGCGGTATAGTACAATGAAAAATACCTCACTTTTTACATCTCATGACGAGGCCCATCTATTTCTCCATACAGAATCATTGGTCCCATATAATGTTTGAAACAGTATATGATGAGCTCCACATAATGCTACAGTATATGTTGGTCCCCATGGATGAAGCTCCACTGTCTTATGGGCCCAAATAATGCTCCAAACATAATGGGCCCCATTTCTAATGCTCTAGTGTATAATGGGCCCTGTAAATGCTGCTCCAGTGTCTGATGTCCACCTTTGGAATGTTCCAGTGTATGGTGGGCCCCATCTATCATTCTCCAGAGTATAGTGCTCCCCAAAAATTGCTGTCCCAACATTGAAAACAATCAAATAAGTCTCCTCGCTAGGGAATCCCTGTACTTGTCTGGACAGGTGCTGTAGCTTGCTTAACAGCTCGCCAGCCGTTCTCACGCCCAGTATGGATTGCACGTGATTGCACAAAGGTTAGAAAGGGTACCGTATCCCTGGATAACATGTATGGATAGCGTACACATTCAAAATATATGTCTCAGGAGGCAGGCTCAGACGGTGTCAGGCCCAGTATGGATTGCACGTGATTGCACAAAGGTTAGAAAGGGTACCGTATCCCTGGATAACATGTATGGATAGCGTACACATTCAAAATATATGTCTCAGGAGGCAGGCTCAGACGGTGTCAGGCACAGTATGGATTGCACGTGATTGCACAAAGGTTAGAAAGGGTACCGTATCCCCGGATAACATGTATGGATAGCGTACACATTCAAAATATATGTCTCAGGAGGCAGGCTCAGACGGTGTCAGGCACAGTATGGATTGCACGTGATTGCACAAAGGTTAGAAAGGGTACCGTATCCCCGGATAACATGTATGGATAGCGTACACATTCAAAATATATGTCTCAGGAGGCAGGCTCAGACGGTGTTAGGCCCAGTATGGCTTGCACGTGATTGCACAAAGGTTAGAAAGGGTACCGTATCCCCGGATAACATGTATGGATAGCGTACACATTCAAAATATATGTCTCAGGAGGCAGGCTCAGACGGTGTTAGGCCCAGTATGGATTGCACGTGATTGCACAAAGGTTAGAAAGGGTACCGTATCCCCGGATAACATGTATGGATAGCGTACACATTCAAAATATATGTCTCAGGAGGCAGGCTCAGACGGTGTTAGGCCCAGTATGGATTGCACGTGATTGCACAAAGGTTAGAAAGGGTACCGTATCCCCGGATAACATGTATGGATAGCGTACACATTCAAAATATATGTCTCAGGAGGCAGGCTCAGACGGTGTTAGGCCCAGTATGGATTGCACGTGATTGCACAAAGGTTAGAAAGGGTACCGTATCCCCGGATAACATGTATGGATAGCGTACACATTCAAAATATATGTCTCAGGAGGCAGGCTCAGACGGTGTCAGGCACAGTATGGATTTGACGGCCCAGATTACACAGCGGAGGAGCAGGGAGAGGTAAAGATTGCAAATGCTGGGGCCCTGCCCAAGCAAGGGGGGCCCACTCGTGGGCGTCGGTACTGGCACTGAGCCCCTCATAGTACAGCGGTGTGTCTGACGGCGGGTGTGCACCACCACCGTCAGAGACACTTGATTGCACTATGAGGGACCCTGTGCCAGTGCCCGCGCCCAAGAGTCGGCCTACCCACCTGTCCAGGGCAACGGCACTCGCACGGTGTCATGCGCTAGGTGGTGACCCCGGCCATGAGGGGGGAGGCAGCACAGTTAGGGAGTTTTAGAAAGTGGCATATGTTGATGTTGGACATTCAGCTGATGCAAAAGGCGAAATAGGTGAAGTACCAGGAAGAGGTGGACCAAAGCAAGCCATTTTTCTGTCACCCTATGTGTCATCAGGGGAAGGTGGGACAAAATCCTTGGAAACCCATGCGTGGTTCATTTTAATGAAGGTTAGATCATCCACATTTTGGGTTGACAGACGGGTCCTTTTTTCTGTCAGGATTGATCCAGCTGCACTGAAGACTCTTTCCGATAGCACACTTGCAGCTGGGCAAGCGAGCTCCTGTAAGGCATATTGGGACAATTCAGGCCAGGTGTCCAGTTTAGCGGCCCAATAGTCAAAGGGGAATGACCTGTGTGGGAGAAAATCGATATGGGAGGAAAAGTAGTTTGTAACCATAGTTGACAACTGCTGTCTCCTGTCACTTTCCATCGATGCAGTATTACCAGTTGTGTGAGCGGTATTTGAAAAATCAGTCCACAACATTGTCATGAAACCCCTGTCTCCAACGCCACTTCTGCTGTGTGCACCACGAACACCTCTGCCAAGCTGCCCCCGGCCCGTACGGCTCGTGTGAGAACCATCACCGCTGCTGTGTGCTGGGAATGCCTCAAGCAACCGATTTACCAGAGTTGCTTGTATATTAGCCAATATTAGGTCAAGGTTCTCCTGTGGCATGATGTTTTGTAATTTGCCTTTATAGCGTGCATCCAGGATGCAGGCCAACCAGTAGTCGTCATCGTTCATCATTTTGGCAATGCGGGGGTCCCTTTTTAGGATCCGCAAGGCATAATCTGACATGTGGGCCAATGTTCCCGGTGTCAATGATGCACTGCGAGTGCTGGGTGGAGGAGCACTTTCTGGCAAATCCACATCCCTCCAGTCACGCACAAACCCTGTACCAGACCTTGCCACGCCAACATTTTCACTTGCCCCACGAGATGCATCCTCCTCCCCTAAGTAATCATCCCCATCATCCTCCTCCTCCTCCTCTTCTTCCTCCACCTCGTCCAGGAGAGGTCCCTGAGCAGACAATGGCTGAATGTAATCAAGGATTCCCTCCTCCTCTTCCTCCTCATCAACATTGGCTGCAGACGCCTGCTCCTTAAGGTGCGTCAAAGTTTGCATGAGCAGACGCATAAGTGGGATGCTCATGCTTAGGATGGCGTCGTCTGCGCTTACCAGCCGTGTGCATTCCTCAAAACACTGAAGGACTTTACAAAGGTCTTTCAGCTTCGACCACTGCACACCTGTCAACTCCATGTCTGCTCTCAAAGTGCCTGGCCGTGTATCCTCCCACAAATGCATTATGGCCTGCCTCTGCTCGCACAGCCACTCCACCATGTGCAGGGTGGAGTTCCACCTTGTTGCAATGTCGATAATGAGGCGGTGGTTGGGAAGGTGGAGCAATCGCTGCAGCTTCTGCATACGAACGGAGTGTACAGGCGACCGGCGGATGTGCGCGCACAGTCTTCGCACCTTCTGGAGCAGGGCTGTTAACTCCGGATAATTTTTGAGGAAGCACTGCACCACCAGGTTCAAGGTGTGAGCCAAGCAAGGTATGTGGCTGAGTTTTGAAAGGGCTATGGCTGCCACAAAATTACGGCCGTTATCACTAACTACCTTGCCTGCCTCAAGATGTACACTGCCCAGCCATGACTCAGTTTGTCGCTTCAAGTACTCGGCCAGCACCTCGGCGGTGTGTCTGTCGCCCAAACACATCATCTGCAGCACAGCCTGCTGACGCTTTCCACTAGCTGCTCGATAGGGGGACACATCGTGTGCAACAGTGGCAGCTGCAGATGGAGTGCTCATACGACTGCGCTCTGTGGACGAGCTTTCGCTTCTGGAGGAGGAGGAGGAGGAGGAGGGTCGAACGCCTACAGCCAACTGTTTCCTATACCGTGGGCTAGGCAGCACTGTCCCACCACCGCTGTCCCCTGTGGACCCTGCATCCACCACATTAACCCAGTGCGCAGTGATGGACACGTAACGGCCCTGGCCATGCCGACTGGACCATGCATCAGTTGTGAGGTGCACCTTTCCGCTCACTGACTGCTTGAGTGCATGGACAATGCGGTCTTTCACATGATGGTGGAGGGCTGGGATGGCTTTGCGAGAGAAGAAGTGGCGACTGGGTAGGTCATAGCGTGGTACTGCATAGGCCATGAGTTCGCGGAAAGCTGTGCTTTCCACCAACCGAAAGGGCATCATCTCAAACGAGATTAGTTTGGCAATGTGGGCGTTCAAACCCAGTGTACGCGGATGAGAGACTGAGTACTTTCTTGACCTACTCATAGTGTCTGGGAGGGTGAGCTGGACTTGAGAGCTGCATATGGTGGAAGTAGCGGTGGACAGGGCGGACTGAGAGAGGGTTGATGATGGTGATGGAGTTGGTGTTCTTTCTGATGGCCTAGAATCAGTCTTTCGTTGATATAACAGTGGGATTCCCTGACTGCTGTGGCCTTGCAACGACACCTCAACATTTGCTTCTGTGCTAACCGGTGGGCTTACAGTGGGGGAAACAATGTAGCGTTGCTGACTACCTTCGTTGTGATCAGTTGCACATGTGGCACTTGAGGTTTGGTGTTGTGTCCACGCTTGCAAGTGCATGCTGGTTAAATGTCTAAGCATGCAACTGGTATTCAAATTTTTCAGATTTTTCCCTCGGCTAAAGGTCTTTGCGCACTTCTTACAGATAACCTTGGCCTGATCATGAGGATTTTGTTCAAAAAAGTGCCACACTGCACTCTTCCTACTTTGGCAGACATTTTGCGGCCTAGCACGCTGTGATCTTTTGACCCTCTGGACAAGCTGTCCAGCAACTCTTTTGATGTTTGGAACCTGTCTTTGGAGTGCTCCGGGCCTGCCAGATAACAGCTGTTGCGATGTCGATGTCTGCTGTGGATGCTCCTCATCTGAGCTATTGGAAGCAGCACCCTCTTCCCCCAATGGATGCCAATCTGGGTCAACAACTGGGTCATCCATCACCTCCTCTTCTATGTCATGTGCACCTTTCTCTGTGTCACCGTGTATGGTGGTATAGTGTGCGGGAAGGGGCACCTGAGTCTCATCAGGGTCAAAATCTGGCTCTGTACACTGCGAGGACAATGTAGTGCTCTGAGTGAATGTACCAGCAGAATCATCCATCAGCGGCTGTGCATCAGTGCACTCCATGTCAGATTCATCTTGGCCTGGGTAATTCACCATTTGACTTGATAATCCAGGCATGGTATGTGAAAACAGCTCCATGGAGTAATCAGTAGTATGGCCTGCGTCATCCTTCAATCTTGGTTGGGGTGAAGGACACAAGGAAAGGTGTGGTTCATGAACATGAGCCTCCAATGACGACTCAGTGCTTTTACTTTTTACAACTGAAGAAGAGGAGGCGATAGAGCTGGAGGCTGAGTCAGCAATGTAAGACAAAACTTTTTCCTGATGCTCTGCCTTTAAAAGCGGTTTGCCAACTCCTAGAAAACTAAGCGTTCGAGGCCTTATGTAGCCAGACGATGACGCAGGGTCAGCACCTCCTGCATTCGGTCCTATTTTGCTCTTGCCACTACCATCAGATCCACCACCAACACCATCATTACCAGCTGCCAACCCCCGCC
The DNA here is from genome assembly GCF_039654945.1 of Dendrobates tinctorius. Lineage (NCBI taxonomy): Eukaryota > Metazoa > Chordata > Amphibia > Anura > Dendrobatidae > Dendrobates > Dendrobates tinctorius. The sequence continues at coordinate 27,440,212 of NW_027361679.1, forward strand.
CAATTCCACGGCCTCTTCCACCAGCCTTCCTCATTTTTGGTAGAAATGTAGACAAAATCCAACAAACTATATAGTAATGTAAAACAAGGTACAAGGTGTCTATAGGACAGGGGAGATTTTGAATTTCTGCACACACTTGTGGACAGTGGACACTTTTGGATTGTGTGAGGCCCACTGATATCTGAGCGCTATGTGACACGCTCGATGGCACAGCTGCCTGTGACCAAAGTGACGAGAGGATAATGGAGATTTTGAATCTCTGCGCACACTTTTGGACACTGGACACTTGTGGATTGTGTGAGGCCCACTGATATCTGAGCGCTATGTGACACGCTCGATGGCACAGCTGCCTGTGACCAAAGTGACGAGAGGATAATGGAGATTTTGAATCTCTGCGCACACTTTTGGACACTGGACACTTGTGGATTGTGTGAGGCCCACTGATATCTGAGCGCTATGTGACACGCCCGATGGCACAGCTGCCTGTGACCAAAGTGACGAGAGGATAATGGAGATTTTGAATCTCTGCGCACACTTTTGGACACTGGACACTTGTGGATTGTGTGAGGCCCACTGATATCTGAGCGCTATGTGACACGCTCGATGGCACAGCTGCCTGTGACCCAAGTGACGAGAGGATAATGGAGATTTTGAATCTCTGCGCACACTTTTGGACACTGGACACTTGTGGATTGTGTGAGGCCCACTGATATCTGAGCGCTATGTGACACGCTCGATGGCACAGCTGCCTGTGACCAAAGTGACGAGAGGATAATGGAGATTTTGAATCTCTGCGCACACTTTTGGACACTGGACACTTGTGGATTGTGTGAGGCCCACTGATATCTGAGCGCTATGTGACACGCTCGATGGCACAGCTGCCTGTGACCAAAGTGACGAGAGGATAATGGAGATTTTGAATCTCTGCGCACACTTTTGGACACTGGACACTTGTGGATTGTGTGAGGCCCACTGATATCTGAGCGCTATGTGACACGCTCGATGGCACAGCTGTGACAAAAGTGACTAGAGGATAAGGGAGATTGGATTGCTTTTAAAAAAGCAGTTTGTGGAGCAGTGGGTAAACAGCAATGCCAGCGTGTCAGGAAGCCTTAAAAGGCAGCCCAACAACCAACACCACTGATACACCACTATATAGCCTCCCCTTGCACTGCACACACAGTGACTTGTGTGTTGTGCAGGCCAAATCGCTAGCAGCAGAAGCAGTTTTTTTGTCTTCTTCCCTGCCTAACGCTCTCCCTACAGAATCAGCAGCAACCTCTCCCTATGCTAAGATCGGCAGAAGTAAGATGGCGGTCGGCGTGCACGCCCTTTTATACCCCCTGTGACGCCCACCAAAGCAAGCCAATCACTTGCATGCCCTTCTGAAAGATGGTGGTGACCCGTGCCTAGGTCATCACGTTGCCCACAGTGTCCGTGGATCCTGATTGGCTGAAAAAGAGCGCAAAACAAACTTTTGAAACGCGACTTTGGCGCGTAAGTCGCCGACCTCGTGGCCGACCTCATCCTAGGGTCGGGTTTCGTTTCATGAAACCCGACTTTGCCAAAAGTCGGCGACTTTTGAATTTTTTCGACCCGTTTCGCTCAACTCTAGTAATGACCATTAGATTTAGCTGTTAGTAGATCATTAGAGACTTCAGTGAGGGCAGTTTCAGTAGAGTGTAAAAAGCGGAAACCGGATTGGAGAGGGTCGAGAAGAGAGTTATCTGAGAGATAGCGGATAAGACGGGAGTGGACTAGGCGTTCCAATTTCCTAATATAGTGTAATAACTACAGTCCCCTTTAGAATCGCAGTTAACTGAACAGTGGCGAGACATTTTAAGAACCACTGCTGGAAATACTGATACACCTTGTTATGCCTAATGCACAGCCTGATGGGGCAGTACATTACTTCTTGCTTTGATGTTCCAGGCCAATCCAATTGTATTAGTCTTGTCACGAGTGTAACTTTAAATGGCCTGCTGACAATGGTTGTTACTCCACAGCCTATATTCTAGCAGTGTATAAACTAAAGGTTGTCATAAGCCTTAAGCTGACGATTCTCAATAGATGGTTTTCAGCTGATCGTTCGTCCAACATCCATCTCCCATGCTCAGGACTGCTTGCTTGGCGAAGCGCTCCTGTGATCTCTATGAGAACGATGCTGACTGATATATTTGGTGGCTTATCTCTGTTTGAACAATGCTGTTGGCAGTCTGAAATAGGACATGTGCGATTGACATTTTCTCTGACCATCAGTTGGCCGGTGCCCAAATACCTATTAGACCATTGAACGAATCCCACAGAAAGAGGAAAAAATCCTCCACAAAGATCAGGAAAAAACCAGACAGGCCTAAATGCATCTGGCTGTCTCATTTGGCATTATTGCACCTGTGCAGCTGCCATTTTACTTGGGTCCGCTGCACCCTGTTTTAGTGCAGATGCATTTAGGCCTGTCTGTTTTTTTCCTGATCATTGAACGAATCCTTCAATATCGGCTGGTTCGGCTGACATTAGTCTAAAGTGTACGGGGCCTTTGCATTAGGGTTTGGCCTGACAACTTCTTCTGACCCTTCACACAGATTTTTAATTATTTGAGCCAAATTTACATCTGTCCTCAGAAGGGAGAGTGGAGTAAGCCCCACTAGATGCACTGACCAGCACGGTGATATTCAAAATGCCTGACCCTTCTTTCCTCTGATATCTATCATCACTAGATAGACATGTCACTCCAAATACATTTGATGACCAACTTAAATGGAGGTTGTCAAAAAAAGAAGAAAATTAGTAAGTTCTCCTGTGGCTAATGCCACAAAATGTAAGACATTTATTGCGTCAGGGATGGTCCACATGATTGACCCTCCACCAATCACACAGTTATTACAATCAAATCAGCATCACATAAATGTTTCTCATTGGAGCATCATGTTACGTCGTTATGTGGTTACTAGGAGGCACTGGGTAGGTTAATATATTTTTCGAGTAATTCGGGGACCAGCTGTCGGACCATCATACTGTGTAAAGAGAAACTGTGGACCCATCATGCTGTGTATAGTGGAGCTGTAGAACCACAGTACTGTGTATAGTAGAGATGTGGAACCACCATACTGTGTACAATGGAGCTGTGAGGACATCATACTGTGTATAGTGGAGCTGTAGAACCATTGTACTGTGATTGAAGAGCTGTCGGACCACCATACTGTGTATAGTGGAGCTGTGGAACAACAATAGTGTACAGAGGAGCTGTGGACCCATCATGCTGTGTAAAGAGAAACTGTGGACCCATCATGCTGTGTATAGTGGAGCTGTAGAACCACAGTACTGTGTATAGTAGAGATGTGGAACCACCATACTGTGTACAATGGAGCTGTGAGGACATCATACTGTGTATAGTGGAGCTGTAGAACCATTGTACTGTGATTGAAGAGCTGTCGGACCACCATACTGTGTATAGTGGAGCTGTGGAACAACAGTAGTGTACAGAGGAGCTGTGGACCCATCATGCTGTGTAGAGAGCAGTTGTGGGAACATCATATTGTGTATAGAGGAACTCTGGGTGTATTACAGTATATTGTATATAAGGGATCAGTTTGCCCATCATGATGTGTATAGAGGAGTTGTACATTGGGGACAAGGGACATTAGTACATGTTAAGTGGGCACGTAAGAAGCATATTTATTATAGGGGCACTCAGAGTACAATGGCCATCATATGTGCACCTGGAGCATTATTACTTTTTAGGGGAAAAATGTGTATACCGTATTCTAGTGCATTTGCACAGGGCATTAATATTTTCTAGGGGGCAATTTTACCATCTACAGGGCGCAAGAGTCATTATTACTATGTAAGGAGCACAGTGGTGGGGTAGAAAGAGGAGCACAGTTATTGTACCACACAGTGTGTGCTGTAATAGGGACACACATGGCAGCGGCAGCTCAGGATTGGGGAGTCAGCAGGATGAGGAGTTTGTGCAGGTTGGGGATAGATGAGGACGGTGCTGGAAATGTGAGAAGTCAGATGTGTCTGTGCTGTAAGCTCTGCAACCGAGTCCTGGCTGGAGAAGATGTCATGTTTGTCTGGGGCAGATGGAAAAGACAGGAAAAGTGTAAGCCATCATCTATAATTGTGCTGTGATCTTATATGTTCTGCAGGACTGGTATCTACCACTATATGGTCACCATATGGAGGCAATATAGATCTTGACCTTTCTAGAGCTTTTTGGTGGCTCAGTGGTCAGCACTGCAGCCTTGCAGCACTGGAGTCCTGGGTTCAAATAAAGAGCAATAAATAGGACTGAGCTGTAATACTGGACGCAGCTGTGACTAGATGTTATATAGTCGTGTTACATGCATCTCACTTCTTGTAACGTACAGGTGTACAAACATATTACAAAGTCACCATTTGACAAGTGGGCCTGTGCACCTTCACATGCCAGGGCTGAATTTTAGTCCCAGTCCGGCCCTGGATATGACTATCACTTCTTCGAGTTGGCTTGAGCAATAATTGGGGGTTTGAGGATCCTCACCCCTCAATCAATCATACTAAACTGGGACTACAACATATCAAATATATTACGTAGGGTAACCATTTAAGGGTCCTTTCCATAGAATATTTTTGGAAATGTCTGTAAGACAATGATTGTTAGTCTTCTGAATTATACAAAAAAAATCTAATCTACGTTACTGTCAATACAGACATTGGAAAACAGTTTTCTGTCTGTTGCAATGTAAACGTAAGGTAATATCAATATAAGAGGCATATATTGTTTGTCAAAGATACTATTGGTTTTTAGCTATAGACTATTTTGAACAGTAAGACATAATTGTAAGTTCTCATTTAATGTTAGATGAAGCCATTCTTAAGCTTGTTAGTCTATATGTGATGAGTGGGAGCCATGGCTGCTTGTTCCAATGAGAAACCTCTTCTGGTCCAACACCACATACGATGAGCTGTTTGTTTAAGGTTAGATGGAGCTGATTAATGAATTGAATGTTATGCTGTCTGGCCCCACTAACGATGGACATTATTTCTAAGGTTAAAGGGAAGCCACCATCAGACTGTGACCCATTGATTTAATCAGGTTTTTGTGCTACTTAACATGGGACTGCTAATCAACACTGAAGAACAAAGATATTGACTACTGCCAGGTATGACCTGGGCACATTTAAGATGGATGACAATGGACTGGAAGTTGTAAAAGACTCCAACCTTCTCAGATCGATGATCGCTCAACATGCGGCCATGACACCAGAAGTCAATAGAATAGCTATGGGCAAATCAACAATGAAGTCACTGGACAAGGTCTTCAAATCGAGGAACATTTCACTGGTGATGAAGACACAGCTCTTACATAGTTTAGTATTTTCTTTGGTAACATATGTGTTACAGAACCACTCAGCACCCAGAATATGTTGTGCAGTTATATGTATATATAATAGGTTCCATGTGAGATGCATGTCCCTAATGTATCAGCAGTGTCCGCCCTCCCCCCACCTTTGTAATTCCCACAGTAAACATCCACAGGCTCCGGCCACCTGCGGCTTTTGTAATGCATGCCTGGCCTGACGCTTGTCTATTGGCCGGCCCTCTGTATCTGTGTGATATATATTCTGTGTCCTGTGAGTAAAGTGTTTTCAGACTGGAAATACATGGAGAAGCAGTGATCTTTTATATGCGCCCATGCACTCAGAGGAATTCCAGCCAGCGTCATTCATTCAGACTCCAGCCAACGCAGAGCGGACCTCCGAAAACACAGGGTGGTACTGAAAGAGGTACCCCAGCTTGGAAGACCCCGTTACAATATGGATGCAAAACCTGGACAATAAAGAAACAAGGCAGAAAAAGAAATGACGCCTTCGAATTGTGGTGCTGGAGAAGGGTGTTATCAATACCATGGATGGCAAGAAGAACAAATAAATCAATTTTGGAATAAATCAAGTCAGATATGTCACTCAAAGCAAGGATCACACATCATACAAAGAGCAATCAATGGAAAAGGACATCATTGTCAGAAAAATAAGAGGAACAATGCGAAGAGGAAAACCAGCAACCCGATGGCTTGATACTGTCAGGGAGAAGACCCTGGTGGAGCGATCTAGGCGTGCACAAGATTGAGATCATTCATCAAGTCGCCATGGCTCAAGATCAAGCTGAAGGCCGATAAAGAAAAAATATATACATTTTGTATGCCAACTGAAACTAATGAACCTTGTGCTTTGGCTGTGTTCACAAAATATCAGTTTAAAACTGACTACCATCATGGCATAAGTTCTATTTAGTATGCCCAATGGGTGAAATGATCATAGTCCTATGAAAAGGCTGAATTTCCCGCTCACACCGGCCCTGGAGTGTCATAGTTAGACTAGCTCAGACATGCTGCTCACAAGCTTTAATCTTTGATTTCACGGTACAGTAGTAAAAGTAATAAAAGTCATAACCATTCTTAACTCACCAGAAGACCTCTTGTTTGTGCTTAGTTGGAAACTTCCCTGGATAAACTCAAATCCACCAACTACACAAATCATCTGCTGCATTTGGCGGAAAGGAACGTTTAACATAAATTTAGGAAGCGGATCAACATACTTTATACATGAAGGGGGTTGCTCTGGGGTTGACATGAATGGACTTTTTTTTATAATCCATGTTACTTTCTAAACCCATATGTTATTTTGTGAAAGTCTTTCCAACCAGATCCTATAAAAGGTAACGTATAGAGCAAGAAAACAAAGCTGTATCCAAACGGTTAAAAAATGACGAATCCATTATTGTGCCGTGTGCTATAGACAGGGCGTACGCTACAAACCCAAACTTCAAAAGGCCTTCGAAGGATTTGCACTTTGGACGGATTCAGAACTCTTTAGGAATCTATGGTCCCATCAAAGAATCTTGGATGTGTGTGATAAATGTATAAAGTTTATTTTGTATTCTAGAAAATATGATCTAGCGCACATTTATCAAGCTTCATCAGATCACATGATAACAAAGAATCCTTTCTTTATACGGTCATTGTAACCATATGCTAAACAGTCCATATAAAAAGTTTCACAATGTGCTCTTCCTTTTCTACTAATCTAAGACATACATTTTTCATCAGGAGAAAGATTTTCGAAGTTTTGAAACAGTTTAAAATGGGAAACAGGAGTTTACATAAGAATTACGTAAAATTCTTATAATTCACTTAATTTCTATATTGATACACTTTTTGAATGGTGTAAATATGCGATGCCCGTCAATTTATAGGGTATCTGTCACCAGCTTTGTACCAACTAAACCAGTGATGTGTCACTTACTGGGCTGCTTGCTGTAGTTTTGATAAAATAACTGTTTTGTCAGTAGTGGATTATCGTTGGAGGACTAGTAAACCTGCTGCCATGTAGTCCAATCACTCCTCCACTACTGATTGGATGCTTTCTGCTAATGCACCGAGAAAAATGCCAATGAGTGGTGTGGGCGGGGTAATACAGAGCTCAGCATTTGGAGAACTGGTAGATCTGCAGCAGATAAATCAGTGATTTTATCAGAACTGCAGCAAGCAGCCCAGTAAGTGATGCATCGCTGGAATCAGAGTCTCTGCCACTATATCACGTTGCTCTCAGATGGAGTAGCAAATACTTGGTAACGGATTCCCTTTAACATAGTGATGGTGGATTTTCCAATTACTATATAGCTGGAACAACCATATGAGCAATTCTACATGTAGTTGTACTATTTGGCATTACTGTTGCAGTATCAACGCTACCCTTATTTCATAACTGTGTGATCACTGCAGGGGAGTATGCATGCAAGCACAAATGGCTGGGGCTACTGTATGAATAAGACTAAATCTGGGGCTAATGTGGGCATTGATGTGACTAGTTCTGCTATTATTAATAGTAGATCTACTATCGTAGCTAGGGTTGCCATGTGGCGCTGCAGTAACAACAGGTACTGTACAGGCACTATAATGACTTGGGAAAATTAATAAGCAATACCATGAACGTGGCTACTATAGGGGTAAACTAACTTCATAGGAGATTTGGAAATTGCAGTCACATTCAGGTTATGGTGGACCCAGTGAGTGACACTCTAGTATCAAAAATGGCGAGAATTAAACCCTTAACCCTAAACTTCGGTATTAGAAGCTGTGAAAAATTTTGCATTGCGCCTTTAGGGCTTTAAGTCTTTATGACTATGTGGGCAATACTGTGGTATGTTGCTGTATAGAAAATATTATATTCGAGCTGCTGTATCCCAAATTTTTCCAATGTGTCGTGTCACTTTATGTGGCAGCTACTCTTGAATGTTTCAATATATACCCGTGTTTTTTAGTTTGTTTCTTTATGACACATTGGATTTTATAAGAATGGCATATCTAGGTTGTTGTTTTTTTGTGCTTATTTACAAAAATATCAGAACTTTTCTAATTTTATGCAAATTAGTAATTTTCAAACTTTGAATGATTATCCCTTTAATCCAAGTAGTCATACCGCACAAAATAGATAATAAATAACATTTACGGTACCTCATGTCTGCTTTACATCAACACCGCCACCGCAAGGGCTGGAGCTACTAAAGGAATTTCAATATGACCAAAAATGCTGCTTAGCCTGCAATGTAAATGTTGCTTTTGCGAGACATCTACAATGGGGATGAATAAATACTATCATCCTTTTGAGGGGAGTTCTTATCATGACAGTTATTACATTGCTTGATAATGATTATTTCCTCACTGCCGTCCTACCTGTTAATCTGTAATGTTCACACATTTATACACTGTGTCGGGATTTCCTCCTGAATCTCGGAAAACATGATGTAGACAGAAAGCCAACTGAAGACATTCACTATTAACGGATTCACTTTGGCCTTGAACTGGCAATGTCCGTCTTTTTTAGACATGCACAAAAGCATAGTCTTCCCTCTTTTTTTTCATGCACATCTTAAAAAGACGACCATAGTCGAGATGTAGGCCAGTCAGACTCGGGAGTCCAGAATGATCCCCTAAATACCGGGATCTGATGGATACCTTGACGAGTGCTCTGTGGAGAGCGCCGTTTATGTGTGATCCTACATAGATACTTTCTTCAAGTACTGTAGGTAGCTTTATCATCTAACCAGCCCATATTTTACTGTTAAGAAAGTGTATCTGTTTCTATGGGAAAAAGTCAATGAAAACTTTATATACTTGTTTTTGCCTTTCAGTAGTTGTAATTATGGAATAACACTAAATACTTATTCCGATCTGAATGGGCTTCATTATAATTTTTCTTTCTCACTTTTGCGTTTATTTATAAGTATATAAGACATAATTTCTACTCATTGACCTTAAGTCACCTATAAGTCAAATGAGGTTCTCCAATGAGACCTGGTCCAAAACTATATTAGTTTTTAAAATAGGAATCTCCTAATGCTGAGCTATTACTGAACGTGACATGAATTGCCAGAATGCCGGAAAGGTCATGTGCAGTAACCTTATTTAGTTTTCCTTGGAAACTGTTGGCAGTGTGGGCATCTAGTGTGTACTCGTCTTTTGGGTAATGGTATAGGATAACAGCTAAAGGAATAACACATTAGTTTGCTTTTAGTTGGTTGAAAATGAGTCAGGCAGTTTGGATTTTTCTGATCCATTACAAGGTTTACGGTATATGCCATTGAGGTATAACATACAGCTGCTGTAGACCTATGGGACCCAAGTGCAAGGTGACACCATACGTGCTATGTACAGAATTATTAGGCAATTTGTGTTTTTGATCATTCATTTTATTATAGAACTACAGTGCTGTCGATCAGTCCAAAAGGTTAATAAACCCAGATACTGAATATTTAAGAAAGTAAAAGGTTTTGCCTTTCTCAGGAGGACATATATGTGTGCAGAATTATGCCTCTCGCTGTGAAACAACTCCATATCATCAGGCTTCTACTACTAGGGCAACCTCTTCTTGATCAAAATGTTTGGCACTGATAAAACTAATAAAGCCTATACTCCCCTACTGTGCCGGCGCTGTCTCTGCGGTCTCGGCACTCCCTCTCCCGGGGCTCGCCTTCGGTTGTTGTTACACTTGACGCTGGTGCCCAATCAGCACCGTTTCTGTAAATTGAGATTTTGATTTAGGCTTTTAATGTAAATCATAATGCAAGACTCATTAAGGGGTCGATATTAACTTGTAGGATTGCTACTTCCAATAGGTAGCACTAGAGTTCAAGCCCTCTTTCTTTATGAAGAGACAATTTACATAATTTAATGTGATACATTTTCTGGGGAGAAAGGATGTTAACATCAGCTACAGAGTAATGAAACAGACAGAAAAAGAAAACATTTTGTGAACGCTTAGTTGATGGGAATTATTAGTGTAGTTCCGATACTGAAAAGACAGCCTCCGAAGTTGATGAGTAATCCAAATGTCACAGTCTGACGCTCCATCTGGTCCACACATTCCATAAAGTGATGTATATTTAGGCCATGTCTAAATGATGGCACGAGCCTGAGTATTGACTTCTAGTTGTTTTTAATATTTTTATTTTTTATGTTTAAAACGATTATAAAAAAGGCAGTTCAGTGACACCACAACAAGTGAATTATGTAACAGATACAACATGCTATGTGACCGGATCAGTCGTTTTCCTCTAGACAACCCAAGTGATGTCCTCTTGTCTGCACCTATCAATCAAGTTTCATTACTTTCTGTCACAGTGACTGTTGAGTCTAGCCTCCTAGCATACCTAAAGGGTGCCTTGTTCATATGATGCCCCGCTCGGCCTTCCTCTGAGAGCCAGAATGAAGAGCTGCTTTGTAGCTTCCATATTGGTGAACTTGAGCAAGTCATATAGTTCAAGGAACCGCATATTTAAAGAAGTTGTAACTGATGAGGAAGCGCCATTAAAGGGAGTCTGTGATAAACTTTTACACCCCTCAAAGCCATTAATAGGATTGGGTATCCTTTTAACCTGGAAGTGCATTGGGGTCATTTTCTCATGTATATGGCCAGTGATCTGTTAATTAAACCATGGGAGGATTCTGCCAGGTAGGAAATACATCGTGAGACTGAGAAGAGAAAAGTGCACCATCACATCTCAATACACTGCCTGACACAACTTCTTAATGGGATTTCTCCTGCTGGAGCAGAACTTTCGAGTCAGAAAGGATCAACTGTCTCATTTTTTAACGGGTTTCCGAGTCATATAAATGTCTTAGGATGGGGATAAAGTTTCTCAGAGATTCTTTTTAAGGCCAGGGTCACACTTGGGAGAAACTCGTACAAGTCTCGTGCCTCTATACCCGACAGTGCCACCGGCACTTGGGACCGGAGTGTGCGGCTGCATGTATTTCTATGCAGCTGAACGGTCTGGTCCTAGTGCCGGGTATTGAGGTGCGAGACTCGTGCAAGTTTCTCCCAAGTGTGACCCTGGCCTAAGTGTCATACTTACAGATGCAGGCCTGGGACTGGACAGAGCCTAGGAAGTCATGCCAGAAGTGTGCAAGATGGTGAGTTGGGAGGACACGTGCTAGTATCGGGGAAGGGAATGCAGATCAATAAAAAATAAATATAATATAATAGATTTTTTGTTAGACTGGTAAGGGCCACTTTTGTGGGAGGAATTAGGTTCTGTTCACATTTGCAAATTTTGTCAGATTTGACAGGAAGAATAGCGCCATATCCCAGAGCAAAGATTGTAGCAAAGCCTTGGGCTTTAAATAGGATTTTATTTTCTCCCTTTTTGTATAAGTCACACCAATAGTTTTTCACCTGTAGCCATAAAAGGAACTTGATCTGACATTTGATGCGAGTATTAATTTACAGGATCACTAGGTCCATGTTTATTCGTTTCTTTGTTTGTCTATTCATGTAAAAATAAATGATGAAAAATTGCAGTTATCTCATATGCTGCCATCTAGTGGCCAAACTGGATGCATGGCATACTGGTGCTGTGTCTCATTTTATAGCCTACAGTAAATTGAATACTGCTATCAATAATAGGCAGGGCATTGCAGAAAGTCCTAATATTCTGTTTCATTTAGGGTCCTAAAGAAGAATGTATGCATAGCAGAATGAGAAGACAGTTATCAGGAGGCCTGGGGATGGCACTTCCCATCTCAAGCTGTAGACTTCGCTAAGTTTAAAAAAACACCTTTCTCCTGCTCAATTTTGATTGTTAGCTTCAGATAATTTAATAATGATTGTAATTTATTCGTTCAGAGGATTCCCAATATTCTGGAACTCTTGCTAAATGGCTATCTTCAACTCATTCCTATTCATGCAACGTTCATATAATATGTGCTACACTAATAAGAGAGGGCACGTGGGGCATCACAGAGAAAAAGAGGCAATAATTACCAATAACTGGTTACTATAACAGTATACTGCGGGATACAGATGATCCTAATTGACACACTGGGCAGCCAAAAGCCAGCCATACACATTAGATGGTTTTTGGCTGAACGATACCTTGGCTAACTATTTGGCCGTCAGCCATCTTGATCATCTATTCTACACACAGGAGCTCCACTTTGGCTCAACACTTGTGTTCTCCATGAGAAATCTCTGCCGGTGGCTTATCATGTGGAGATCAAAGCCATGGGCAGTGTAAAATCTAACGTGCCCGATCGACATCTCCAACAATCAGTCGGCCTGCGCCCCATACACATTAGAATGTTGGCCAAGCCCATGAATATCTACTGGTTTGGCCAACATTAGTCTACTATTCATGGGAGCTTTAAGCTTCTTGCCCTGCCAAGGGCAGAAATACCATTGGGGCAACTTGTATCCACACTACTCTTTATATACACTAGCTGTAGTTCTATAAAAAAATCTCTATATTTTATTTTTATAATTTTTTTGCCAGTTTGAGGTTATTGTGTCTTGGACCATTACATTGTGTAAAGTCAAGGATAATCCACTATACCAAATGTGTAATAATAGGAGATCTAGGTACCAGCACCACCTACCACGTAGCCCCTAGAATCACTAAATCCCCATGGTGGATTATTGTTACCCATATTTGATAATGTTTTTGAGGATGTAGCTCATCCTCTGTCAATCATGTATCTACGTCTATGAGCTTGTACCTTCTGTATCCGTTCGCCTCTATAAAATAATGAAAACTTTGAATTTGAAAAATATAAATAGGTAATATAGGATATATGACCAATACTTTTGATCTCACTATCTTCTTATCATTTTTCCAAAACGTCTACCATAACTGTTCATATTCTATCTTATTCTCTGAAAAATGAAACTTTTTGTTTACCGAATGTTTCTTTTTACTTAGATTTAAGCAGAATAAAACACGGAGAATATGAACTGATAACACCGATAAGTACTGACGCCGAGGGACACCATATTTCCAATATTCTTTCCATTGGTCACAAAAAAAGATTGGCAAGAGATACATCAAGTAGTCGCCAGCCCCTATACTTTAACATTACAGCCTTTGGAAGAGAATTTCATCTTAAATTGAAGCCGAACACTCGTCTCGTCGCTCCAGGGGCCGTGGTGGAGTGGCATGAAGGCCCTGTGAATGCTGAAAACAGAAGCCATGTTGGAAATAAGAACCACGTCTCAAATAGCAGTGAGGAAGTATGGAAAAAGGAGCCATTGTGGACAAATTGTGCTTATGTCGGAGAAATATCAGATCTCCCTGGAGCATCGGTTGCATTAAGTAACTGTGATGGTCTGGTAAGATACATTTTCTAAGATTTCTAGATCTATTTTCCTCTTGTAGTGTTGTGAGGCTTTGCTTTATCCTAGGTTCTAAAGCAGAAATAGCACTCGAAGAATGCTGAAACTTCACTCCCGCAAAATACTGTTTTTCTGCCCTTAATGTAGAGATGGCAACATATTCCCTACCTTGTCAACTAAAACCTCTCAGTTAAAGGGGTATTCTCAGTTAAATCTGTATATATTATTTATTATTACTTTCAGATGTCTGATATTCATGTATTTGTCACACCAGTTGTTTTTAACCTATAACCATAAAAGGAAACTCGATGTGATTTAAGCAAGTTATAACCTATCTATTGGATAAGTAATGACGATTTGACCAATTTGGGTCACACTCATGGGCTCCCCACCAATTTTAAAAATGGGGATTGATTGCATCTAGTGGAGCGAAATGGAGCAACAGGTTTCTGATATGTGTCCTGTTACTCAATTCCAAGTCAAAGTCCCATAAACTTGAATGGAATTTTCTCCGCTGGATACATGTCCTCTATTCTGATGGTCAGTCTAACAGCACCCACACCGTTCTAACAATTAACACTTATCCATCCAATTCTAACATGCTTAAACATGAATACTGCTTTAACACCTACGCCGAGTATTTTTATATTTAAAGGAAAGGTGTCAGAAATAGTGATGAGCGAGTATACTCGTTGCTCGGGTTTTCCTGAGCATGCTCGGGTGACCGAGTATTTTGGCGTGCTTGGAGATTTAGTTTCTGTTGACGCAGCTGCATGATTTGCACTGAATACATGTGAGGAATGCCTGTTTGTTAGCCTGAATATATGTGTGAATTTCCTATCTAGCAGCTGCAAATCATGCAGCTGAGGCGACGAAAACTAAATCTCCAAGCATGCCAAAATACTCGGAGGACACCTGAGCATGCTCAGGAAAACCCGAGCAACGAGTATACTCGCTCATCACTTGTCAGAAACATTTCACTCCCCAAACTTTTTTTATATGTGCATATAGCTCTTTCACAGACAATCCTAGCAATATCTTTACATGACCAGTTCATTCCTCCATTACTGTGAAATCAGCCTGTGAATGGATAAGCAAATGAGGCTGAAGAGCTAATGTAAATCTGAAGCCTCTGTCACTCCAGCTCTCTTCCGCGTCCCAAGCCACCTCCTCTTACTTGACTGAGAGCCTCTATGCTCTTGGACTTTAGACAAAGACGCAGTCAGTCAAGCAGGAGGAGGCAACACCAGGCGAGGAATAGAGCTGGAGTGACCGAGGCTTCATATCTACAAATAGTTCTTCAGCCTCATTTGCATGTTATGGATACTATTTGCATAGTATTACTGGACTTGTCTTTGAAAGAACTACATGTGCATATAAATAGTTTGGTGTGTGAAATACTGCTGACAAATTCTCTTTGTGGGTAATTCTAATGTTTGGCTATTTAGTGGATTTCTCACTTTACCAACTGGGCAAGATTGTGTAAGTTTGGTTGTGTTCTAGTGAGATTAATCCAGTTGAGAACTCATCAGATATTGTAAAATCGCTTCAATATCACACTTTTAATGCTTTTTGACTCTGTACTGGACTTTACTCTGGGTCCATTCTCTTTTTACCCATTGCTGGACATACAGTAGCACTTTTTAATATTCACCCCGAGCTGACACCAGTACCAATCGCACGCGTTGCGACCCAATGCTCCTCAGGATTCAAGAGGCTTGAAGAAGTGCTGGCTACTGATGAGAAGAGTGCCCAGAGAGTTAAAGTGTATGTTACAGCTTTACGTGACGCGCGGTTTATATGTGTTACGTACAAGCCTTTGACTTTTTGTATATTGAAATCGTAAGGAAATGTACAGGGTGGTATTTATTTCATAGTGCGTTCAAGGTAATAAGCTATGGCATTCCGACATACACATTTCCATATGTTTCTTAGCAAAATCCACTTTATTCTTATGAATTAGTCTTTTTTTAAGTTACAAGCCCTGGCTAATCCTTGATACTACAAAAATATTATACTTGAAAATGTTAAAGTGTGATCAGTATATTTTCCACGGGAGTCAAGCAGGCCTTTAAATCACAAAAAGATACTGTGTGGCTGAAATGTTTTAGGATAAAATCAGATTGAGGTCATCGCCAGGTAGACTGGAAGACACTTTGGCCTGCATCTCTATGCCACACTAAACACTATTTCTAAAAAACAGCCTGAGCGGGCGGGTATTTACTGTGGTAACGCCGTGGTCTACCAGGGTAAACATTTTGAAATCCCAGATACACACTGCTTGTAACCCACATGTGCTGCAAATACTAATTCAATCAGTGTTACAGAGTAAAAAACAACAGCAGCTATTTTGTGTTCATCTGGTTACAGTAGAAACTCCCTTTCCCTTGGGACCACATCTAAAAACACATTGGAAGCTGACCTTCTTCAATGGGTTGCTTAAAGAAGACTTTAATAGAAAGCTGTGCTAGTTTCTGTAGTTTATGAAAGCAATTGCTGCTTGACTCCATTTGCTTTGGATTTGCATTGGCTTAAATAATTACATCTGACACCTCTAAAAGCTGAAAAACTAAACTTATATCCCTAAAACGATATTGTTGGACCCATATGTTGCACCAAAGCATAACTATGCCTTGTTGGATCCTGGCACAACTCTTTCTTTGTCCAAATAAAACCTTCATAGGTAAAGGGAATCTGTCACCCTTTTTTTGGACTATGAGCTGCCGGCATCAACATCAGGGGCTTATCTACAGCATTCTGTAATGCTGTAGTTAAGCCCCTGATGTAATCTGAAAGATAAGAAAAAAGTTAGATTATACTCACCCTGGCATTCAGTCCAGTCCGATGGGTGTTGCCATCCGGTCCGGCGCCTCCCATCTTCTAACGGTGACATCCTCTTCTTTCCATCCTGTCGTGGCTCCAGCGCAGGCGAACTGCTCTGCCTTGTTGAGGAGAGTCCTGCAGTGCGCAGGTGCAGGTAGAGGTCTGGCGCCTGCGCACTGCAGTATTCTGCTCTGCCCTCAACAGGGCAGAGCAGTGCGCCTGCAGCGGAGCCACGACAGGAAGGGAAGAAGAGGATGACATCGTATGAAGATTGGAGGCGCCGGACCACAACACCCATCAGACCCAGACCGGACCGCCCCCCGTGTGAGTATAATATAACTCCTTTTTCTTCTCTTTCAGGTTACAACGGGGGCTTATCTACAGCATTACAGAATTCTGTAGATAAGCTCCTGATGTCGATGCTGGCTGCTCATAGTCCAAAAAAAGGGTGACAGATTCCCTTTAAATGTTTCTAGAACCCTATTCCGTGAACACTTTTGTGAAACATTTCTTGAAGTTATTGCTATTTAAAGGGTCATGAAACATATGGGTAGCATCAGATAAAAGAGTAGGGTGCCTCATTAAAGGGGCTGTCTCATGAAAGCAACCTCTTTCCATAGGCCGTATATGTTTGACCTGCTAATAATCTCAGGCTAAACCTGTCTTACAGAGCTTGTTATTCATCTTAATGGAGGCCATGGAGTACTATAAACTGTATTCCAAATTATTATGCAAAAAGAGTTTAGGAGTGATAAGGTTAGAATTTTTTTGTTTGTCATTTAAACTCATTGATGGTGATGTGTGTCAGGGCTCTTTATATCACTGAAAGCAATTGCAGATACCTGTGCAAATTAGTTTGGCAGGTGTGTCCAAATAAAGGCAAGACTACTTAAGAAGGCTGTTCCACATTATTAAGCAGCCTACATTTTTGGCCAAAATGGGAAAGAAAAAGGATGTGTCGGCTGCTGAGAAGCAACAAATTGTGGAGTATTTACGTCAAGGCATGACTACAATCAACATTGCCAAGACACTTCATCGTGATCATCGCACAATCAAGAAGTATGTAGCTGATTCCCAGCACACACGTGTGCGTGCTGATAAGGAAAAATTGAGGACTCTTTCCAACAGGCAATTGCGTCAGGTAAAAAAGAGCAGCTGCAAAAATGCCTTGTCATAGCAGCAGACAAGTTTTTGAAGCTGCTGGTGCCTCCCACGTCCCCCGAACAACAAGATGCAGGGTTCTTCAGAGGTTTGCAGCTGTGCGTAAGCCATCCTGTCGACCACCTCTATCCACTGCACACAAGCAGAAACGGCTCCAGTGGGCCAAACGATACATGAAGACTGACTTCCAAACTGTTTTGTTCACCGATGAGTGCCCTGCAACGCTCGATGGTCCAGATGGATGGAGTGGAGGATGGCTGGTTGATGGACACCCCATGAAAACACGGCTAAGGCGCCAACAAGGATGAGGTGGAGTAATGTTTTGGGCTGGAATCATGGGGAGAGAGATTGTCGGCCCCTTTAGGATCCCTGAAGGGGTAAAGATGAACTCCATAATCTATGTGGAGTTTCTAAAACAGCACTTCCTGCCATGGTTCAAGAGGAAGAACCGTGCTTTCCGCAGCAAGTTCATTTTCATGCATGATAATGCACCGTCTCATGCTGCAAATAACACATCTGCATCTCTGGCTGCTATGGGCATAAAAGAGGACAAACTTATGGTGTGGCCACCATCTTCCCCTGACCTCAACCCCATTGAGAACCTATGGAGCATCATCAAAAGGAGTGTCTATGATGGCGGGAGGCAGTTCACATCTAAGCAACAGCTGTGGGAGGGTATTCTGTCCACATGCAAAACAATTGAAGCACAAACCATCCAAAAACTGACAAATTCAATGGACGAGAGAGTTCAGAAGCTTCTTTCGAACAAGGGGTCCTATGTGCAAATGTAACATCACCTAGAATAAAGTTTTGACTTGAAAACTGTTTGATTTTATTTTGTAATAAGCTGATAATGCTTATAATTTCACAATTGACCATTTTTTTGTTCAAAATAAAAATAAAAAGGTTGAAAACTCTGCTGTGCATAATAATTTGGAACATGCATTTTGAGTGTTTCTTATTTTTAAAAATATACTGTTTTCATAGGCAAATGCAAAACACCTTGGTGGCGAGAAAAACGCCAATTGGCAAAATGCCAAAAATCCCCAACAAGGGAAACAAAATACCAGCTCAAACAAGACATGTGTAAGAAGAAACAAGAGCTAGTAGGCAAAAAAGTATAAAAAGATTCCATTTTTATTAGGTAAATAATCAGGACTTACAATAATTACAGATATAAAAATAGTGAGACCATAGCAGAATAATCCAGGTGCGTCACTGGGAGGAAGTCAATGCCCAAAAATGCATTTAACACCTAATGAGGGGTTAATGACCAATATATAACATAGCAAAAAGGTATAAATGCTAGGAGAGGACTCAGAGCGGTAGATAATTGAGGCGTATGCGGCAATTCACACATGAGGCGTAAGCATGTAGCAATATGCTTGTGTAGGTAAAAGCTGTAATAGGCTAGCTGCGCTGAAGACGTCTCATAGGAACCAGTGCCAAAATAAAAGACCGAAAAAAGAGACTCACCAGTAATGTAAAGGGCAATAGACAAGACCCCAGGACCGGGTAAAGAACCCCAACGCACGTTTCGCATGCACACCGCACCGCTTTCTCAAGGGGAGTATCTGCAGATTGTGTAGAAGGACCTTATAAGCACATGTGACCAAATCAGCTGATGACCGCTGGACCAATGGTAACGCTGGAAGCCGCGCACCCGCACTGTGCATCACAGGGCCCAGGGGAAGCAGGAAGGCGTCAGTTCCCCAAGCGCACGTGCCGATGGAAAGGGGAATTCCCAGAGAGCGCGCGAGGGATATGTGAGACGCCCCCTGCACTCACCGGGCCCGCGAGCACAGCGCACGCGCGCACACAGCGTGTCCGACAACAGTAATGGTAACCATAGTAGCAATAGCCACAGAAGATTTAACCCAATAAGGGATGTCATATAAACATGACATGTAACTAGAGGTAACCTATTCACAAACAACATCATGTGTGAAGCAATATATATATAAATAGAGACATCACGGGTTAAACTAATGATGATGACCACAAACATTAACCCTGAGAAAAAACATCATAGGAGAATATGTACAGCATACACAATATGGAGCCTACGCGTATAGCATAATGAAAGTGCACAGTGCATGGGATGACATATATAAGCATACAGGCATATTAATTTAAAATGTACCAGAATGCAAAAAAAAGGAAAAATAAAACAACATTACAAAAATACACCATTTTTCGCAACATAGATGTCAAGGAAGACAATTTTCTCAGGAAATTTGCAGAACATTGGCCACGATGAGTAATGGATCCGGAGGAGACAAGAGTGCCTGAGGTCCAACCTCTTTTTCTGGGCCCTCTCGGAATATGTCTGTCCGGGCCCTAGGTGTTCTTTCTTATATGTTAATTTTATTATCATTGGTCTCCCTTTGTGACCCCATACCCGGGTAGTTTTTGTATCTTTTGTAGTTTTGTTTTTTATTATTAATACTTTTTCTTTTTAATTTTCATGTTTATTAGTTGGACCTCAGGCACTCTTGTCTCCTCCGGATCCATTACTCATCGTGGCCAATGTTCTGCAAATTTCCAGAGAAAATTGTCTTCTTTGTCATCTATGTTGCGAAAAATGGTGTATTTTTGTAATGTTGTTTTATTTTTCCTTTTTTTGCATTCTGGTACATTTTAAATTAATATGCCTGTATGCTTATATATGTCATCCCATGCACTGTGCACTTTCATTATGCTGTACGTGTAGGCTCCATATTGTGTATGCAGTACATATTCTCCTATGATGTTTTTTCTCAGGGTTAATGTTTGTGGTCATCATCATTAGTTTAACCCGTGATATCTCTATTTATATATATATATTGCTTCACACATGATGTTGTTTGTGAATAGGTTACCTCTAGTTACATGTCATGTTTATATGACATCTCTTATTGGGTTAAATCTTCTGTGGCTATTGCTACTATGGTTACCATTACTGTTGTCAGACACGCTGTGTGCGCGCGCGCGCTGTGCTCGCGGGCACGGTGAGTGCAGGGGGCGTCTCACATATCCCTCGCGCGCTCTCTGGGAATTCCCCTTTCCATCGGCGCGTGCGCTTGGGGATCTGACGCCTTCCTGCATCCCCTGGGCCCTGTGATGCGCAGTGCGCATGTGCCGCTTCCAGCGTTACCATTGGTCCAGCGGTCATCAGCTGATTTGGTCACATGTGCTTATAAGGTCCTTCTACACAATCTGCAGATACTCCCCTTGAGAAAGCGGTGTGGTGTGCACGCGAAACGTGCGTTGGGGTTCTTTACCCGGTCCTGGGGGTCTTGTCTATTGCCCTTTACATTACTGGTGAGTCTCTTTTTTCGGTCTTTTATTTTGGCACTGGTTCCTATGAGACGTCTTCAGCGCAGCTAGCCTATTACAGCTTTTACCTGCACATGCATATTGCTACATGCTTACGCCTCATGTGTGAATTGCCGCATACGCCTCAATTATCTACCGCTCTGAGTCCTCTCCTTGCATTTATACCTTTTTGTAATGTTATATTTTGGTCATTGACCCCTCATTAGGTGTTAAATGCATTTTTGGGCATTGACTTCCTCCTAGTGACGCACCTGGATTATTCTGCTATGGTCTCACTATTTTTATATCTGTAATTATTGTAAGTCCTGATTATTTACCTAATAAAAATGGAATCTTTTTAGACTTTTTTGCCTACTAGCTCTTGTTTCTCCTTACACATATGTTTTCATAGGCAGTTTGTTCAAAAACATTGCAATTATACTAGAATATTAGATGACTGGAAAATAACAATGACTGCAATTCATATAGGTAATTTAGAGAAAATATGAGGAAATATTTTTTGCATAATAATTTGGAACACAGTGTATACTAAAAGGAATGGCCTTCATTCATATCAATATCAAATGATTGACGGGAGCAGAACACACAGTGATCAGTTGATCATCTCTGGGTTTACATTATGAAAGCACTTGTCTTTTAACCCCTTTAATGAAACTTATAGCCAGCCGTTTACGCAGCCAAATGATTGCTTTTAAAGAGCACAGTAAATAGTCATAAAAGAAAGTGCAGGTGAACGGATCCTTTTAGTTTTCGCTTTCACATTAGATGGCTGTCGACCTAACGATGCTTTAGCTGATCGTTTGGATGATAGCCATCTTTGGAGACTATCCCATACGTAGGAATGCTCGTTTGTCTGGGGTCTTCTGTTGTTCTCCATGAAAAAGCCATCTGTTGACACCGTGGCTTGTGGCTTACCTCCAGGAAAATAATGTGATTGGCAGTCTGAAACTGGACTTGCGCGATTGCTATCTTCCCCGACCATCAGTGAGCCAGCACCCGTGTACATTTTAGATCATCCTCCAAACCTGTCAATATTGGTGGGTTCGTCCAGCATTAGTCTAATGTGTATGAGAACCTTACGGTAGCCTTAAATATTAGTAGATATTGGATGAAGCTGATGATGTGAAATAACTAACAAGATTCAGCAGGCGAATGATTAATGGGATGGCCAGTGCTGATGGATCACAGATAGTCATCATCTGGAATAAGTCTGCTTTGTTTAAAAGTCTTGTCCAATAGAGTGTAGCCCATAAACCTTCCTTCTGAAAGAATGTTAACAGAAAGATGGGATGGCTTTTGCCTGGTGTAATTGAGCATGTATGGACAGTTTCAGTGACCGAAAAAGCCAAAATGGACTATATAAGGAAAGAGAAGTACGGCTGATTAGGGTGCTCAGACCAAGACAGACACTTGTTTTAGATGGAAAAGAAACTTCTTTACTTGATCATTATGTCCTCACAAAGCTTTTCGGCGGTGAATCCACCTTCATCAGGTGATGAATGAAAGATAAAATTCATGAGCAATTGGGTAGATATCCTTCGGATTAAATTGATCATTTTCAGTAACATAACTCTAATAGTTACCACAGTTGGTTAGTTAGAAAGTGGTCAGATAGAACCTTCCTCCACTGGAACTTCAATTGTTTGGTAGTTCTGGGACTCTCGGTGTTAGTCATTTTTACGAGTTTTATTTTAGAATTACTGTGGTACTCCAAATGCGATGTGATTTTCAAGGAAAGATGACATTTTATAGCTCAAGAATGGTGTCCTTTTATTAGAAGATGATCTGTTATGTTCATATTACTAAAGTCTTTGTTTGTCATCTCATCCGGATGTTTTCCTATTGTTCTCATTTATTAGAAATTTGTACTGATTTTATGTCATTCCGGTTATATATGAAAAGCTGAACCATAGCATTGAGCAATGCAGTTGAGAAATATCTTGATTTACTTGAGGAGGAAGGAAAAATGAGACCGTGGAATAAGAAGTGGCCTCTTGATAACATGGAACCTGTCACTGCTGGCCTAATTCCTCAAGAGAATATGGAACAGGTTCAAACATGCAGCGACTGCTCGATGACTGACATACTTATCTTGTCCTCTTCAATTCAAACCCATATCCTCAATTGTCCGAAAAAAGATGAAAGGCGCCTCACAGTAATATTGTTGAATTATCTGTTTGGCAAGAGATGAGGGGACTTTAAAAGTATATGCCAATTGCTTGTGTTTTATACTGCACTTACATCGATCCTGTTTAGAATTCGTGTCTGTTCTTAGCTTTCTAAAGTGGATATCCCAGTAAAACGTTACTTGGATAAGTGGTCTTCTTGACAACTATGCTTACAAAATCATTTTGGATGTTCACTTTGAACTTTCGCAAAATGGCTCGTTCAGCCATTATTAGAAGTGAGCAAATTGGCCGACTCCATTCATTTATCTATCGAATTTCCCAGCATATGAGACAATGGGGAAATTTGCTTATTATCATTTTGAGTAATCAATATGTGAACCCAAAACAATAGATAACTAGTAGATAATAATTGGCCTTGTGTGCCTTTTAAAGGGGTTCTCTGAGAAATATAATAAAATAAATAAAATACTACACATTTAAATATTAAACATTTTGCTATATATAACTTTATTAAGCAAAAAAGGTATGCTTGATTTGAATTATGACAACTGCCATTTATCATTGGTTGTGCTGCCCTTCTTAGATTTTAGAAGACATTCAGAAGGATGAACTGCATGAAGAACGTGAAGAACAAGACAGTTGCCCTTAAACTGTCAGGCTGACTGAGATGAATGTTGATTCTCAGTCAGTTAAAAAAGGTGCTTCCTTCAGTCATATCGTTGCCTTGTTTTCCTCTTACCGAAAATAGTTTTTGCTGTGGCTTGGGTATGCTTTGTAAATTCAGAAGTATACCTCCCCTCTTTTTCCTCTGCTGTGAGATGGACCAGCTCTAATGTTGGGATGGACACAGTTCCAACGCCAATTACACTAGCCTATCCTTTGGCAAAGGGCAAGGCAGGGAGGTATAGTTCAGAATTTCCACATGACACCCCATGCCGATGTTGACAAGAGGAAGTTGGTCGCCAATCTGAGCCAGGTAGATAGCAAAATGGAAGGAACTAGGTATGGAGACTGAACATCACAGAGATGTAGTCAAGTTTAATGTTGGTCTTGGAGGGTCACTTTAATGACAAGTAAATTGTGTAAATTGTCATTGACTTGAATTGTCGTGTCTGTCTACCGCATTTTATTCTCAGTGTCTGTTGTGTGTTCCTTTTACTTTTGCCGTCAATATTTCACGTGCTGTTGGTGAGTTGTTTGGTCCTAAGTGCTCAGTGTCCATTCACTGGAGTGCTACCTGGATAGTCAGTAAGCAGGAGGACATTTCGGCATTCAACATTTGTTTTGTTTTAATAGTACCGGTAGAAAAAAAATATTAAGTGGCACTCACCCTTAACCCCTTAACGACCGCCGATACGCCTTTTAACGGCGGTAATTAAGGGTACTTAAACCACAGCGCCGTTAATTCACGGCGCTGTGATTTAAGTGAATAGCGCCCCCCAGTGTCGGATTTTCTCCGGGGTCTCGGCTGCCAGGGGTAGCCGAGACCCCAGAGAACATGAATCGGTCGGTTTTTACCGACCCCCGCTTTTGCGATCGCCGTTATTAACCCTATAACGGCGACCGCAAAAAAAAAAAAAAAGCCGCGATTTTACATTTCATTTCTCTTTCCTCTGATGTGATCGCACATCAGAGGATAGAGAAATAGGGTCCCCGATCCCCCCGCTCCCCTCCCGGTACCTCTCCCTTGTCCTCCGTCCCCTCCCGGTGGTCCCGCGCCCGCCGGCGTCATCTGATGGGCGCCGCCATCTTGAAAATGGCGGGCGCATGCGCAGTGCGCCCGCCGGGAATCTGCTGGCTCCGGCTGGCAGATTCCATTCATTATTTTGATCACTATGATAAACGATCATAGTGATCAAAATAATAAAAATAGTACATAACCCCCCCTTTTATCACCCCCTTATTCTGGCACACATAATGAAATAAAAAAAATATTTTTTTTTTCAGTTTTCCATAAGGGTTAGGGTTAGGGTTAGGCTAGGGTTAGGGTTAGGCTAGGGTTAGGGTTAGGGTTAGGCTAGGGGTAGGGTTAGGGTTAGGGTTAGGCTAGGGCTAGGGTTAGGGTTAGGCTAGGGTTAGGGTTAGGCTAGGGTTAGGCTAGGGTTAGGGTTAGGCTAGGGTTAGGGTTAGGCTAGGGTTAGGGTTAGGCTAGGGTTAGGGTTAGGCTAGGGTTAGGGCGAACTAGGATTAGGGTTAGGATTAGGGATTAGGGTTGGGATTAGGGTTAGGGGTGTGTTGGGGTTAGGGTTGGAGCAAGAATTGAGGGGTTTCCACTATTTACCCACTTTGGGGGTCTAAAAATTGGGGTCTAAAAAATCACTTTTGTGGAAATAAAAAAGACTTTTTATTTTCACGGCTCTGCGTTTATAAACTTCTGTGACGCGCTTGGGGGTTCAAAGTGCTCACCACACATCTAGATAAGTTCCTTAGGGGGTCTAATTTCCAAAATGGGGTCACTTGTGGGGGGTTTCCACTGTTTAGGCCCATCAGGGGCTCTGCAAACGCAACATGATGCCCGCAGACCATTCCATCAAAGTCTGCATTCCAAAATGGCACTCCTTCCCTTCCGATCTCTCCCATGCACCCAAACAGTGGTTCCCCCCCACATATGGGGTATCAGTGTACTCAGGACAAATTGCATAATAACTGTGGGGGTATGATTTCTCCTGTTACCCTTGTAAAAATAAAAATTTGGGCGCGAAAAGATCATTTTTGTGGAAAAAAAATGGATTTCTTATTTTCACGGCTCTGCGTTTATAAACTTCTGTGAAGCACTTGAAGGTTCAAAGTGCTCACCACACATCTAGATAAGTTCCTTCATGGGTCTAGTTTCCAAAATGGAGTCACTTGTTGGGGGTTTCCACTGTTTAGGCCCATCAGGGGCTCTGCAAACGCAACATGATGCCCGCAGACCATTCCATCAAAGTCTGCATTCCAAAATGGCTCTCCTTCCCTTCCAAGCTCTCCCATGCACCCAAACAGTGGTTCCTCCCCACATATGGGGTATCAGCGTACTCAGGACAAATCGCATAATAACTGTGGGGGTATGATTTCTCCTGTTACCCTTGTAAAAATAAAAATTTGGGGGTGAAAAGATCATTTTTGTGGAAAAAAAAATGGATTTCTTATTTTCACGGCTCTACGTTATAAACTTCTGTGAAGCACTTGAAGGTTGAAAGTGCTCACCACACATCTAGATAAGTTCCTTAATGGGTCTAGTTTCCAAAATGGGGTCACTTGTTGGAGTTTTCCACTGTTTAGGCACATTAAGGGCTCTCCGAACGCAACATGGCATCCGATCTTAATTCCAGCCAATTCTGCGTTGAAAAAGTCAAACGGTGCTCCATCCCTTGCGAGCTCTGCCGTGTGCTGAAAAAGGGGTTTACCCCCACATATGGGGTATCGGCGTATTCAGGAGAAATTGTACAACAAATTTTGTAGTTGATTTTCTCTTTTAACACTTGTGAAAATAAAAAAAATTGGTTCTGAAGTAATTTTTTTCCAAAAAAAAGTTAAATGTTAATTTTTTCCATCCACATTGCTTTCGTTCCTGTGAAGCACTTAAAGGGTTAATAAACTTCTTGAATGTGGTTTTGAGCACCTTCAGGGGTCTAGTTTTTAGAATGGTGCCACTTTTGGGTATTTTCTGTCATGTACACCCCTCAAAATGACTTTAAATATGATGTGGTCCCTAAAAAAAATGGCTTTGTAAATTTTGTTGTAAAAATGAGAAATCGCTGGTCAACTTTTAACCCTTATAACTTCCTAACAAAAAAAAATTTTGCATCCAAAATTGTGCTGATGTAAAGTAGACATGTGGGAAATGTTATTTATTAAGAAATTTATGTGACACATCTCTCTGATTTAAGGGCATAAAAATTTAAAGTTTTAAAATTGCAAAATTTTAAATTTTTTTGCCATATTTCTGTTTTTTTCATAAATAAACACAAGACTTATCGAAGAAATTTTACCACTATCATGAAGTACAATATGTCACGAAAAAACAATCTCAGAATCAGCAGGATCCATTAAAGCGTTCCAGAGTTATAACCTCATAAAGGGACAGTGGTCAGAATTGTAAAAATTGGCCTGGTCATTAAGCTGCAAACTGGCTCTGTCGCTAAGGGGTTAAAGTGAAATTCACATGTATAGTTTATTAAAAAAAATGTTTAGCGCCCGTTTTGTGCTATGTTTGTGCCAGATGAAGTGTATTCGTATCCCAAAACGGCCATCGCTCTGTGAGTGTTGTCTGTGTGCACACTCACACCACTGTGAGCCACACTTTTTTTCTTCATTAAATCACACATGTGAACTTCACTACCAGGGTGATGCCATTTTCTTTTTTTCTTTCACTTGTTACTTCTATTTTAAATGCATTTGCTAATGTTAGCACCAACGAAAGGCTTTGAAAATTTTGCCTAAACTGCTTTTACATGCATGGCTATTGTTGCTCCTCTGAAATACTGTAGTTCTAGATACATTAGTGCAAGAGTTTTTCTATCCTGCCTTTTGAGGAGTTTGATTTTTTTTTTTTTGCATTGAGTGCTGTCTGTGATTGGTCAAGCTGCCGAATATTTCTAATTGTCCTAAGGCCTAACAATTCCAAACATCCTACAGTTGAGTAGACCTAGTGGTCTGATGATTATTCTTTGATCCCATGGTCTATTGGCTAGTGACGTGAGCCAAGTAGCTGGACAAAATAGTGATAAAGATCAGCTGCATTGTAACATGTTAGGACTTTGTGAGTCTTTGGGTAACTGTTGAAAATGCACGTCAATGCAAGTAGAAAGATTTTAACCACAGACTCGAGTTTCTTTTACCTTAATGTAGAATCTTACAATGTCTGCGACTGCATTATTCCCCGAATTCCATGAATATTATCAGTTTGATTTCCAGGAAATACCGTAATTCTATCCATCTGCAATATAGATGGGTGCTTGTGTCATCTTGTCTGATAAATTGTTCTTGTTCCTAGAGTTGTTTGGTCACTATCAACATCACAAGAGAAAATACAGAGACGTACAGAGCTATCTTGTTTAGAACCAAGCACAATTTACTTCCTAATTTCAGAACATTAAAGTTAAAGTAAAACGCCCATCAAAATTTATATCCTTTTAATATATTGCAGTCATCATATTATATGGCCACTATGTGTTTACAATTGGCTATTTTGTCCTACTCAGTTCATGCTTCTCTTTTCCATTAGGTCTATGCCATCACGAGATTTACGATTTAAGATAGACTTGCTGAATTCTTCTAAGCTCTATGTAGAAACAGGAAGTCTCTTCCTTGCATGAGTCAGCACTAGAACTACAATTACACTTACTCTAAATGGGACCTTTCACCAGGTCAAAAGTAATCAGTTTTTGCTCTTATTTTTTCCTGCTGCTCCCGAGTATTCTGGGTGTAGTTCACTGGGTTTTTGAAGAGCAGCCTAAGTACAACCCCCCCATTAAATCATGTGAGCCACGCCCCTTGGGTAAAAAACATAAAAATTGACACCAAATAAAAAGGCCATATCTCTGGACCCATATAGTGGATTTAAACGGAAATAAACAAAAGCTGGCCACTTTTACCTGGTTCTCTATATATCAATGGTTTGTCTGTATAAGGGTGGTTTCACATTAGCGCTTTTTAAGCGCACGCACGGCCGGGGGTAGCTCCGCCCCCGAGCCGGCTCTCTGCCCGGCGTGCCCGCCCCTTGCTTGTAGCGCCGCCTCCTAGCGCACAGCGGCGCCTGCGATCGGCGCACCCTATCTTTAGCATAGGGTGCGCAGATCGTGCGCAGGCCGTGCGCTAGTTGCGCTTTGACCTGCGCTGCGCACTTTTGACGGTGCGCCGTGCGCGCCAAAATCAAACTTTTCGGATTTTGGCGCGCACGGCGCACCGTCAAAAGTGCGCAGTGCAGGTCAAAGCGCAACTAGCGCACGGCCTGCGCACGATCTGCGCACCCTATGCTAAAGATAGGGTGCGCCGATCGCAGGCGCCGCTGTGCGCTAGGAGGCGGCGCTACAAGCAAGGGGCGGGCACGCCGGGCAGAGAGCCAGCTCGGGGGCGGAGCTACCCCGGCCGTGCGTGCGCTTAAAAAGCGCTAATGTGAAACCACCCTTATGAAGCACAAGTTGGGTCTTCAGAGAGGGAAGGATATTCTCTTTATCTGGTCTTCACTGTGGCCTGGAGCCAAAGATCCTGAAAAGGGTTCTTTATTAAGAATAAATACCCGAATAGTGCATATGAAAATCGTCTTTCTAAACTTTAGAGCCCATTTCATGAAATAAGAGAACCCAATTGAGACCTTCTTCAGTTCCACAAAGCTAGAATGAAAATTGCCACTAAGTTTGCAGTCCCCAAAGTATGTTCAGGGAGACAAAGTTAGTGGAAATTTTAGATTCTAAAATCTGAGAAAATCAGGAAAGTTGGATGAAAGGGAAACAACTTTCTGTGGTCTTGTTTATACTTATTCTAAAGTTCTAGATTTTATTTATAATGTAAAAGAACCTATCTCACACGTCTTCTAGAATGCATTTAACATTCTGCTGTTTTACCAGCAAAGTCGACACATTTTTTCTATGACAATGGACATTGCTATGGGAACCTTTCACTAATTAGCACATAAGCAATTTCCAGAGTGATGTATGGAGTTGCCAAAGTAATAAAGTCTGGCATCCTCTTAGGTTGTATGGAATATAAAAGAGCAAACAATGTCATTTTAATTTCAATGAGAAGCTAATCTCTCAAAATAAGCTCGTTTTTTTAAAATATAAATTACGCCGGACTTGCCAAAAAAACGAGCTCGCTGAGCACTTCATTAAAATGTACTTATGGCTCTATTAATTTAATGTGCTTTTTTTTCTAAATGAATGCTATTATATGTCTTTTATTGCAGAGTAAGCAGTTAGTCTTGTATGTTTACATTTAATCCTACCAAGATGGTAGACATCCTTGCTATTTGCAACTCCCACCTATTGGAAGAACAGGGGGTCTCATGACCCCTCCATTGCAATATGAGGCAAAGGAAAGGAGCAGAAAAAATCCGTCTTTTTCTAATGAAATCTATGGGAAGTGTGGAAACAGATATGTTCTTTGCAGTTTATTTTACATGTGCATTTATTTTTTTTACAAAAGGAAATACTTGGTAGGAGCATACTAGCTGATATTTTTCCTATATAATGAAGGAATTCTGCTGTTTTTGCCTTTGGTAACACACAACAGACAGAAGCAACTGAGAGCATGGAGGACCATATAAAGCAGTACTCATCAGTGTAGCTGTGAATCCAGCTTTGGAATAATTTAGCTAGTATCTTCTCTATTTGCTTCTCACTCTCCTTCTCAACACTCCAGCTCACTCCCCTTTCCTGAGACTTGATATGCCATTGAACCCGAACCCTCACTATGCTGGTAGTTTTGTTTTGAGCAAATTTTGAGTTGTTTTTCAAGAGGTAGTAGCAAGGGGAAAAGTGATGCATACCTGTAGAAAGAACCATGTCTCGGTTATAAAACATATTGCAAATTCTCATATTGTCACTCGAATTAGTACTTATTTTTTGAAATTATTGTTCCCATGTAGCTTATAGTGCTTTTTAATCGATTTTGCACAACAGTCTTTTGCTCTTATGTCAGCTCCAACGTCAGTCTCCTACATACACTACACATAGTGTCATAACTTGTGATACATTTTCCTATCTTTCTGTGCTTTGGCCAACTAGTCTCCTATGATAGCACAATGCGTCTCTTAAGGAATCGGGCACCTTTTACCCTCCCATTCCCCTTCATTAGGACTGGTGTGTAGAATGCTAGTTTTAATGAATTGGGCCTCTGTGTTGTGCTGTATCTCAAGTATTTCTACAAGATACATTTGAAGAAATTGATGACTTGGCAATACTATTTCCATGGTCAAAGGGGCATGATCCTACATTTTCTGGCACTGTAAGATTTGATTGGACTGTTGTATGGACACGTCCCCAACTGATAGCATTTCTAGGAGGGATAGCAGAGGAAAAGAACAATGCATAATTGTAGAGTATTACAACAGACATCAGGTGAGCTGACAGGTCCTCTTTAAAGTACAGGTTAACCTCAGGTAAACCTCTACCTGCTTGCCGGTAAGCAATGCGCCTCTGATTGTTTGGCAGCACAGACCGACGGCATCTTTGTACAATGCACTGCCCGATGCTGCAAGCGGAGGAGGCAACTTTTCCCTTTGGAAAGAGCTTCTGTACACTACTCTCCTCCATTATAACGGTGGCTACTAATGGAGGCAGTGAGACGTGCACAAGAAAATTAAGAATTCTTCTGTTCTTTAAAACATTCATGTTTTTTTTATGAATGAATTGAATTGAAGTGAATTGCAAATTTGCTTGCTTTTTACCAGCACTTAAATTTTACCCATTAAATATATTGAGACTAGGCTTTTAAGGAATTGCAAAAATTACATAGTTCGAAAACTAATTTTATTATTAGTAGATTCACGTTCTTTACAAGTTTGAGCATTGTAATAACCTTTTTAGTCTCTACTTGGTCTCACTGTGCATGCTGTGCAATTCTCTGAACACGTATGTTTAACTTGTCCTCAGATTTCTAATATCGAGACCATTGTGCTTTACTTTGGCTAGATTTGTCTAAGGCTAAGCTCACATGTCCAGTAATCCTCCGCTTGAAACTGATCTAGCAGTAATCCGTTGTCTTAGGCCTGTTTCACACTTAAGTTTTTTTACGTCAGTCAAAATCCGCCAGTTTTAGATAAAAACGGATCCGCCCCTTTTTTGGCAGATCCGTTTTTTCCCCATAGTCTTGCATTAGCAGCGGATTTTGACTGATGGTCGTCCGTGGCATCCGTTTTTTGACTGATCCGATTGAGTTGTAGCATCTCCCGGGCGGAGCAGACAGACTCTCTCTCTCTCCTTTGCCAGAACACGGTGCCTTTAAATTTCCTGCCCTTTGCAACTTCAGTGGATCCATCCAAAAAACGGTCCGGTGACAACAGATCCGTTTTTTGATTCTTTGGCGGATTTCAACTGAAGACAAAACACTGAAGTGTGAAACAGGCTTTAGCAGGACAAAAAAAGTTGTGCAGACGCAACTTTTTTGTCTGGCTAACTATGTTCCCATGTCCACTTATCCAGCAGAAATCCGTTGGCAAGAACGTTGTGCAGACACAATTTTTTTGTCCGTTTATAAACAACTGATTTCAGCTGAATCCGTTTTTTTGACGTTGAATTACATGGAAAGTGGATCCGGTAAATAGCCACCTGTTTTCTTTCATTTGTTTTTTGCGTACTGGATCAGTTTAAAATAGAACAAAACAGATAGCTAATTAATGGATTCATTGTCCATAGACTTCAATGTTAAAAAAACAGATCCATCTGAATTGAGTTTTTTAAAAACGGATGAAAAGTTGTGTCTGCCAATGAATTGCTGCTGGATCCGTTTTAACTGATGAGTACTGGACATGTAAACATAGCCTAAGAAAAATGATTGGAACTGGATCCGTTTTTTTTTTCTTCTAAATCTATGGAAAACGGATGCGTTAAATAGCCATCCATTTATATTCCATTTGAGACCGATCCGATCAGTCAGACAGACGACTATTGGACATGTGAGCTGTCAAGTAATCATCCATATGAAACTGATCCAGTAAGCAAAAAATGGATGGCTATTTAACTATTTTCCATAGACTTCAATTTTAAAAATTGGATGCACTTGCATTTGTAGCCGGAAAAAAAAGTAACATCTGCACAACTTTTTCGTCCTGCTAAGAAAACTGCTACGAGATCCATTTGAAATGGATGCTTACTGGATGTGTGAACGCAGCCTTAATTATAGAAACATAGTTGTCTGGTTTATCTGGTTTATAACCAGAAAACAGTAATATATCTAATCAGTTTCCAAGTCAGTTATTGTTTTCCTAATGGCTCAAATTGCAAAATAATTAAATCATCAACGAGGAAATCGGCAGGGGATGTTCTGTTGTCACAATAACAATTTACATTGTCAGTATGTCTACTCATCTCCCTCCGCCACGCTATGGACACTGTCCAGAGTTTATGATTAATGAGCGTACCACGCCAGGAAAATTCATTCATTCGTAGCGTCAAGAGAGTGGGAACATACTGTGAACTGATTTGCCAAGTACTTTACAATATGTAACAACACTAACATATAATAAGAATAGTTTATAGTATAAACAGGAAATTATGAATCACAAAATTTAATGTCAGTGACAATGATAAGCAGGATTCCACTTTTGGGAGGTATGACTTCCGTTTTAGACAAAAAGCTAGTATACTGTACAGCATACCCTTTTTTTTCACTTATTGTTATACTAGTCTGATGGAAAGCAGGGTGACAGCTGCAGTTTTCTACCTGAGCTCCCACAGTGGTCCTGAATTATAAATCTGTTCAGTTATTGTGGAGATGGTGCTCAGGAGTAGAAAATATGGGTAACAACCCATGTGGACTAAAGGTGCATCTTACATCCTTTGTGGTAGCAGGAAAATGTCTGTATTTAGTTGTGTAATACACCTGGATTCTGGACCCACTGTGCCATGGATCGGGGAGAGCCTGGAGGGGCGTAATTACTAGGCGACCACCTGGTTTTTCACAAGAGCCCTTGATGATGTGGTTAGACTTGGGCCACAGGTGGATGCCAGGTGCTACTCCAGGACGGATTACAGTACCCCAAGGGTCAAGACAGTAGACAAAGTCTCAGAGTCCAAGGTGAGACAGGATACTGGTGGAACAGATAGTAGTGTTAATGCAGAAAGGAAAGGGTAGTAAGCACAGGTACCAATTCACAAACCATCGGTTTTAGGCTATGGCACTGCAGGTGCGATTTCAGGTTCACGTACTGCCAGAACGGTTTCGGGTTCAGGCACCGCCAGAGCAGTTTTGGGTTCAGATACTGCCGGAGCAGATTCTGGTTCTTGTACTGCCGGATCAGTTGAGGCTCAGGCCCCGCAGGTGCAGTTTCAGGTTCAGATACCTTAGGTGTGGAAGTACAGATGCAGATCACATAGGAACAAGTACTAGAACAGACAGAAGTTCAAGGACCTGACAGCAAGCTTGCTGTTAGCAGACTGCCAAAACTTAATTATTGCTTAGGCACCTCCCTACAGGTGGAGGTCCCTTAAGTACTAAATGCCTCCCAGCTAATGGCTGAGGACACATAGGATTGTGCATGCTATCTCTTAAAGAGACGGGAGTGCACGCGCACTAAATGCGGCCCCCAGGAGAGTAGTATGGCGCACACGGAGACTGAGATGCGGGAGTCGGAACAGGGGACATGATAGGGCAGCCTGAGCCATGAGTAAATTGTCATCGGTGCTGAGAGGGAGGAGTGGAGGCATGCAGGTACACCAGCATTACAAGTTGCCTCTCAGCTTTACCAAATATTACTGGACTTCATGGAGGAGTTTTTGAGGCTAATACAAATTTTGATTTTCACAAATGTTGCTGCTTCAGTGTTTTTAGACCTTTTAGTCATGTATTTCTGTGGTTACAGAAGTACAATTATAAGTATTTCATAAGTTTCTACACTTTTATTCACAAATACATCAATTTTATATAAAGACTCAATATTTACAATGTGGTCCCTTATTTTTCAAGTCTTCTGCAATTCACCCTGTTAGGGCTCATACTCACTTGCGAGAGCCTCGCACGATTCTCGTGCGAGTCTCTCGCATGAAAACCCGGCACTGCTGCCGGGACTCGGACCGGAGCGTGCGGCTGCATAGAAATACATGTAGCCGCACGCTCTAGTCCGAGTGCCAGAGGCAGTGCCAGGTTTTTATGCAAGTGACTCACAGGAGAATCGTGCGAGGCTCTCACAAGTGAGCATGAGCCCTTAGCTGGATATTGGCTTCTGGGTCAAATCCTGACTGAGGGTAACTCATTCTTGTCTAATCAATGCTTGGAGCTTCATCAAAGAAAATACCTCTGCCAGAAGTACAAGGACTAGATTACCAAGCACTGGGGTACAGTTATTTTCTGTGATGATGCCCCTTTCAGACTGTTTGGGTCATCTGGAAGAATTATTGTTGTGGGAAATAAAGATGAGTGCCACCATGAGTTCTGTGTTATGCCAACATAAAAACATCTTGAGATTACTCACATGTTGGCTTGCTTTTCAAACAAGGGAGTGGACTCATTCACAATTTTGCCTAAGAACACTGTCATCAATAAAGAATGGCATCTAAACATCCTCGAAGAACAACTTCTCCCAAGGATCCAAGAGCAATGAATGAACATGATTGAGCACCATGTCATAAAGCAAAAGTAATAAATAAGTGGCTCAGTGAACAAAGCATTGAAATGTTTTGTCCCTGTGGAGTTGGGAGCTAATAGACACGTTTGTGGGATGCAGCACAAGAGCAGTTAAAGGTGTCTTTTGTTAGTGGGCTCAAAAACTGGTGACAGGTTCCCTTTATTATCCAGATGCAAGAGAGAACTGGAAAAGTTTTGGAAAATAAGGGTCAACATATATTTAGGCCTTACATAAACTTGCATTTATCAATTAAAGGGAATCTGTCACCGTTTTTTGGACTATGAGCTGCTGGCATCGACATCTGGGCTTATCTACAGAATTGATAAGCCCCCGATGTAAACTGAAAGATAAGACAAAAGAGTTAGATTATACTCATCGGGGGGATGGGGGGGCGGTCCGGTCAGATGGGTGTTGCCGTCTGGTCCGGCGCCTCCCATCTTCACACAATGCCATCCTCTTCTTCCCTTCATGTTGTGGCTCCGGCACAAGCGCACTGCTCTGCCCTGTTGAGGGCAGAGCAGAATACTGCAGTGCGCAGGCGCTGGACCTCTCCCGACGCTTGCGCACTGCAGGACTCTGCTTTGCCCTCCACAGGGCAGAGCAGTGCACCTGCGCCAGAGCCACGACAGAAAGGGAAGAAGAGGATGGCATAATGTGAAGATGGGAGGCGCCGGACCGGACCGCGACACCCATCGGACCGAACTGGACGCCGGGGTGAGTATAATCTAACTATTTTTTCTTCTCTTTCAGGTTACATCGGGGGCTTATCTACAGAATTGCAGAATGCTGTTGATAAGCCCCTGATGTCGACACTGGCAGCTCATAGTCCAAAAAAAGGGTGACAGATTCCCTTTAAAGAGTAAAAACTTATGAAATGTTTCTAATTGTACTTCATAAACCATAGAAAGAACTGACTAAAAGATCTAAAAACACTGAAGCAGCAAACTGTAAAAGCCAAAATTTGTGTCAGTCTCAAAACTTTTGGCTATGACTGTAGATTCAGTCATCTGGTATATGGCATATGCTGCCTTGTGTACAGAAGAGTAATTAAATCCAATTGATCATTTTTTGGAGTTCCTTTACCTTCGTTTTCTGTTAGTGACTGGTCATGGTGTTGAATACTTTTCCAGGTCTTTACACCATGGGAATCTTGCCTTCAATCAGTACTCACTGTTTTAGTAGTACTGATATGAAAGGTCCCATGACTTGTTAGCGGATGTCCAATCAGCGCCCCCAAACCTTTGCACTCGGATGTTTATTTATCTAAATGTCTTAATGATGAAGCTCAAGAAAGGGTTAATTTATCATCCTGTGTCAAAACGAATTTGGAAGTGGAGTTGGGATGAGGAGGAGGCCAGAAATAGCATGTTATGAGCAGATTTGCTAAATAAACCTACTCTGATGAATTGTTTTACATTTCATAAACAATAGTCAGTATTTATTTATTGCTGATTAAAGCCCATTGATGCTAGTAGTAGTGGTATAAATAGCAAAACAAATAATTCATGCAATCTACCTTTAGTAAATCTTTTGCCAAATTCTTGTGGAGACATTCCTAGAAACAATTTGTACAGAACAGCTGCTAAATTCTCTTGATTGTTATTTGAAAAGTCTTTTTAGCAACAAGCAAAGCAGTAGCTAGGGGTTCAATTCAAGGGGGGGGGACATCTGAGTGGGCCCCTAATCTGGCAACCCTGATTGTAACTACGGTGGGTATATGGGAACTGAACTGAAAATCCAGTAAATCTGTATATATTTACCAACACTTATATTACCGCCATATGGTGCCCATATAGTCGTAGATACCATTCCTGCAGAACATAGAAGAGATTACAGTACAGTTATAAGGACTTACAGCTGACATTCTTTTATATGGAGTCATTCACTTTTCCTGTCTTTCCAATCTGGCCCAGACTGACATGACAATTTCTTGCAGCTACAACTTATCTACAGAGATTACAACGTAATCACTTCCCATTTGACGTCTTACATCCCCATCTATTCCTAACCTGCACACACTCCTCATCCTGATGATATCCCAATGCTGCGCCGCTGTGGCTTATGTGTCCCTATTACTGCACCTGCTGTGCGGCACAAAAACAGTATTCCTCCTAGTGCCCCATATAATAATGCCCACCACTGTGCCCCTCACATAGTAAAACACCTCCTTTGTGCCCTCTAGATTGTAAAATTGCCCTCTAGAAAATATTAATGTGCTGTGTAAGTGCCCTAGAAAACAGTGTCTCTACATTTTAATAATGTCTTCTGAGTCGACCCATGTACAGCTCCCCCTATATACATCATAATGCCCCCCAGCTCCCCTGTACACAGTGTTATGCCCCTACAGTTCATTTATACACAGTATGATGTTCCCACAGTTCTATACAC
Source organism: Dendrobates tinctorius (assembly GCF_039654945.1). Classification (NCBI taxonomy): domain Eukaryota; kingdom Metazoa; phylum Chordata; class Amphibia; order Anura; family Dendrobatidae; genus Dendrobates; species Dendrobates tinctorius. The sequence goes on from NW_027361679.1 coordinate 27,477,945, forward strand.
AGCATGATTTCCCCCACCATAGCTTGATGTCTCTAGTGCACTCCTAAAACACAGTATAATGACCCCCCCACAGTAGTCCTCACAGTGTATGATGGCACCCACAGTGTATAATAGACTCCACAGTGTATAATATGCCCTACAGTAGCCCCTACACTGTATAATGGTTCCTATAGTAGCATTCACACTGTGTAATGGTCCTCACACAGTATAACGGCCTCCACAGTAGTCCCCACATTTTATGAGGGCCCTACACTGTATGGGGACCCCTACAGTAGTCCATACACTGTATGATGACCCCCAAACTGTCTAATAGCTTTTACATTAGCTCCCACATTGTATAATGACCCCTGCAGTAGTCTCCACACTTTATGAGGGCCCCACACTGTATGAAGACCCCCACAGTAGTCTGTGCACTGTATGAAGGCCCTCAAACTGTGCAATATCTCTTACTTTAGCTCCCACATAGAATAATGACCCCTACAGTTGTCCCCACACTTTATGACGGCGCCCTACATGTTAGATTGATTCCCTCACTGAATGAAGTGTAGTCCCCACACTTTATGAGGCCCCCCCCACAGTAGTACTCACACTGTATGATGGCCACCAAATTGCATAAAGGCCCTCACATTCCAGCTTTCTCAACGTCTGTCTCACAAACAGTTACTTGTTACTTCAAATTCTACTGCTGTAACAGCTAGGCCTTGCACAGTGAAGCAGCCCCACATCTTACCTACAGAGAACCACTATAGTACATCAGATGGCCTTCTGCTTAGTTCTCTTCTGGTCCTGCTTCACACTCGCCCCCAACCTTTATCCCATTGTCTTTCTCTCAAAACCAGAATTGGCTTTTAGCACACTTCATCCCTCTGAGGTCTAACTTCTTCGTAGACCAACCGCAGCTTTAATGGCCCCACACTGGTCATCAACACACATCCTTATTGGTTTCACATCTCCTTTTTATCTTCCCTTAGCAACTACTGTACTTGTTACAGCGTCAATGCCCAACTTACAGTGTCATTGTGCACTTTCCTGCAGCCACACCAGGCTTTTCCTGTCTCTACTAGACATGAGTGAGTATACTCGTTACTCGAGAGTTCCCGAGAATGTTCGGGTGATCGCCGAGTATTTTGGTGTGCTCGGAAATTTAGTTTCTGTCACTGTAGCTGCATGATTTGCAGCTGTTAGCCAGCCTGAGTACATGCGAGGATTGCCTGTTTGTTAGGAAATCCCCACATGTATTCAGGCTGTCTAGAAACCGTAAATCATGCAGCTACGGCGACAGAATCTAAATCTCCGAGCACATCCAAATATTCGGATATCACCCGAGCAAGCTCGGGAAATCTCGAGAAACGAGTATACTCACTCATCACTAGTCTCTACTTTTCTCTGGATCTGACCGTGAAAAAGACCATCACTCCCATATTTGACCGCAAACATCTTGTCATAGTAGCTCTGAAGGGTGCTAACCCACCACTTGGACAAGCTGCATAGTAAAAGCAACATACAGGGCTTGTGCACATGGCCGTATTTCGGTCCCAGTGTAATCTAACAAAACAATGGAACGCAACTTGGACCAAAGTTATTTTATGGGGCCGTGCACAGATTTTTTTTCTCGGACCAAGACGGTCAGAGGAAAAAATTGCTGCATGCCTGAGTTTGATCTGATATTCGGATTTCACTCTGCCATGCAAATTCATGAGTCTATGGAAACCATTGGACTGCACTCAGATGCCATTGATTTTCCATTGACTGACAGAATGGGGAAGATGAAAATATTTTTTTCTCATCGTTTTCCTCATCTGAGGCTAATTTCACACTTGCTTTTTTTTGCAGCGCGTTTTTCCCGCAAAAAACGCATTGAAAAAACGCATACAAAAGCATACAACTGCTGCGTTTTTTTCAAGCATTTTTATGAGCATGCATGAAAAAAACGCAGCGTTTTTATGCGTTTGTATGCGTTTTTAGTGCGTTTTTACCGCGTTTGCGTTTTTTCCAAACATTAGGTGGCCCCTCACACTAACCCAAACCATGACTTTATTAACCCTAACCCTAACCCTGACCCTAACCTTAACCCTGACCCTAACCCTTAACCAAACCATACTTAACCCTAACCCTAACTCTGACCCTAACCCTGACCCTAACCCTGACCCTAACCCTAACCCTGACCCTAACCCTAACCCTGACCCTAACCCTTAACAAAACCATACTTAACCCTAACCCTGACCCTAACCCTAACCCTAGCCCTGACCCTAACCCTGACCCTAACCCTGACCCTAACCCTAACCCTAACCCTGACCCTAACCCTTAACCAAACCATACTTAACCCAAACCCTAAACCCTAACTAACCCTAACCCTGACCCTAACCCTAACCCTAACCCTGACCCTAACCCTTAACCAAACCATACTTAACCCTAACCCAAACCCTAAACCCTAACTAACCCTAACCCTGACCCTAACCCTAACCCTAACCCTAACCCTGACCCTAAACCCCCTTAACTAACCCTAACTCTAACCCAAACCCCTAAATTCCATGGTTAACAAAAAAAACGCATGTGTAAAAAAACACATACATAAGCATGCCAATGCGCACATATGCGCACCCATAGACTATAATGGGTGTCTTGCTGTAAAAAAACGCATTGGGCGCGCATGCGTTTTTTTGAGGCAAGTCGGACGCCCAAAAAATGCAACAGGATGCATTTTGTGCGCCCGAGCGCATACCGCAAAAAAACGCATGCGCGCAAAAACGCATACAAATGCGTGTGTATGCGCACATAAGCGCATCCCATGCAAAGTATAGGAAAAAAAATCGCATGCGTTTTTTAGCGCTAAAATCCCGCGAACAAAAACGCAAGTGTGAAACCAGCCTGAGAGAATCGGATCACACAATGTTCAAACTCTGAGTGTGGGATTTGCCGAATCTACCCGATTGTGCACCTAGCTATATATACATATATACTGTATAGAATGCAAATACATGTAACCACCGAGTAGTCTCTCAGAAAACTATTCAGTCCATTTAAAGGAACAGGCAAGCAATTATTGAGGATACATCCCATTCTATGTTCTTAAGAGGGTCCCCCCTACATTCTACTGATTAAACTTTGAAAGAGAAGGAATTTAGATTGAGGATGCCATGTTGGCGAGTGTTGAGGACTGCAGATTTTGCCATTTCCACAATGAATGATGCATGAGAAACAAAGAATGTGAAGCTATTTTTATGTTGGTTACTTCCGTTTGACACCGAGTGCAACTTTCTTTTGTATACTTGTTTTTAAGCTTTATTGGTCAAAGTGCTGATGTTCCAGTTGTGTTTCCAATAATCTTTTCTTATGTTTCATTGCTGCAATGTAATTAAGATAGAAAAGAAGCGATGGCCTTTGTTTTGCACCATTGTTTCCCTATTGTTGGTCTCACCATGTGGGTGTTCTATTCTTCTCTTCTTTCACTGAAACTATGTAGTGTGATTATGTACCCTGTTTAGACTTAAGGGGGTTTTACACTAAGCGATATCGCTAGCAATATCGCTAAAACGTCACTGGTTTTGTGACGTTATAGCGATATCGCTATGTTTGATACTTACCAACGACCGGCTCCCCCGCTGTCCATCGCTGATCGCGCGAGAATGTCCGGCTCCATTTCTCGTCGGGCGCTTCCTGCTGAGACTTCCTGCTGTGACGTCCAGCGACGCGTGGAGGCGGGCGGGAGGACGCAGGATCGCTGTGTGTGAATGGTAAGTATCGTGCGCTGCGTCGCTGCTGCATCGCTGTGAGATCTTTCTGTATGAAAGCTCACTAGCGATCATTTAGCGATGCACCAGCGATCCTGACCGGGTCGGATCGCTGGTTGGATCGCTGGTGCATCGCTAAATGTAAAAGGGCCTTTAATGTAGGTCACTGACATGTCATTATAAACACAGGAAAGATATATATCTTTGTACCTTGTTAGCCAGTAGATAGAAAAATATTTGGAATTGAGAGTCCTCAGTGGTTGATACCTTTTAATGGCTAACTGAGAAGAAGGAAACAAATTGCAAGCTATTGAGACTACTCAGGTCTCTTCATCAGGCATTGACTAATACAAAATCTGAAGAATCATATATTTATACACAACACAGCACAGAACTGTTATTATGGGAGAGGGATAAACAGTTGTGTCCATAAATATAGGAATAGTTCTTAGATAAGGAGTGAAAGTTTTATTGTCCTCTGATTGGGGTTTGGTTGTAACTGGTTGAAATTGGTTTTAACTGGAAATTACAACCTTTACTACAAAAAGATGCCCGATTACATTCCATTTTTCTGCATCGCTCACTTCTGTGTTTTAGGCAGCCCACAAATCTAAGAAGCATCATTGTCAGAAGCTCCCTGTCCTCTCCAACAGCTGCAGGAACCTTTCCTTGCAACCAGAAAAAAATGTAAAACCTGTCCATTTCTAATGACCATTGACAAGATAAAGATCCCCAACTCACATCACGACCACAAGATCCCAGGTACTTTCAGCTGCATCACATCTAATGTGGTATACTTAATTATTTGTACTAAATGTCCAACTGGAGGTCTGTATGTGGGGGAGACAGGGCAAAAGCTTAGAACAAGGATGAATTCTCACCGCCACACAATAAGAGAAAAGAGATTGGATCTACCTGTGGCCAAACATTTTTGTATGCTTGATCACTGTACTATGGACCTGAAATTACTTGTATTGAAAGTTACTGTAACTTCAAATCTCAGAGACAGGAGAGTCTGGTAGTATAAACTTATGACAACCTTTGACACTCTCAGTGAAGGAATGAATGTGTCACATAGATTTATGTATTTTTACATCAGTTAAGGAATTTGCTCTTCAGACCTTGTGAGGGTATCACAACACAGAGCCAGAACCCAATCAGAGGACAATAAAACTTTCACTCTTTATCTACGAGCTGTTCTGTGCTGTGCGAGATGTGAGCACGTTGTGCATTTGCAAGCCCAGATACTGGATCTAAATGTGCAGCTGGCAATACTGAGATCCATAGAAAATAAGGAAAGGAGTCTGCTGCTCACTGAAGAGATGCTCAATGGGATAGATGTGAGGGAGGATGGTAGTAAGGAACTGCATGACAGTGAGGCAGCTAGTTGGGTGACAGAAGGCAGGATAGAGGGAAGAGTGCCAGGGAGGCTAGTCCTGATCTGGCACACCCCAATAAGTTTGCTAAGCTGGCAGCTGAGGGGGTTATCAGTACAGGGGTAGCACTGCTGCAGCAAGGCATGTCATCTGAAAGCCGGAGGAGAGTCTGCTCCAGTAAGGGTGGAAATAGGAGAGCAGGGCAGGCCAGACAGTTGCTGGTAGTGGGGGATTCAATTATTAGGGGAACAGATAGGGCAATTCACAATGACAGGGATCATCGAACTGTATACTGCCTACCTGGCGCTCAAGTCCGACACATCACTGATCGGGTTGACAGATTATTGGGAGGGGCTGGTGAGGATACAGCGGTCATGGTGTCAGATGACAAAGTTAGAGGTAGGTAGAAGGTCCTTAAAGATGATTTCAGGGAATTAGGACACAAGCTTAAAGCAAGGACCTCCAATGTGGTATTCTGTGAAATACTGCCTGTACCACGTGCCACGCCAGAGAGGCAATGGGAGATTAGGGAGATAAATAAGTTTGTCAGGAATTTTTTGTAGGAAGAAGGGGTTTGGGTTCCTGGAGAAATGGGCCGACTTCTGGCTACAGGTTCTACACTAGGGACGGGCTACACCTCAATGGGGAGGGTGGAACTGTACTGAGGAGAAAATGGCTAGAAGGTTGTAAAAGTGTTTAAACTAGGGATTGGGGGAGAGTATTCATTTTATTGGAGGGGAAGACAGTGCAGATAGTGACCTGGGCACAAATAAAGAAATTGGGGGTGGCATGGGGGGGTTAGAACAGATAAGATTTTCGAGAAGAATAGAGGTAATGAGAGATACATAAAGTGCATGTATACTAATGCCATAAGCCTCACCAAAAAACATGGAGGAATTAGAATTAACTTTGTTGGAACATATTAATGACATGGTGGGAATATTTGAGACATGGCTGGATGAGAGCCATAACTGGGCTGTTAATTTACTGGGATATAGTCTGTTCAGAAATGACTGTAAAAAAAGGCGAGGGGGAGGTGTGTGTTTATATGTAAAATCATACTTAAAAACCCATCCTGCTTGATAATATATGTGAATCTAATGAAAATGTAGAGTCCCTGTTGGTGGCGATAAGGGGAGGGGGAAAAATAATAAATTACTGATAGGGGTTTGTTATAAGTCTCCAAAAATAATGGAAACAGCGGAGAATATCCTCATCAAGCAAATAGATGAAGCTGCGACTCAAGGAGAAGTCATTATTATGGGGAGCTTCAACTACCCTGAAATACATTGGGGAACTGAAACCTGCAGTTCCAGGAAAGGTAATAGGTTTTTGACAACTAAGGCCTCTTTCGGACATCAGTTTTTTGCCATCACTCACAATCCGTCAAAGAGTGGAAAAAACGTATCATGTGCAGATTGCAAAAAATGATGCACTGGATCCGTTTTTTTGACGGATCTGTCTCAGCAGCCTGCTGCAGGAATTAAAGGAATAGAATTCTGGAGAGAGAGAATTTTTTCTGTGACAGAATGGAAAAAGCAGCCATAGTGGTTAAAATAAAGAAAGAGAAATTATTCCAGGCATGCTCAGTTTTAAAAGACGGAACCTGTCGCTGGATTATGTCTTTTGACGGACAGCGATGGATCCTGCGCCCATAGGCTTCCATTATAGCCAACGACCGATGTCGCTGAATCCGCCGCTGTCCGATTTTTTGACGTACACAAAAAAAACGTTCCTTTGTCCGTCGTCTCCGGCCGACGGACAATGATTTTTCCGATGTGGCCATGAGAAAAAAACGGATCCAGCGGCATCAGTTGCTGGATCTGTTTTTTTGACAAAATGACGGATTGTGACTGATGGCAAAAAACTGATGTGTGAAAGAAGCCTTTGAGAGAATTTACCTTTTACAACTGGTTCAGGACCCAACAAGAAAGGGGCACTTCTAGACCTAACAATAACCAACAGGCCAGACCGCATATCAAATATAAGGGTTGGGGGTCACTTGGGTAATAGTGATCACAAGATAAGTTTTCATGTATCCTTTAATAAGAAGTGTAGTAGAGGGGTTACAAGGACACTAAACTTCAGGAAGGAAAATTTCCAGTAGATGAGAGATGATCTTGGTGCAATTAACTGGGACGATATCCTGAGACATAAAGATACACAAAGAAAATGGGAGACGTTTATTAGCATCCTGAATAGGACCTGTGCACAATATATACCATATGGGAATAAACATGCGAGAAATAGGAGGAAACCACTATGGCTAAATAGAGCTGTAAGGGGCGCAATAAGTGACAAAAAGAAAGCATTTAGAGAATTAGAGCAAGTAGGTAGTGATGAAGCATTAAATAATTACCGAAGATTAAATAAATTCTGTAAAAAGCAAATCAAGGCAGCAAAGATTGAGACAGAGAGACTCATTGTCAGAGAATGTAAAAATAATCCCAAAATTTTCTTTAACTACATAAATAGTAAGAAACTAAAAAATGATAGTGTTGGCCCCCTTAAAAATAGTCTGGGTGAAATGGTGGATAAAGAAAAAGCCAATATGCTAAATTACTTTTTTTCAACAGAATTTACACAAGAAAATACCATGACGGATAACATGATTAGTAATAAAAAAAATTCTCCATTAAATGTCACCTGCTTAACCCAGCAGGAAATACGGCGGCATCTAAAAATCTCTAAAGTTGACAAATTCCCGGGCCCGGATGGGATACACCCCCGAGTACTGCATGAATTAAGTACAATCATTTATAGACCATTATTTTTAATCTTTAAAGATTCCTTAATAGCAGGGATTATACCACAGGACTGGTGTATAGCAAATGTGGTGCCAGTATTCAAAAAGGGGACAAAAACTGAACTTGGAAATTATAGGCCAGTAAGCTTAACCTTAACTGTGGGTAAAATCCTAGAGGGTTTTCTAAGACATACTATACACTATACTGGAGTATCTGAAGAAGAATAACCTCATGACCCAATATCAACATGGGTTTACGAGGGACCGTTCCTGTCAGACTAATCTGATAAGGTTTTATGAAGAGGTAAGTTCCGGACTGGACCAAGGAAATGCAGTGGACGTGGTGTACATGGACTTTTCAAAAGCCTTTGATACGGTGCCACACAAATGGTTGATACATAAAATGAGAACAATTGGGGATAGGGGAAAATATGTGTAAGTGGGTTAAGAGCTGGCTTGGGGATAGGAAACAAAGGGTGGTTATTAATGAGGCACACTCGGACTGGGTCACGGTTAGCAGTGGGGTACTACAGGGGTCAGTATTGGGCCTGCTTCTTTTTAACATATTTATTAATGACCTTATAGGGGGCATAGAGAGTAGAATTTCAATATTTGCAGATGACACTAAACTCTGCAGGGTAATCAATACAGAGGAGGACAATTTTATATTACAGGAGGATTTATCAAAATTTAGAAGCTTGGGCTGATAAATGGCAAATGAGCTTTAATGGGGATAAATGTAAGGTCATGCACTTGGGTAGAATGAACAAGATGTATAATTATGTGCTTAATTGTAAAACACTGGGTAAAACTGTCACTGAAAAAGACCTGGGTGTATGGGTGGACGATAAACTCACATTTAGTGGCCAGTGTCAGGCAGCTGCTGCAAAGGCAAATAAAATATTGGGATGCATTAAAAGAGGCATAGATGCTCTTGAGGAGAACATAATTTTACCCCTATACAAGTCACTAGTGCGACCACACTTAGAATACTGTGTACAGTTCTGGGCTCTGGTGTATAAGAAAGACATAGCTGAACTGGAGTGGGTGCAGAGAAGAGCCACCAAGGTTATTAGGGAACTGGGGGGGCTGCAATACCAAGACAGGTTATAACACTTTGGGGTTATTTAGTTTGGAAAATCGAAGGCTTAGGCCGGTTTCACATTAGCGCTTTTTCAGCGCACGCACGGCCGGGGGTAGCTCCGCCCCCAAGCCGGCTCTCTGCCCGGCGTGCCCGCCCCTTGCTTGTAGCGCCGCCTACTAGCGGACAGCGGCGCCTGCGATCAGCGCACCCTATCTTTAGCATAGGGTGCGCAGATCGTGCGCAGGCCGTGCGCTAGTTGCGCTTTGACCTGCGCTGTGCACTTTTGACGGTGCGCCGTGCGCGCCAAAATCCGAAAAGTTTGATTTTGGCGCGCACGGCGCACCGTCAAAAGTGCGCAGCGCAGGTCAAAGCGCAACTAGCGCACGGCCTGCGCACGATCTGCGCACCCTATGCTAAAGATAGGGTGCGCCGATCGCAGGCGCCGCTGTCCGCTAGTAGGCGGCGCTACAAGCAAGGGGCGGGCACGCCGGGCAGAGAGCCGGCTCGGGGGCGGAGCTACCCCCGGCCGTGCGTGCGCTGAAAAAGCGCTAATGTGAAACCGGCCTTAGGGGTGATCTTATTACAATGTATAAATATATGAGGTGAAAATACAAAGACCTTTCTAATGATCTTTTTACTCTTAGACCTCAGATGGGGATAAGGGGGCATCCTCTACGTCTGGAGGAAAGAAGGTTTAAGCATAATCACAAATGCAGATTCTTTACTGTAAGAGCAGTGAGACTATGGAACTCTCTGCCATGTGATGTTGTAATGAGTGATTCCCTAATAAAATTTATGAAGGGACTGGATGCCTTTCTTGAAAAGTATAATATTACAGGGTATATACACTAGTTTTCTTGATATTGCGTTGATCCAGGGAGCTAGTCTGATTGCCGTATGTGGAGTCGGGAAGGAATTTTTTTCCCCAATGTGAAGCTTACTGTTTGTTTGCCTCATGGGTTTTTTTTGCCTTCCTCTGGATCAACATGTTTGGGCAAGTTTGGATAGGATATGGGTTGAACTAGATGAACTTAAAGTCTTCCTTCAACCTTGATAACTATGTTACAATGTTTCTATAAAAGCAGCTCTTCGAGATAAATTTAGCAACCACACTCACTTATATTGTATTTCGTGCACAGGTAGTAGTACCCAGCATAACAGCCTGATATCCAAATAATAAGGAAAAGACTTGCAGCAATTCTCCCATAGAAGTTGAGCTTTATTACATGTAAACTTCAAAACACAGTAGCCAGTAATCAGTGCCATTTTGCATGAGTACACGCTTCCTCAAAGGAATGATGACGCTTGCAATATCTCGGGCGGTTGAGCAGGTACAGAGAAGACTGATCTGTCAGTCACTGACAGGAAGCTGGCGGTGAGAAAAAGGGAGAGTGGCCAGAGAGCTGTAAGTGAGGGTCAAGCCTTTTAAGCTTGTGTCTTATTAACATAGAACATTTGGCAATGTATTTTTGTAAAATAGAGACACGGGCTTATAAAACAAAGGGTCTTTACATAGATGATCCTAGTTTCGTCTAAAATCTTGCCGACATGTTCCCTTGAGCATTAAAAAATGAGGAATGTTACCCCTATAATTACCCCTATAATTAATAACCAGTAAAGGTTAGGCAGACCTCTGCGGGCTGATATTAACAGCCTAGGAATGGGCCCCCTCCCTGACTAAAAACATCAGCTCTCATCCGCCCCAGAAAAGGTGCATCAATAATATGTGCCAGTTCAAGCACTTAGCCTCGCTTTTTCCAATTCCCTGCTGTGGTAACAAATGGGGTGATAGCATTGGGGTTGATGTCACCTTTATATTGTCAGATGACATCAAGCCCAGAGGTTATTAATGGAGTGGCATCTATAAGACGCCCCATTACTACAACATAGTGATTTTCTATATTAATTCACGTACCAGCCTATTTTGACCTTAATGACCAGGCCATTTTTTGCAATTCAGATCAGTGTCCCTTTATGACGTAATAACTCAGGAACGCTTCAACGGATCCTAGCGATTCTGAGTTTGTTTTTCGTGACATATTGAGCTTCGTGTTAGTGGTAAATTTAGGTCAATAATTTTTGTGTTTATTTGTGAAAAAATCGGAAATTTGGCTAAAATTTTGAAAATTTTGCAATTTTCAAACTTTGAATTTTTATTCTGTTAAACCAGAGAGTTATGTGACACAAAATAGTTCATAACTAACATTTTCCACATGTCTACTTTACATCAGCACAATTTTATGAAAAAAAAATTTTTGTTAGGAAGTTAGAACGGTTCAAAGTTTATCAGCAATTTCTCATTTTTCCAGCAAAATTTACAAAACCATTTTTTTAGTGACCACATCACATTTGAAGTCCCTTTAAGGGGCCTACATGGCAGAAAACACCCAAAACTGACACCATTTCAAAAACTGGACCCCTCAAGCTACTCAAAACTACATTCAAGAAGATTATTAACCCTTCAGGTGCTTCACAGGAGCTAAAGCAACGTGGAAGGAAAAAATGGACATTTTCATTTTTCTCATAAAAATTTTCTTTTAGCCTCAGTTTTTTCATTTTCACATGGGCAACAGGATAAAATGGATACTAAAATTTGTTGGGCAATTTCTTCTGAGTACACCGATACCTCATATGTGGTCATAAACCACTGTTTAGGTGCACGGCAGGGCTCGGAAAGGAAGTAGCGAGATTTGACTTTTTGAATGGAAAATTAGCTGCAATTGTTAGAGGCACCATATCATGTATGGAGAACCCCTGTGTAAACATTGTAGCTCCCCCACAAGTGACCCCATTTTGGAAACTAGACTCCCCAAGGATCTTATCTAGATGTGTGGTGAGCACTTTGAACCCCCAAGTGCTTCACAGAACTTTATAATGCAGAGCCGTGAAAATAAAAAATCATTTTTTTCCTCAAAAATGATTTTTTAGCGCGCTTTTTTATTTTCACAAGGGTAACAGGAGAAATTGGACCCCAAAAGTTGTTGTACAGTTTGTCCTGAGTACACTGGTACACCATATGTAGGGGGGAACCACTGTTTGTGCACAGGTCCATTCTCGGAAGGGAAATAGTGACATTTTGAAATGCAGACTTTGATGGAATGGTCTGCGGTCGTCATATTATGTTTGCAGAGCCCTTGATGTGCCTAAACAGTAGAAACCCCCACAAGTGACCCCATTTTGGAAACTAGACCCCCAAAGGGACTTATCTAGATGTGTGCTGAGCACTTTCAACCCCCAAGTGTTTCACAGAAGTTTATAACGCAGAGCCGGAAAAATAAAAAATAATTTTTTTCCTCAAAAATAGTTTTTAGCCCGCAAATTTTTTATTTTCTCAAGGATAACAGGGAAAATTAGACCCCCAACGTTGTTGTGCAATTTGTCCTGAGTACGCTGATGCCCCATATGTGGGGATAAACCACTGGTTGGGGGCACGGCAGAGCTCAGAAGCACCATTTCACTTTTTGAACGCAAAATTGGCTGGAATCAATGGTTGCACCATGTCATGCTTGGAGACCCCATGATGTACCTATACAGTGGAAACTCCCCAATTCTAACTCCAACCCTAACACATCCCTAACCCCAAAATGCCCCTAACTAATCCCAGCCCTAACCAGAACTCAAATCACAACCCTAACCCCAACACACCCCTAACCCTAATCCCAACCCTAACCATAACCCTAACCAAATTGGCTGGAATCACGTCTTCATGGTGGTGAGTTTGTGTCGCTGGAGGATGAAGAGTGAGAGGAATAGAGAAAAGTGGGGTCCTCTCCATCACTATCAGCTTTGGAGGCAATAATAACATATGCCTCCTCAGCTGAATACACCCTTTGTGACTGGGATGAGCGGGACGAGCGGGACATTGTGTGTAGTGTGTGTACATGTCTAAAAAGTGTAAAAAAGCTAAACTTTATTATAGTGTGCGAGTGTATGTGCGATTGTTTGATGAAACTCTACTTTCTACTGCAGGAGTGGGCTGTCAGGAATGGGGAGGCTGAAGGGGGCTTTCAGGTGTGGGGGGCTGGATGGGGCTGTCAGGCATGGGGTGGCTGGAGGGGGCTATCAGGCACGGGGGACGGGGGGGCAGGAGGAGGCTGAGGAGATCCAGGAGCTGGCAGCAGCAGCAGGGGGGGTGATCAGTGGGGCAGGGGGGTGATCACTGGGGCAGGGGAGTGATCACTGTTTCAGGAGGAGGTGATAACCAGGGCAGGGGGGTGATCATCGGGGCAGGGGGGCGATCACCATCAGCAGAAGGGGGCCTTTCACCGGCCCGCTGGCAGAAGCAAGGCACCGTCCGGTGGGTGAACACTGGGGCAGGATGGGGGTGATCACTGGGGTGGGAGGGGGTTATCACTGAGGCAGGGAGAGGGTGATCACTGGGGCAGGAGGGGGTGATCACTGGGGCTGTGAGGAGGTGGAATCGGATGGCAGGGGGAGCAGAGAGCAGCAGAGGGGAGCGGAGGACAGCACAGAGAGGAGCATACCGGATGGCAGCAAGGTGATGATCTGCGGTGGCAGCAGGCAGGGACCTTGCTCTTCAGCTTCCATGGACGGGATGAGGCTGAAGAGCGAGGGCAGCCATAATTCACTCCGCCCCTCCACATCTGATTGGAGGGATAGCGTCACATGGATGATAGCTCCAATCAGATCGGGGGGGTGACACAGAGGTCATCTAGCTCCAGCCAATGACCGATAATATTGCAGTATTGGCCATGGCTGGATTGTAATATTTCACCAAGTTTCATTGGTGAAATATTACAATTGCTCTGATTGACTGTTTCACTTTCAACAGCCAATCAGAGCAATCGTAGCCATGGGTGGCAAATTCACCCCCTCTGGGGTTAACTACAAGTCCTCACGTACCTGCAGGCTGGGTGACATTTCAGTGACCCTGGTCACCCGACCCGCAGGAACGCGATCCCGCCATGACGCCTATGTGTCGTAACAGGTCAGGAAGGCACCATTTTTCATGATGCCTACATGGCGTCACAGGTAGGGAAGGGGTTAAAAAACACACCCAGAATAAAGTCCTTTATTTCAAATAATGACATAGACTCTTTAATGAATCTACATTAAACGCGGTATAATGCAGTGTAACGCAGTCCGTTAACGCTGCCATACACCACCATTATGTGGCGCATCGCGACATATGCCGTAAAGCGGCACGCGTTCGCGATGTGCTGTTAAGCACTGACAGAGCCTCGGACGTGGGCTGGAGCATCTGAGGCTCCGTCACAGATAGCGCTGATGATTCATCAGCACTAGCGGTATAGAATGTCACCACTAGCGCTGATGAATCATCAGCGCTAGCGGTATAGCATAATGCATTTTGCTTTATGCTATAGCGTTAACGCAGCCCGTCAACGCTGTGCATTGATAGGGCTAGTTAACGCTATGTGAACCTGGCCTTTGAGTTGAATTGCAGAGACATGTTTACCAGTCTGGTTGCAAGGCATCCTGTCTGGTTGTCAGATAGTGTTTCCAATGCATCCAGTCTTTCTCAGATAACTTGTCTAAGGCCATATTCACACGTTCAGTGTTTGGTCAGTATTTTACATCAGTATTTGTAAGCCAAAACCAGGAGTGGGTGATAAATCCAGAAGTGGTGATGTGTTTCTA